>NC_065547.1:704102-1408205 GCF_022605725.1 Anthonomus grandis grandis
TTTTTTTAAATTCAGGTTTTTAAATATAAAAAATATTATTTGTGATACATCATTGAAAAGGAAATTTTGCAAAGATTTTAAAAATGCATAATATAGGGCCTATAAGAAAAAGCAAAGTTGATGATGACTGGCAAAAGACGAAAGGTCGTATTAAAAAACTAAAAACACTATCATGTAGCACAAAAAAAGTGGAAACGCAAATGTGCAAATTATTTTAAAATCAAATAAGAAATAAACTGAGAAAAAAATAAAATCGATTTTTTTAAATTTCGTATTTTTTTTTGAATATCTTTTGAAACGCCCTGTATTTATTCTCCAAATATTAGATCATGCTGCCTGTGTTGGGTACTCTCGCATTTTACGGAAACAGACATCTCTTATGCTCTTTCTTATCGTATCCTATATGCCTATGTTTGAAGATGATCCTTTTTTTTCACTGCTGTAAATTTATCACTGTCATATGATATGTATATTTTCCCTTTCATTATAAAACTGCCTATTTTGGCTAATAGCTCTAAAATCTACTGTCCTCCTTGGAGTTTTGAGAGTTGCAAATTCCTTCTACTGCACCATATACCCTGTTTTTTTCACTTTGGGTACCGCCATATCTGCATCATAAAAAGACATAAAATCTAAAGACCTATATATAGTCTTATAAATGTATTTTTGTTTTTAGGAACGTGGAAGACATTGACTTGTATACGGGTGCCCTAAGTGAAAAACCCCTAAAAGGAAGCATTTTAGGTCCCACCCTCACCTGTTTAATTTTAGACCAGTTTAAAAGACTCAAATATGGCGATCGGTTTTGGTACGAAAATCCGCAAAGTTTCACCCTGGACCAACTGGAACAGATCCGGAAAACTTCTTTGGCCCGCATTATTTGCGATAATTCGGACGAGATAAGACGCGTGCAGCCTCTGGTGATGGAGGGCCGAGGCAAGACGAACGACTTGGTGCCATGCACGGAGATTCCCGTGCCAGATTGGGAACCTTGGAGGGAGAAAAGTCTGGATCGCTTGGCTCTTTCTACTCAAAACTTAAACGTTGTTGTTATGAATTAATAAACTAATCCACAAACTACTATGGGCTTACTTTCATCGAAATAATGCCAAAGGTTTCCAAATTTTGAATTTCAATAAATTTTTCATGACGTAACGATATTTTGTAATAATATTTTTCAAACCTCCCCCGTATTTTATTCTCGGCGGCCATCTTGGTTTGATACAATTGTCACGTGACGTTGCGCCCATTAATATATTATCGATCACGTGACTTATGTCACTTGTCATAAGGCGTATCCTAGAATTGGTAATTACAGGGGGTGTTCAAGAAGTACTCGCTTTTTTGTGAAAATCATCGGAAATATTGACCACTGTTATGATCCTAGAATCAGAAAATCCTTAAAATGAAGCGACAAATCTCCTAAGAGACCTACTTAGTCCTAAATAATAGGATAAAAAAACGATCTGGCAACCTGGACCGAACATAACCTTACTTTTTCGTTTTCAATAAACCCTGGCAATTTTGCAAAAGTGGAACTCAATTTCGATTCAAACAAATAGTATTGATAATGTGGCCGGTAATTTACACTTTTTTAAGAACCTACGCCCCATATGTCACCCTACCCTTTGCAGGTCTCGTTGGAGTAATTGGATATAATTTGGAAAATATCTTGTCGGATAAATACACACCTTATAACAGTAAGTATATTTAATTGTTTGTCTATGTCCTTTTATTGTTGTCCATAGGGCTTCTGTAATTGCTAAATGTAGCCCCGAGCTGAACAACTTTGTTTGGATAATAACATTTGTGACATGAATTAATCCTTTATAGGACAGCATCTATTATATACAGGACTTTGGTAATAAAAACATTCTTACTAACCTATTTGTTCCCTTTAACTGCAAAAAAATGCAGCCTCTGACTTATTCCAATATTATTTTTGTAACTCTTGTCGAGTCCTTTTACCGAGTTTCACATTGTCTAGTTAAGCATTAACAAAACTATATAATATATTTATTTCTTTTCAGAATCCATATCGGAACAAAGAAAGGAGAGACTATTAGACGAAGAAAAATTGAAAAATGCTGAAAATGTAGAAAAACTTAAGTACCAGGCCAACGTATTGGGACAAAACTTATCCCCATCTCTGTCCTAAATTAGTTAAGTGATTTTCTTATGTGATATGTTCGATTTAATGTTATTAATAATAATTACTTTTAAATAAAAAATATAATTCATTATTATTATTTAATAATATAAATATTAAAATTATACTAAAAACCAACACCAAACATAACCTATATTTTGTCTGTCATATTTGCAACCGCGCGATTCTTTTGTTTTTCCTAATATTGAATAGGGTCGACCATAATTCCAAGGCACTGTCGACTAAAACTAGTCAGTGTTGCTACATTGGTCGTTTATTTTTAGATTTTTAGGAATATTTTGTTAAATGTTTAATAATTTCTTGTTTGATAAAAAGGAAAAACCAAACAAAATGTAGAAATTTGGACTTATCGATATCTATGCCCATGATGTCATACCCAAGTTATACGTCAAATGTCATTAATGTCAACCCATGAAGAGCCGGAGCTGCCACGCTTAAAGATTTAAAATTGTCTATAAATTTTAAATATATTGGTAATATTTTAAATTGTATTAATATTATTTAAGATACTATTAACAAATTATAACATTTTAATAGTTAAAAACTAAATTTCAACAAAAATAGAGCAACATTTTTTAAACACCTAGCATGACTTGGCAACGCCGTAAGCATTTAGTCAAAAAACGATCTTTTACGTATAAATTTTGCCAAAATAATTAATTCTCCGTTGCTGTTGCACCTCCTTTAAAACTAACAACCAGATAACTATAAAACGCTACAAGACACCCATTAATTACAGTGTTTTCTACCCCCGAAATGAAACCAAACAGAAATATGACCTCGATGGCGACTACACCTGCCTGACAGAAGTCGAGGTTAGGCACCTAAAGTCTGGACCTCTTCTGATAATCAATTTTTTCACGAAAAACCCCCTTTGGGCCCCAAAATAAAAACGTCTTTAACTGATAATCCGATGTCTAAATGCCCGGCCGCACTCCGGCCCCGAAATTACCTTAAAATACGATGCTGATCTCGTATAAAATGCGATCCTAACTGAGCTGCTTTGACCTCTTGTTTATTTGTTGTTATTTCCACTCAGTTTGGATTTTTTAGGTAAGGAAACACTTCCAACTTGTTATTTTTTTGATTAAAACACTAATAATAATTCTTTTTTCCAGATATGAATGGGATGGACCATAGGTCACATAATGTTCCTGTACAAGGCAAGCCGAAGAACTACAAGCTTCTTGTTGACCCCTGCTTGGTAAAAGGGGCTTCTAAACTTTATAGATACGACGGGGTCGTCCCTAATGATAGTTCCTACCCTTCAGTGTCTTTAAGGGATCCCAGGTCACACTTGACTCGAATATGGACACGGCTGGAATCTTTGGATCTTCCAGTGCCTCGGTAAGAACTGAAATTTAACTTGTAGACTGATTGTTATTTTTATTGTTTGGGTTATTGGTTGTTTTGCTTACTTACCTTCGTTTTTTTTTTTATTTAAGGTTATTTTTGCTAGTGTGAGGGTGATTTGGGGAAAAAATTGGGGTATTATGGTGTTTATGGGATGTACCTTTGAAAGATCTTTTTTTTTCTTAAATTTTGACAGCAATATGAAAAATATTGATTTTTCGTTTTTTTTTTGCAAAGAAAGTTTGTTGTGGCTTCAATCATTTAAATTGTATACAGGGGTCCTCCTAAGGGCTGTAAACTGCAAAATTAACTTGAAAAATCAATATTTTGTCCCCCTTTGTCCCCATGATTACGTGTATACCGTGCATAACCTTAAAAAGAACGTGTTGTCCTAATTTAGTGAATTATCTACTTAAAATGGGTAATTTGCCTAAAATTAATTGTTTCTATCACCCCAGTGCCTAAAAATTATCGAAAAAAAGTTAAAAAAATAAAAAAATTACGACGTGATTTTTCGAGAAACGAGAAATGTCAAGTGAACAAGCGATGACGTCAGCGTGAAATACGAGGGGTATACGTAAAGTACGTCATCATTTATTTTTATATCCGTCGTAGCTAAATACGGGGAGGTTTCGTAAAGTACTTATAAAATTTGGATTTTTTATATAAATTTGTTAATTATATTGGGTGTGGCCAATAAAAACTGAAAAATCACGCATTTATAAGGCGAACAATTAAAAAACGCCGACATTAAATTAAAATTTATTTTTTAGTTTCAAAATAGACCAAAACTACGTGGGAGAACCCCCTTCCATAGAAGTAACCATTTTCCACTTAAACGATAACATTGACAAGCAATTTTTGAAAGATATTGTACAAAAATTTGGGGTGATCGAGGAACTTTTTATCTACTACCACCCTGTAACGAATAAACATCTTGGTAAGTTTTTTACTTTTCTTTACCATATTTATGCTCTAGTTACATTCTGTAGCCATGGAAACGTAAATTTGTTAAATATGTTCAAAAGGCGCAATATAGACTCGTCAAACATTGTGAATGTGAGATAAATTTTGTAGATCAACTCTTACTCAAAGTGTACTGCTTTAACTCTCTCTTTAATTCTGTACTGGTTGATGTCAAATTCATATGAAATTACAAAACCTTATTTTAATCACCTTTTCCAAGATTTTTGAGACAAATGACAATCAACATTAAATAACATCTATATTTCAAACATTAGCCTCCGGCACTATTACCTAAAATTGCCGTTAATTCTGACTAGTTTGCACGATAAAGGATATATGCAAAGAATATTCTTCTCAATATGATGCTTTTTGTTTCATGGCAATATTCACACTAGTTTTTGAGTTATTGAATTTTAAAGCCAGGGCCACCTAGAAGGTCAAACCTCAGCCTTGAACACTCTCATCTTAAAGTGTTAATAATTCTGAAACTATTCCTTGGACTAGTTTACTTCATAAAGAATATTAGCAAAGAATATTTCTATGAATATTACCCTTTACATTTCATAAGAAAGTTCCCACTAGTTTTTGAGCTATTGGATTTTGCAATTAGTGGTTGATGACCTTGATGAACAAATATCAGTTTTTGGCCCAATCACTTAAAAAGTCTCAATAATTCTGAAAAATATTCCTCAGACTAGTTTACACCATAAGAAACATTTACAAAAACTATTCTCTTGAATATTATGCTTTTTGTTTCATAAAAATATTACAACTAGTTTTTGAGATATTGGATTTTAAAGTGAGTGGTTAATTTGAAAATCATACATCAGCTTTAGGGACTATTACTAAAAAAGTCAATAATTTTGAAAATATTTCTTGGACTAGTTTACAAATGTTGTAGACCATTAAAATGAATGTTTTGCTATCTGGTGCTTTTTGAATGAACACTTTAAGTCAAATAGAACAGGAATTGGGTCTCGGAACGTGTGGTTCTGAGTGAAAAAAAACCAAAATTCCCCAAAATGTTGGTTTTTTTTTTGAATAAGTCTTTGAAACTTTGTAGATCATTAGAATGAATGTTTTTCTACCTGGTACTTTTTGAATGAACACTCTAAGTCAAATAGAACAGGAATTGGGTCTCGGAACATGTTGTTCTGAGTGAAAAAAAAAACAAAATTCCCCAAAATTTTGAGTTTTTTTTTGAGTTAGTCTTTAATACTTTGTAGATCATTAGAATGAATGTTTTTCTACCTGGTACTTTTTGAATGAACACTCTAAGTCAAATAGAACAGGAATTGGGTCTCGGAACATGTGGTTCTGAGTAAAAAAAAACCAAAATTCCCCAAAAATTTTGAGTTTTTTTTTTGAGTAAGTCTTTAAAACTTTGTAGATTATTAGAATGAATGTCTTTCTACCTGGTACTTTTTGAATGAACAGTCTAAGTCAAATAGAACAGGAATTGGGTCTCAAAACGTGGTTTTGAGTGAAAAAAAACCAAAATTCCCCAAAATTTTGAGTTTTTTTTTGAGTAAGACTTTGAAACTTTGTAGATCATTAGAATTAATTTTTTTCGACCTGGTACTTTTTGAATGAACACTCTAAGTCAAATAGAACAGGAATTGGGTCTCGGAACATATGGTTCTGAGTGAAAAAAAACCAAAATTTCCCAAAATTTTCAGTTTTTTTTTGAGTAAGTCTTTGAAACTTTGTAGATCATTAGAATGAATGTTTTTCTACCTGGTACTTTTTGAATGAACACTCTAAGTCAAATAGAACAGGAATTGGGTCTCGGAACATGTGGTTCTGAGTGAAAAAAAACCAAAATTCCCCAAAATTTTGAGTTCTTTTTTGAGTAGATCTTTTAAACGTTGTAGATCATTAGAATGAATGTTTTTCTACCTGGTACTTTTTGAATAAACACTCTAAGTCAAATAGAACAGGAATTGGGTCTCGGAACATGTGGTTTTGAGTGAAAAAAAACCAAAATTCCCCAAAATTTTTAGTTTTTTTTTGATTAAGTTTTTGAAACTTTGTAGATCATTAGAATTTATATTTTTCTACCTGGCACTTTTTGAATGAACACTTTAAGTTGAATAGAACAGAAATTGGGTCTCGGAACATGTGGTTTTGAGTGAAAAAAAACCGAAATTCCCCAAAATTTTGAGTTTTTTTATGAGTCAGTCTTTGAAACTTTGTAGATCATTAGAATGAATGTTTTTCTACCTGGTACTTTTTGAATGAACACTCTAAGTCAAATAGAACAGGAATTGGGTCTCGGAACATGTGGTTCTGAGTGAAAAAAAACCAAAATTCACCAAAATGTTGAGTTTTTTTAAGAGTAGACCTTTGAAACTTTGTAGATCATTAGAATGAATGTTTTGCTATCTGGTATTTTTTGAATGAACACTTTAAGTCGAATAGAACAGAAATTGGGTCTCAAAGCGTGGTTTTTGAGTGAAAAAAAACAAAATTCCCCAAAATTTTTAGTTTTTTTTTGAGTAAGTCTTTGAAACTTTGTAGATCATTAGAATTAATTTTTTTTTACCTGGTACTTTTTGAATGAACACTCTAAGTCAATTAGAACGGGAATTGGGTCTCAAAACGTGGGGTTTTGAGTGAAAAAAAACCAAAATTCCCCAAAATGTTGAGTTTTTTGTTGAGTAAGTCTTTGAAACTTTGTAGATCATTAGAATGAATGTTTTTCTACCTGGTACTTTTTGAATGAACCCTCTAAGTCAAATAGAACGGGAATTGGGTCTCAAAACGTGTGGTTTTGAGTGAAAAAAACCAAAATTCCCCAAAATTTTGAGTTTTTTTTTGAGTAAGTCTTTGAAACTTTGTAGATCATTAGAATTAATTTTTTTCTACCCGGTACTTTTTGAATGAACACTCGTAAGTCAAATAGAACAGGAATTGGGTCTCGGAATATGTGGTTTTGATTAAAAAAAACAAAATTCCCCAAAATTTTGAGTTTTTTTTTTAATAAGTCTTTGAAACTTTGTACATCATTAGAATGAATGTTTTTCTACCTGGTACTTTTTGAATGAACACTCTAAGTCAAATAGAACAGGAATTGGGTCTCGGAACATGTGGTTTTGAGTGAAAAAAAAACAAAATTCCCCAACATTTTTAGTTTTTTTTTTGAAATGGTCTCTGAAACTTTATGGATCACTTACATTGATATTTTGCTACCTGATGCATTTTGAATGAACACTCTAAGTCAAATAGAACAGGAATTGGGTCTCGGAACATGTGGTTTTGAGTGAAAAAAAAACAAAATTCCCCAACATTTTTAGTTTTTTTTTTGAAATGGTCTCTGAAACTTTATGGATCACTTACATTGATATTTTGCTACCTGATGCATTTTGAATGAACACTCTAAGTCAAATAGAACAGGAATTGGGTCTCGGAACATGTGGTTTTGAGTGAAAAAAAAAACAAAATTCCCCAACATTTTTAGTTTTTTTTTTGAAATGGTCTCTGAAACTTTATGGATCACTTACATTGATATTTTGCTACCTGATGCATTTTGAATGAACACTCTAAGTCAAATAGAACAGGAACTGGGTCTCAAAACATATAGTTTTTGAGTGAAAAAAATCAAAATTCCAAAAAATGTTGGGGTTTTTTTTTAGCACGTCCTTGAAATTTTGTAGATCATTAAAATTAATGATTTGATACCTGGTGCTTTTTGAATCAACATTCTAAATGAAATAAAACAGGAATTGGGTTTTGAAACACATAGTTTTGATTGGAAAAAAAAATTCCCCAAAATTTAGGGTTTTTTTTTTTTGAGTAGAGCTTCAAAACCAGTGCAGATCATTAGAATGAATGTTTTGCTACCTAGTATTTTTTATAATAAACGTTATAAGTTTAATAGAACACAAGGCTGACTGAAGTTGTAAGAAATGTAAGAAGACTCTTATTGAAGTTATTGACAAAACACGAAGCAACTAACTACCTATGCGATAAAACAACGGTATCTTGATCTTAAAAATCATCATATCATAAAATGTTTGACTGTATGAAAATCCCTGACTTATGCTCCAATACTTTTTACCAAAAAGCACAAAGACGGTAATAACTTTTAAACCATCAACAATCGGATAATAATATATAGGGTTGTTTTGATTGCAAATGACTCCCTGTATATTGACTCTTTTCGTTTGGACGTTTACTTTTTGAACACCTCGTAAATAACAATAACATAATCAAAAGGTGGGTTCAGCAAATCAGACTGAGTTACCTTTCTGACCAACAGCGCCGATGTGGCAACTCTCTGAAACTAGTTTTCGCTCAATTTTGGGTACACACGTTTAGCCTACAGATTAGTCTTCCAGTAATTAACTAAATGCTAAATTACCAAACCTACAGGCATAGGACGGGTGGTCTACGAGGAAGTAAAATCGGCGAAACAATGCGTGGAAAAGCTAAACAGCACCAGCGTTATGGGGAAAATCCTGGACGTTTTCCTGGACCCTTTCGGGGAAAAATGCAAGGCAAAGTTTCAGGAGCTCACCAGCGAGAAGAAACCACCGCCAGTGGTGGAGGAACCCAAGAAGGAAACGGTAACGGAAAAACCGAAAGAGGTGGAGGATGAGAGGTACAAGGGGTAAATAGGGTTAAAAACTGTTTTATATGGTGGTTTTTAGGCCTTACGACCCCGGAGATGTCGATTTTGTGGACAAGAGATTGTACTACAACAAGTCCAAGGACAAGGATCACATTAAGCACCGTAAATCTAGTGAGTCTTTAAAGGACGAGTACGATTATCCCCGTGGGGGATCGAAGAAGGACAGAGATAAGGGCCGGGATCGATACGACAGGGATAGAGATAGGTATGACCGGGACAGCAGGGACAGATACAGTTCGTCGTCCAGGAACTATCGGTAAGATGAAAATTATTTCATTTTCAATTTATTAAATCATATAGTTACACAGTTATAATAGTAGAATCCGAATTATGTAGTGATATTTCCCTACATGCAAGCATCTGTGTGAGAAGAATTAAATAAAAGAGTACAATTTACATTTTTTTTTGTTCAATTTACTTTAAAGAATTTAACGAGGATTTCTTCTAATTCTAGGACCAACAAATCAAAAACTTCCTTTTTTGAAAAGGTGCCGACGTTTATTTACGTCTTTTTTAGGGCTGTAATTAAGAAACGGAACAAATGTTGTTTTTTAAACATCAAAATTATAGACATAAAAATAATAAATTAATAAAATAAAATACAACATATCTATAAAAACAAACTAAAGATTTTATAAAAAATTACCTGTTTACTGTGAAGAAGCTTTTTGCATATATACTAATGGCAATAGAACAATATATGTAGACGGGCCCATATGTGATTATACTTTGAACAAACATAACATAAATCACACATAATAGACAATAACTTTTACGATATACATATATATTTACAAATAAACGAACGCGGTCAAGATGAACTAAAATATTAAAATTAATCCACCTTGCGTTCCAAAATATCTTTAAAGAATGAATATAATTTGCTTCATTATGTAAATATTTTGGAGGGATTATTAAATGAAGTTATTAAGCCCACCACTTTGGCTATTATCTGTGGCGACTACATTAATTTACATTTTGAAGATTCGTCCTGTAAAAATTCCTTGAAAATTTTAAATGTTTTCTCGAGTTTTGGGTTGCATAAAACTATTCTTGAGCATACAAGAATTATAGAGAATCTGTTAATAACGATGACCTTTGCGCTCGCGTTGTACACTGTGATCTTTCTGATCACTTCATGCAGCTTATTTCAGTGTCATATTATTTCATTAATATATCATCTTCTTATGAAAAAAGGTACTTTACACGGGAATATAATATTAAAAAGTTTTGTGTGTCAAATATAAATTGGAATTTAATTTTTTGTGATGGATCCTCCTTAGATTCTGAGTTTGACAGGTTTTTTAACACTTTTTTAGTTTGTTGTATATGATTCCTTTTCTTTGGAAAGGTGCTATCCTAAAAGTCGGACCACGCGCAGGCCGTGGATGACAGAAGATTTGATTAATGAAGGTCAATTTTTAAGAGTTATAAATATAACACACATAATGAAAATATTTTAAAGAAATATATATTAAAAAAACAACATTTTTTAAAAACCAAAATAGCCAAACGTACCTATTCTAATGAACTTTTTGCTAAGTCTAATAATATTTCGAAGACAGCATGGCAAGTGATTAAGAATAATACCAACAATTCGGAATATTCCAAACAACGGGAATATTTTATTAACGAAAACGGTTCTAATTTTAGCGATATGCAGGAAGCCACTGAACTTTTTAACCATTTTTTTTTATTGTAAACAAATTGTAAATAATAAGAATTTAGCCTTAACAAATAAATCGCCAAAAAGATTAAATAATAAAATAATTTTAAATTCATTATTTTTATGTTCGTATGATGAAAGTGAAATACGTGAAATTATTTTATCTGTCACTAACAAACACTCGGCTGGTGATGATGGAAATCCCTGCTCTCTTATTACAATACGCTTCGCGTATTGTAAGAACGCATCCAGCTAAATTGAAGGATTTTCGGACCCTGCGTCACATAAACGCTAATAACTTTGGTTCTATCCCGAATTTTTTTTTCCGGTTTTTACCGTTATATGTAGGAAGGATGAGAGTATATAACGGTGAAAAAATTCTTTCGACACGCCCACCCCGAAGGGGTGGGCGTGGCAAAAAACGGTTTTTTGACAAAAAAAATTTGATTAAGTCGTTGTGGAAAACTGACCGGGCCGATTTTTCTGAAACTCATTGACGTTAAAGGCCTTTATATAAAGCAGCTCCTAAAGGGCGCTTTTTAAGATAAACCCTTTAGAAGTCGGATTTTTCTGTGAATGAATTTTGAACTTTTTGCGCGGTACCTCGCGGACTTAAACGGCCGTGGGGCCTAAACGGTAATGTTCCCGATAATGCGAATAAAACAGCCCTTTTCTACGTAAATGTAGCTTTCTTTTTTATCTTAACTATTTTTTTCCAAAAGAAACTCCTTCCGAGATAAACGAGCTCAAACTTAAAATTTTTTTTTTCGAAAAAAAAAAAAGTGAATTTTTCGAGAAATAAATTTTTTTCTACTTCTAAAAAATTTTTTTAATTTTTTTTGTTTACACCGTTTGAAAGCTTAATCCTTTAGGATTAAATAGAGGTATTACTTATGGTGCTACGTATTATACGGGGTGAGCTGTGTTAACAAATATAAACCCCTTTTTGAGCCTTTTTTTGACCGTTTTTTTCTACTTTTCTGAATAACTCTTTATTGGCGACACCTAGAAATTTCAAACTTTCAGCATTTTAAGAACTTTTTAAATCCTATTTTTCGACATAGTCTACAGTCTTCTACGTAGAGCAGTTTTTGCTCTACACCTTTTTTTAACTTTGACGCTTTATACCGGCATACCTATGACACCTACGAAAACCATTTTTTTTCTGAAATCACCGGACACTATCTGGCTATAATCCACTAAAAACCGTTTTTCTTCAAATGTTACCGTTTTTCCGCAACGAGCTGTTATTTAAGAAAAACTCCCAAAAATAAGCCGTTCCAATCAACCAGTCATACCCTCGAGACACAGGGAGCCAGCTCATGGTACAATAACGTTGGCGGTCCAGCACCAAATTGACCCAATGTAAAGGCATACGGACGACGTCACTATCGAGTTGCACATGGTCAGATGACGTAAGCGCGGGGTTTTCGGGGTATTGTGGCGGCAAATTCGGCCCGTTTGCGCTACGAGTTAGAGTAGGAAAAGCGGTTTGAAAGAAGGATGGAGGATGTCTGGCAACAATTATAAACGCGTCGTGTTCGTCTCGTGACGTCATGAGTTATTTTATTAATGAATATTATTAGTATTATGGGGACAATTTTACGCGGTTTCTTGATAAATTACTAGGATAAATAAAATGAATATAAATATTAAGAAATATATATTTGAAATATACAGAGGGTATTGATATTACGGAACATTTATGAGGATAATAATAGTATATAAATAGAATTATACGGGGGGGTTTTAAGGTTTTGGTGCTTTCATAAGGAAAATATTATTTATAATTATAGTAATCGTATTATAAAGGGTGTTTTAAGGTTTAAGGACATTTACAAGAAAGATAATATTTATAATAATAGTAATAGCAGCATAAAGGTTAGGACAAGGTATAAATATCTGGAAAAAAAATAATAGTGATAATAGTTTTATTTTAGTAGGGTTCTTTTAGTGGGGGTTGCTAAATTGGTAATAAATTTATATTAATAGTTTATCAATTTAGAAAAAAAAGACATTGATGCGGTGTCAAAAAAAGGTGTATTTTTATATTTTTTTACTATATTATTGAGATCACGGCTTTCATAGCTTCAATTCAATAAGTTGATAAATTTTTTTATTCGTTTTTTTTTCCTTAAATTTTTTTTATTTTATTATAATTGCCTTTTAAAATAAAAATTTTAAAAAAAAAACAAGAAACAAACCACTTTTTCCTATCCTAATACATTGCTTCTTATGGGACCTGATCTTCCTCTTTAGATTGTGACACTCGTATGAATCGTGGAAAAATTCGTCATAAAGCTTTTTTACTAGTTTTTGAATGGTCTTTAACCAGAAAAAAGAAATTTTGAATTTGGAGCATATTTTGAAAAAATGGTCATTTTGACCCCGGATTTTGTTCGAAAATCGAAAATTGCAAAGAAATAGGGTTTCTGTTCATTTTAGAGTCAAATTAGTAATAACCTTTTTTAAAGGTACTCTGAAGTAGTGCAAGATAGAAAAATAAAAAATTGACATTTTTCCATAGGACTCTTGATAATTCGATATTTATGTTTTACAGTTTTATTCAATTTTCTCCGATTCTATAATAGCTAGAACCAATTCGTTTTGACAGGCGAATACCTCTTAATATACCCAAGAACTTTTATTTATTACAAAAAGTTGTCAGAGTTATAGTTTATTTATAAAAAAATAAAAACCATTTTTTCGAAATTTTTCGTGGGTATACCCCTTTCGATTTTCGCCCAAAAAAAAATTATTTTTTTATTGAGTTTTTTTACTGGAAATTGTTAGTTTAGGGCTTACTTTAAAATCGGCCAATAATCATTTTAGGAAAAAAAAATTGTACGGGGGAAAAAACCAGTTTTCTTTTGTTTTTCCCACATTTTTACTTATATCTCGGCTTCTATAGCTTCGATTCAATTCGTTGATTGTTTCTTTTTTTTTCTTATTCTTCTTCTGTCAATTCTTTTGATATCTTATTACTATTAACTTTCAAAAATTAACCTAAAAAATAAAAAAAAATCCACGAAAAAACCCGATTTTCTTATCCCCAAACATCAATTCTTATGGGACCTAATCTTTCTATTTATATTGTGCCACTCGTATGAATCGTGGAAAAATTTGTCATGAAGCTTTTTTACTACTTTTTAAGTCGTCTTTAAGTAGAAAAAAGAAATTTTAAATTCGGAGGATATTTTGAAAAAATGCTCATTTTGACCCGGATTTTGTTCGAAAATCGAAAAATGCAAAGAAATAGGTTTTCCGTTCGTTTTAGAGTCAAATCGGTAATAATCTTTTTTAAAGGTACTCTGAAGTAGTTTAGGATAGAAAAATAAAAAATTAAAATTTTTCTATAGGGCTCATCATAATTCAATATTTATGTTTTATAGTTTTTTTCAATTTTCTCCGATTCTATGATAGCTACAACCGATTTATTTTGACATACGCATACCTCGTGATATGCCTGAGAACTTTTATTTAATACAAAAAGTTGTCAGAGTTATAGTTTATTTATAAAAAATTAAAAACCATTTTTTCGAAATTTTTCGTGGGTATACCCCTTTCGATTTTTGACCAAAAAAAAAATTATTTTTTTATTGGGTTTTTTTAATAGAAATTGTTAGTTTAGGGCTTACTTTGAAATTTGCCAATAATCATATTAGGAAAAAAAATGGTACGGTGGGAAAAAACCAGTTTTCTTTTGTTTTTCCCACATTTTTACTTATATCTCGGCTTCTATAGTTTCGATTCATTTCGTTTTTGGTTACTTTTATTCCTTATTCTCCTCATGTCAATTCTTTTTATATCTTATTTACTATAAGCTTTTAAAAATAAATTTGAAAAATAAAAAAAATCGACATAAAAACACGGTTGTCTTTTTCCAATACTCTAATAAATGGGACCCTCTTTTTCCTTTATCTTGTGACACGGATAAATCGTGGAAAATTTATTTATAAAACTTTTTTACTTAATTTTGAATGGCCTTTAAGGTAAAAAAATACATTTTGAATTTGGAGCATAATTTAAAAACGTAAATGAAATTATCTGCATACTATGGCGAATACGCCATAACGTTCGTCAGTACAACAGTGTATTATAATTGAGGACTCTGTTTTAGCGTATTTACCATAGATGGCGCATTATAATAAACTAAGAAGGTATCATTGAATTTTGGTTATATTTATACGAGTTACTTGAGAGCGGAGCGTATTGTAACACATCATGGTTCTCTGAAGCATGATACCCAGAAATAAGTAAGTAATATTTCAATAAAATTTATTTCTGATTATAATAGATAATGAGACCTTCCCTTTTCTCTCTGTATTTACTATAGATGTTTATTTTTTCGAAGTACTAAAAAAAGAAAAAGTTGGGTAGAGCACCATGCCGAGGCTAAGGTTTGAACTCAGAGCCTTATGAGGATACAGCAGGTCTCTTCCCCACTCCGTGTTTAGGGCACTCCTTGGATAATTGTGGAGATTTTTTTTTGTAGTACTGACAAAAATTTTAAAAATTTCTACTGGTCCCCACGGACCAAAGTAGACGCGAAGCGTCTACTTGTTATATTAAACACGTCCTTAAATTTTTGGTGACACCAATTACATATCTTGTTAAAGTCCAGTGCAACGATATATTAGAATGGTCACCCGTCAAAACACCAGCATTTTACTTCCCAAACAATGTAAATAGATGGTGGATGACATTGTTTGGCAGATTCCACCTGCCAAACAATGACTTTAAAGACTTCTCTGTCATTTCAGGAGGGGTCATTTCCATTGGCTCTAAAGAACTCTCTTGTTGTCCAAACCCATAAAGGAGGTGATAAGCATCTGATATCCAATTATTGAGGAATTTCACTCTTATCGGTGTTTTCGAAAGTTTTTGAAAAGTGTTTCTCTAAACGTTTGGAGTCTTTTCTACTCAAAGAAAATTTCTTTAGTAAATACCAGTTTGGATTTAAGACGGGCCGATCTACACAAGATGCAATTTTATCCCTATATTCATATGTTTTATCTAATTTAGAATTAAATAATAAATGTGTAAGCCTATCAGTTGCATCTGAGTCCCTACCAGTTGTATCTGTAGTTGTATACGGGGTAGCATTTTGGGGCCACTGTTATTTGCTATATTTTTTTGATAGCATCTTGGACAAATTTCCTATCAACCATATAGCTGCGTTTGCAGTTGATGTTGTTATATTAACGTCGAGTGGTGACTTAGAAGAACTATCAGGAACAGCGTTACTCAAAGTGTGCTCCGCGAAACCTCCGTTAGAGCTCCGCCAGCAGTCATAATAAATGAATGCATTTATTAAAGTAGACCTGTATCTATCTTTTTTTGTATGATTATTAATAAACAATTCATATATAACTGCTTGTGCTTTTAGTTTAGAGTTTAGGGTTCCGTTAAAAATTTAGTTTTTTTAAAGGGTTCCGTCACGAAAAAAGTTTGAGTAACACTGATCTAGAGGTTCAACCGGGGTAGTTGACTGAATGATAAGTATCAGTAGCAGGAACAGCCTAGTGCTTAATCAGTTAAAAACTGAAATGATATTTTTTAGTCTTACCGATTTAAATAAAAGCTTGCTTGTTAAAATGCCTAACAAAACCATAGAACAAAATAAGGTTGTCAAGTACTTCGGAATATTAATCGATGAACATCTTAGTTGGTCTTATCATGTAGCTATGGTTTTGAGGAAATTATCAATTTATGCCTATGTGATCTGGCAGTTACGTAATAAAATCGATATTGGCCTGATCCGTTTGTCATGTTTGTCATATGGCCCAGAAAAAAATTATTAGAACTATTTTTTTTTAAGCCTTATACATTTTCTTGCAGAACACTTTTTCCAGACTTGAAAATTATGCCATTTTCTTGCCTATTTATTTTCAACTCGGTCATGCATAGAAAGCGTAACCTGTCTGATTATTCTTTGTCTAGAGGTACCCACTATGAACTCAGGGTTAACTTAAATTTGGATTTACCAAAACATAAATTAACCAAGGTGTTCTTCAAAGTCTCATCCTTACTCCCATAATACGTATTTGTTTGTTTGTTAAAAGCTGTAGTTTTCTTATATTCTTAGTCTTTAGTTAATTGTAGATTTTTATTGTTTTTTCTTAAGGCCTTTTTTAAACTTGTATGTTTAGGTCTTATAATTTTATTTTTTGACATTATCCGATACTTATTTGTATTGAGTCTATGGAAATAGATATTTCAGTATTGAGTAATAATCCTGTCACCAAAATGAAAAAAACAATATACCAATTTATAGATTTTATATGAATGAATTATTTTCAATCATTGTTCTGTTTATGTCATACTATTATATGATTATATAATATGTTCAGACCCTGTGTGTCTGTCCTGCAATTACCTAGATGTTACTTCTTTGTTGTTTACAAATATTCCCAAAGCTTTAGTTCAAAATATTCTTGAAAACAGGTGGCAATACATTAGTGCTTATACAACGATCCCAAAGAAATATTTTATTGAAATTGTTGCATTTTTGTTCATTGCATGTTTTACTAATAATTGGATGATTCAGCAATAGGTCCAAGTTCTAAAAATGTTACCCTTCCAGTTGGTTTTTATTAAGCTGTATATAGTATGAAAAATGCCGACATTTTATGACATATCAGATGCTTGACAGTTTGGTAGTCTCGAGGAGATAATTTCGTTTTTTTACCGCCGTCTATATGTCGAGGAATAGCAGCTTTCAGTCAGTGTTAAGTTATACTCAAAAATATTAACAGAATATATGTGAAAAATCAGGATTTTTTTATAAAGTTAACTTTAAATGATACCCCATCCATCCGATAAAGTTAACTTCTACTTTTTGAAGTTAATTGTGACATTATTTCACAAGTTAACTTTAAGTTATCTATCAAAATAGTTTTATAATACCGACCTTTTTTTACTTAGCATAACTACGTTTATACCGGACTTTTATTGAATACACTACAATGGTTATAAGCATACTTCTGTTTAAAATATTTCTAAATCTTTATATCATTTTCCTTATAGGGATTATCCCGCCCCAGGCAGCACCGATATGGGGTACGGCACCACCCCCAGTGACTTTTCCACCACCAGCGGCTACGCATCGACTACCAGCACTACACCCATGACGTAAGTTGTTACCCATAAAAACTAGTGATGGGATGAGTTACTTATTATATTGGGTATTACGTCACTTATAGCAAAAATCAATTTAGAAATTTTTATCTCACGCGCTCAACAATTGAAAAGAAGAAGAAAATAGACTTATTCACGTATTTAAAAGAAATATGAACTTAAATCTGTAACGATACCGTTCGATATACTTAATTTAATTTAAGTTCAATAAGTTTTAAATACAATAATTTACTTGAGGTATAATAGATTTTTTATATACCTAGGAGCTGAGGTTCAATCTTTTAATCTCTGAGCTCGTTTCTTCTTTTCAATATCCTACCTAACTTTGTTATGAATATTATAATTAAAAAATGATAAAAAACAACAAGAAGACCTACTTTTTTTAAAAATGGTTCAAATTAGGTATGTCTTTTCAATTGTTGAGCGCGTGAGATAAAAATGTCTAAATTGATTTTTGCTATAAGTGACGTAATACCCAATATAATAAGTAACTCATTATGAATTCGTCACAACAATACAGATTTTACTTAGTGATGGGATAATTAATTTTTTTAGTTCCTTTTAAGTCACATTTTCTTGAATAGATAATACACATATTTATTTGCTTATTAATGTTAATTTAAAATTATTCATGTGACATCAAAAAGTAATTAATATAAAATTAAATGAATAAGTGAGGTTTTTCGGGTTTAAAGGAGGAAAATACTATTTGGAGGCGATCCGAACCTTATTAAGAAAATAAAACGATGATATAGAAAAAGGTGGAAAAGTCGATTTTAATTTATACAGGGTGTTTCTTAACCTATACGCATAAACTTGGGAAATTATTGCTAATGATAAATAATGACTAATAGTGAAAAAAAAATTAAGTAAAATATTTTTGGTTTCTGAGATAATTCTTTTTTTTTTCACAAAAATGTAATAATATGATACAGTTGTGGTCGTATTTCGTTTTTTATTAAAATTATGCCGCATAATTTTTCAAATGAAAAACTAATGGACATGTTACTGGCATACGGGGAATCAAGACAAAACAGTGTGGCTGCAGCTAATCTTTATGCACAAAGGTTTCCTCATAGGTATCATCCGTCGCGTGAAGCTTTTTTGCGTGTGGTTCAGCGGGGTAGAGAAATTGGAAATTTGCGGCCGAGGCCAGGGCAACATGGTGGAGCCATTAGACCTGGGCGCATTTTAAATCTGGAGAATTTGATTTCAGATATCATCGAAGAGCATCCTGACATAAGCACTAGAACAATTGCAACGCAATTTGGATTATCACCAGTCACAGTTTGGCGAATTTTAAGGCATGAATTACTGTATCCATTTCACGTCCAAAGGGTATAAGCTTTACTTCCAAGGGATCATGCGCCTCTAGTAAACTTTTGTGAGTGGTTGTTACATCAGCAGCAGTTAAACCCAAACTTTACCAGGAACATTTTATGGATGAAGCAATTTTCACACGCAATGGTATTCACAATTTTCGCAACACGCATTTTTGGGCAGTTGAAAATCCGCATGCCATTCGGCGAACAAACTTTCAACAACGATTTTCAGTAAATGTGTGGGCTGTATTTGTAAACGGAATACTTATTGGCCCTTTCATTTTGGTTAATCGTCTAACTGGTGCTCTTTATTTACAATTCTTGCGACAAAATTTGCCGGTACTCCTTGAAGAAATCCCTCTTCACATTAGGCAGAATTTGTGGTTTCTTCACGATGGCCACCTAAAATCTCTGGTGTATGTAACCGAAGTTGACAATGAACAAGAATTAAGAAATCGGATATTTGCTGCCGCCGAAGAAATTCGACTACAACCTGGATTAGCTGCTGTCTGCAACTCTTGGATTAGGCGTGCTCAAGTCAGCAATAATTTGCCAAGTTTATGCGTATAGGTTAAGAAACACCCTGTATTTAGGATTATTCTCTTGTATAAGGGTTGATATATATATGCGCTGTTTAACGATATCTTTTATTTCCCAATAGGCGTTAAATATTGTCATTCTTTCTTCCTCGTTAAACTTGCTGCTACATTTGTGGGAGCATGTGTCATTACAAGCCGGCTTGGCACCTCTATTCCTTTACCAAGAGTTTTATAGGACTGACCGCTATTTCTTAACCGCTTAGCACACGCTTTTTTCCATTCAGTTGGTTTCGCTTTCCTTTTTCTTGTCTTTTTTATTTCTACTTCGGCAACGGCTTGATCTGGATCATCAACATCTTCTTCTGATTGAGCCAGAAGATGATGAATCTGATGACGATGAGCTAGAAGACGTAGAGGAAGAATCATCCCTATAATCCGGATCCTTAAGTGAACAGTCGGATGATTCTTTAGGATCAGAAGTATAACTGTGCGTAGATCAGAAGTATAGGTGCGTAGAGTTAAAGGCAACTTTCCTATCTATTTTCGTTTCGAAACAATCGCAGTAATAAAAGAAAAAATCAAACTCCATAAAAAATATAAAATATACAGTGATCGAGCTTCATACGATCGATTTTGTGAGCTTAGAACCCTATCTAAACAAATGATAAAAAATGACTATAAAGAGTATATAAATAGCATAGAATCCAACATTTTGGAAAATACAAAGAAATTTTGGGGTTTTGTTGGCAATAAAAGAAAAAACAATGTGTCTATTCCACACGCCGTAAAATTAGGTAATATTTCTGCAAAAGGTGGCATGTAAGCAATTTGTTTGCTCAATCTTTTAAGAGTATTTATAATACATCAAATCCAGTTGTTTTTAATAAAAGTAATATTAAAATATACGAAATTTCAGAAAATAAAATCCTTGAGATATGTAAAAATTTAGATGTAAATAAAAGTCCTGGGCCAGATAATATTCCACCTATCTTGGTAAGGAACTGCGCAAATAGCTTGGTCAAGCCACTAGGCATTATATTCAATAAGTCGTTAAGATCAGGAGTTTTTCCTCAAAAATGGAAATTAAGCGAAATTTCACCAATTTTTAAAAATGGTGATAGGGAAGACGTGACAAACTATCGGCCCATTAGCAAGTTATGCATTTTTGGCAAAATCCTGGAGAAAATTATGCACGACACAATTTTTCCGAGTGTAAAACATAGAATTATTCAAGAACAGCATGGTTTTTACCCTAAAAGATCTCTTGAAACAAATCTACTATGCTTTTCAGAATTTGTCACTAGAACAATAGATAACAAAGGTCAAGTGGATGTGATATATACCGACTTCAGTAAAGCATTCGACAAAATTGATTCTGAAATATTAATACAAAGGCTTGAAGAAGTCGATGTTGATCCTGCAATAATTAGATTATCCTGTTTCTATAATACAGGTAGAAAAAGTAGAGTAACTATTGATGGCCATAAATCCGAGTGGTTTGACATAACATCAGGTGTACCGCAAGGCAGTCACCTGGGTCCGTTGTTTTTTATAATATATATAAATTCAATAAAAGAATGTTTTAAACACTGTAAAATATTACTTTTTGCAGATGATTTGAAAATCTACTTAAAAATCGGGACCATGGATGACTGCCTCAAAATCCAACAAGACCTTTTGCGCCTTGAACAATACTGTCAGAAAAATCGTCTCTTTCTAAATTCTGCAAAGTGCTTTTGTATTTCTTTTAGAAAAAATATTACCAAAATAATATCGCCTTACTCTATAAATAGCAGTAATCTGAAACGAGTTGTACAGATTAGAGATCTGGGAGTAATCCTGGATGAAAAAAGGACTTTTAAATCTCACATTGAGCGAGTGATATGCGAGTCCAATAAGATGGCTGGTTTCATAAAAAGAAATTCAACGGATTTTAAAAACCCAAATTCAATTATCTCCTTATATAATGCTTTTGTCCTCAGTAAACTTTCTTTTGCCTCAGTAATATGGAATCCGAAGTACAATGTAGACATTACGCGCCTAGAGCGGGTACAAAATAGGTTTCTAAAATATCTAGGATTTAAGACCAATATGCCAATATACAACCATAATTATACCATTATACGAGCCAAATTTAAATTTTTAACTCTTGAATACAGAAGAAATATCACAGATCTTTTTACGCTTTATAAAATAGTAAATTGTCACGTCGATTTACATTATCTTCTATCTCACATTAATATACGGATACCAAGGCAAAATGCAAGAAACCGAGACTTGTTTGCAGCTGATTTTTATCGAACCAACGTAGGACAGAACTCTCCACTTTCTAGAATTCAAAATGTTTTTAATTTTTACAACAATTTTCTGAATTCGGATATTTTTGGAACGCCGATAGGATCCTACAAACGCCAATTAAAAACCTACTTTTTAAAAAAGATAGATTAATTTTATTTTTGTTTATTTAATTTAGAACTTGTAACAGTTTACGCTCTATTTAATCTCATTAGTGTATTCATCTAAATTTCCCTTTTCTTTTTGATTGTATTTTTTTTTTTGTATCTACACACGTAACATGTAAATTTAAGACAATGTTTGGTAAACCTATCATAAGTTTGTTATATATACACAGTGGATGCTTTTTTGGTACTTGTGTACTGTTCGCAACCTGAACTTGTAATAAATAAATAAATAAATAACTGGACTGTGAGAGGATCTCTAATACTTCCCTATTCTGCAGGTGTTCTGAAAAAAATACAATAGGTGTTTACGTGTTTGTAAAAATTTAAAATTTTCATTTTTAGTCGGCTTACCATCGCCATCGGGTAAGAAACCTAAAGCTTCAGAATTTAAGTTAGTGTGAGGTCTGTGAAAACTGTATTAGATATTTCCGGCTCCGGTTCTTCACACAGTATTTTTTCTGTTGATGACGATACCTCAATCTTTTGTGCTATCTGTTCATTTTCGAAGTAATCTATGATCAACGGCTGCTCCGAGGGCTTCTCTAAGGTGTTATTATCTGCAAAATACAAAATCTAGAGTTTAGTAAAATACATCTTACGAGCTACGTTACCACCCCTAATGTATCCATTAGAAAGATTGTAGGTGATAAATAAAAAAATAGGCTTAACAATATGAATATTATTACCTGAAGTTTCAAAGTCATAAATCTCATAGTGAATATCGGAATTCACAACTGAACTTGCATTACACACTTTCCATTGAGAATCGCCTCCATTGTCACTAACTTTCTCCAACCTAAAATTTCATTATTGGAAAATATAAATGAAAAAAATAATTTTAAAAAATTTACCTGACTCCTACTAGTAATAACATTTTCTTGCCTCGGGTGCCTTCCAAATTGCTCATATTAAACCCTATTGTTTTAGCAGAGACGAAACAAAATACAAAACCAACAGAATTATTTACTTGTTTAATTTTTAAAAAAAACACAAAAAATGTTTGCTCTATACTGGCACAAATCAAATAAAATTAAATAAGGCGTATGGTCTATATTGGCACAATTCAAAATGTGTCACTATTGCATTAGCACAAATATAAAATGAAATTAATAAGTTTGCACTATACAGGCACAACAAGAAAAGTGTCACCATTGCCCGCTAACAGCGATAGATTCCCTAGCAAGGTTTATGGAATACTAATATGGTGCCACTGTTGCCGTGGCTAGGAGGCATGATTTAAGATGATGCTTTAGTGACCCTTCTGCCATCTGGCGGAAAACTAAAATACTAATTTTATGCCGGTCTTGACAAAATAAAGAATATTAATTTTATGTTTTAATATAGTGTTTAGTCCGATTTAGGCAATTTTTGAGATGGGCCATTCTTGCCGCCGTTGAGCGATATGTAAGTTTATACCTGCTCAATTAGGTTGCTTTTAAGAAATTGGTTCACGCGTCCTTGAAGACAAACTTATTTGTTTTTCGTAAGTTACCTAATTATTGTGGTTACATGTGGCATATCGTTAGAAAGTATTACTATTAACTAAAGAAGTTTTTTAATACATTTTAAAACATCACAACTTTTTTTTATTATTATTTTTTCCATTGTAAAGTTGACGTAACATTTTTTTTCTATTGATTTTAGGAAGTTTGTTACTTCGCTATTAGTTTCTCTTTAAATATTTTCCTCAGTTATTACCTAAATCTGAATGAGACAACATTAGTCTATAAAATGAAATTAATTGTGCGTCCTTTTGGCCAAAAATTAAAAAAAAATTGAAGGTTAAAGTGAAAAAACGGGGAAAATCTAATAAAATACTAAAAAAAAACTATATTACTCCTTAAATTTGAGGCAAAACAAAAAGACACTATACGTTTTAAATAGCCAGTAACCTCACCTATTCACCATTTCCGTTTGGCTACTCACCTTCCAAACACCCTGATATTACATTATATATGCCTTGCGATTTATGATGTTACAAATACACTCTCTAAAACTATTATAATGAAGATAAGTAAGTTTTCATAACCTAATAATTTGATTAAGCAAGTAAGACCTTTTTCATGTCCAATAAAAACCAATAATCAACTGTTTTCTTGTTTCACTTCCTTGAAGGTACGATTATCACGGTATGCAGGCGCCGCCCCCAGTACCTCCGCCGGGGGCATTTCCGTCGTACGCCGCCCCCCCGGGGGCCTATTTGGCACCGCCCCTGCCGCCCCTCGGGGCCGCCCCCACTTGGACCACGATGGCGCCTCAATGGCCACAGGTGGCGGCGGGTGACCAATGGGACGGCGGCCACGTGGCCACCTCCTCGTCCTCGAAGTGGTCGGGAAGCGAGAGTGGTGGGAGTAGCAGCAGAAAAGAGAGGTGAGATTGGACTCTGTATGGCTTTGTTTTTTCTTAAACAGTAATAAATCAAGTTAACTTTAAGTTAAGTCAGAGGTCTCACATATATTGAATACAAAGTCAAAAGACGACACGTGTTTCGCCTGTACTAGGCATCATCAGTTCTTCTGTAAGGAAGAAACAAGAATAATAAGCTTTACGAACACTAATAAAAAAAACGGATAAACAACATTTCATATTAGAAGTCCAGGGTAAAAATTGAAAGTAAAGACGGAGACTGGTTTTCACATATTAGAAATATAAACAAAATAAAATGTTAAGGAAAAATTTCATTCTGAAGTGGAGTCAATGTAACATAGAAAATTTAGTAAGGGAAGTATTTTCTCTCCACAAATAAAATGCTAATCCTAGTTTCAAGAGTGATGCATTTATAAACAATAATAAATAATCTATTTCTGAGTAACTTTCTAGTCTGCTGGTTGCAAGAATACTTGCTGAAATGCATCAATACTGAAACGAGTATTAACATTTTATTGGTGGAGAAAAGACTTCCCTTACTATTTTTTCTATAAAACGAAATGTAGCTAGGTTAAAAAAAAAATTAAAATAAAGATTATATGAAAATTGGAAAAAAGTTTGTCGAGTGTAGGAATTGAACCTCCATGTTATAAGTAGTATTAAGCCTTGCGTTAAATTCGCTTGGCGTACTGCACTTGTGTTTGGGAGAGTGTTTAGTGGTAACAATTTGAATTTATTTTCTCAATCCATTTCGTCTGTTATTATACATTACGTGATCAAATAATAATCTGCTTTCCCTTGGTTAGACTTAAATCCAAGAAACGAAAACCATGGATCACCGCGGGACTAAAAAAATCTGCCCAAAATTTACGATGCTTAGCAAGACTTCGCAAATCTATTGACAATCAATTCATCAGGTCTTATTTTTAGGACTATCGGAAAATTTATAGGCATCTGATAAAAGTCAGAAAGGAACTGTATTACAATGAGCGCTTAGATTCGTCCGGTAACAGACAGAAGGAAAGTTGGTTAATCATTAACGAATGTAGGCAGTCTTCTCGTCGGCGGTTGGTTGAATCGGACTTGGGGCCCGATGATTTCAATTACTATTTTTCTAATATTGCTGAGAAGTTACTGGAAGCAGTTCCTAGTGACGCCGATCCATTGCAGTATCTTAATCGGAATGCTATCGACCAATCATTCCTTTTCCACCCTGTAGATGCCACCGAGGTCCTTGAAACAATTCAGTGCTTGAAGAATCATAGGTCTTTGGGTTCCGATGGTATCTCTTCACGTCTGCTGTCAGTTCTGCCTGCGAGCGCTTTAGGTGCTTTGGTTTGGGCAATCAATCAGTCGTTTCTTCAGGGCGAGTCCCATCCTGTTTAAAGGAAGCTATGATTCATCCCTCTTCATAAGGGTGTTAGCTTGGACCGACCCTCTAACTTCCCTCCCATATCAATTTTGTCTACCCTCTCCAAGGTTCTTGAGCGGCTTGCAAAAAAGAGAATTGTCTCTTTTTTGACTAAATACAATATGCTGTCCCCTAATCAGTATGGATTTCCGTCATTTAAGGGTACACAGGATGCCATTTTCGGATTCTTGGAGAGTGTGTATCTATCTATGAGCTCCAAGGAGGCTGCAGCAGCGGTGTTCTGTGATCTGTCCAAAGCCTTCGATTATGTGGATCATGGAATACTGCTGTCAAAGCTTAATTTTTATGGATTTAGGGGAGTGGCTTTGGGGTGGTTGAAGTCATACCTGTCTGGCCGCACCCAGAGGATGGTTGCATCTGGATTTTCATCAGGGACAGCACATCTGAAATGTGGTGTACCTCAAGGGTCAGTGTTGGGTCCTATTTTATTTTTATTATACGTTAATGACTTAAGCTCTCTATCACTGCATGGACTAGTGGTTCAGTTTGCCGATAATACTACAATTCTGTGGCATAACAAAGATCAAAAAGTAATCAGATCTCTCATAGTAGAGGACCTTCACATAATTAAAGAGTGGTGCATCTGCGATCAGCTTGTATTCAATGTTGATAAGACTTTTGTTCTGGGCTTTAAGTATAATGTAGAGGGTTTTTTGTTTGATGAGCAGAGCCCACTACATGGTAGGGATTATTGTCGATTTCTCGGCCTCTTCATTGATGAGAGTTGAGGGTTCCACAACCACGTTTTGGGCCTCGCTGCTAAACTTTCTTCTGGTTGTTTTGCAGTCAGGGTAGCCAGGCATGAGTTGGGGGGGTTGTTTGCTCGTTCAGTTTATTTCGCCTTAATAGACTCTCATATCCGTTATGGGTTGCCATTTTGGGGTTTGTGTTCCAAGGGACTCCTTAACATAATTTTTACTATTCAGAAAAAAGCATTAAGGTATCTGTGTGGTGTTGGTCTGAGAGTTACAAGAGACTCTTTTTGTAGCTGAAAGAATTTTAACAGTTTTCTCACTCTTTATATTGGAAACTGCAACACTCATACATAAGTCCGTAAGTCCACCATCCTGCACCATTCATAATACTCGTCAAGTGGGCAACTTATCTTTTCCAATCCCCACCTCCTCACTTACGAAAAACTCTCTTATATTTATTAGTCGTAAAATATTTAATCATGTTCCTTTTTCGATTAGGACTGTTACAGACCTTAAATAGTTTAGGAGAGAACTAAAGAAATTAATCTTACTAAAAGCTTACTACGGCATTGAAGAGTATTTTAACGACTCATTTTAATATTTAAAATTAATTATATATCTGTTGATCAGATTTTTTTTTATTATTCTTGTTTTATGTTGGTTCTCGCCTTTTCTTTTCTTCTTTTTTGGTTTTTTCTTTGATTATATAAAATATGCTTCTATGTACAATCAAATGTACAAATTTGGTTAGCTGCATAGAGGCCATGCTCTCGAAACGTCATGTATCTGCCCAGCTCAACAACGAGATTGTCGAAACGTTGGTGGCTAGGGGCTGCTTGTAGGGAGGAGTATTGTCCCCTACCTTATAGTGGCTTGTGGTCGACAGCCTGATAAATCTTTTAGACAATGCTGGCCTGTACACACAAGCCTACGCTGATGATCTGGTAATCCTTTGCCCAGGGAAAGACGCCGTCTCAATGCGGGGCCCTATGATGAGAGCCCTGTATTCGATTCTGTATTCTGTTTTTGTCCTGTATCCTGTATAACCAAATAAATACTTGTATTATAAATTCTAGAATTAGGAAGCTTTTAGCAAAAGTTTGTAAACTTAGCAAATAAAGTATATTTTGACTTGACTTTGACTTGACTTTATTTAATTTAAGGAGAATCTGAAGGCAATGTCAAATTATTAAAAATTAAGTGAGGTTCAAAATTAAAAATGTCGTTCACACAGTTGAGAACTGGACTTTTCTTGGCTTTTGTTATTTCCAATTTTTGTAGAAGGTCCAACTTTTTACCTAAACTCATGTAATACTTTTACATTCTCATGAATATCCTATAAATATGTGAGACTTTTATACATTCTTGTATGTATATATGTTTTCTTGTATGTATATATTATATCATCGGCTTGCAGCAAAAACTCACTAAGTCAATATTTGCAGATTTTGAGATTTTGATAAATATCACTAAGTCTAATGTTGTTCTATCACTGAATCAAATATTAAACGCTTAAAAACTTACTAAGTACCAAAAAAGAAGTCTATAAAAATCACACTAAGTCATTAAGCCTGTTTTGAGTTGATGCAAAAACTCACTAAGTGACTTAAGTTAAGAGTTTTATATAATAAATTTGGTGCCATCACTGGGACTTAGTGAGTTTTAAACGTCAAAATAAAATTCTGTTTTCTATAAAGGTACTAACAAGATAAGAATTTGTCAATATTTTTTTATGAAAACGCTTAATATAAATAATAGTTTTTGTCTCTAATAAATTGTCTCTACATCAGCATGGCTTTTTACCAGGAAGGTCCACTGTTACAAACTTAACAATTGTCACTCAATTTATTGCGAATGCCTTGGATAGCCAGAGCCAAGTTGATGTAATTTATCTAGATTTTTCAAAGGCTTTTGATCGTTTGGATCATAATATACTCTTAAATAAACTTCATAGTTTTGGTTTTCTATCGGATTCCTTGATCCTTTTTAAGAGCTATCTCTTGAATAGAAAGCAATATGTCTGTCAACGGGGTTTCTGTTCCTATAAATATACTGCGTCATCGGGGGTTCCCCAAGGGTCAAATTTAGGTCCATTATTTTTTCTCTTATTTATCAATGACTTAAGTGATAAACTAGATCAACAAAAGCTCTTATTTGCTGATGATCTAAAAATCTATTCTTCTGTAACCAATACTACTGATTGCATGTCTTTGCAGAACGATTTGAGGTGTGTAAGTCTGTGGTGTGATGAAAACAGGTTAAATCTAAATGTGTCTAAGTGTAAGGTGGTGTCCTTTTCTAGAAGGAAAAATGTAATCGAATTCGATTACACCCTTTCCACAAAACTTACTCGATGTTCATCAATCAGTGATTTGGGTGTGGTGTTTGATAATAAGCTTACCTTTGTGAACCAGATAGATAATATATCAAACAGTGCTAGTAGAGTCTTTGGATTTATTGTGCGAAACTGTCGGGGTTTCAGTAACATAGAAGCCTTAAAAAACTTATATTTTGCTCTTTTACGTTCTAAATTGGAATATGCTTCTATAGTGTGGAACCCTTACTACCAGGTTCATAAATATTCTATCGAAAAAACACAGAGAAAATTTTTAAAGTATCTTTCCTTTAAGGCTGACGGATTTTATCCTCCTCAGGGAATCTCTTACGAAACTCTCCTAACTCGCTTTTCCGTGGAACCTCTTGAAATTAGAAGAAATAGATCGTCGGTCTTGTTGGTGCATAAGATATTGCATGGGAAAGTTGATTGTCCTGAGCTACTGGAGAATCTAAATTTTTCTGTGCCGCGTCTCAATTCAAGAAACACAAACTTATTTTATTGCCCAGGGGCCAGGACAAATGTAATGTTAAGTTCACCCTTATACGTAATGTCAGACAATTTAAACAAAATAACGCCATTCTGTGATCTATTTGTTTGCTCACGTAATAATTTAATTAAAGTTTTTACAGAGAGTTGTTTACTACTTCTTAGTGAACTTATATTCACGACTTGGTATTCTAAAGTTTACGTATCGCATTTGTTATGGTACTCTATTTAGTATGCTTAGCTGATTTATATTTCGGGTTGAAATGATATTTTTGTTTTTTTTTTTTTTTCTTTTCTCTCTCTCTGAAATTCTTGTTTTTTTTTTTCTCTTAAAATAATTTTTTAGGTACTTATAAGCTATTTAGACTTAGTTTATCTTTATATTTTGAACATTTATAATGACATATATATAGGTATGTAATTTATATTGCCCATTAAATGGATATACTGTTGGGCTGTACTGCTTTAAATAAATAAAATAAATAAATAAATAGTCCTATTTTGACAGCTTTTAAAAAGAGAAATTCTTTGGGTGTATTCGAAGGTGAAGATGGAAGAGGAAAAAAAGCTTCTGTTAATAAAACTTCCGATTCTGACATAGATATTGTAAAGGCCCACATTGAAAGTTTTCCAACAATGGAGAGTCATTACAATCGAAAATCTTCAAAACGACTCTGTTTAGATCGTAAGCTATCAATCTCAAAGATGTACTTTCAGTTAGTTTTTCAGTCAATTTTAAAATCAGTTTCTTCCCATGCATATAGAAAAATTTTTTGCACATTCTTATAATATTTCTTTTTTTAAGCCAAAAAAAGATCAGTGCGCAACTTGTAATCGGTATCAAGATTCTAACATTCAAGACCGCTGTAACTTGGAAGATACATACCAAAATCATATTACTCGGAAAAACGAAGCAGCCCGATCAAAAGAAATTGATAAAGCTGCTTTGGAAGACAGCCGAAAAATTAATATGTATAACTTAACTATTTATGAAGCTCCAGAACCACACAGAGCATACTGCTTTGCATGGACTGAACTACATGGTAGCTGTGAAATTGGAACATCACTGTATAATTGGTAAAGTAAAACACGTAACCTTATATTCGGATGCATGCGGTGGACAAAACCGAAACCAGAATATTGCTGCTCTATTTCTTTTATATTGTTCAAACAACTGCGGTTGATATCATAGAGCATAAATTCTTAGAAAGTGGCCACAGCTACATGGAGGTTGATGCCATGCACAGTGCCATTGAAAAAGAGAAAAAATATCAACCAGTTTATGTAGTCCATGACTGGATAAGTATTTTTAAACGAGCTAGATCCAAACGTAACCGAAATAAATTTGGAGATCCATTCATCACCAAAGAGTTTAAGTTTAATGAATTTCTTAATTTACTGGATTTATCCAAGACTTTATTTAGAAATAAGACAACTGATTGTAATAATGATGAAGTAAACTGGTTGAAAGTAAACTTGTGCCTCAGATTTCAGAAAATACAGCCTGGTATTCTTGAATACCGCTATGATTATTTTGGTGAATATAAAAGCATTAATATTGAAAGAAAATTGAGAGCCACTCAAAAAATTGACTATAGTACCTTGAAAATAAGCAAGTTGTACAAAACTATGCTGCCAATATCCGTTAAAAAAAAAGAAGACCTTTTAAAGTTATGCGAAAAAGGAGTGATACCTAATGAATACTATGGTTGGTATAAATCGCTGCCAATAAGCACAACATTGAAGGATGTGATTCCTGAACCTGGATATTCTGACTCAGACGGGGAGACGTTTTAGTTCTTAGTTACATTATGTTTAACAAAATTTATTATTAGGTTTTGTATTTTTTTTAATAAAAAAAGGTATATTACCAAAAAAAGTTTACTAGTTTTTCAACATCAAGTTTATTTATAAAAATTAACTCATTAAGTCACTAATTTGACAATATTTCACATAAAATGAAAACTCACTAAGTCACATTTTATATTTTTCTTTTCAATTATTAATTAACAAAATACTACTTTTTCATTATTATTTTACTGTTAGTTTTGAAATAACACACAAAACCATATTTTATTGCCGGGAACTAAAAACTACAAAATGATTTTTTCCCAAACTCATCTAAACCATCGGCATTAGTAAACAATTGATTTTTCCAGAAACTATCATTTTTGACTTAATGAGTTTTTGCAGCAAGCCAACGATATATTCAATGTATGAGAAAAAAATGGACTACTTCTTAGAGTTTTTTTCTTATACTGAAATTTATTGACATCCTGTATGTTTTTTTTTTAATGCAAGGACCTTTATATGAAATGTTATGTAATTATTTAGGGACAAAGATAGAAACCGGGACAGAGACAAGGACAGAAAGAGCAAACATCACAGGAGCAAACGAGAGAGGGACCGAGAAAGAGAGACGAAAAAAGAAAAAGAAAAGGTAGTAGTCACTCCTCCCCAAGTTCTTTTCTTTCACTTCATCTCTTTTTAATTTAATTTAAGGTGGAAGAAGACAAACCGTTGGACCTGGACACCAGAATCGCGCTCCTGCTAAAGGAAAAATGCACGGGGGGTATGGCGCCCCCGTTCCTCGCCCTCGGCGTCGATTCCGACGAGGACGGCAAATTTAACAAAGACGAGAAAGACAAAGAGAAAGAGATGCCGATCGTGCCGCCAGTGCCGAAGGAGCTGCTAAAGTTGCCCAAGTCTTTGCCCCTTCCGGTGACTATCGAGAGCGATGACGGTAACGTTTTCTTTTTATTGTTCAAAGAATATTTGTACAAAATTTTGTACTTCTCTCTTGTCAAGTTTTTGAGTTGTGGAGATTCTGTACAATTTTTATTAAAAAAAATTATGTTTCCCCAATTTTTCTTTTTTGTAAACATTTCGACAAACCGTGGAATATGTATCCAGTAAAATTGCCCAAAGAATATTTGTACAAAATTTCAAACTTGTACCTAGTTAACTTTTTGAGTTATAGACATTTTGTACAATTTTTAGAAATGCTGTTTTTGCATAATTTTAATCCTTTGGCGCATACTGTCAAGAATTGTTCTAATATCTGTGACAAAAGTATTAGCTAGTAAGTCAACATCTGAACTATTTCTATTCCAATTGCATGTAAGCAGTTCTTCCTGAAGTTTATTGCATTTATAGGTTTTAAAAGACCTAGTATAACTTACTATATCCATTGGTTGTTCCTTCGACTGATATATAGAAATTAATATAATAGAATGGTCACTAATTTTAAGAGTTTGATGGACTAAGAGATTTGTCATTTGAAATTAAATAATAAATTAGAGTCCTAATTATTTGACTAAACCCATTGGTATAAATGATACTTAATAATAAAAACTGTTTTTTAATAAATGAAAATTAAAATTCCCAAGAATAATGTTGGTGCCATTAAATCCACTAACTTGCTCTAAATATTCCCCAAAAAACTGTATAAATTTGGCATCTTGTTTCTGAGGCGAATGGTACAAAACAGAGCACAAATATTTACCTCCACCCTTAGATAGCTCAAAAGACAACAACCAAACACAATCATCAATAGACAATACAGACCCCACCTTATATCTAATATCGTTCCTAATATTTCAAAATTTTGTCAAAATTTTATACAACGGTAAATCAGGTATCCAGGAAAATATTTGTACAAAATTTGAAGCTTGTACCTAGTTAATTTTTTGAATTATGGACATTTTGTACTAATTTTAAAAAAAAAATGCACTATTCAAAAATGTTGTATTTTTTAAATTTCGAAAAACGCTGAAATAAGTATCAAATCAAATTTTTTAAATTTGTATTTTGACAAATTTCTGAGTTATGAACATTTTGTACAATTTTTTGAAGAATTTTGTTTTTAACAAAATTTGGAATAATGCTGAAATAAAAATATCTGGATAATATTTGTACAAATTTTCTAAATTGTACATACCTAGTTAAGTTTCTGAGATATGGACGTTTTGTACAATAAAATTATAATAAAGAAAAATATATTTTTTTAAGAAAAAAAATTATTTTTCAACACTTTGTCATAATTTTGTAAAACGCTGAAATAGATGTATAGTCAAATTATCCAGAGGATATTTGTACAAATTTTAAAATTTGAATTTTGTTAAATTTCTGAGTTAAAGACATTTTGTACAATTTTACTTTTTCAAAAATGCTTTTTTTTCCAAAATTTAATAAAAATTTTTAAAAACTCTGAAATGAGGCCAATCAGATTGTCCAAAGATTATTTGTACAAAATTTCAAACCTGTATCAAGTCAACTTTTTGAATTGTGGAGATTTGGTAGAATTTTTAGAAAAAAAAATTACTTCTCTCAAAAATGCTTCTATTTTCATAATTTTTCTGAAATTTCGAAAGACGCTTAAATAGATATCCAGTCCAATTGTCCAAAGAATATTTATACAAAATTTTAAATTTATATCTTGTCAAATTCCGGAATTATAGGCATGTAAAATTTTCAGAAAAAAAGATTTTTTCTAAAATGGTTTTTTTTCTAAATTTTGTAAAAATTTTGAAAAATGCCAAAATAGGTGTCCAATTAAATTATCCAGAGAATATTAGTACAAATTTTTAAACTTGTATGTAGTGAAGTTTTTGATGTCAAAATTTGAAAAAATGCTGAAACCAAAATATCCAGAAAATATTTGTACAAATTTTCAAAATTGTACATACCGAGTCAAGTTTTTGAGATATGAATATTTTGTACAATAAAATTATAATAAAGAAATGTATTTTTTTTAACAAAAAATTAATTTTTCAAAGCTTTGTCATGGCATAAATTGTCCAGAGAATATTTGGACAAATTTTCAAATTTGTATCTTGTTAAATTTCTGAGTTAAAGCCATTTTGTACAATATTTAGAAATAAAAATAAACTCTTTTCTAAAATTTTTTTTTTCAAAATTTAATAAAATTTTTTGAAAACGCTGAAATAGAGGCCAATCAAATTGTTCAAAGAATATTTGTACAAAATTTGAAACTTACCAAGTCAACTTTTTGAGTTATGGACATTTTGTACAATTAAAAAAAAATTATGTTTACCCAAAAATTAGTTTTGTAAACATTTTAAAAACCGTTGAAATAGGAGCTCAGTTATATTGTCTAAAGAATATTTGTACAAAATTTCAAACCTATACCAAGTCAACTTTTTGAGTTGTGGAGATTTTGTACAATTTTTAGAAAAAAAAAACTTCTCAAAAATGCTTATTTTTACAAAATTTTTCTGAAATTTCGAACAACGCTGAAATTGGTATCCAGTCAATGAATATTTATACAAAATTTCAAATTTGTATCGTGTCAAATTTGGTAATTAGAGGCATGTAAAATGGTTTTTTCTAAAGTTTGTAAAAATTTTATAAAAATGTGAAAAAATGCTGAAATAGGAACTCAATCAAATTGTCCAGAGAATATTAGTACAAATTTGTAAACTTGTATCTAGTGAAGTTTTTGAGTAGTGGAGATTTTGTACAATTTTAAGGAAAAAAATTTAAAAAACGCTGAAATAGGCGTCCAGTCAAATTGTCCAGAGAATATTTATACGAAATTTAAAATGTGTACCTTGTCAACCTACAATTTAAAACACAAACAACATTTCTGTACATATATTTTTTCTAATGATTGTTTTAGATCGTTCCAGTGTTTCGTTAAGCGATATGGCGATAAACCCGATGGCACCCGCCCCGGCCAATGATAATAAGGAGGAGGAGGTGGAAGAGACCAAGATGCCATTGTCCACACCTCCCTCACCATTTTTATCCAAGGAGATTTATTTGGAGTGTCATAGATTGGCAGTGGAACAGGTAAATGTCGACGAATAATAAAATGTTCAAATATTTGTTCACAGAGTTCAAGTTGTACGGAGAGTATTAATTTTACGAGAAGTTTTTGAGTTTTTTTTAAGGCCATTTTGTACAATTTTTTTTATTATATCCAGACTAAAATTATACTTAAGTTATAGCTTGCTGTTTGACAATACATTCTTGGACATAAAAACCATTTATAACAAATGTATTGTGCTATTTTCCGGTCGAATGGAAAAAAAGCAATTGTGGTAGTAATACCTAAACAGGGTAAAAACATAAAAAAAAGGAAAGTCACAGACTCATTAGTCTGCTGCCATCACTGGGAAAAATCTTTGAAAAGACAGTACTAAGCAGATTATGGGAGGAGCTAGATCAACTCAAAATAATCCCGGAAGAGCAGTGCGGATTTACAAGGGGATTATTAACTGAGTTGCAGGTTGCACGGATACAACAGAATCTAGTGGATTCATTTAATGCTAAGGGATCTACTCGACATCGAAAAGGCCTTCGTGTGGGATGACGGTTTAATCTATAAGTTGTAGAAATTCGGGGTGTCCGCAAGGTTCACTAAATTTATTAAAAATTTCCTGAAAGACAGGGAATTTACTGTTAAAATAAATGGAACTATCACCTCCTATAACAGGATGAGAGTGGGAGTTACCCAAGGCTCCCAGCTCGCACCAGTTTTATTTAACATATACACTACCGCTCAAAAGTATTTGCCCACCATGTATTCTTTTTAATATATTTTAAAATTAGATACAAAAATGTTTTCTATATACCTATATTTAGATTGTATCTCTTTTGTAAATCGCATATATGCTTAAACAGCATACCTATCAACTATAGACGCCACTAAAAAGCATCCGATTCCCGTTCGGCTATCTCCGACTGTCCCATTCGGATATTTAAATATTATGTGAATGGCGGGCAACTAACAAAAGAGCAATGTTTGCTGCTAGAAGCAGCGGTTTCTGGCAATAAGAATTAATGTAAATAATAATTAATGGAAAAATAATTTAATTAAAGTAAAAAATAGCCTTTCTGGAATAATAATAATATTTGATTCTTTAAATAAATTAAATATAAATAAAGGATGCAAACAAGAAAATTAAACTATTAATTTTATACATAATACCCTAATGTAAGTATCAAAAAAATGCAGTTTGGTTGAACGATCTAATGGAATGGAAAATGAATTATTTGTTTTGTTATTTTTTTTTTAATTTCTTTGGGCGGACATGGATTTATTTGATTTTGGATATTATATAAATTTACTATAGTTTATTTTTGAGAAAGTGTTATTTGAGAAATTTATTTTTCTACTACTTTATAAGAAAATTTTATTTTATTTCCCTGTCTAATTGAATTTTTTTATTTGAGTATATGTTGCTTATTTTTTATAAAATTAAATTTTTACATTAAATTGTGCTTATTAATAAGAATGAAAGTAGAAAACATTATATGAATACTGTAGGAGCAGTTCATTTCCTCACTGTGGATGCTTTTGCTGGATCAAACTTCATCCACGTAAGGAAATTATTCACTTTGCTCCCTTTTGTTATACAAATAACTATTATTTTTTAAGTTCTCTACATGTGGACATATCAAAAGAAAAAGCCCAACTTAAATAATAGAGTATTGTATATTTGGAAAAAATAAATCAATGGAATAAATATATAAATGTTATTAATCTTTTTGAAATAAGTACATATTTTTTAAATAACTTTTATACATTATTATTTTGGTAAGTGAAAACACAATGGATTTAATTAGTTATACTGTTATATAAATGTAGCATATATTAAAAGTTTTATTTTATAATTTTGACTGATTTTAAAAGAAACTTAATTATTTTATGCTAAAATACTAATTTACAATTCGCAGTTTTGATTAATACTCATAAGAAGAAACTGCAAGAAACTTATGAGATAGGTTATGTTTTTACAAATATTTGTCTAAAACTTACATAAAAAATTATAATACACATATACATATATATTTAAACCTATAAAAATATACCTACTATTATATAAAGAAAATACTGATAAATAGAAAAAAATATTCAATTTATTATTTTTATTTACTGCTCCTTCTTCTTCTTCTTTGATGGAAAATAAACTTGTTTGTCCATTTTTAGTTTACCTGCATTTGTCTTATTTACCTGTTCCATCATTAATGTCAGTTGTCTCATGCACCTAGACATTTACAGGTATATGTTAATAAATCTTATATAATTTTATAAAAGGATAACTTACTTATCATAAGTTTCATCATTTAAAGATCTTAAAAAGTTTGATACACTCTCAATTTCAATTTCTCTTGTTGATTGCTTGTTCAATCGTTGTACTGCTACTTGTTGATTTTCAGTCGTCTTCTCATTAACAAATGTTTCAATTTCTACACTATGGATAGCTTCAATATTATTGGAAGAACATTCCCAAAGGAGTTTACCAAAAACAGAATCGCTTCCCTTCCTTTGCTCATACATTATAAAGATAATACAAAAATAAGGCTTACAGCCATGCTACTGGTGATCATCCAGGCCCGTTGTGTTGATACCCTAAAGGACTATAATGTTACCTGCACCACAAATGTTGACATTTAAACGAGAAGGACATACACCATTCATTATAATGGGACCACTACATTTTATTGTTCTCTTAGTACATTTGCTTTCAAATCCTAGAAACAGCTATACATTAAGTACATGTTTAACAATCTTTCACTAAATAGTATAATGAATATGTACAGTATGTAATAAATACTTTGCTACAGTTGAAATTGCTACAAATTTACATTTAAAATCTCTTCGATTGCAACAATATACTTTTTCAATCTTGTCTTCAATTTTCCTTGTGCAAACAAGTGCATAGTTTGTGCTTATTTTATGCTCTCTTAACCATGCCTCAAATCTTTCTTCGCTGGAAAAATGAAAAGTTGAGGACTCTATTTTGATATCATGACTTACCTGTAAATGAACTTCAAGTTTTTGATCACAGGAGTGAAATTCTCACAGGAATACTTAGTCTTTTAGCATAAGGGACAAGAAATGTGTGACTTGGGTTATCTGGGAGCTGCTGCTTATGAATAACCTTAATATGTTTGTTCTTAGCTGAAATGGAAGAAAACATTTTACTGCATAAGTGGCACATATTTTTGTTGATAGTTTTGTCCTGATTCTGATGGTTTTCAGTAGGACCGTCCATCTTTACAGGTAAAATCGCTGAATTGGAATTAATACAGCTTTTCAGGTATTATTTTAAAACACTATAAGCAACAATATGGTCAATATTTCACAAAGAAACAAAGGAAAATTCAGTATAGTCGCAATAATCGATCAAATTAGAGCTTTTTTACGAAAGTAAACAACCAACACAACAAACGCAAAAAAAGCGGGAACATTCGTGTCGTTATTCTTGTCATTCACGTCAAACGACCGAATTTTTCTCCGAACATACACGATCACCGGCGGGAATCGGGTGCTTTTTAGTGGCGTCTATCAACTATGGTTCGTTGAAAAATACTGAATTTAAAAATAGTCTTGAAAATAACAAACAATGTAGTGAAAATATGCACTTCTTCTAAAAAACTAAGAATTGATTTTGTGTTTACATTGGTAAATAATTTCGCTTGCTTATTGACGATTGTCACCGTTTCTTTGCTGGTTTTTCAACATTCTTTAAAATGGCTAAAACAAAAAAGAGTTATCGGTAGAAACAAAAGGTATTATCATTGGACTTCATAAGGCTGGAAAGACTAATCGTCAAATTTCGACGGATTTGGGAATTCCAAGGCGGACTGTCGATTATAATGTTAGGAAATTCACCAGAGAAGGGACTATTAGCAACAAACCTCGATCGGGAAGGCCAAAGGCAACAAGTTCAAAGGAGGATTTAAATATTATAATTACAAGCAAACGCAATAGACGCCTTACCGCCCCTGAAATCACAGCAAAAATCAACAAGGAGCGTTAGGATGTTAATAAGAAGAAAACATTTGAGTGGGCCCAATCATACAAAGAATGGACTATTGATGACTGGAAGAAAGTTCTCTGGAGTGACGAGTCGAAATTCGAGGTTTTTGGAACGAAGAGGCGAGTTTGTGTGCCGTTATGCCAATGAAAGGGTCGCTGAGAACTGTACGGTGGATCTGCAGTACGCGATCTAATTAGAATAGAGGGAATTCTTCGAAAAGGGGGTTACAAAACAATTTTAAGTGATAATGTACTTCCTTCTGGTACTCGAATAATTGGGGAAAACTTCATCTTTCAACATGACAATGACCCCAAGCATACGTCGAAATTGTGCAAGCAATATTTAGGTCAATTACAAAGGCAACATCTTCTGAAAATTATGGTATGGCCCCCACAATCACTGGACCTCAATCCTATTGAATTACTGTGGGATGAACTGGATTGACAAGTGCGAAAAGCATGAAGAGTGGCACAAGATACCTCAGGAAACATTGGACAAATTAATTAGAAGACTTCAGAAACTCTGTGAAGCTGTTATTAAGAATCGTGGCTGATGAATCCAAAATTTGATTTTCTTAAATTTAATTATGTACTGTTTATATTCATTTTGTTATAAATAAACCGTTTCATAAGAATAACTGATGGGTTTATTATTTTTAGTTATAACTTTAAAACAGTCATATGGGCAATACTTTTGAGCGGTAGTGTACCAAGCGGACATTCCAAAGAGCAAACACTATTCGCGGACGACACCTGTATCTTTGCGAGCTATAAAAATTTAGTCCAGATATCAGCGTACATGCAGAGTCATCTAGATAAAATTATAGAGGCAAGCAACTAGAAAATCAAAATAAGTAGTAAGAATTTTTTATTATTAGAATTAACAGAGGTAATTCTAATAATAAAAAGCATGATGACAACATCCCAAATTTGGCATTTCGGGCACGCTGGTCCCATGGAAAGATGAGGTAAAGTACCTAGAAGTATATTTTGACAAAAAGAGTAACTTCAAAACGCATCTCATAAAGCAAATTTATTCATGCACTGGAACCAGTCATGCGCTCTACTCCTTTCTCTGTAGGAGCAGTAAGCTCTCTTTTAGTAATAAATGAAAGGTCTACAAACAGGTTCTACGTCCCAAGCTGCTTTACGCCTCAAACATTTTCTGGAATACCACGAAGACAAACATCAAAAAGCTTCTGGTGTTTGAGGATGTTCACTAATGCACCCTTCTTCGTACGGAATGTTGATATGCACTCTGACTGAAAACTTAATACTATTCAAGAATACATAATTAAAAAACATTCGAACTTTAAGGAAAAAGTCAGAAGTGTAACAAGAACCAACACCGAGAAAAGAAGTGAACCCTAGCAAGAATAGGAGAATTTCTCGGCCATGGAAAGGCGTAATGTGATAGTAGCCGCCGAATTCAAATCTACTCACTAAAACAGTTCTTTTAGTATCTAAGTTGAAACCAAAGGACCGAGGCCGCTCAGTCCTCCGCCCGACTCACTCAAGTTTTGTTTTCTCTGAGAGAAGTGGGGCTCGGGTTCTGGCTCCGCCCAAAGATAACTGGTAACCTTTCCCCGAAGCCTAATTACTCTTTCCTATCTTGATATAAGCTAGAAATTCTTTTATCTAACCTCAGCACCCAGATGCTTTAGAGAAAAGAAGTATAGGAGCCAAAAGTACCATAGCACACAGTTGCAACTGAGAAGACCGACAAGAGCAATAACAACTAGTCCGGAAGAAACCACTGTAATAAACGACCTTGCTGTTTTTTACATAGCCTTGAGGATGAATTAGCTATAATTCGAAACCGTTGTTTCTTTATTGATGAAAATTAAGAGTGTTCTTGTAGGCCTTACTGGTGCGACAAAAGGAAGCCCTGGAAACGAGCGCTCTCCTGAAAAAGGTCCAGGAAATGAACAAACTGGGCAGCGACATCTCGTCGAGCGAGGACGAACTGTTGACCGGGGAGAAGAACTACAGCCCGATCGACCGTAGGGACTTGAAGAACGAGTTCAAGTTCGACAAGGACGACGACAGGATGAGCATGTCGAGCTTGAGCAGCACGGAGGACGCGAGGATCGAGGAGGTATGTCGATTAATCAAAGCAGCAGGCCGGGAGTTTATTTTTCTTTATTCGTTTGTTTGTTTGTTTGTTTTTAGGCGAAACCGGATTCTCAACCGCCGCCTCCCCCGTTGCCCACTCCGGCCGGATATCCGGCTCCCTTGCCCGGGATTTATCCTGGTTATCAGGCTTATCACGGTAACTTGTTTTGTATTATTTTTAAATATTTTGCGAAAAATGCTGTAATAGGTGTATAAGTCAAAATCGCTCTTATCGTGCGGGTGTATCGGATTATCAACGACAAACTTTTGTAGTTGCGTTTCATTTCAATTTGCGCAACAACGTTTTTTAACTACAACGCGTCAGATAAACGAAACAGATATATGCAGCGTTAATGTATCAAAAGAAGATAAAATGATAAATGTCAGTGGTTCTAAAACAATTACTTTCATAACAAACATGCCTGTCTCGTTTCGATTGACGGATGACATTATTTGTCACAAGATAATTTAAATTTCAAATTATGGAAAAGAAAAAGCCTTTTTGTGGATTTCTAAATCCTCAAGCCAAAAAAATGGTACTTAATGTTATTAATTACTTCGAGAACGAAAAAGAAAATAAAGGGTTAGCTAAGAATGTACAAAAAGAAGTAGCTAAAGCGCTTGGAATTGGTTTAAGAATGGTGCAAAAGGTTGTATATGAAAACAAGAACAATCTTATTTCCAAGAAGGAAAAAAGGTGTAAAAGGAAGAAGCCGAAGACTGAAGATTTAAGTGAATGTGTAAAAATGGAAGTAAGGGATAGGATTTATGAACTATTTAGGCTAAAAACAAATATAACGCTGCCATTTCTGAGGGATGTTTTAAAGTAACGCGGCACATTGGAAATTGGACTTTCTGCTTTATCAAAATTAATTAAAAGCATAGGTTTTCGCTATAAAAAAGACTGCAATAGAAGATATTTGTGTGAACTACCAAATATTGTGAGCCAACGAATAGGATTTTTAAGACAATATACACAAAATGAAAAATCAAAGTTAAAGAAAGTAGTTTTCTGGTCTCTGACTGCACTGCATCACACACAATACAAATTAATTGTTTGCCATTATACCAAAATGTATAGTTTCCCAATAATTATTACAAAAAAACACAATCACACATAAACAAAGAAGAAGACAAGATCAAATAATCGTTAAAAATTAGACGCTGTGCCCTGAAATCGACAAATTAGTATGTTATGCACATACATAGGGTCATGCAAAATCGTATACTAATTTTTAAATGAAATATGTACAATTTTAATGAAAGGCTAGGGAGGCATTTTTGCTCTCATAAAAAAATATAAAATGCTTAGATCTAGATATTATTGCGTAAAGAAAAATTGTTATTGAGAATTCCGTCTATTTCGGACAATTTTTCAAAAAAGAAAAGTAAATATTAGGTCTGGCAACTTAGCAGAATATCGGGGATTCTAGGCATATACCGATGAGGCGTATACCCAACGGGCTTTATACTTATGGGCTTTTTCACGTCATGAAAGGAAATAACCAACGTATGTTTTACATGTCGAATCTGGGATACGTAGTATTCCGCAGACATTTTTACGGCGTTAAAGGCATCACGTCAGTTAATAATTATGAGGTGTATACGCGGCTTTAATATGTCACATGACGGCGTTCAATGTATTGTCAAACTCTCAAGGAAGTAACATTTTGGCAGCCACTGATTTTTCAATTTGATTCATATTACGTGGTGACCTTTGAACCCGCACGATAAGAGCGAAGGCGACTATACCTTATTTGCCTGGAATAATTTATTTTTTAATTTCAAGGAGTTAAAATCGTTCTTTCTAGGCAATTATTGCAATCTTGAGGCTGTTCAGAGCAAGTATGAATTTTTTTTATTGTCCAGGCAGCTGATACATTTTTAATGTTGAAATTGGAATAACTTTCTATTTTTTCAAATAATTAAATTCACTTTTTAGGCCTTTTGCCCAATTTGTTTTCAAATTGCATTTTACGTGTAAACTATCTGGAATATTTTTTTTTTGTTAATTTAAGGCACTTAAAATCGTCTTTTCTAGGCAATTATTGTAATTCTTAAGTCTTTATAAATTTTTCGAAAATTGGTGGAATAAGTGTCAAATGAATTTAAATGAAGATCCTGTAAACAAATTTTCTATTATTTATCTCATGGTTGATGAGATATGGACATTTTGTATTTTTAATTTTTTTTCTATAAACCTACTTTTCTTAGAATCTTCTACATTTTCTGAAAAATGCTGAAATAGGTGTCCAATGAATTTAATTAAAGATCCGATATTACAAATTTTCAACTGTCTATCTTATTCCGTTTGTGAGTTATGGACATTTTGTCATTTTTAAAAGAAACATTTTTTTTTCAAAATTTCTATTTTTTTGTGAAAACCAGTTTATTTTTCGAAAAACGCTGAAATAGGTGTTCAATGAATTTAATTGAAGATTCTATATACAAATTTTCAAGTTTGTAACTCATCTGGTTTGTGAGTTATAGACATCTTGTAATTTTGAAAAAAAAATATTTTTTCATAATTCCTATTTTTTTATATGAAATCTTGCACATTTTCTAAAAAATGCTGAAATAGTTCTTTATTAAATTTAAATGAAGATTATGCATACAAATTTTCAACTCTCTATTTTATATGGTTAATGAGTTTTTTTAGTATTCCTATTTTCTTAATTTTTAAGGGTTTAGTTGGATAAATGGTCAAAACAAAATCCAAGCTTTACAATTTTTTTCTTTAATTGGCAGAGTGTCAAAATTTCTTTAATTGACAAAACAAGACAATTTAAACATAAAATCATTTTCATATGTACAAATATAATTTAAAACGATACTAAGAAGTGTATAAATAAAAATAAAAGCACAAAGAAAGACAATTAAAATATAAAACACTTATATGTCTTTTTAATGTTTTTTAAATACAATTAAGCTTTTACAGCTCTTTAAATTAATTGGTAAATTAATTTATTATTTTAATTTTTAAAGGGAATATTTTTTTTTCAAAATTTCAATTTTTTTGTGAAATCCAGTTTGTTTTTCGAAAAACGCTGAAACAGGTGTTTAATGAATTTAATTGAAGATTCTACATACAAATTTTCAATTTTGTAACTTATCTGGTTCATGAGTTGTAGACATCTTGTAATTTTTAAAGAAAAAAACATTTTTTTTATAATTCCTAGTATTAATAAAATCTGCTGTATTTATGAAAAAATGCTGAAATAGGTGTCAGATGAATCTAAATAAAAATTCTACTTACTCTTAAGCTACACTCATTTTAATATAACTAAACAACAAAACTCCCGATTTCCAGCAGCAAACTACCCGGGCCAACCGCCGACCGGCTACGGCTACCCGCCGCCCCACGGTCCTCCCCACCTCGCCTACACCCCCACCGATTGGCCCCCGACCGCCGCCTTCTCCCCTTACGGCCCCTCGCCTCACCCTCCGCCGCCCTCCTCCTACCCTTATCCCACCACGCCCTATTATCCGCCCTTACATCCGGCCGTGGCCGCCCAAGCCCCCTACGGTTTTCCCTATCAGCCGGTGCAGGGGGGCGCCATCATGTCCGGCAGCGCCACCTACGGGGGCGCTAACGCCCCCCATCCAGCGTACGACGACAAGAACCCGCACGCCCCCACCATCAATGCCGTCATCGATCAGGTCACTATGGAACTGAAGAGTATCTTAAAGAGGGATTTCAATAAGAAAATGGTGGAAATGATCGCTTATAAGCGGTTCGAGAGTTGGTGGGAGGAGGAGCGGTTCAAGTTTAGCCGACCGAAGGGTAAAGAGGAACCGACGGCTGGTGGCGGTACAGTCGCCCAGCAGACTAAGGATAACGTGAACGCCCTTTTGGAGCAAAGTAGCGACATCTATAATAATTTCGACAATGCTGGTGAGTAATCATTAAGTTAATCTTAGAACGTTGAAAGGCTAGAATTAGCATTGACATGGAACTACTACTATTCATCTGCGGTAACTGTATCAAATACAAATAGTTATGCACAAAGGTTTGCTAGATTGGTCCCTTCAAAAAGTTATCTTACATTTTTTTCGGTAAAATGTACAGGGAAGCCAATAATTGACCCCCTTAAAATTTACATGGGATTTCCTATGTTCTGCTCGGCGACGCACCACCTGGTATATTGATAAAATATATTTTTTTTTTGCAAATGATGAGTGTTAAGGTCGCGTTTACTAAAACGCTATGGGTTTTTAGGTGGTTTAGGCTTGCGCGCCTCCCTCCCGAAAATGCCCAGTTTCCGACGTAAGAAAATCCCCTCCCCGGTACCGGTGGAAGATGAGGAGTCCAAGGACCTGTCGGATCAGGAGGAAATCGTGCGACGAGATGAAGAGGAGGAGGTGGTGGTGGAGGAGGGCGAGGCGAGGCCGACCCCGGAGGGCGACCTCACGCGCTCCCGGAGGACCCGAAAAGTTTCCTCGAGCAGCTCCAGTTCCTCCAGTAGCGGCTTCAGTTCGGACGATGAGGAGGAGGAGGAGGAGGAGAGCAGCTCCAGTGCGGAGAGCGACAGTTCCGACGAGGAATCCGACAGGGAGGTGAAACAGATTAATAGGTCAGCTTCGGATTATTGCTTTAAGGTTTTTTTTTTAAATTACTCAAATTTTTAGAAGTGACGAAAGTAAACCGAAAAAGAAAGCGGAAGCGTTAGAGGACTCAAACAGCATTCCCACTTTTGAACCATTGGACGATGGAATTATTGAGAGGAATAAAACTCCCACTCCCATGCAGGTATAACTTCAAAAAATAAATAAAACACTATAGGTTTGTTCCAACTGATTAATTGGTATCGTTTTTGGAACGGTGACTTGAATCGTTTAAAACGATCGGGCTGCGCATGCGCCGCATTTTCACGATTCTTGTTACGGTTCGCGAAGAGAAGTTTGTTGGAACGAATTTTGATACTAGTTTCTCTTCTCGATATGACAGTGGACATAACCTTACTTTTACGTGCCGGTAAAAATAAACAACTCTGTGATATAAGAGAAAAAAATGAAAACTCCAAGTCTCAGTCTCAAAATGTCTTTTTAATTATTCAGGTGACATGTTTCGCTAATGAAGCATCATCAGACCTATAATAAACAGAAAAACACACGTAACTACAATAAAACCTTACACTAAAACAAAATCAAATATTAAAAATTAGATAAAATTACCTTATAGCTAGGTGACCTGCTAAGTAGACAAAGCAGGTCACCTAGCTATAAGGTAATTTTATCTAATTTTTAATATTTGATTTTGTTTTAGTGTAAGGTTTTATTGTAGTTACGTGTGTTTTTCTGTTTATTATAGGTCTGATGATGCTTCATTAGCGAAACATGTCACCTGAATAATTAAAAAGACATTTTGAGACTGAGACTTGGAGTTTTCATTTTTTTTTCTAGTTACGTAAGTCTCTTTGAGATAATGGACGAGTTCTTTCAATCTGTGATATAAATTTAAAATAATATTATGGATCATGTCGAGGATGAAATATATGGTGGTAAGTACTAATAGTAGGTAAGTAGGATTTGTTATTAATATACATATAATTATTTACGAAATTTTTATTATAAAATTAGTAATACCATTGTTAATTTTAGAATTACAAGAGTAAATTTTGATGGATGGTAATTTCATTCCACATAGAGCACCTAGTCTTGCATCGACAAATTTTGTCATTGGCATCCATTCCCAATTCATCGATAACTGTTCCCTCAAAAAGTTCAGGCCCTGCAGAATCAGGTTCATCCTGTCAAATTGACTATAAATGGGGCCGTAATGAAACAAAAGCTCTACTGGATTTTTATGGGAGATATAAAAAAAAGTTGGAACATTTGAAACAAAGAGTATTAAAATGATGTGGCAAAAAATTGCCGAAGAACTAATAAAATTAAATATACAATTGACCGCAAAAAATTGTATAAATAGATGGTTGTCGAATGAATGGAAGGTTGTCGAAAGAAACTACAAGAAATAGGTTGATAATCAACATAAAACGGGTAAGTTTATAATATTACAGTATTTTCGTAGGATAGTAGAAAACAAATTTGTTATATGTAAAGGAGTACCGAGAGGATTACCTACAGGCCTTGGACAAAATTCCCCTTTGTAAAGTTAACCTGCCTCAAATAATTATATTGATAATATACAGTAGTGGCAAAAAGTAGAGCAACTTCTTTATTTTAAACACATCTATTTTATTTAGTAAGAAAATGCAATCATATTGGAAATATAATACCAATAAGATCTAAGCATTATAAATCTATCAACAACTTAACTTAATATTCTTTGTTTATATTTTTTATGTACAAAAATTAATTCTGGGGCGGAAAAAAGTAGAGCAACTTTTTAAGAATTGATGTTTTTCTTTTAGTAAAAACTGAAATACAATTACAATTTTAGTATTTTGTAAAATATCCATCATTTTTGATAACTTCCTCACAACGGTGGCGCATAGATTGCAGTAACCTAGAAATTATTACTGGGTCCATATTAATCCAAGCTTCGTGTAATGCATTGAACAATTCGTCCTTATTTTTGTAAGTTTTCCCCCTTATTTTCCTATCCAAAATTTCCCATAGGTTCTCGATGGGGTTTAAATCTGGTGATTGACTTGGCCAGTCCATTACTTGAATATATTGCTGTCTAAACCAAACCTTTACATATTTGGAAGAACGCTTTGGATCATTGTCCTGCTGAAAAATGTGCCTAAGGGGCATTTTCTCGTCTGCATATGGAACCATTTCATTTTCCAGAATATCTTTGTACATAAATCTATCCATTATCCCATCAATTTTATGAAGTGGCCCCATTCCGAAACCGGAAAAGCAGCCCCACACCATAACTGATCCACCACCATGTTTTACTGTTGGACAAGTGTATCTGGGATTTAACCTTTGGTTTGCAGGACGTCGAACATATGCTATTCCATCACTTTGAAACAAATTAAACTTTGATTCGTCGCTGAATATTATCTTTTTCCAGTCATTAATTGTCCAGTGCAAATGAGATCGAGCAAAAAGAAGACGGGATCGTCTGTTTTTTGCAGATAATAAGGGCTTTTTTGCTGGACGTCTTGCAAATAATTTGGCCTCAAAATGGATCACTCTGAGATATTTTCAAAATTTGTTTTTCTTGATATTTATCGGTTTTTCTTGGTCTTCCTGTTTTTTTTTCTAGGTAAAACATGTCCATGCTTCACATAACGTGAAATTATTCGCGATATTATAGATTTATTCAAACTAAACCTTCTTGCAATATTGATTCGTTTTTCACCATTTTTGTGACAGTCTATAATTCGTGTTTTTAAATCAACGGATAAAGGCCGTCCTCTAGGCATTGTAAACTAACTTTGCTTTTAATGTAACCGGTAAACAGCTGGAATTAAACTAATATTATTCGATTTGTAAGTTCTAAGAAAAATGTTGCTCTACTTTTTGCCAGGTACACAAATTCTTATCAGTTTAAAAATAAACAGAATTATTTAGAAGGTCAATTCTTATCTGATTTAAGACTACCTACTTGACCAAAAGTATTGTGGATAAATATCATTGTTATTCCTTTGTTAGTTGTCAAGAAATTTTATTTTTTTAAAAGTTGCTCTACTTTCTGCCACTACTGTATAATATTGATTAAATAAATATTTACAAAAATTAAATTACTTACATCAAATGTCTTTTTTAGGAAGAGGTCGTAAATTTTTTGAATACGAGGTTGAAATGGAGGAAATATTTGGCCGAAAAAAATATATATCCAGAATTATTGTTATCCAGCGAAACAGTGAATAATACACTTGAAGATATGGAAACTTCTTCAAGTTTATTATTCACTGAAGAAATTATAGGACAAAAAGCAACCCCAAAAAAATTAACCGAATTGCCAAAACTAAAAAGGGTATCAATAAAAAAACAAGAAATCGTGAAAAAGAAAATGTCCGTCCTTGAAAAAATACGATTAGACCGTAAACAATATTATGATGAAAGAATACAAATCGAGAAACAGAAGCTGGAAGAGATGAAGAGAAGAAATACATTAATAGAAGAAAGAAATCAAATTTTGAAAGATGCAACCTGCAAATGCCAATGTGTCAGTGCAATGACCTGTTAGCCCATATGATAATGTTGTGTACCTGGTTTATATTTACTTATAATAAGTAACTGAATAAATATTAACATTTTTTAAATAAAGTTTATTTGTAAAATAAATGCCTCTATTTTAAACCTTTATCATAACACATCTAATTGGAATAAGTACAAAACCTTATATAATAAAAATATAATTATACAAACACCTTATATAATAATACAAATACCTTATATAATAATACAAAACCTTATATTGTACCTAATTATACAATAATTTTTTTTTAAGCGTTACACATTTGAAAGCCTATCTACAGATTGTCAAATTTAAGATTAACTCGCAAAAGAACTTAAGGAACTGGTTTTATTTATTTGTATGTGTTAGTACTATCATTGTTTTACTTCTCTTAAAGTGTTCTTCGTTCTAACTAATACCTTCAATTTTAAACTAAATATTTATTTTGGGAGTTGGAAAAAAATACCAATCGGTAATTTACTGAATTCGTTTGCAAGCTCATTTTAAAGTTGTCGCTCTGTATGTTTTTACATTGCCAAAGAGTTTGCAACTCTGTCTCTAATAATTGCAAACTCTATATCTACGTCATCATCATCATCATCATCATCATCATCATCATCTGCTTCAGGATTATCTATTTGAATATCAAGATTTGGCACTTCGTCTTCATCATTTACAATAAATTCATTGTCTTGCAATTCAATGTCATTGCAATATTGTGCAACACACATAATGCTCTTATAAAGTGAGCAATAAATCTTATACTTCTTAATTTAGTATGATACAATTGTCGAAATTTTTGTTTTAAAACGCCAAAACAATGTTCAATAACATATTGATTTTTTGCTAGTTTTAAATTATAATTTCTTTGCCTTCTTGTCAAATTACCTCTGTCTTTATAAGGTGTAAAGGATATCCACTATCTCTCAAAAGAAAGTCCCTACCACATTTTTCTTCTAGGTGCATTTATTTTTAAGGGTAAATTTCTAAAAACCCTGCTATCATGCACTGATCCAGGATATCCAATAAATATATCAATTATTTTTCTCTTGTGATCACAAACCACCTGCATCTAAAACAAAAAATTAACAGATTTTATAAAATAATATATTTTTTTAAATTAACAGGTACCTATAATCTGACTACCCCAATTTGCCCATGATTCCCATTGAGAAATTATTTTAAAATTCTACTATTGCCATTTCCCTTTTTGCTGGCACTATATTAACAAATGAAAATTAATTTATTTACTCACCTGAATGGAGTAATACCCTTTCCTGTTTTTGTAATAATCAGGATCATTGTTTGGCTTATCTATTTTAACATGACATCCGTTAATTGCTCCTATGATGTTTGGAAATCCATTGGTTCTAAAATGTTCTTCACTTATACGCTTTTCTGCTTCGTTTGGCCACTTTATTATTTCTGAAGAAAAATTGCTCAAAAATAAGGTAAGTCGCCGTATTATTCTGTTAACCGAGCTTATAGTTACATTGAACCGATCTGCCACATCCCGGTAACTTGCGGTTTGATGTCCTGCGTACCATAAAAATATGAGAACCTTCAACCAAATAATAAATTAACATAACTCTAACTAATTTAAAAAAAATTGTGGATATTTACTTGACTCAAAGCTGTTAAATTTCCATAGTGTCCTGATCCATGATGAAAATAGGGGCTTGTTTGAAATCTTTCACTAATATTTTTGAGCAATACCTCTGGACAACCTAAAGTGCTTAAAGAACACTTCATCAGAGTAATTTTGTACCGTCTCCTCTAAAAATGTATTACAATTATTATAAGGCAACTCTAATTTAAAAATCAATCATTTTTATTATAATTTACCTAAATAATTTTAATTTTTTACCCTTGGTAAATTAAGATGAATTTCTATCATCTGCACTTGTTTCTTCTGAAGAAAAATCACTATCTGCTTTTTCACTCATTTTCACCTTAATTATATCTTATTTATAAAATAGCTAACAATAGATTCAAATTAAGTTCGAAAACTTTCAAGTGAGATTTTCAGGCAAATGACAGCTAACAAGGCTTATTGCGCATGTCATCCCAATCAGTACTAGCAACGGGACAAGTATCTAAATTACCGTTCCCGGAACCGTTCCGCGGACGGTAATACATCAGGTTGGAACACACATAAGAACTGTTTACAAAACCATCCTCTTCCGCGTTGGAACGCATTTTATCTATTGCGCACGAACAGTACCGTCCCAAGAACGGTTTTTTACGTGTTGGAACAAACCTTATAGGAGCGTTATAGTCTTATGGTTGGAATCTTTGGTGTGACACTCAAATCACGAGACAGTTTTACCACTAAGATTCTTAAAGAGTTTGTTTAGTGGTAAAACTGTCTCGTTATTTATAATATGTGAAAGATTCAATTTTATGCATCCAATTGAATCAAATTGTTATAAATATTTAGAACACAGATATCCGTAGTTTAGTTTAAGTCAAAAGCTTATTTATCCACCAAATATAAAATATGTTTTTTTTTCTGTGTACTATATTAGTTATCGTCTTCTTCTTCTTTAGATTGACTCGACCGACTCCCAAGACGGTTTCGGCGCCCTCTCAGACCCGCAACCGTTAAAAGAGGAGGAGAAGAAGAAGAAGAACGACTACCGCAGCATCTACGACAGCGACAATAGCGACGCGGACAGCGACGATCTCGAGCGGATATTGTTGGAGCGCAGGCGCAAAAACGACGAATGGATGGAACAGATCGAGAAGGAGCGGGAGGAACGGGAGTCGGCGGACGTGGAACGTCGCAAACGGATAGAGGAGGAGGAACGGGTCAAGAGGGAGGCGGAGGAGCGACGACGGGAGGAGGAGCGTCGCGCCAAAGAGGAGAAGGAACGGGCGCGCGAAGAGAAACGCGCCAAAGAGAGACAGCGAAGGGAGACGGAGAAGAAGCGGAAAGAGGAGGAGAGACGGGAGAAGCAAAGACTGAAAGAGGAGGAAAAAATGATGAAGGTGAAGCGGAAGATGCGGGAGGTGGAGGTGGAGGAGGAGGAGGCGAGGGTGCCGGAACCTCCGCGGTTCGATGAGGATGACGAAGGTGAGGAGTGTCAGATGTTGTTTTATAATTCGGGTTGGAAAAGTGCGTTTTTAAGTTTTAAGGATATTTTGAGTTTATTATTATTTTACTGAAAAAAAATTTTTTCTGCAATTTTAGTTTACTCTAGTTTTTATGCATGACGCTTAAATAGGTGAATAATGATTTTGAGGATTATTTATATAAATTTTTTAAAGATCTAATTATCTTAGGTTTTGAATTTGGAGAATATTTTTAAAAAACTTTAATTTACTCAAAAAAAAAACATTTTTTTACAATTCTCTATATTTTTTTAAAAGGCGCCAAAATAGGTGTCTAATTATTTTGTTTAAAGAATATTTGTACAAATTTTATAAATAAATAAAATACGTTTATTTGGCTAAAAGCTACAAATTAAAACAAAATAAATGAAGAGTACAGTGAAAGTCGGATATAACGACGGCAAAGGAACTACTGAACATGAGTGGTTATAAACGGCCGTCGTTATTAAAGGACCTACATACACTACGTCTTTTTTTTCAAATAAGATTATGTACGTACATAATTATGTATGTTATAAATATTTTTTAATTTTACAAAACCCTGAAAATACATAGATACATACAAAGCAAAATAAAAATCTAATATAAAAAAAAAACTAAATTTACACTAATACAGGTAACGTAAGGTAAACCTACATAGTACATAAAATACATTTGTATGTATGTACCGGGTGTCCAAATAAGAAAGGACGCCGGCTGTATCTCGGAAAGTATTCATCGTACAGCGCTGAAAAAAAAAATTTCTTAAGAAAAGTGGCAAAAAAAATGGCTGGACAATATTTACAAGTTCCTAAGACTACCACAAGAGGGCGTAACAGCACAGTAATTTTAAAAAAATCAAATTTCGTCTAAAATCGTCAGTATTAGGTACCATTTTGAAAACATCAGAATAATCTTCATTAATTTTGCCTTAATTTGGCTAAAGAATTCTCTATCTCCAATGAGAAGGATGGCGGAAGATCATAAATAATGCAACTTTTTAATCGCCCTGTACTCAGATTCTTTATTAAAAGTAATTCACGTGGGTACTCGTTTAAAAGGCAATTCACAGGGCTTTCAAAATATGCACCTGTCAATGTCACTTTGTTTTCAGTGAAGTCGTCAGAGGGCGTTGTTTAACAGAGACTGGGTTTTTAGAGATTTTCTCTAAAAAGTTAAATGCAATGATATGATTTTTTCACTGCGGTTTCGAAGACTTAAAACATACTAACAAACCAGTGAAAACCGCGTTTCGGGTCGTTTTCGGTTTTTTTTTTGCGTTATCGGGTTGGAAAAGGTTGAAAAAGTGCGTTTTTGTTTGAATTTTAAAGATTTTTTGAACAAATTAATTTTGAAGAAGTAGTCCATACTTTTTTACAACTACAATTAATTTTATTCATTTTACAATTTTTGCTATGGTTACGAATTTTCAATTTTAATTATTGTACGAATTTTCAAGGATCGAACTTTTTTAATTATTGAGTTTTGACGAATTTTTGAAAAATTTAATTTTACTTAAAATTTTTGATTTAAGTACTGTTTGTACGAATAGTCAAGATTTTAACTCAAAATAATGAAAAATTTCATCATGTACATGTACAGTATGTCCCACTTAAGGGCTAGCCACCCCTCTAAAATTTTTGTTTCTTGACCAATTTTCAAAAACTTTTTTTTATTGGATAGATGGTCAAAAATGGCACTTATGAGCCAAGTTCGACATTTAGAGAAAGCAGGTCATGGCCTACTGTATTCAAGTTTGAAGTGCGAGAAATCGAGAAGTAGTATTAGCGATATTTATTTTTGAAAAATGGTACTGGATTATTGTTCAGGACCACTTAAAACATAAGTGTACCAAATTTGGTTATGATAGTATACAGGGTGTTGAAATAAATTGGAGTAAAATTTTTAAAAGGCGCAATAACATTCTTAATCAAATACGAATATTTTTTAAATTTTTGGCTAATTGGCATGCGTATTGAGAACACAAAGGTTGGAAATATCCTTCAATAAACAACAATCGATCATATTATTACTATTTTGGGCTCAATTTGTTTGTTTTTTTATGAGTTTGTTTGTTAAATTCCAAAGATATGATTGTGTCTGGTTAAAAATTATTTTGTGGGAATTTTACCCAAGTATGCTATGAAAGAATATGTTCCTGACAGTTTGTCAAAGTTTTCATGCATTTAGTTCATTATGACTGCTTGTCGAATAATTATGGGTCATTATAATTTAAACGAAAGAGTTGAAGTAGTGCGGCTAGTTGGCGATGGAGTTCACAATTTCACAGGAGACATCCTGGTAAAAACATCCACCATTCAGCAATAGCCAGAATAAACTACGGGTTTGATCAGTCTGATTCAGTAGTCGGAACCGTCGACAGTCTATCGGGCCGGAGACTGGTTGGCGTGACGTCACGATAGTGGCCGTGTATTGCAGCTTTGCCCTGTTTAATAAACACACAGAGCGGCGTCGAAAATATATTTAAATTTAAATATCTCGGAAACAATGACTCGTAGTAAGTTGAAGAAAAAATTATTGGACATGGAATATTTTTAGCCATAAATTTAAAAAGTTACTTTTTATTTTTAAGTCTTACAGTAAGTAAAAAAAATATCAAAAATTTTTAACTGCTAATTATTTCATAAGAGAAAGTGAATATAATATTTCACTATTGCCTAGGAAAAAATTATGTTAAAACAAGATAATTATCAGACCCGTGTCATTTCAAATAAAATATGTATTTTCCGGAAAAAAAAACTTAACACAAAATATTATACACAAACCTATTAAAAGTATTTGTACAAAAACAAAAATATATAGCTAACAAAAAATAATTTGTAAATCTACTTAATTATTATTTAAACAAATAAAAAATAATTACCTACAAAAAATTAATCAAATAAAAGTTTAAATTCATCAAGTGACAAGGTGGATAAATTAGTGACCAAAGGAAGAGAAAGTATACTCAAAGTCAAGGTCTCACAAATCAAGCGTCTATTTAAAAGGTTACGCGTTTCGCCGCATTAGGGCATCAGCAGATCTAAATAAAATTATCAAAATTAAATATTAAGGAACAAACCGCTAATTAGCAGAAAAGACATACCTCATCTAAATACAAAAACTACACACTTACTCTCACTAACATAAAAAAAAAATCAAATATAATATGTCTACAACATCGTGTACCGTTATTGACTAAAATATAAACTATAAAACGCCAAATATCACGGAAATCCAGTACATTTTATACATATTATCTTATAAAGAACCAAAACAGATACAACCATGAAAGAACAAGAATAAAAAAGTTTCTTAAAAAATGAAATAGGGATCGAACTAGATACCATTGGATCCGAAGTCCAAAATTAGTCATAAGACAAAAAACATAAACAAATTAAAAAATAACAAATTTAGGATCATTGGCCTCTTCAGTACATTTTTGAATTCTCTTTTTTTTTCCAACTTCGGATTTTTCATAAAACTTTTCCAACTTTCTCTTTTTATTTAATAAATCTTCCTTGATAATATAATTTTTGGCCTTGTTATAATTATTTAAAAGGATATTTGAAAAGGTTTTAATACAATTTTCATTAAGTGTTGATAAGTTGTTACCACAGTCACAATTGTATTTATCCATTTCAAAATCCTCCGGTTTTTTTTAATGCAAGTGTTTTAAAAAATGATTTTGTGGAAAAAATTCAGTGAATTTTAAAAATGTTTTTTGGTATCTTTCAGAAATAATAGTTTGAAACAAAGTGTACGTGGTTATAATTATATTATTAAAATAATCTTTGGCATACTTGAGTCATATCTTAAATCATTATTAGATATACTTATTTCGTTATAAAATAAAGAATCATCAAATGTATTAATAATAGTATTAGTAGTGGTACTGTTAATCACTAATGCTTTAAGTGTTGAAGTATCGGTTGTATTTATAAACTCTTTCAAAACGAATTTTCCATTTGGGCCCCAAAACGCTCACTGTGCAATATTATTGCAATAGTAATATTTAAAAAGCGAGGCGCGATGCGCGATTCCCGCCGGCCACTAGTGTGACGCAATCATTGTGCAGGGGATACAGTCTCCGGCCCGATAGACTGTCGACGGTCCCGAGGCAACTCAACCAGTGTAATGGTCTTATACAGGGGCTGTACTCATTCCTTGGACCCAAAAACAAAATGTCTATAAGTAATAAACTCCTGCTCTATAAACAAATAATAAGACCCAAACTCCTCTATGGCTCATGTGTGCTAACTAACATAACAAAAACAAACCTAAATAAACTCGAGAGATTTCAAAATAAAACTTTAAGATTAATCACAAACTCTCCGAGATACGCAAGAAATATTGATATTAGAGAAAACTGCCGCATTGAGACCATAGAGGAGTTTATAAGAAAAAAACACACAAAATTTAAAGAACGGGTCAGGGCCCTTGAGAATGACGAATTAAAGAAGTTTTTATTAAAATGGAGGGAAAATCGACCCTGGCGAGGCGTCTTTTCCTAAAAAAAGCGCAAAAACAAAACAGCCCACTCTCTCTCTATTCTACGTTAAACACATCCCAACAATAAACACCTAAAATCAAACCATTTACAAATATAAACGCATTGTTCACCCAAACCGATCAAAAACCAACCGATCTACTCTCGCTTTTGGGGGCGTGTCATCCACGCCGCCAATCGACCAATCGCAAAAATACCTAAACCTATAAATATAACCCGCCTTTCCACGTCCCGGCAGTCAATTCCATGCTCCGAGCCTCATCAGCCAAAGCACTCCTCATTTTACTCATTTACATCGTAATCGAGCAAATAATAATAACCAAATAATTCTTGAATACTTTAATGCTAATCCGCAATCTTTAGAGTTGCTAGTGTCAACTGAAATATTTACAAAAATTGCATATGGAGGTGTTCAAAGAAAAATAACAAGAAGCCTTTCAAGCCTATATTCCTTCACACTTTGGAACACGGGGATGAAGAACGCAGGATGGAATATTGTTTGTGGTTACAAGGCGAGTATTTGGCTAACCCTACATTTTTGAAAAATATTTTATACACCGATGAGGCAACATTTACTACAAATGGCATTGTGTCATCTCAAAATATTAGAATGTGGAGTAACGTAAATCCCCATCGGGTGATACAATGTAAAAGGCAGTATTCGCAGAAAATTAACGTATGGTGCGGTATCTTGAACGAACGTATAATCGAGCCGTTTTTCTTTAATGAAAATTTAAATGGACTTAATTTTCTTCGATTCCTGGAAGGTGATTTTAGTGACGTAATCGATGATTTGCCGTTAGCCGAAAAAAGAAACTTACACATACAATTTGGCGGTGCGCCTATCCACAATGCAGTGGTAGTGCGGAATTGGCTAAATCAGAATTATCCGAATCGATGGATAGGACGAAACAGTCCATTAATTCAGTGGCCAGCACGTTTCTCCGACCTTTCTCCCTTAAATTTTTTTCTTTGGGGAACCCTTAAAAACAAATATTTGTGAGCGCATTAGACAAGAGTGTAAAGAAATAAGCAGGGTACAGTTAAGAAGGGTGGTAGTAAACAACAGAAGACGCATAGAAAACTGTATAAGAATTAATAGAGGACATATTGAAGGAATATTTATATAGGAATATCTAATATTTAGTTTTGTGGCATTAATTTTTAAATTTGAGTGTTAGCAAAGATAAAATACTAGTAGTATTATTATCTTTGGTGTTAGGTAATTCCTTAAGGTAATTATTTTCAGTTTTTGCTGCTTAGCCTACATTAGATTATTAAGTAACTAGTGAAGTGTGAATTGCAACCTAACAATGAAATAAAACTACAAAATTTATAAATGAAGTTGTATTATTGTGAAGCCCAAAATAGTATGATAATATGATCGATTGTTTTTTATTGAAGGATATTTCCAACCTTTGTATTCTCAAGACGCATACCAATTAGTCAAAAATTTTAAAAATATTCGTATTTGATTAAGAATGTTATTGCGCCTTTTAAAAATTTGACTCCAATTTATTTCAATACCCTGTATACTATCATAACCAAATTTGGTACACTTATGTTTTAAGTGGTCCTGAACAATAATCCAGTACCATTTTTCAAAAATAAATATCGCTAATACTACTTCTCGATTTTTAGCACTTCAAACTTGAATACAGTAGGCCATGACCTGCTTTCTCTAAATGTCGAACTTGGCTCATAAGTGCCATTTTTGACCATCTATCCAACAAAAAAAAGTTTTTGAAAATTGGTCAAGAAACAAAAATTTTAGAGGGGTGGCTAACCCTTAAGTGGGACACACTGTATGTAATACATAATTTTTATTTTTTAATTTCCTGAATTTTTTTTTCAGAAATTTAACTTTCTTAGTTTTTCAGGTTTGAGGATTTTCTGAAAATTTAAATTTTATAAAAAAAAATTTCCTAAGATTTTTTTGACCCAACCCTCAACTAGGTTTCTAATGATTATGTTGGAAGAATATTCGTACAAATTTGTAGAGGTCTAGCTCTCTTGATTTTTGAGTTTGTTTTGAGGATGTTTTGAAAAATTTTATTTTACTCAAAAATTTCTTTTTTTGTCAAACACTGACTCAAATATATATATCTTATGTTTTTTTTTATTTGTTGGAATTCCTACAAAAAAAACCTCAAACAGGTATCTAATGATTTTATTTAAAGGACATTTATGCAAATTTTCAAATTCAAAGCAAATTCTTAGATTTTGAATTTTGAGGAAATTTTGAAAAATTTTATGTCACTGATTTTTTTTTAATTACCTGGAATTTTTGTAAAAAAAAAATCTGAAATATATGTGTAATCTTTTTATTTAAAGAATATTTATAAAAAAATTTTCAGGATCCAATTTTCTTAGTTTTTCAGTTTTGAGGATTTTTTGAAAATCCCTCAAACACATGTCCACTGATTTTATTTGAAGAATATTCGTTTAAATTTTGAAGGCTGTGACTCTTTTAGTCTTTGAATTTTGAAAAATTTAATTTTACCAAAATGTAATTTGTTTAAAATTTTATTTGAAGAATATTTGGACAAACTTTCAAAGATCTAGTTCTCTTAGGTTCTGAGTTCTTAGTTCTTAGGATTTTTTTTGGTAATTCTATTTTACTCAAAATTTATCAAAAACACAACAAAAATTGAAAGAATCTATTAATTTAAATTTCTACTTAAAATTGTAGAAACCAAAAGTGCCACAGAAGAAGGGATCGAAGATAAAACCCTGGAGGAGCTGGAGGCGGAAAGGGACGCCTTGCTGGAACAGGTGCGCCATCCAGAAAAAACCGATGTGGCCGGAAAGGTGGGAAATTTATTAAAAAAAAAACAATTTTCATTATTTTTTTACGTGTTTGCAGATATCTGGCCATAAAAAGGAACTTAATGGTGCCGTGGAGTTTAAGCGAAGATTCTCCAGCGAGTCGGGCCAGAGTAGTCCTTCTAGCCAGGTAAATGTGCGTCACTGCAATTTCCTTTATTTTTCTGTATATTCAGTTGCTTTATATGTTTAGCTTTTTTAATTAATTTAGCTAATTTCACTACATATATATTAGAAGATTTTAATGTTATAATAGGATCTCAAACAATAATTATTTATAGACACCAGGTTTTTATAAAAGGTAAATACAAATAAAAACCGCACATGAAACTTATTATTAAAACTTCAACATTAAACGTAAAATGTAGAAAGGAATTAAATAATTAAACAAAGAAGAATAGAAGAATTAAGGAAAATTTTGTTATAGTTATTAGAATTTGTGTGTGTGTATGTGTTAAGTAACTCTAGTCTGATGATGGCAAGAACACTTTCCGAAATGCATCGCTCCTGAAATTAGAGAGTTAGCATTAGTTATTTATGCAGAAAAGACTTCCCGTCCTAACTTTTCAATATTTTCAATAGTGTTTTGTAAAACTTTATTCCAAGATCCTGGCTATATATTGCTGTTCTAAGGTAATAGAGAAAAGAAAGATTAAAATGACCAACGATATTAAATGAATTAAATTAACAGGTCGAAATCCACCACAGATCACCTAGCAAGTTGATTGTCCATTTATTTGTATGTCCATAAAAAATTGTCGCGATAAATTTGTTGATATTGAAAGTTTTAAAATTATCCGGGATTAAATTGTATATGCTGATAGCGTTATATATAAATGATCTTTAAAACATAGAAGTTTTATGGTATAGTATAGCGATGCCGGTATCTTACGTTTCTATTATGTATGTATGCTTATTATTATACAGGGTGTTCCGTTGATCATGTTACAAAGTTCTAGGGCAGATAGAAAAGGTCAAAAGAAAAACAAAAGTTCATATAAACATGGGTCCGGAAAAGCTTCCTCAGGGAGCTAGAGCTCTTTGAAAATAACCTTTAAAAACTAGTTTTTTTTTAATAGCTTCGGAACTACTTTAGCTACCGCAACCAATTTTGGGAGGTAAATTATTGTTAGTACGTTTATTCTTTTGAACCTACTAAATAAAAAATATATTTACCAGGGGCTTTAGAATCAGGGGGGTATTTGGTAAATTTAGGCCCATTTCTTTAAGACTTTAATTTCTGCCCGTTTGGGCATTAGATTATGATGTTCCGATGCTTTTTAAATAAAAAAGGTGCTCTTAGTAAAAGTCGGTAAATGGTAAATATCACCGTTTTTGTGAAAATTGACTAAAACCAAACTAAGATACAGCACCTGAATTAATTATTTTAATAATAATAATAATATTGCTAATTCATTGCCACTGTAAGTATTTTTTAAATTTGTCACTGTCAGTATTTTTTACATGATATTAATTCCCTTTTTATTACGGTTAAGTAATTGAAGATTACACTTTTGCTGAATACGCCGATATGCTTTTATTTATGGGGAAGTTCGATGTTATGGTAGAGCTGCTTCTCGACTATATGAAGAGCGGTTTCCCGAAAGGCGAATCCCAGCTCACAAATTTGAATTTAAAGCAATGTAGAATGTTGTAATCACTAAGCGCCCAGGATCTGTCCCATCCATATTAAATTTTCTATTTTAATAAAGTAACTGTAAATGTTTGAATTAAGTTCAATAAATATAATATACACAAAAATTTTAGGTGGCTATCGAACACTCCTATTGTCTCACTCAAGAAGAGAAAGAAAACGAGAACCGTCTGCAATCGGACGTTTCCTCGATCCTGGCCCACGATCACGGTTACACCAACAAAGAGGCGCCGCCGCCTCCGCCGTTGCCGCCCCTGCAACAACAACCGCCCCCCGAGCAGCAGAAGGCGGTTCCCGATCCCGTTGCACCGCCTCCCGCTCCCGTATCATCCCCTGTCAAACCCAAAAAGGTGCTCATATCGGAAATTATTGATTTTTATTTTCATTGAAACCTGTTTATCCTGGTTTTTGTAGGAAAAGCCACCCAAACAACCAAAACCTAAGAAACCAAAGAAGCTACAAGAGTTGCAGAATAATTATCAGAATGTGGTTCGGAAGTATGATGGGGGCACGGACTATAATCCGCATCAGCATATTTTGCACAAGCATCGGGATCAGATGTCCGAGTTTGGGGTTTTGTATGAATTTCTTACGAAAGGTGAGGAGGAAAGGAATTTTTCTTTTTTACAGAAACTTTTAGGTTTTTGGAACAGTTTGTTCTTATAGAGAATTAATAATATCGTTTATTTAGCATAATAGCTACATACAAAAAAAAAATAAAATATACAAACAACAAAATACACAAGACTGCAAGGAGAAAAAAAAACCTTGAAAAGCACGAACAAATAAATATAAATATAAATATTAAAAAGTGATAAAAACTAACTAGTTTCTTGGACCGGACCTTTATGGGAAAAGTTAATTATTGTTCACCATGTGTAGTTCACAAAAATTTTGTTTATGTGGCATTTGAGAGAGAAATAGAGAACCTTTTTTCGTAAAAACTTTTTTTCCGAAATAAATACCTTTTAGCATAAAATTGCAGAAAATTAGGTATGCCAGAAATCGTTAAAAAAAAAATTTTCAAAAAAAAAGCTTCAAACATGTCATTTAACCCATAAAACTGAGCTTTTTTGGCGAAGCATTTTTTTTACTTACTTTTATTCCCTTATAGTATAATTCAAGGATAGATGGCCTAACATTTCTATATGTTGAATTAGAATTACTGTTCATTTTTTTAACGAATCTTTATTGAGTTTAGAAACATGTATTAAGCAATTAAATGCATTAAAAAATAAAACTTATAATTCACAAAAAAAAATAAAAATAGTTTACAAAAACCATCTCCCCTACGGTGCTGAGGTGAGATGGCGCAACGAAAAAAAAAGATGTTTTGGCAAAAATGTCACTTTGTTTTGCATACAACCACACCACAGTCGTGGCAAAAGTTCACAAACTTGGAGCAGGAATCGTGAAACCATTTGGAGCAACGCAAGCAATTAACCCAGTCGTCAGATTTTGTGGTTTGGGAATATATTTCGCCACAACCGGTGCAAGCTTGGTCATCGATGTCCATATCATCTGAAGAGTCATCCAATGTCGGTGGCTCTTGATCTTCGTTTGAGGATGAGTCGCCTTTGGCAGCTTTCTCAATTTTATTTTTGGTCGCTTTTGACTTCTTCAAAACTGATTTTAATTTACTGGTCTTTATTTCTTTCTGTGTTTTTTTAGACGCTTTGTTCTTTTTTTCGTCAATTCTTGTCTCTGTAGTTAAAATTTCCGCCAGCTGCTTCCTCCTTTTGCGAACCGAGTTAATGTTAGCGTGAACAACTGGAACGGGTGAGATTATGTCTAGCATTTTTCCAGGGGTTCTTTTGACGGGAGTATTTGCATTAGTTTCTGTAACCGATTCATTTTGTTTTTTTGGTACAGAATCATCTTCAGTCTGCCAACTGCAGCAAGGTTGTTGATTATCAATATCAGATAAAGCTTTGGTAAAACTTTGAGAATTACCATCTGGAATTTTATTTTCACCTGCATCGGGAGCCTCAAGTACGATACTATTTTCAGTCAAATAGGCGTCATTTGGGATAGCAGAAGGATTAAATGGCATAATTCCCGTAGCCTTGAATGCCGAAGTTCCATTATTTACAGTTGCAGACTTGTTCCATCAAGCAGCAAGTAACTTTCCAAATTGTAATTTTAGTGAGCTTTCGTCCTGGATTATTTTTAATACATAAACTGCGAGCTGAGTAGTAGTTTAATTTTAACGATCTAAAAAAACATCTAGGTATCTAGTGGGGTTGTAAAAATTATTCTCATTAAAATTCAAATTCAAATTATTGTATGACTTGGCAAGCAAAGCAGTATGATGTTGTGTTCAATACAGTATTCTAGCATCTCAACGTACTGTCCCTGTCGGCTTTCTCGGAACGAACTGATCTTTGAGCCACTGAAAAAATATGTCACTGTTGACACAAGCCGATCTTTCTGACACATAAACCAAGGATCCAGGAGGCATCCCATCCTCGATGACGCAGGTTGGGGAAAGAAAAACGCCTTCCGCATTACAACAGCCTATAACTGTAATGGTTTCTCCCTTTTCACCGGAGCTGATACTTGCGATGTTTTTAGATCCTTTCTTAACAATAACATGCCCCGGCCTATTATTAAGTTGTAAACCCGTCTCATCCATATTGTAGATGTGTCCAGGTTTATTCATAAGATCATTCTCGGTCATAGTATTTTCTAGCAGCTGAAAGTAAGTCTCAACATGTTTTTTGTTCATACCCAAGGATCGATTAATGGAGACCCCTTCTGCTTTTCTCACTGACAGCCTTGGGTTTCTCTGCAGAAATAACTGCAGCCACGGATAACCAGCTAATCTCAATTCCTTATTAAAATTATGTTTAATACCTAGCTGTTCGACCAATCTAAAAGCCATACTTCGCACATCAGTTCGAGTAGGAGAAAATCCATTTTTTTGAAGTTTTAGGATATGTGTAGCCAACTGTTTTTCAGCAGCTTCGCCGAGTGGTTGCCGGTACCCCAAAATTATATATACAGCCTCATTAACTCCCATTCTATTTTCATTAACGGCTTGAATGGCGTCGGCTAACTAGCCCAGGAACAACTTCCACTACGCTTGTATTTGGTGGGCATACTGAAAAGAAAAATAAATATTAATGATCCATTTCACCTCTATCCTCGCTGTGAGAGGAGAGATGGCGCACCTCAAAACTAAACACGTTTTGAAATAATCGCGCTATTTTGAGGTTATATAACAAAACTTAAATGTTTTTACTTACCTGACACGATATTGTGATTCAAATTATTGTTAATTTTAAAGCTCACTAGCACAAAGAAGGAATTCCGGCAAATATTTTTGCACTATACGGATCACGTATAAATTGATATTTAAGTGGACATTTAACCGATGAACACAAACGGTGGTGCGGTGGCATGCCTGATATGAACTGAAGTACCTCAGAGCACAGCCGCTCCCCTTTAACGTTAGCGGCGGCGCTGTAAAACCATTGCGCCATCGCACCTTCTGCGCCATCTGTCCTCGAATTACCCCAATTACTCACCCTGTATACGAATCTGGCCCAAAAAGCTCTTAAACCTCCAATAACCCTTATGTTCCGAAAATGTCAAGTCGTTTAAACACTTTAAATTTGAATTCTCGCGTCTGAAAGGAATTTAATTTATATTTTTACGAATTTTTTACTTAATATTAATAAAATGGTACGCGCTGTTCTCGGAAAAAAAATTGTTTACGAATCCATCATTGTCAGTGTATTAAGACCTGACATGCCAAACTTCATCGTTTCGCTATACATACAGCCAAATATATGAATTTTTATTTATAAGAAATACGGATTTTCGAGCTATAGGTGACGCCCATGTATAGTCGCTAACGTTCCTATAAACAAGTCAATCTTTTTTGTTGCAGGAAAACAAGAAAGTAAGTTTTTTTGATCAGTTGTTGTATACAGGGCAACGCAACAAATTTATGATAAGTTACTTACGGAAATAGTGCTGTGTGGCGCCCTCTAGAAGTTTGGCCATAAAAAATAACGCATTCTAATTTCATATCCTAGAAAAGCTTCCTATAGCGAGTTATATGCCAAAATCTGAAATGCTTCTCAAGCAATAAGAAAACGCACTAAAGTTTTAAAAGTATTTTGGGTCAATTCACAAATTTTGGTCTGTAGTAAGTATCTCTAGGTTTGAGATTTCCCAACCTTTTGCAGACATCCTATATAAAACATATTCACCAGTATTAATTATCTAATAGTCTTCAAATCACGCCTTAATCTTCAATAATAAAAGAGTTCACCAATTTTAAGGTACTTTTTCACCTAATATTTTCCTTAGGAATCGACCGAGAAGACACCGAATTCATCAAAAGGTCGTACGAAGAACTGTTATCGGACGACGCGATGGGTTACTGGCTGAACGACACCCATTGGGTGGACCATTGCGTGACCGACTTATACTCGAGTCCTCCAACTAAAAAACGGAAACGAGACGAGAGGGTTCACGCTACGGGATCGGCCAGAACGGAGGGTTACTACAAAATGACCGCACACGAAAAATCCAGATACAAATACCATCACGCGAAGGCACACGCCATCCAGATGGCCGCGGCCGCACCGGCCAACAAACAAGGCATGTATTTGTTTATTATATATTATAAGTATTAAAATGATAACTGAAAACTAAAATCTACTTTACATTAATGTTAGAAGCCTAAGAGACAAATTAAATGGTTTGCATGTCAGAAATCTACTCAGAGAACAATACACCTTATAATTTTAATGGGAAATGAAATTTTGTATATCGAAAAACGCTGTCAAACTGTCAAAACACCAGAGGAGACAGAACCAGTATTTATGTTCGAGATAGGATAAACTACTAATCATCTGCGGTAATTGTAACCGCGACGGAAGAAGGCCATAAATACTGAAAAAAATCCATTTCGGACTTGGTCTCGAGGCATGTTCAGTGGCGCACACTAAAAAAAATATTTACAAACATGAATATTAAATATCATATTTTGATGAGACATTAAAAACTCTTGTATTCACTAACTTTAGCAATTGTTTTGTTACTTTAAAGGATTATCGAGGGAGGCCAGATCAAACCAGAGGCGCCTCCTGACGGCATTCGGGGGCGACACCGATTCCGATCTACTCAAATTCAACCAATTGAAGTTCAGGAAGAAACAGTTGAAGTTTGCCAAGTCGGCCATTCACGACTGGGGACTGTTTGCCATGGAACCGATCGCAGCCGATGAAATGGTGCGACTTTATCAATATAATAATTAAAATATAAATTATTAATAAGATTTAAAAAAATTAATTTATTTAATTGATAATATAATTCTCCTGACTCGGAAACACTGTCATTTTAGGTTATCGAGTATGTGGGTCAAATGGTGCGGCACAGCGTTGCCGATCTTAGGGAGCAGAAGTACGAGGCGACCGGTATAGGAAGCTCCTACTTGTTCAGAATCGACTTGGAGAATATTATCGATGCTACGAAATGTGGCAACTTGGCCAGGTTTATTAATCATAGCTGTAATGTAAGTATATGTATATATATTTTGTTACATAGGGTGTCAATTGAAGCGCTCGGGGGAACAAGGTACATAAGCCACATTTGGCTTTATTGAGAAAAGTTAAAATGACACTTTTGGTTAAATCCTGAAATCAGAGATATGTTTTCAAGCAAACGTGTTATATGTGATATTTATGGAAGATAGGTTTATTTATTAATCTCAAAGGAAATAATTGGTAATTTGTTTTTAAAAAGAATATATTTCAAAAATGGAAAAAAATGGGGCTTGTGACCTTTATATTATCAAAAACATATGCTATATTTTTGCAATAAAAATACATAGAACCATCTTAATAGCAATAAAATATTTTAAGTAGCCGCAAATCCAAAAAGTCAATTACAATCAATAAATCAATTAAGTAGCCACCAAAAAAAACATCTGAATGAGATATGCTAGTAGTACACAAAAAAAAACTTGGATTCTGATTTAAAAAATTAAAAAAAAACTTTATTTCTAAAATTCTTCGTCAAAATCTAGATTATTGGGTTCACCATCAACACATTCCACGTCATTTTCTTCTGTTCCTGCATCCACATTAGCAGAATTAGAAGCTGTTTTCAAAATATTCAGGTAGAAGGTTTGCTTCACGGCAGGGATATATTACATGGGTTTCTTCAAGTCTTCTACTTTTTTACTTTGTAGCTCTACAGGCTTATCATTTTTTTTTTCCAAGTTTTTTAAATTTCCGTAGGCCTGTTGGCAATGTCTATTTCCGCGTTTTTCGATATTTACTGGTTTAAAATTACCGTTTAGTTCATGTTTCACCAACATTACATTCGGATTTTGAGACTCTAAGCGGAAACATAGTACCCTATTAAAATGTAAAGGTTCTTTATCATCAGTAACGTTTTTCTTTGCTATAGTGATGCTTCCAAAAGAAAAAAAATCACTTTGTTCCATAATGACTAATTCGAATGGATTTACCCGTTTGCTTTTTTTCACAGCTTTAAACCAGTCTTCTGGAGAATAAATTTGGGCCAAGTATCTTTTATGCTTCTCTATGAGCGCAAAGTCACGATCACGCTCGATGCTTCTAAATTTATTTTCTCTCACGAGCTGCGACCAGAGTGATATGATTTGCCAATTTTTATTCTGACCCCCGCAATTATCTGTAAAAATCACAAGATCTTTTTGTCTTTGGAAGAAAAATATTTTAGCAGAATACTAGCGATTTCTTCACTACCTCGCTTTGCCGTTGTTTCCGGCCACATGAACATGGCTGCTTTTCCACTTACGCAGTCATGGAGACCAAGATTGTAGGTCCAAGCCTTCCGCAGATAAAAGGCAGGACCAACAGTTAGGTTTGGTGTAGGAAGTGTTTGTTGTAAGTCAAAAGTAATCACAATTTTGTTTTTACTAATTTTTGGCCGATTCCACTTCCTCTTTCAAGCTGTTCTGCATGGCGGCTGCTCGCCTATGATGAAGTTCTAGTTGAGTTTTTAATTTTTTAACTTCTTCATCGTTTTTATTCGTTTCTTCGGTTTTAATCAAAATATTTAGAGAGTCACATGTGTGACAAGTATCACTTTTTGGCAGTTTAAAGCCTATATTGTATTCATTACAGAACATCCTTCGATACATATCTTTTTTTACTGCTCTTGACACCAGTCAATGTAAAAATCTTTGTACAGAGATGAGATGGAAATGTCGTGATCTACATATACTCTGTTGGTATTCTTTTTCCTGCTGTAGTGGCTAACATACTTTGGAAAAGCTTTGATGTGGTCATGAGCAGATTGTACTTGCTCATATGGAATTCTATTGGGTCTGTTGTGGTGCTTCCCATGTTCGTCATTTTTGGGAACACTTCTTCCCTCTGCAATCTGTTTGCAAATAAGTCGTACCCGTTTAGAGGAGTTTTGTAATCCATGCACTGATAAAAACTGTTCCTTACAGAGTTGTAGATCTAAGCCATTTAATTTTATAAAATATTGATAATAAATTTTTCTGGAGAATTCTTGCCTTTTTGTTTTTTTCTATATGAGCGTTTTTTTGGCACAGCTTTAATACATTCAAATAAATAAGTGTTTTGTCCTTTATAAGAACCCAAATTTCAAAAATCGTTAAAAATTTGGTTTTCCTTTTCAACCATCTTTTCTCTGCACTTCTTCTGACATTTACAGGGAGGACCAATAATTCTATCGTCAACTTTCTTTTTTTTTTTCAGAAAACTCATTTTTTTTTGTTTTCAAAATTAATTTTACTTTATTTTCTGACAGAAATAAATTTCTAGAATTGGCTAAATCCAGAAAAACTAAATTTATTACAGTACCGTAGTAAAAAGGCACATGCCACAACAAAAAAGAGCAAGACGGTCATAAGCCACAATATTGTTTACTTAGCGATAAATCGTCGTCCGTGAAAGAATCAGAGCTGCTATCATCGGGATTATAATTTCGGTCCCTTACACTATCATCTGAATCGAAATCACTTTCCGAACTAGCACTAGAAACTTCGTTTTTACACAGATTACGTTTAACAGACACCTGCTTCTGTGCGGACATGTTGCTTTTGAGGTGGCATATGAATTTGTTGACTAAAACAATGCCTGATTTGACAAGTCGGACTTTGAACCTCAGTAATTCAAAATACGATTGTTAAATAATTTTGAATTTCAAGCAAAGTTTCTAAGCAATAGTCTTCTTAATTATATTTTAAAAGTTTCACTCCGATACATGGTGTAGTTTTGTCAAAATTTTACACTCAGAACCAAATGATGGGCTCAAATGAATGCTTTGCCTATAAAGCCAAATAGCTCAAGAACCTCTACAAATTTTCTCTCCAGTTTCACATACCCCCAGTTATTTTCTTACGAACTCTTAGTTATTTTACTTTCTTAAGCAGCACTAAATCGATGGATTTAAAAAGTTAACGAGAGAATTAACGTCAAAATGTCCTTTTCAGTATGATAAATTAAATAAGATTTTTGCCATTTAAGTGACAATAATTTTCTTAATGATCTACTGGAAGTTTCACTCCGATTCATAAAGTATTTTTTTCACAATCTTACTCAAAAGCCAATGATGAGTTTAATAATGGATGTGCTGTACTGGGCAAGTTGGAATTTGAATCTCTTTAACTCAAAAAATGTTGTTTGAGGCACTATAAATCCCGTGGAGGAATGTTTTCCAAATAATTAGCTGTAAGTTCCAATCAGATTTGCAAAGCAGTTTTAGCAAAATTCTCCTTAGAAATATACGATTCTGTTTACAAAAGGGAGAAAATTTCGGCATTTAAAAAAAATTACAAGGGGTTTACATATCTAATTTTTACACTCACCTGACTACACCTCAAATATGTAATAAAGTGATCCTGATATCACCTATATAATCCGATATTTATAGTTGAAGTTCAACCCAAAATGTACACTGCTTGCGACTGTAACCCGAAATATTCGTTATAATTTTCCTCTAATCGTAATTGTTTTCTTGAAAAGGATAAAAAAGAAAGGAATGATCTTCAGTATCGTAATTTTTTTTTTACCAAGAAATTTAAAAAAAAAAGAAAAGTTTTGATGTAACTAGCTCAAACTCCCAACTTAAATCCAATAAAAAAAACTATATATTTTTTAGCCAAATTGTTACGCCAAAGTGATCAGCATAGAGTCTCGTAAGAAGATTGTGATATACTCGAAACAGCCGATCGGGGTGAACGAGGAAATAACGTACGACTACAAATTCCCCATAGAAGAGAATAAAATCACCTGTTTATGCGGAGCAACAACCTGCAGGGGCACGTTGAATTAATACCAACCCCGTGTGATACCAGCTATCAATAAAAATCTACCGATACATTATAGTTTCCCAATTGTATGTGTACATAAAACAGTTTATCTAATTTTTTGACCCTTGAATGATGTGTATAGTGAGTTGTAATTAATTTATTAGCTTAGGTCGGTATTTTTCAAGGATTGTGTAAAGCTGCCTCTCGGCTAAGTATCTATTTTTAAATTATGTTTTTTTTGTAAGTGTACATAGCGGCTGTAAATGTGAATATACACAGAATTTTGTTAAAACGTTTTTTGTTTTATTTGATATAAATAATACGCCTTTATGTATATGATCTTTTTATTAAATTTGTTACTGTCATAAATTCATTCCATGGAATAAATAAATATGATGAACGATCGTTATATAAAAGTTGTTAAAAGTTTACAACATACACAAACATAAATTCGTTAATAATAATAATAAATAGGTGGTCTCTATTGCTCAACAGTAAAAACGTTTACATTATTGCACAATAAGTTTAATCTATAAAACAGCATATAAAAATATCTACCTAATATACCAAGAACGACCCTCACAGTACATTTATAGGACGTTCTCGATATGCTATAAGGATTATCTCGGCGAAGGCAAGTCGTCATCACTTTTAGGGTTAAGGAAGTCTCGGACATTAAAATTGGCACAACCCTTTAATGATTTGGCAACTACTATAAAGTTTTTTTTTAAATATTTATTTAAATACATTGTTGTGTGTAAAGTGCTTATTCATAAATATACGCAATTTTTAAATATATGTTATAATGCCTTTTTTATGGTGCAACCTAGCTTAATGTTGCCAGATGTACAGGCCCGGCCGGTTGAAAGAGAACGACCTGAACGCGTTTCTCGTAACTTTTTGTACAACGACAACGTCGCGCTGGGCCGACTCGCATATAAATTACGCTAAGCGGATATTATTTTAAAACCAATATGGGTTTATCAGTATATCAGTAATCCTAATAAACAAATAACACTGCACAACAAATCGAAGGTTATTTTATGTTGACTGAAATATTTTTATTGTTGTTTACTAATTCGAGGCATCTGATTTCGAATCTGTCGTCAGTTTTACTCTAACAGCTCGAGTTGTTTAGATATAGCTACGTTCTTCTCATTTATCTTTATTTTTGGTTTTGTATCTATTATAGTCGCATTTTAGATAAATTATTGTAATTTTCATCATGACTTCGCTAAGAAGGGTCTGCATTAACGATCCGAATTGTTTTTGTTATATTTGTGGTAAATATGTTTTTCAAAAATTTCGATTGAATATGTCAGACTTTGTGAAACGAGCGTATTTAGAGTGTTTTTGGTTTTCCTTTGGAAACAGATAACAAGTGCTGGGTGCCCAATATTGTGTGCAAAATTTGTGTTGAAGAATTACGTTTATGGGCCACTAAGAAGAGACTCTCTTTTAAATTCCAATCCCCAATGATTTGGCGTGAACCTTTAAATCATCACGATGACTGCTATTTTTGCGTTGTTAATATAAAAGGAATCAACAAGACGAACCGCTCCAAATGGATTTACCCCACATCAACATCAGCTGTGAGGCCTGTAAGGAGCTCAAAAGATACATCTTTACCATTACCATCTACATCTACAGAAAGTTCTGATGAATTAAATGAACTGAGTAGCATGAGCGATGACGAGTTTGTTCCAGAAAATCTCTTTGAATTATTACCGCACTCGAGAAAAAGACTTACTTCCCTTTTTCGCTGAGGAGGATAATTTTGTATTTTGTACTAATATTTCTGGTTTAATGACTGCCATGGGCTTGCAGAAATATGAACCAATCGATTGGCGTTTATTTATTGACTCGTCAAAACGGAGTTTGAAGTGTGTACTATTGCACAACGGAAATAAACTAGGCTCCATACCAATAGCAAAGTTAAGGAAGAATACCCCACAATAGCACTGGTCATGAACAAAATCAAATATAACAATCATAAATGGGTGATTTGCGTTGATCTTAAGATGGTGAACTTCCTTTTAGGACAACAAGGAGGCTACACTAAATATCCTTGTTTTATGTGTTTATGGGATAGTAGAGCAAAATCAGAGCATTGGTCAAAAAAAGAATGGCCCTCTAGGGAAGCACTACTTCCAGGTAGTCTTAATGTTATAAATGAACCTCTAGTGCCACGAGATCGTATCATATTGCCACCCCTACACATTAAACTAGGTTTAATGAAGCAATATCTTAAGGCATTAAATAAAGATGGTGAATGTTTCAAATATATTTCAAGGAAATTTCCAAGTCTAAGTTCAGAAAAACTCAAGGCATGTATATTTGATGGTCCACAAATTCGCAAGTTGGTAAACGATCCTAATTTCACCAGCTCAATGTCAGAAATTGAGAAGAATGCATGGGATTCCTTTGTTTGGGTTATCCAAAATTTCTTAGGTAATAGGAAAGGTGATGATTACATTGCGCACGTCGAAGAGATGTTGTCACACTTCCAGCGACTTGGATGTAACATGAACATCAAAGTGCACTTCCTACACAGCCATTTACACCATTTTCCTGAAAATCTCGGTGACATGAGTGAAGAACAGGGTGAACGATTCCACCAAGATCTTCGAACCATGGAGGAACGATTTCAGGGTCGCTGGAATGCACATATGTTGGCCGATTTTTGCTGGAGTATTCAGAGTAGCAGTTCATTCAAAACTAGTAGAAAATCATATAAAAGAAAATTCCTGAGTGTATAGTTCTTGTAATTAAAAATGTTTGTACGTTGAGTGTATTTTTAATTCCCAAAAAATACTCCCTGCTTTTAACATAAAAACTAGAGCTGACACATATAAACTGATGACATTATTTAATATCAGCATTAAAAATAAGCCTAGAATCATAAAAATATTCCATGCAACATACATGCTGTTGGGCGGTGTAATTGATCTGTGCTACAAGATAGGCGACTTTCGGGCTACGATGTTGGATTACAGGCACAAACAAATTTTGTTTATTAGGTAATATAAGTCAGGTAGACCTACTAAATGACTTGAATGGCCAGTATTGTGTTAGTATTATTATAAATATAATGAAATAAGAGCACCGAGGCACTTTTAAAGAGGATTAGCTACCTGTACTTAAAATAAGTAAATTTAGGGAATTACCCTCGATCATTTCCCAAAATTTACAATACTTCTTTATGATATTGTATTATTAATACGTAATACCTGGTTCCAGCCCTTTTTATAAATACCAGGGTAAGTGGGCTTAATTTATTTAGTCCTTTTCGTGGTTCCAAAGAGTTATTACAGTGTTGATTATGCCTCGTTTAAGTGATTCCGTTAAGCACCGCATCATCGCCAAATTAGAAAATGGTTGGTCCATTTCTCGACTGGCTGATGAATTTGGTATATCCAAAAACACCATTTTCAAGTTAAAACGCAAATTGATGAAATGAAGAAACCGAAAGTGTGGAAAACCTACATCGAGGGGGGAATATAAAAATTAATTCGGACCAACAAGATCAACGACTGGTTAATTTTTGCCGAGAAAATCCATTTAAATCCGCCGTTGAAGCCGTGTCTACCACAGCATTCCCAGCAAGTGTTAGAACTGCCCGAAAAAGATTAGCTGCAAGCAATCTGAGATGTCGGACAGCCAGCAACCAGATTGAGTTAACCGAAACTAATAAAGAAGTCCGGTTGCAGATATGCCTACAGTTTAATCGCTTACCGATGGGTTATTGGAAGAGAGTAATATTTAGTGATGAAAAGATGTTCCAAAGTAATTACAACGGTAAAGTTAAAGTATACAGACCTTCGACGAGTTCAAGATATGACGAAAGATTTGTGTCACCCAGAAGAAGAAGAAGTGGGCATTTTTTCCGTAAATATATGGGCTTGGATCAGCCACCGAGGACCCGGAATCTGCTGGAAAATTGATGGCCGATTCACAGCAGATCGTTATTGTGAAGTGCTTGAAGGAGGATTGATACAGTGCCAGAGAAATGTATCCTGAGGGATTCGTTTTTCAGCAGGACAACGCTCCTGTACACACAACAAATATTGTTCGCGAGTGGTTTACCGAAAACAATGTCGAAAAGCTAGAATGGCCGGCGAAGAGTCCCGATTTAAATCCTATAGAAAACATATGGGGGTAGCATGGTAAGGTCGATGGAGAATTTCATACCTAAAAATAAGAACGCGTTATGGCAGAAAATTCAAGAAACCTGGGAAGAAGTAGCAACTCATGATCTCTGCTGTCAACTAATAGGTTCAATGAGCAGGAGAGTTCAGAAAGTTATAATAGCTGAAGGTGGCTATACGAAATATTAATATATTATATAATATATTATATATAATATATAATATATAATTATAATATATAATATATTATATACACACTTTTTCTTTTACCCAAATTATTAAAAACATTCAGAGAATAATCGAAATTTTAAATTTAAATCGAAATATTTCTTTTTTTGCTTCAAGATGCCACAAGGCACAAAGATATTTGCATTTTATGGTTTTATTCCTACAGTCGTAAATTTCTACTATCCGCTACTTTATCTGGGAGTCTGCAGCGCGACGTGCGCCCGGTACGAAAAGTTACGAGAAACGCGTTCAGGTCGTTATCTTTCAACCGGCCGGGACTGTACAGTAGTGAACACATTGATCCTTAGGCCTCCTTTTTCCATCGTTTTTATTATGATGCCTTTTAAGTCAAACCACTCAAGTTAGTAGAAGGGGATTTTTTTTGGGGATCAAAGTGTATATAATGGATGCCTTTTAATCACAATATTTTTTTAAAATTACATCTACGTGTTATTTAATTCGTTTGATATGCAGGGAGTCCCAAACTGTGCGATCCACATATTTCAGCAGCAAATTTCAAAAAAAAAAGTTGAAACGAGCATTAAATTCTTGGATAAATTCGATAAAAGTATTAATTATTTGGGACATACTGGATACCGGGTTAGTAATTATTACATATGAACACAAACATTATAGCGATCAGTACAAATATTAGGCCTAAAATATGTTTTTTTTAAATTATTAACAATCAGTGTGCATTTAAACTGGCTCCAGTATACATAAAACAAGTAATGGCAACACTGTAGAACTTCGGTTTTCAGGAAAAAAAACAAATGAAATTCGTTATGCAGGGTTTCAAAATTGTTTTTCAAACGCTGCATATAGCTTTACCTGTTTTCAGAGATATTATTAATTGAAAATCGTCACTTTTGGATCAAGTAAGCGAAAATTTAAATCTCTTAAATTTTATGTAAAATCTAAAAATATACAGGAGTTCCTCAAACATCGTTCAATGTATGCTGGAGCTTTACACAAAAATGACAATACTTTGTTAAATATATACAGGGTGAGTAAAGTTTTTTTTAAATTTAAATATGTTTTCAACCAAAATTAGTGAAGCTGCCACCCTGTATAGTAAAAACTAAACTTGACCCACTCTGTACACACAAAATACGCTTACTTATAATAAACGCAAAAACGATTATCATTAATAATAATAAAAAAAAAAACATCAACGAAGCTATTTCCGTCTCCGTCCGATTCATTGTAAAAGGCGTGGCCTCTTAAGCGTATGCGTACCACGGCTGTCTACGCACCCATCTCAATCTACCGTGGGTTTGCGCGTGGATTTTCACGCTGGCGCCCTCTGCCGCCCGCACCGTTTCCTTCACGCTCTGCATCAGATTTTGCGCGTTACCCTCGAGCATTTCCGTCGCTTCTCGGTCCTCCTCGGACCCTACAATCATTAAATAAAACTGCTATTAAATGGTTATGGAAAAAAATGGTGAACAGATGACAGGGAAAACGTTAAAGATTATGGTAAAAAAAACTGCCTGTTTCAATTGCAGCAAGAAATTGATTTATTTTAAGCAAAGATACATACTTAGACCGGCGACACATTGGCGGTTACAACCGCTATTCTGTAAAATACATGGATTAATATGGAGTGGCAACACATTAGCCGCCAAATGGCCGCAACCGCCTTCTCAACCGCATCTTAGCGCGGTTTGCGGTCGGAACGTGTTGTTTCTTGACTACGTGTTCACATTAACCGCGCGGCCAAGAACGAGATCAGATCATTTTTGAACAATGGATATATTCGACACAGAAAAATTTATTATTTTTTGGTGCAAAATCGGACGTGTTTGTGGGATGTTTCTGACAAGGAATACAAAAATCGGGATAAAAAAATTAATGATTGGCAGGAGGTTTTGGAGGAAATGTATTCGGATCAAAATTTGTCGACACCGGAAGAAATAAGATTAAAAGGTAAGAAAAATACTTCATATATATGTACAGAAAGTGTTTTAATATAATAATTGTTTACAAAGGTAATAATATACCTATCTATTAAATAAACACAATACACTAATACTTATCTATATCATAGCATTTTGCCAACTTAAACTGCCTTCAGACGATACAAAATACCAGCACTGCAAAATCCGGTTGCACTAATATGCTATACTCTATTTCAGAAGTGTATAGAGCAATAAACTGGGGAATTCCGTTCTGTTTGGCTACATTTCGTGGTAGTTCATAGGCGCAGGTACTTATATTATTTATGAATTTAATTTTCACGGATTAAATGCCTTTATTTTGAAAGAGATTAAATACTAAATAAATACTTTTAATCCTTTTGTATAGGTACCTATCTTTTAACGCTTTGTAACATGCAAAAATGGGGTCAGGTAATATATACAGACTATAAATACTTTTAAATCATATTTTAAACGTTAGTAGTCACTGCTACGCTGTAGTGTAATCACAATATTATTATCCCAATATTTAAAAAATGGAGGTATTCAGTCCAACGAAAAGATGTACTAAAAATTCTCCACTATCGCTGAGTGAAAAAGTTATTATTTTAAATGTACATGATTGCATAAAACACGATTACCCTAGTTTTACTGTGCAAGAAATTGTTGAAAAATGTTCTCGAATGAGTGGAATTGGAAAGTCCACCATTTTCAAATTGTTGCGGGAAAGAAAAGTAGCAGGTCAAGTGGAATCTCCCAAGCAAAAGCCAGGACGACCTACAAAAGTCCTTGATGAAAATGCTAAATGTATAATTCGAAGAAAAGTTCACTCTTTTTATTTTAAGAAGGAAATACCCACCCTAGACAAAATTTTAATGGAGCTTGGCCGAGATGACAGTATTTCGTTGATAAGTAGAAAACTTTTATGGAAAACTTTAAAAAATATGGATTTTGCCTGGGAAAAGCATAACCGCAAAGCACTTTTACTGGAGAGCGATGAAATTGTTTGTTGGAGACGACAATACTTGAGAAGTATCAAGCAGTACCGCAGGGAGCAAAAGAAAGTTTTTTATCTTGATGAGACGTGGATTAACGAAGGTTATATAGTCCAAAAAATGTGGCAAGACAAAAATATAACCAGTGCTCGCCAAGCTTTCATAGAAGGCCTGTCTACGGGTATTAAAGTACCTTCGGGAAAAGGAAAAAGACTTATAATCACACATATTGGAAGCGAAGAGGGATTTTTAAAAGAAAGTCTGCTAACCTTTGAGTCGACTCGCACAGGAGATTACCATGAAGACATGAACTCAGACGTTTTCGAGGACTATTTTGGTGAAATGATAAAATTTCTTCCGGCTAATTCGGTGGTGGTTATGGATAACGCAAGCTATCATTCACGGCGAATAGAGAAGACGCCAACTTCAAGTTGGAGAAAGCAAGAAATTATCGATTGGCTGACTGCAAAAGGTATTGCGTTTAAAGCAAATTTGATAAAAAAAGAACTGCTGGCAATAGCAAACTTACACAAAACTCGTTTCATGAAATACGCCGTGGAAGATATAGCCGAAAATATAATATAACTGTACTGCGCTTACCGCCATATCATTGCGAACTAAATCCTATAGAACTGATATGGGCGCAGGTAAAAGGATTTGTAGCAAGACAAAACACGACTTTTAAAATGAAAGATGTTAAGCTACTGTTTGATCAAGCCATTACGGAAGCGACACCAGAGAATTGGCGAAAAGCAGTCCAGCATGTAATTAAGCAAGAGGACAAAATGTGGGATCTTGACAACCTCATCGATCAGACAGTCGATCCTTTAATTATAATGTCAAGAGGTGATGACAGTTCGTCAGATGACGAAGAAGACTACAATCTATTATAATTTAAAATTGTTATACACTGTTCAAAAAGTGCCAGATCCAAAAGTGACATTTTCAACTGTTTTACTCTACATATTATGTTCAATAAATTTGTGAAAAAAATATATTATTCCATTTAAACAAAAGTAACTTTCTAAAATAAAATAGCATTTAAGTACATTAATTATAAGGTAAAAAACAAGTCCCAGTTGCACGCCTTTGGCGAACCGTTTTCAATGTTTATCAGTGGGTAACAATGGGCAAAACTCATAAATTGACCCATAACCGGGTGGCACTACCTGCAATCAACGAAAAGAAAGAATTTTACATTGAAACTAATACCCAACTAAGGTAGTGGCATAAAATATTGGTGGATCACCAGGTACCACTTTTGCATACCTAATGAGGTTTTATTGCTCTACACACTTCTGAAATAGAGTATAGTATGAAACACACGCCACTTATTGGCCAGAATGCCAAAGGCACATTCCACGAACCTCCTAGCTCTTGTTAATCTGTAATTGAAAATCCTTTTATTCTCGTTCAGATTACGTCTTGGATATGGCCTAATAAATAATAAATTTTGAAGTAAAGCAAAAGCTTCATCGCCCACCAATACATAGGGATAAATACGTTGGTCACAATTATCTGCCAAAACTGATGGGTATTATAAGCTCACTGTTATACAACTTTCTTCCAACAGTACTTTGCCTAAAAACATTGCAATCGGACTCCCGTCCGTATGCTCTTTTACATCTATTACATATTACATCATCTATTTATTATAATATGTTTCCCATCGACTGCCCCAAAGCAGTGGGGGAAATTAGATTTCTAATCAAATTCCTCTGCTATTTCTTTCCATTTTTCAACAGTAGGTTCGGGCATTTCTAGTGGTTGTAATATAGTCCATAATGCACGACAACATTCATTAATGATCATTGCGATTGTACTTCTTCCCATTAAAAATGAATACTGCAAAGCAGCAAAATGCATTCCAGTCGCGAGATACCTAGAATAACATTTTATTTTTACGTCTGTGTATGAAAATAGGTTACTTAGTTTAATGAGATTTTTTTTAGGGACAGAACTTCAAAAGAAATGGAAAAACATTAAAGACCGTACCGTAAGTACGTTTTAAATTTTAAAATTTTTAAATTGAACAAAATACCGGCTACTCAAGATACGCTACGAAAAAAAAAGTTAAGAGACAAGGAAAACGTCAAATAATAAACAACTCAAAGGCAGTCCATGTGATACTTTTTTTAATATTGCGGAGGGTTGTTGGGTGGGGTCAGAAATAAAACAGAAACCTGTTTACCTAAATGTCGACGTTTCGACTTATATTAAGTCATCCTCAGGACACTGAAATGGATTCAAGTAATTACAGAGATAAAACAAAGTAATTTCAAGTACATAAAAAACACTATTAAAATAAATGTTCTTTAAGTTACAAAAATTAAAACAACAAAAAACAAAAACCACGACACAGTTAAAATTACATTCAGGTACAATCCGTTAAAAGAAATTTAAAAAAAAAAAACAGTATAAAATTAATTCTTTTTTTCTATTTTTCCTTTTTTTTATATATATTACACCTCTTACCTAAGTCTAGGTTTCTTAAGTTATAATTAAAATAGGAGCGTAGAGTTATTTTTAACATGAGTTAAATTGTAGGTGTTACTGCGGGCAAACTAGAATCAACAATAAGCCAAGAAACAAATGTTTTTATTCTTCCGAGCGTTTATTTATTTAATTTTTATGATTCAATGTTATGTTGATAAGTTAAGGATTAGTAGATAAGGAAGATGTATGTATCTATACGTTCAAAACCAGAAACTTAATTTGTTAATACACTGTGTGATCTAAATTTGGGACATACACTCTTTGACAAAAATAAATTTTATGTTTTAGTTTTATCTTTTTGGTAGTAAATTAATTAAATTATAGTAACTTGCATTTAGATCATCGGTGTCTTGTTTTTTATTCATGCTTTCTTTATACTTTTTTATATTAACCATTTCAAGTATAATTCTTTTTTTATAATTTGATTCTCTGCCAATGATCCGAGTGCTGTTAAAATCAAATTGGTGTTGTTGATTGAAGGAGTGTTCTGCTAGAGCAGTCTTCCCAGATGCTGCGTAGTTCGTTGGTTTTACGCTTCTTTCGTGTTCGCTAATTCTGGTTTTTAAGTACCTGCCCGTTTGACCCACATACAGACCTTGAGAATCAGAACAGGGTATTTTATAAACCACGCCACTTTGTAACTCATTTGGTGTTTTATCTTTTAGTTTTGAGAAGTATTTGTTGATGGTATTTTCATTTTTGAACGCTATTCTGACTTCATCATCAGAAACAACTCCTGATAGCCTTTCAGACAAACCTTTGACATAAGGAATTTTTGCAAATTTATGATTTTGGTTTTCTTTGACTTTAATTAATCATAAACAAATTTATGATTTTGGTTTTCTTTGACTTTAATTGCAAAAATTCCTTATGTCAAAGGTTTGTCTGAAAGGCTATCAGGAGTTGTTTCTGATGATGAAGTCAGAATAGCGTTCAAAAATGAAAATACCATCAACAAATACTTCTCAAAACTAAAAGATAAAACACCAAATGAGTTACAAAGTGGCGTGGTTTATAAAATACCCTGTTCTGATTCTCAAGGTCTGTATGTGGGTCAAACGGGCAGGTACTTAAAAACCAGAATTAGCGAACACGAAAGAAGCGTAAAACCAACGAACTACGCAGCATCTGGGAAGACTGCTCTAGCAGAACACTCCTTCAATCAACAACACCAATTTGATTTTAACAGCACTCGGATCATTGGCAGAGAATCAAATTATAAAAAAAGAATTATACTTGAAATGGTTAATATAAAAAAGTATAAAGAAAGCATGAATAAAAAACAAGACACCGATGATCTAAATGCAAGTTACTATAATTTAATTAATTTACTACCAAAAAGATAAAACTAAAACATAAAATTTATTTTTGTCAAAGAGTGTATGTCCCAAATTTAGATCACACAGTGTATTAACAAATTAAGTTTCTGGTTTTGAACGTATAGATACATACATCTTCCTTATCTACTAATCCTTAACTTATCAACATAACATTGAATCATAAAAATTAAATAAATAAACGCTCGGAAGAATAAAAACATTTGTTTCTTGGCTTATTGTTGATTCTAGTTTGCCCGCAGTAACACCTACAATTTAACTCATGTTAAAAATAACTCTACGCTCCTATTTTAATTATAACTTAAGAAACCTAGACTTAGGTAAGAGGTGTAATGTATATAAAAAAAAAGAAAAAAAAAATAATTTTATACTGTTTTTTTTTTATAAAAAAAATTTTTTTAACAGATTGTACCTGAATGTAATTTTAACTGTGTCGTGGTTTTTGTTTTTTGTTGTTTTAATTTTTGTAAATTAAAGAACATTTATTTTAATAGTGTTTTTTATGTACTTGAAATTACTTTGTTTTATCTCTGTAATTACTTGAATCCATTTAAGTGTCCTGAAGATGACTTAATATAAGTCGAAACGTCGACATTTAGGTAAACAGGTTTCTGTTTTATTTCTGATATTGAAGATATTGGGTCACAAACACGAAATTGAAAATAACCAAAATTTTTTTTAATGCCTGAATTGTTAAAAACGTAACTTTATTTTGACATTTCCTGAGTGACTACTGCGATTCCACACTTACCCTTAACAGGCATTCCTTTGTGAACCAATGAAAGTGCATTAAAACAAAAAAAGAAGCATCATATACAGCGTGTTTTCTTTGTGTTGGAAATGTAAAGAGCGTTTTACCTTGTGATCCCAACATGGTGGCCTTGACGGTACTCAAGATCTTCAGTTGGGTGGCGATGGTGGGGATGCGCTCGCACACCTGCAACAAATTGGTACGGATGCGTTTGTCGGTGCACTCGCGCGCCAATTGTTTCGCTATGCGGGTCACGTCGGCGCTTGCGTCCGCGATCGCTTTCGCCGTCGCTATCAGCTCCCTCTTTGAACCTAAAAATACTTATTTATTTATTTATTTCTCTTCCAACGAGCAATTGTCCAATTTACAACAATATAAAACATTTTACAAGGGAAGAAAAACCTAGCCTACACTACACATTGCACAAAAATCATAATACCTGATAAAAACCTTAAAAATAGATAGGGTATACGTTAGGTGAAGTTACTTGGTCAAGCTCCAAAATTGAGAATGTACAATCAACATACGCATTAAAATAAACTGCAAAATATATTACGATATTTAGTGATCGATTCCCAATCAACAATCAATATTTGTCAGATAAAGATAGGCAAGTTCGGCGCGGATAACGTGAAACAGACGAAGATACGAGATTCTCTCGATGCTGCTGGGATTGAATTGTGGACGGGCCGGGAATATTAGCCAGAGTCGCGGTCTCATTTAAGACAGTTATGTGATATTGAGAGTTGTACGACACATTCTGGTGCAACAGGTTAAAAAAATGTAATTTATGGCAAAACATTTATCTAATTAAATATTACTAAGTAAAAATAACATTTAAATATTTTTTTTAAACCTTTATCGTCGTTATGTACGAGTTCCGACAGTCGAGCCATCAGTTTGGCCATCCGTTGGGCGGCCGCGATCAATTCGTTATCTTTGGCGGACCATTGGCGCACCTCACGATGTAAATTGTGGGCGGCAACCTAGAAACACAAAAAATAGTACTAAACTTGGCAACATCGGATGACGTCAGAAGGTTTCTTTACCATGATCGGTTGACTAGCATTGGGGGCGGTCTTAAACACTTCGTCCTCGTCATCGGTTTCTGGAGGCGGAGGTCTCATGGGGGTCCCGTCGTACGGTAGAGGAGGCCTCGGAGGCGCTTGTTCTTCATTAGAAAATGTCAATCATTAATTTTGGGTTACTTTAGACCACGTTTTCTGTCGATGGGTTGAAGCAGGTTGAGGCTCAATTCTACTTCAAACACGCTGCTTCAAGCTATCGATAGAAACGTAGTCACTTGAGAGATCGGCAAGCATTGAACATACCATCTTCAAGAATATATTCAGGTATAAAACTATAAAATCCTATGGATAGAAAGAAGAGAGCATGAAACAAAGAGTGAGACAGAAAGTTAGTGATGGTAGAATAAGTGCGATATAGGGAGTGTCATAGCAACCATTAGTTAAAAATTAGCAATAAAATAGAATGGGGTTGTATTTATTTTTCGATGTAAAACAACAGTGTGTTAAAGAAAAGAAATGATAACCTTAAAATGACGTGTTAGAAAAAGATATAAGGCATTAATTAGTTTTTTTTTAATGTAGTTGTTTGGTTTCAACTAAAGGGGAATTGGTTAAGTTTATGAGAAGTCCAAATTTAGCGATACCGCGATTTTTAATTAACAACGGCAACGTAGCGGCGTGATTGAACTGCCATGCTTTCTTCCCGATGGGATTCTGCGGCGCTTCGAGTCGAGTCGTATGAGTCGGTTTAATGTTTTAATTGAGGGTGGTCGCTTAGCTCGTAAATTTGTTTTGTTTGGGTGTTTTTTTTCTTACGACGTAATCTAACACGTGTAAATTTTAAGGTTGTATTTTCATTTGTTTTGGAGCTAATGCTGGCTTCAGGGTATTTTATTCACTCACTAAAGTTTTTTACCAGAACAAAACAGTCTTTATTTCAACAAAAAAGGAACCAGCTATCGAGGAAACGACAAAATTGGTGAATTAACATCGGCATCAATCATTTTTGGTTCAATCGAGCGGATTGGTTAGAATAGGTATTCCAGCCTAGGAAGGATTAAGAAGGGTTCTGTTCTTGGGGGCAAGACCGACTCAGTTTTTAAGGTTGTTTTTGAAACATAAAGGAAACAGGAAGGCAGCACAAAACCAGGTGCAAACCAAAACTAATTCACTGTGAAAAGTGCAAGTATTTGAGGTTTGAGGTAGGTGCTATAGATAAGAGGTAAGTGCCAATAAAAACAAATTTTGTCGATATCGAAGAAGCAGCATGTTTAAAGGCTGAAATTGGCCGTTTACTTTCTGAGGGTGGGTTTATTTTAAGGAAATGGAGTTCAAACAAATCTGAGGTTATTTCAAATGGTCAAGAAAATCAAAATGTCGATCATTATATTGCTCAAAATGATGGCGCGTCAAAGACATTAGGAATTTATTGGAATAATCAGTCTGATACTTTACACTATGACAGTCCAGGAAATGATGTAAAATTTAAGGGTGAGGTGGTAACAAAACGCATGATTTTATCTTTAATTTCCCAATTGTTCGATCCTTTAGGTTTGATGTCACCTTTGATTATTAGGTCGAAATTAATACTACAAGCCTTATGGAGAGAAAAATTAGGATGGGATGAGGAGGCGCCGCAACTAATTTTACAAGGTTGGCTGGGATTGAGCAAAGAATTGGGGATATTAAAGGCATTTCAAATTAAACGACATGTCTCTTGTGAGAAGGCAGAGTCCATACAGATTCACGGTTTTTGCGACGCGTCTCAACGGGCGTATGGGGCCTGTGTATTTGTAAGATCGGTTGATAAAAATGGCAGATGCTGTGTACGCCTTCTGTGTTCCAAATCAAGGGTCGCTCCTCTAAAGATTGTGTCGCTTCCGAGGCTAGAGCTTTGCGGAGCTCTTCTATTGGCAAAATTAATAAATTCAGTTTTACAGTCCACTGAAGAACCTGAACCTGAACTGAAGTCCACTGAAGAAGAACCTGACTTCTGAAGGTTTGATTTCAGTGGACTGTAAAACTGAATTTATTAATATGGAGCGACTCTTCAATTGTACTTTGTTGGTTGGTGGGGGAACCTTCAAAATGGACGTTTGTTGCTAACAGGACGGCGGAAATTCAAGGTATTACAAAGGGGTTTGGCTGGTTTCATGTTGCGTCAGAAAGCAATCCAGCTGACCTAATATTCAGGGGCGTAGATTGTGACAATTTATTGGAAAATCGACTTTGGTGGCAAGGGCCTCATTGGTTATCAGCTGAAGAGGTTACATGGCCTACTTCAGAAAGGTTCAATATTTCAGAGATTCCGGAGCAGAGAGCTGTTCGACACACTTTTGTGGTCGAAGAAGACAGTTGTAGTCCAAAATTTTGTTTTGACAGATTTTCTAATTTCTTTCGGTTACAGAGAGCTGTAGCATTTGTTTTACAATTTGTGCGTAATTGTAGAAGATCTAAAGGTTTACGGGATACTGGGCCTCCAACGGTTTTGGAGTTATTAGAAGCATGGGTCTACATAATTAGGTGTATTCAATTGCAGGATTTCAAGGCCGAGATAAATGATATTAGGCAGGGTAGCTTTGTTTCAAAATCAAGTAGGCTAGTGTCACTGAATCCATTTATAGACGATAAGGGCCTGCTAAGGGTGGGAGGCAGGTTGGCAAATACCAATTTAGAATTTAATCAACGGTTTCCAGTAATTATTTGGAATAAAAATAGGGTTTCTAAGTTAATCATTTTACATGAGCATTACAAACAACTACATGCAGGGCCGCAAGCATTAATGGGGTACATACGACTTAAATATTGGCCAATATCTGGGCGTCTCACAGTGCTTCGAGTATATAGGACCTTGGGACAAAAATCAGTTACTTCTATTGGGCTAAGCGTAATGCTCCGAAACTTATGCAACTTTGCACAAATAAAAGACCCTTTCATTGAAAGAATTTAGAGAATTTAATATCTAATGTTACAGGGAAATATGCGACCAATACATTAAGAGCTGGACAAATAAAAAGGTTGCTTTTTAGTTTTTTTTATAAAAAAATAACAGTAACTTGCCGAATTTACCCTATGAAAATTAAATTATTTACTTAACTTTTAATAACAACAATACAATTACATAACAAATTTAAAGTACACGATATCTATAACTTCCATAAGTGTAAAAGTTGATTTCTTTTTCGTAACCTTTAATATGCTGGTATTTCTTACGAGAGAAATTTAGTCCAAAAAAAACTATCACTATACATATAATGTATTTAAAACATTAATAAAAAGGTATATACACACAACTACAAATTTTTCTTTAAAGGAAATACGGCAAAAAATATTACAGATACAAACAATAAATGTAAAAAGTGGGAAAAAATAACTCCTAAATTTAGAAAAAAATAAACAGTACTAATACTAACCATGAAAATGCTTTTAAGTTTTATGTGAAAATTAATCTAATCAAAACTAAAATTTTGTTTGTATTTTAACTAAAACTGAAAACTATAACAAAAAAATCTTAACTGAAAAAAGATATTAAAAATATGTACACATATTATGTATAGGTTTAAGGAAAATTATTCTGAATCAGCATTATCGCTAAAATCACTGCTGACAGAATCTTCTAAATTTATGTCTAAATCATCACCTTTCCTCTCGTATAATATATTTTTCGACTTCCCGGTTTCGATTCTCATTTTTCTTTGAAGTGACTGTCCTTTGCGATGAGATAATGGGCTCTGATGTTAAAAATAGTATTTTTAATAAATCCATATTACATTTTGTTCTAGAATACTTGCGGGTGTGAAATAATCGATATTTTCTTGCCTCTTTATGCCTCGCTTCTAAAGCATCCTCGCAAAGTTGTCCTATAAGTAAAGGAAATGAATCAAGTATTTCAGATCCGTGTACCAGAACCTTATGCCTATTTGGCATGTAATACCAATTATATAAATCTAAATATAATTGTTTAGTCTCATCTAAAAGTTTCTTAAACTCTAGTACCTGAATGTGATAGCCACTAGAAAGAGTTCCAAGAATAGTCGAAAAATTTATTATAAGACGCTTGTCTATTCCTGTTATTTCAGAGCTAAAGTCTGGATTGTAAAAAAAGCGAGCTGTATTGTCATCGTTGCTTGACCCGTACCCTTGCTTTGGTTTGTCCACAATCAGGCCCATTTTTTATTTAAAATCTGACTGTATTTTCTTTTTGTTGTTTTCCACTATTTTCTTATTTTCTGCTCCTTTAACTTGCCAAGATCTTATTTGCAATCGATAACTAATGTGAAGTAAGCACTCAAAAAATCTTATCCAGCAGTGTAATGTGGACAAACCAAAGCTGTAGTTTTCTACTTTTGAAGGACGGTTGGTATTTGGCAAACTCATTTCTTTCGGACTTCCACAGATGATGCATCTGGATATTGCGTTTGTGTCAGAGAGAATATTTGCTACACTACCATCCATCATAGTGAACAATATTTTAAATGATACTATACAAGTAGTTCCGTTTTGAAATTTTAAAATAAAATTATTAAGGTCATTAATTTTATTTCTGCTTTGATTGGTGAAGTGAGTTTCAACTTGAGGCAAGGGATTGCTCAAATTTAAAGGGGAATGGATTTTTTCATAAATAAATAGTTTTGGATTTTAATTCCGATGGCCATGTCTCAAAAAGATCCGCTTTCTTTATTGATTTGACATCCTCTGAAAAAAAAATATTTAAAGCTTCGTCGCAGACTGACGCAGATAAACTATATACGAAATGATAATATATAAATGTATTAACAATAAAATGTAAAAACTACAAATGGTTTTAAGAGGCTTTTTTTATATGCCTTTTCAAAGTTTCAAATTTAAAGAGAAATATAAAATAATTGCAAACTACTTTTACATTTATTATGGTTAAATGATAAACGACTTTAACATTTTTTAATAAATGATATTAAAGTACATACCTTGTTGTACACTGTCCATGTTTAAAAAAGATTTCAACTTTTAACCGCTTGTCTTGAAACACCAACAAAGTATACTCAAGTTTTAATAACAAAAAGGTACTGGTCAACACACGAGATTTTATTATTTTTGGCGCAAATATTTATAAACAAAAAATGCTATTTGCAATAACATTTTTGTGGAATAGTGGCTATTAGTTTGTGGTCTTTAAGATAAGGTATTTAAATACTGAAAAACAAGTCACTTTTTAGATTTTTGTCCATTGGTCGAAGCACTGTGCGTCGTACAGTACGCGACGTACTAAGGGGTTGTATAACTTGTTATAAGGTAAAGCCAAGAGGGTTTCAACAACTTATGGGTAATCTGCCAAGGGCCAGGGTAACGCCTTCTCGACCTTTCACAAATTGCGGGGTAGATTACGCTGGGTCATTCACTACTAAGGTTAACAAAATCAGGGGCTGTGTTGAAACAAAGACATACCTTTGTGTGTTTGTTTGTTTTGCCACGAAAGCTGCCCATCTAGAGTTGGTGACAGATTTAATCACACACGCTTTTTTAAATTGTTTTAAAAGGTTCATCGCTCGAAGGGGGTTATGCAAGAATATGTTTTCAGATAACGCGACTAATTTTACAGGGGCCAATAATGAGTTACAGGATCTTTTCAAATTTTTACAGAATAAAGAAAACCAGAGTGTTTTCTCAAATTTCTTTTCGAAATCTTCCATAAGGTGGCATTTTATTCCGCCACGCTCACCCCACTTTGGCGGGCTGTGGGAATCTGCAGTGAAGGCGGCAAAATTTCATTTGAAAAGGGTGATTGGGGTACAGAGGCTGACCTTCGAAGAGCTCTACACAATTGTAACCCAAGTAGAATCTTGCCTTAATTCACGGCCTCTTACGCCATTGTCAGAAATGCCAGACGATCTAGATGTTCTCACGCCTGGGCATTTTTTAATTGGCACGTCCCTAAGCGCTTTACCTCAGGAAGATCTGGAAGATTTAAGTTCCAATAGGTTGCGTCGATATCAGTTATTAACGCAGCTCGTGCAAGGGTTTTGGAAAAGGTGGTCACAGGAGTACCTTGGTCAGCTTGGACAACGAACCAAATGGACTACTAATGGGGACTCGATTTCGGTTGGTGATATGGTGTTAGTGAAGGAAGAGAACCTTCCACCAATGAGGTAGCAATTAGCGCGAGTGATGGAACTTCATCTAGGGTCGGACAATAGGTGTCGAGTAGTGACTATAAAAACATCGAACGGATTTTGTAAAAGAGCCGCCTCGAGGCTTTGTATTTTACCATTTGAAAGGGATGTTAAGGTGTAGATTAAGAAATTTTTGTTAAGTAAAGATTATGTTACTAGGATCTAAGTATTTTAGGTATATATTCTTTAGGTTAACTGAAAGACAGGCTTTCAAGGGGGGCGGGATGTTTAGTTTCAACTAAAGGGGAATTGGTTAAGTTTATGAGAAGTCCAAAATTAGCGATACCGCGATTTTTAATTAACAACGGCAACGTAGCGACGTGATCGAACTGCCATGCTTTCTTCCCGATGGGATTCTGCGGCGCTTCGAGTCGAGTCGTATGAGTCGGTTTAATGTTTTAATTGAGGGTAGTCGCTTAGCTCGTAAATTTGTTTTGTTTGGGTGTTTTTTTTCTTACGACGTAATCTAACACGTGTAAATTTTAAGGTTGTATTTTCATTTGTTTTGGAGCTAATGCTGGCTTCAGGGTATTTTATTCACTCACTAAAGTTTTTTACCAGAACAAAACAGTCTTTATTTCAACAAAAAAGGAACCAGCTATCGAGGAAACGACAAAATTGGTGAATTAACATCGGCATCAATCAGTAGTTTTATTCGACAGTTTTAGTCGACTTAATCTAGTTGGACAAGGCACACCTTGGCAACTGTTGCCACAGAAATGTGGTCATCTATATGGAGGTGTCGCTTGCCACTTATCAAGTAAACGTCAATGTTTAACGGTAAACAAGAACCGGAAGTGTTTTCTTTTTTTTTTATTTAAAAAATACGGTTGCTGTGACACTGGCAATGTTTCAGTATTACACTTGAAATACAGATTGTGTCGTAAAGCGAAAGCGTTTTTAAGCATGCTGGGTGTCTCTCGCCCCTATAACTTTCAATTATTTTATGATGAAACTATTTAAATAATTATTTAAATATATTAGAAAATTACTCTTTTTTCTTCAAATCAGTATTCATGTTCTTCCTACTAAAATTCGTTTTTTCACATGGAATATAGCTTAATAATATTATACTTTTGAAACTAGCTAAAGTTAAACAATATTATATTATTATTCTTTTCTAAGAGTACTAAGGACTTAATATTATTAAAGAAACTTTAATCGCTTTAAAAAGCTCTCAAATACAATGCCGATATGAATGCTAAAATGCTCTTATTGAAGAAAGTCAAGGAAATATTGATACTGTTTCGAAATACGGTGAGATTGACAATGTTTCATTTTAAAAAATCCAAACGAATACGAGTTTTTCAGTTATTCTCTACATACTTTATTAACGCAAATAATTTAATTGATATTTTGTGCATAATTTTAATAATAAATAAATAATTCAAAATTAAAATAATAAATAATCGATTAGCTGTGTTAGGTTGGAACTATAATGATTTTTTTCTTTCAAATAAATTTAAAAATATTTGGTTTACTCGTTGACGATCTTTTTGCACAAAAACGCATGAATCTGTTAAATTCTGTTCTCTGGATTAGGGTTTCGCTAAAAACCTTTTAAAATTGCTTGATCTTGATCGTTATGGTTTTTTTGCCTTTTTAGTTCACCCATGCGTAGTAGGGTAGTATATTTTTGTTAAAATATTTGCTTGCTACAAAAATAATTTAAATAAAACCAACGATGGTCTGAAGTTATATAATGTCCCATTTAGTTTTACCTGTGGAAACCCGTGAAAAATTACCAAATGGGACCCTTAGTAACAGCTCATGATGACCCTTCAAAATTGAATAAGACAAGTTGTAATCCAGGTATACTCTACGTTTAAATAATGCGAGATTTATTAAATTATACATAACGTTTTACTCATGTAGAACCATCACTTCAGCATAAAACATGTTTCTTTGAAAATCACTACATGCTTGATACTCTAACTCAATTTGTCTAAAAGAGAGTTTTTAAAAAAGTATGTATACTTCTAACTCGAAAATATTACGGTTAATAGTTATTAATTTTTTTAAAAAGTTGTTGGTGAGAAACACCCGGTGTACAGGATAAAATAGGGAGGGTAAAACATAAAACATTCAAAAGCAACCATGGCCAATTATCAGACTTTAAATCTATCAACCCATGATACGTCACGATTCAAAAATATGATTTTTTAATATTATTATTTTCGGGGGAAAAATCGATATAAAACAAATAATGCCTTTAACGAACTTATTAATAACGTCATTTACCTTGTAAGTTAGAAGGCACGAGTTCTTGCATTAGGAGATCCGAGTTGTCCCCTAAAATTCACAATATTCCCTTGGTACAATATATAGGGTGGGTCAAATTTAATGTCGTTTTAAATAGAGTTATTAAAAAAAATAGTACCTCTAGCCCACTTGGGCAAAGGACTAACGGGTCTGTCATGGTGCGTGGGGCTGAATTGACCCCCATAAAAGCTACAGTCTGGGGTGGGCGTGGCTCTTAGCGGTGCCCCAACTACAACGTGTGCGTTAATTTGTACATTTATTCAGAAAGACCAATAATCAGCCAAAAAAAAAATTAAATTATATTTTGGTGCCTGAATTGTTGGTCTTTCTAAAGAAAGAAAGAAAGAGAAAGGGTGAGTAAGTGAAGCCTTTGATAGCATTAGTGTCAATTAGTCTAAGTTGAAAAATTGTAGTAAAGTAAAGCAAACCCATATACCTTTTTCTACAAAGAATTGATTTTGCTGAGGTTCTGAAAAAATATGAAAAAAAAACCTTGTTAATTGTGACCAAATTAGTAAGAAGATTTAAAAAAATTTTTTTTTGCTTACCAATGTGAAGGTTGTTCATGTCCGGTAAGGGTGGTAATTCGGGATTTACGGTTACGGCGTTTCTTACTTGACCAACCGCGTTTAAGAGCTAAAACCATACAGATTTTGTAAGAAAATTGAACATGTTTATTAAAAAATTATGCTAGAAACGTACTAAAAATGTACATAAATTAGAAGTGTCACTTATGATTTTTGTATAATTTTATATAAGAAAATTGTACAAAAATTCAAAGTTTCAAAAGCATTTATGAAATTTCAGAAAGAACTAGTTCAAAGAAAGTTGATTCAGTCTTTGAAGAAGTTTCAATATGTGGAAGTATGCATTATTTGAATATTTTTTATTAAAAAAATGTACTGAATATTTTCTAAATTCGTATATAAACCAAATGTCACTAAGAAAATTTTTTATATTATTTGTTTCAATAATTTCAACAAAAGTTGTACAAAATTACAAAGTTTGAGCAAATTACAATTACATTTTTATTGTACTGGAAATTTGCTAAAAATATACATGAATTTTGTCTTTTTAGAAAAATTTCTTTTGTATCATTTAACCTTCGTCTTACCGGGTGAGATACAAATGTACCCCATACATCTCTTTTCTTTCATATTTGCCCAAAAAAAGCTTATTTTTTGTGAAGAATTTTATTTTCTGTTAATAAAAGCTTTGTTAATATTTACTGCCTTTTAAACCACATTTTTTTCTCGGTTTTTCAAAAATAAAGTTGTTTGAATAGCGTGGGGTACATTTATACTAAAGATGTGCGGATAGTATCTACTCGATACTTTAATATCTGATACATGCGAAGATTCGAAGTAATCGAATCCTTCGACCCCAACTACTCGTTACTCGAATACTTTTTTAAATCCCAAATTTCCATGTCACCAGTGGCTGCTTATGCGTACTAAATATATTTTATAAATAAAATATGGCAATATTGTTAATAAAATGAAATAAACCGCCACCGATCGGCTTAACAATAATTAATCAATAATACCTATTTATATTTACCCGGCGTTGTCGCCACGCACTTACTTGATACTTCGATACTCGATACCTTGTTGTAGGTAAAACTATTTGAATTCGTCCGTCGTGCCCGATTACTTGATTACTTTTTATTAGCATAAGCAGAGACAACCAATCGGCGAAACTAATAAAAGTTTATTTTTTTTTTCTAATTCCTTAAAAACTAATAGTCGTATGAAAAAAATGCAAGAGACCAAAAATTTAAATTTTTGTATGGTCTATTTTTTGGGGTAGCTTAATTTAAAAAAAAATATTTGTACACATAAAATTTTGGCCGTCAAAAGTGTGCACCCCCTCAGTTTACCCCTTTAAATTAGTTTTACGCCTTTTCTAAGATAAAGAGTAAATAGACCGCCTAAAATAACGGGGGTATTCCAAATTTCGTTAAATTTGATGCAAAACTGTAGACACAATTTTAAAAAATCGATTTTTTTTACACTTCTTGCGATGGCTGTAGCTTGAAGGGGGTGCATTTTAGGACCTATGTTTATAGGAAAAAAAAGTCTTATTTTGACCTCAGGAATACCCCCTTAAAATATATGTAGTGAATTTTAAAACACCCTGTATTGTACGAAGATATAATAACTCAGGACGCTTGAGCAAGACGCTAAGGCAGTATATGCGTGATGTTGTTCCAGACTTGGCGTCTCCTCCAGTTGAAAACAAAAATGAAAGACTTAAAAGTGGACGTTGTTATCTCTGTGATCGAAATAGAGATTGCATGCGCGGAACACCATGTAAAAGACGTGAAGTGTGTTAAGTGCAAAGAAAATTAACTATGTTTTTTTATAATTTGGTTAGTTACAAGTTTATTTTATGTATTTGTATAATTAAAAACATGTAAATGTATCAGTAGTATCATTTTTATGATGTGGTACAAATGTACCCCACTTGGGACTTTACGTAACTTTTCTAACGTGGGAAGACGAAGGTTAATAAGTTTCAAGAATTTAAAAAAAATCAATTTCTTAAATTATTGAGGACACACGCACTATTCGTAGATTTTTAATGAAAAATTATACTGTATTTAAAAAATTACAATTTTTAAATTGATAGTCGAAAAGAGGATAATTAATTGTACGTTTTTATTAAAATATTATATTGAACATTTCTTAAAAATATAATTCCTATTATTTTAGATCCTAAAAATTTCCTATGATTTTTTTGGTAAAATTTCATAAAAAAATGTACGAAATTTCAAAATATTAAATAATTTGGAATAATTTTGAAGTTCAAAGACAGACAATATTTTTACATTTTTAATTGAAAAATTGTACTAAAATTTTTTCAAAATGTACATATATTTAATGTCACTAAAAAAATTTCCTCTATTCTTTTAGATAATTTGATCCAAAAACCAAAATTCCGAGACTTTTGGCTTCTTAAAATTTCTTATAATTTCATGAAAAATTCAATCTTCAATCAGATTCAATTTTCCAAATGATTCTGCGGTTTAGAGGCATTCAAATTTGGTACTTGAAAAATTGTACTGAAAATATTCTAAAAATGTACATAAATTTTTTTTTTAATATTTTCATAGAAAATTGGACCAAAAAATCAAAATTTTATGTAAATTGAATATTTTAAAACAAATCTGAGGTTCACACTTTTTTAAAAAGTAGATGTTCAATAATAATTCCATCACTGGCGCAGTCGTTCATGTAGGTATCTCAAAGATTCCTGGTTGTGCAAGCAGTCTAAGAAAACGTTGCTGAAGCCAAGAAATCGTCAGTTTTAACTGTTTGTTGAGGCATTGAAACCAACCCAAGGCAAGAAGACCACAGTTGCGAGAAGTAAAATCGTAAGTGAGTTTTCCTTTCCACTCCCATTTAATTTTATGATAATTGTTGTGTGTATATTTTGAATTTATTTTTTTAATTTTTGCAATTTATTATTAAGTATACTTTAAATTTACTAAAAGTGCGATAATTCGTTTACATTAGTTAAATTTTAATGTCAAATAGTGAAATTGATAATCTTACACAAAACCTTTCAAATATTTCTTTAAGAAACGTAAATTTAACAAATTTAACGTTAGAACCAAATTCATTAAATATGACTACCCTTACAGCAGCAAAAGAGATTGCTCATACTCTTAAAACATTTACAGGCAATAGTGATCATCTAGAATTTTTTATTTCAAGTGTAGACAAATTTTATAATAGATATTATATAGGCACTGTAGATGAATCTCTCAAAGAATTTGTTTTTGCTTCAATATGTTCTAAATTAACCGAAGAAGCAGGCGATTTTTTACTTTGTAGACCGGATCTAACGACCTGGCCCAAAATAAAAGACGCCTTAAGACAAAAATTTGGCGATAGAATAAACCGTCAAGTACTTTCTCAACAGTTAAATTTATTAACTCGATCTAGAAAAGAGCCCATTTTAGATTTTATAGAAAGATTAAAAATTTTAAAATCTCGCATTTCCTTAAAAATCGCTGCTGATGATTCCCTAACTCAAGGTACAAAAGACGCTTAAATGGAGCAAACTGAATTAACAACTGTTACTGTTTTAATGTCTAACTCTCCTAGCGAGCTTCGAACAATTTTAATGTTACACAATCCCCAAAATATTGATGACGCAAGTTCAATTGTTCTAAACTATTCACTTATCTATTAATTTTCGACGAATAAAGTTGTAGTTAATTGATGGTCAAATTTGTGTAGAATTTATTTTGAATTAAATTTATTCCTTTTTTAAAAAGTAGATGTTCAATAATAATTCCATCACTCAGGTATACAACAATTGTACATAAATCAAATCAATTTTATAAAAAATTGTACGGAAAAATCAACTTGTACTTTTAAGGCACACCTATGTTATATTGTATTTTAAACTGTTTTTGTAGTATTTATTGTTTTTTTGTGCTTATAGTTTTAATTTTATTTGATGATAACTTTCAATAGTTTTTTTTATTCTTATATTCAAAAAGCAAAAAAGAGGCACATTCGAAAATTGCTGCAATTAATATTCCTCAATTAAAATCATTGAAACCCTATTTCAGATTCTTTGGAAAAATCAATTAAACCAAAAATTTTACTCACAGCTTTATTCGATTCCCTCCATCTAGACACAGCTCCGTGGTCAGCAGGATTGACAGCTACAGACTTGGCATCCTGCACCATGGGTGGAATAGCTACAAATTTAAAAAAAAAAACAATTGAATTAATAGGAACACCTGTAAATATATGTGTGAAAACTTCACTTAATAAGACCTAATCGAAGACTTACTTCCTTGCAAATGATCAGAAGCCCGATTTAGTTCGTTAATAAAAGAGGGATCTTCGGAGTTGTCGCTCTCCTGTTTGGCCACAAGGAGAACCCGATTGGCCAAACGGGCGATCGCCGACGTGTTATCCACCATTTTCTGCGGTTGTCTGTTCTTAATCGCTTCCTCGCATAAGAAAGTGTGTTTTTTCATTTGTTCCTCTAAGAAAAAAACGAAAAAAAATAGATAGGTGCGTCAACAAGGCGTACTGCAAAAATAGCGTCTAAACCATACGAGGCAGAGAGCAAACATTTCTACAGCAAAGTTGTAGGATTGCCAAAAATCTACAAGCTAAATATATTTTTACATATATTTAGCTTGTAGGTGGGTCACAAAAAAGTTAAGATCTTAAAATATGCAGATATAGGTTATCTACCTATTTGTACCACAGTTAGTCTAAGATACCTCTTAAATAGTAGCAGTGATATTTTGTTATTTTTGTACCGCAGGTTGTTTGCTGAAAGTTTGTTTTGAATTTACCAAAATTAAATACGAAATATTTCAAAATATATTTTTTGGCAAACATGTTCAATACCTAAACCACTTATTTTTTGAGATATCTTAACTTTTGGTGTAAGGAGAGCATAAAAAAATAAAAGATTTTTATAATAAAGATTTAGAATAAATACTACTGCCATAAGTGAGTATTGTTATTGCTATTACACACTTAAAAAAGTAACTAAATATTCTAATTTATTTTACGCACTAAAATTTAAAACTATAAAATTGTAGTATTTTAAAATAAGTGTGTTCAATTATATTATAACCACCCAAGTTTTGCGCGCAAACATTAATCCTTTTTGAAAATGAATACCAACCTTTCTCGACATAATTCACGTGAAAAAACTGTTGGAAATATTTTGGGAATTTTGATTTTCATATTTTCACTCGTGGTAGGTGTCGTTTGGTATACTTTTTCAAGAAAGAATCTGGTTTGGTCAAATGGGAAAACCTGGGTGATAAATTTCTCTAGTAAAAAATAGACTGCTAATGTCATAATAATGAAAATTCTGCCTATTGACACTGTTCACAAAATGCAAGGTGATGTATCCTATTTTGCGCCCACTGACAAAAAGCGATTCATAATCCTATGGTTGTAATTCTTGAAATTAATATGATAAGAATTAAATTTTTCCCGTTGGAGCATACAGTTAATCCATTTATGGCCAGTGATGCGTATACGCAACACTGCACTAATGATTTATTTACAAAAAAATAGTGCTTTTTTCGCCTGAAATATGGGCTGGTACCATTGAGGCAAGATTAAACAAAAGTGACAGAATTAAATTTGAAACATTTTTTTATTTGCTTTCTTGTACGAATTTTATAAAAAGCCGGATTTTTTCTTATATATGGCTGCACATTTTTAAAAATCATATACTCCTATTTAATGTTTTTATTTTCAAAGTTTTGGATTTTTTTAACACCCCAAACTACACCATAAAATTAAAAACCGGGGCCTAGTTGAACCAGGGTTTTCCTAATTAGGTCATAAATTATGCTGTTGCGTTCTCGCATCACCGGCCGAATAACTGAAATTGCCTGTCACAAGTGTGTCTAGACAAGTTTTTTAGGGCAGTCGACTACTATGTTTTATTTATACAATATTTGGTCTGAGTCTGCATCTATTCGAGTGCGTGTACAAATAAGAGTTGTTGAAATTTCTTTCGCAAAAGGAGTTGGCCTTGGAGGAGGTTGTAAATGAGCTTGAAAATGAAGTTGGTAAGTATTTCTTGGACCTTTTTTTCGATTTTTTTTTAATTATACATACAATATTATACACACAACAATAATTTGTGATTTTTAGAACAAGTCGACGCTGTCTACATTATACCCGAGGTAGATCAACTCACAGACGAGGAAGAATTTTCAGAGGACCCGGAAAATATCGAAAATAGCCAGAATGGAGATATAGCGGGAACTTTCGAGATCCACACCGTTCGAGACGAGATTTACGATGAATCTGACGAAGAAGATTTGGCAACAAAACGCCGAAAAATACTAGAAAAAAAAGCGGTAAGTTACAACCCGACTTGGAGATCTGGATCATTCATACACAAGAATTTACCTTTGTCCAAAGAAAAGGAACACATTCAAGAACTTAGGGGCGAATTGGAGGGTTTGTCACCGTTCGAAATTTTTTTCAAATTTGTCGATGAGAATCTTATCGATTTGATTATCCAGTTTTTAGAAAAATACGCACAGGACAATAACAGACACGAGTTTCATCTATCACGAGAAGAACTGCTGAATTTTCTTGGGATCCTAATTTTGCCTGGATATCACAGCTTACCCCAGACAGATATGTATTGGTCTTTAGGACAAAACTGTGCATATTGTCAGAGACTGCATGAATAGGAATAAGTTCAGATCGATAAAGCGAAGTCTACACTTGAGTGATAATAATAATCTGGATAAAGGAGACAAATACACAAAACTCCGCCCTTTTTTTGATACAATGAATGAAAAATTCTTACAGTTTGGCATTTTTTCATTCAACTTATCTATTGATGAGCAAATGGTTCCTTATTTTGGACGCCATTCTTGTAAGATTCTGTGCGTTTTGGTTTCAAACTTTGGTGCATTTGTTCTTCAAGTGGATACCTTTACAAGTTCATTCCTTATGCGGGAGCAGCAGAGAAGAACAGTGATATTGGACTTGGTGCGACTGCAGTTGTTGAACTTTTGTCAATTGTGAAAAATCCGCAAAATCATAACGTCTTTTTTGATAATTTTTTTTCATCCTACAAGCTCTTATCTCTTTTGAAAACCAAAGGCTATTTTGCCACAGGAACGATTCGCGAAAACAGAACCAGTCATTGTCCTTTGGTTGATAATAAAGTAATTTCAAAAAAAGAGGCACCTATGATTCCCAATTTGATGAATCCACACAAATTTCATTGGTAAAATGGAACGATAATTCTATCGTCACGGCAATTAGTACCCATTATCATGTAGAACCTCTTAGTTCTGCTAAAAGATATAATAGAAAATCGAAAAAAGAAGTGTCAATCCCACAACCAGCTGTAATTTCAAGATATAATAAATACATGGGAGGAGTAGATTTGCATGATAATGGCGTGGTAAATTATAGAATCGGTGTGATGGGTAAGAAATGGTGGTCGCCACTATTTAAAAATACAATAGACAGTACTCTTGTCAACTCCTAGAAACTCTACAACACGGTGAATCACAATAAAATGTCTCAACTGAATTTTAAATCATTTATCGCCGTACGCTTATTAAAAACAAAGAACTTTGTCGCTAGACCACTTCCATTAGAACCACCCAGTGAAGTGAGGGTTGATCACTCTGGACATGTAATCAGTAGGACTGAGTCCCGAAGAAGATCGTGTATGTAGAAGTCAAACAATTTATTATTTGTGAGCGTTGCACTATTTATTTACACGCTGACTGTTTTCGACAATATCACTTAACACTATAGGTCGTTGATGCGTTTACGCAACACCACATATTTCAGAAAGTAGCAGATTTATTTCTTTTTTGATTTCACATATGTGTTTCTGTAATGTGTTTTCATAATTAAAATATATAATTTAAAAAATTTAATTTTTTTTTCTTTTATTTCTATCCTTGGCCGTAAATCGGTTAATGACGTACCAAAAGAAAACTCTTTAGTGAGCTGCCTGGTGCTTTTTTGAGGATCCTCAATAACACTTAAAAACCTTAACTAATTAAATAAATATTTATAATAGATCGATTAATTAAAGAAGAAAAATAGACTTAGTCGTAAGAATGGCTATTAAAACGATTGACAATGAGTCTTTATCTTTAAAAACCAATTAAAATTAAACAAAATTTAAACTCAGAATTAAAAGCTTTAAAGACACTTAAATCCGATAACACTACTAAAATACTTCCAGCCGATAAAGGTAAAGCGACTGTTCTTTTAAATATTCTTTTATATATAACAACTAATGAAAATAAATTAAATTTAAACTCCTGGACAAAATTATCGCACCACTAATTATTTTGTCAAGAAAATTTAAATAAAAATAAATATCAGTTAAAACAGTTATAATATCTTTTCTCGTATAAAAAGCAGAACTGGACAAAAACTATGTTTATGCTTTATCATGGAACATGCTGCTCGTGAGTAGTGAGAATATGAGAAAGTTTTCATAATTTGATACGAGGAATGCTGCGAAGACTTCAAGCGGTCATTGCAGCTAGAGGTGGCAATACACGTTATTAAGAATTCATTATGGGTCTATTGTTTTATTTTTGTATCAAAATTGAAGTTAGTGAAAATCGATGCTTTTCCTTGTATTGAATTTAGTTACTTAAATCTCGTTTTGTTAAATAGAATATAATTGTTTTTGTTAATTAATAATGCATAGTTAACAATGCTTATAAGTTTGCTTATTTTTTTATCTTTATTAAAAAAAAAATCTCTAAAAATCAAGTGATGCGATAATTTTGTCCAGGAGTTTATTAATTTATGATGGTAGTTATTCTAAGTTATCTAAGAAAAAATTGAACACTTTTTAGAAAAAACTTTCTACAATTTCTTTTAACCCTCGTGATCTATTGGTAAGTTTTGATGTTTTAAGTCTTTTTACTAATGTTGGGCTTTTATTTAACAAAAGGAAAGACCCATCCTTACCCGACGCCTTAATAAAATCAGCGGAATCGGTGGCCTCGTCGCATAAATTCCTCATTTTCGTGACCGTGTCCGCGTACTGCTGCCTCAAATTGTCGAAATGCTCGTCGGCCGCTTTACTGCCCGGATAATTCATTCGGATACTACCGGCTGAAATCAGCTGCGGCGTCAAACTCTCCACCTGATTGGCGACGCTGCTCAAAGCCTCCGCCAGTTTCTTATTGCCGCCGCTACCGCCCGCCGCCACCATTTTCGCGGTTTTCACCGCCCTGTTGCTAAAATTTTGTAAATTCGACGCTTTATCGGAGAAGTTTTGGTCTCGGTTCGGGGTCCCCTCGGGGGCCAACACCGCCTCCGTGAATAATTTCAATGGCGTGACGATATCGATAAAGTCCTCCACTACCCGGTTCGTGACCGCTTGCTGGATTTTCTCTTTGAGTTCGTGCAGTTTCTGGGATAACCTGCAATTATTATTATTAATATTATTATCGGGTTTTTAATGCAAATCTGCCGGTAAATTAATATGCAATAATTATTTTGAGTTTTATAGGGAGTTGAAGCTGGCACAATGTTTGTATGTAAACATGCCCTAATCAAAGTTTACAGAATAAAATACTACAGGGTCTAAATAGATGCAAAAAAAATTACGGGCTGATTTTTGGGTAAATTTTAAGAAAAAATCTTTATATGAACGTATGTCCTAAAAGGCGTAACTTTTGAGATACCGGGTGGTAAATATTTAAGAAAAATGTGTTTTTTTATAATACCTGTAAAACCCCTGTAGATATTTTAATAAAATTTGGTTTGCATTTTCTGTGCATTTTCTGAGGCTCACTAATTTTCTTAATTTGTACCAGTGACGTTCGTGTAAGGTTTAAACTAAATATTTTTGATGAAAAATATGGTACGCCACTTTTTTTTTATTTTTGTTTTGTTTTTGTAATTCTCATTTATTTCTGAGCAAATTTGATCTTTTGACTTTTATTTTGTCCGAAGTTACGCATTCGATTAAAAAAATTAAATCCATCTACCTAAATGTATTACGTGTTTATTATTAATGTTTAGATGTGATTCTAATTTTTGTTTTAAGCCAAATGAGAGAAAAAAAATTAACTAATTATAAAAAATGTTAAAAATTACCACCCTCTGCCATTATGCAACAGTCTATACGTCGCCACGTTTGTCGACGAATCCGATAAAAAATTCCGGGAAAATTTTGAATTACGGCACATGAATTAATGATTCGATTTCTCAAGTCATCAATATCCAGTACCGGAATCCTATACAACAAAGTTTTTAAATGACCCCATGTGGTAAAATCTAGTGGATTCATATCTGGTGACCGAGTTGGCCAAAACTGAGGACCGCCTCGGCCTATCCAACGATTTGAATATGTTTCGTCTAAATAACGACGTGCTAATAAACTAAAGTGGGCAGGAGTCGCATCGTGCATAAACCACATTACTCTTCTAACATCTAGGGCTACCGCCTCAAGAAGTCCTGGAAGTATGTCTTGATAATGTCTTAATAATACTTAATATGACATAGCACAGGACATTATTAATGTTTTAATAATATCCTGTGCTATGTCATTAACAACTCTCTTAAATTGCCTAAATAAATATGTGCTTTAAAATAGGGGATTCTGATCATTTTAATAATTATAGGCCCATACGCCTATTACCGAGTTTTTCAAAAATTTTCGAAGCAGCTATGAGCACAAGACTGATTAATTTTTTCACCTCCAATAACCTGTTTAGTGAAAATCAACAAGGTTTCTTAAAAGGCAAATCGATATAAGCTGCTATATTTGCATTCATTAAAAACATAGTAGAGCATTTGGAAAATGGTGAAGTTGCTCTTGGATTGCTTTTAGATCTAACCAAAGCGTACGATTGTATGAATAGCAACCTGTTAATAAAAAAATTAGAGAAATATGGCATAAGGGGTAATGTAATAGAGTGGTTTAGGTCCTACATTAATAACAGAAAACAAATAGTAAATATATCAAAGGATGGGAAAACAGGTTATTCTAAACATTTATTTAATGGTTGAATAGAAGTCCATATTTTGTAGGAGAATGCGTATATAAAGATTACAAATAGGGGAAGTTTTTATCTCCAAGAAAAATGCATGTAGGACACTTAGGTAAATGTATTATGCATTTCGGCTGTGTAAACAGCCATCATCAGATACTAAAATAAAATAAAATACAGGTAATTCAGGACAATTTTAAAAAACCTTTTAACTTTATTGTTTTAACTCTTTCATCTTATCTTATAATATTTGTATTAGTAAAAATTTAAAATATTTTCTTTAACGCAACGCTAATATACAATAGTTCCTTATAGTACCTTCTTTTAATATGTAGAAATCTGTATCGTCTTTAGTATAAATTTTATATTTTAAATCGTAGATGTCCTTATTGTACTATGTTTTTAATTTTAATTCTTTTATTTATTGTTGTTTTTTCCCGATAACGGGTAATTTTTTGGTTTATATGGTGAACGTATATGTTTTTTGTAATGTTCTGGTAAGTTCTAAATCTATATTGTTATAGCGAATAAGCTCTTTTTTAAAATTGTTCTGAATTACCTGTATTTTATTTTATTTTAGTATCTGATGATGGCTGTTTACACAGCCGAAATGCATAATACATTTACCTAAGTGTCCTACATGCATTTTTCTTGGAGATAAAGACTTCCCCTATTTGTAATCTTTATTTATTTAATGGTTTAAAAAATTAAACATAATTTTTTCTCAAAACTTAAGAATTCTCTAGATCGATGTCTTATAACTCTGGAATACTTTAACACCACTAAATCTAACCTATACCCTATGAACCCACGTACTCCTGTGCTCTATGGCTTACCTAAGATTCATAAGGAGGGAAACCCGATAAGACCAGTAGTTTCCTTCGTAAACTCTCCTTGCTATAAATTATCCTCTTGGCTTAACAATACTTTAAGAGAAGTAACTGGTTTTCGGAACGAATTCTCCATTAAAAACTCAATTGAATTTGCCAATTATCTAAAGCAAATAGATGTTCCAAACAATGCCATTTTGCTTTCCTTAGATGTAAAGAACTTGTTCCCTAGCATACCCTCGTCAGATTGTTTAACATTGGTTGAGATCCTGCTAAACAATAATAGTACTTTGCCAAAACTGGTGGTAGATAATCTTATTCGCCTTTTATCATTAGTTTTGGAACAAAATTTCTTCAAATTTAATGTTCAATTCTTTAGGCAAAAAACTGGTCTCGCCATGGGTTCTTGTCTTTCACCATTTTTGAGCGAGGTCTTCATGAGTCACTTGGAGGAGAAAATCATGAAAAGTCGTTTTGGGGGCTTTGTGAGAGCTTATAAGAGGTACGTGGACGATGTGTGCGTGTTGTGGGTTGGTGACGAGAATGATTTATTAGATTTCTTGTCATTTATTGACTCCCTTCATAATCAAATCTCTTTTACGCTGGAAAGAGAGACAAACAGAAAATTACCCTTTTTAGATCTTCTTTAATACCGAAATAATAACAGTATTTCTTTTGAAGTATATCGCAAACCTTCTGCAACAGATAATATAATCCAATTTAATTCCAATTCCCCTTATCAACACAAATATGCAGCCTTTAATTCAATGTTCTACCGTTTATTTAAATTACCTCTGTCCAAAGACGCTTTTCAAAAAGAACATAATATTATAACAATAATTGCTGTAAACAATAATTTCTCACTTCACAGCTTAAACAAATTATATTACAAATTTTATAATAAATATAAACTGTCCTATCACATCGTCCACCCACCGAACAACATCACCAACAATAATAATTTTAGATGCCTCAGTTATTTTGGCGGCATTTCTCAACAACTTGCAAAATTTTTTAAGCCTTTCAGCCTTTCCATAGCTTTCAAAACGACTAACTCGCTAAGAAAAAACCTAGTAAAAACGTTGGATAAAAGTGATCCTCTATCTAAATCGGGTGTATATTGTCTTAATTGTAAGGATTACCCTGCCGTTTATGTAGGACAATCAGGAAAGAGAGTATCCACAAGGGTACAGGAACACCTAAGCCTCGTTAATAAGTTCAGGGACACCAACACCACAGAAACTAAGTCAGCATTTGCTAACCGTTTATTATCAACGGATCATAGTTTTTCCGTCCCTGAAAATGTTTCCATTGTTCACGAGTGCCCTAAGAGTAGAAAGTTGGATCTCTTGGAGAAAATGGAAATCACCAAAGTCAAAAAGAGTCCAAATTTGACATGCGTTAATTATGTTTTCACCTTTGAGCCAGGACTTATCTTTAATAATCTTATCTAACCTCTTGTTTCTGCTCACGATACGCATATATACCTTTGACTCTAATATTCATAGGCAGGGCTGGCCGAGTGGTTAACGGTCTGGTGTTTCACCGAGATCGACTTTAGAGCGTGGGTTCAAATCCTAAACATGTCACGTTTTTTCCCTTTTTATATTTTTGTGCCGTGTTATTGTTTTTTATTACAAAATATGTGGGTATTCTCATATTTAAATTATATTTGTCAGTACTTAGCAGGTCATCTAGCTATAAGGTAATTTTATCTAATTTTTAATATTTGATTTTGTTTTAGTGTTTTTCTGTTTATTGTAGGTCTGATGATGCTTTATTAGCGAAACATGTCACCTGATTAATTAAAAAGACATTTTGAGACTGAGACTTGGAGTTTTTATTTTTTTTCTTTTTTTTTTTATCTAAAACAGCGTAACATACAAAAGCCTTTGCAAATAGATTTGGCAATAATGATTTAAAGGGTTTACATATTAGGTTTACATATCAATGAACACCTTAACTGGTCATTCCATATAAACCAGCTTATTTTTTAGTTTGTATATCACCAGACTTTATTCGCGTTATGAATAACTTATTTTATGGTGGCATTGAATATCCTCCTGTAAACATACCAAGTGAGATATGATATATTCCTGGCAGATATTAATATGTCAGTTAGATATTCTGGAAACATGAATGTATTGTGACTATTATTTTTAAGACATTTAAGTATAAATCATTAAAAACTTAACTCAGGACAGGACTTCTGCAATAAAAAAAACGTAACAATTTGACTTAAAACCGACACAAGTTACCTTACAACGGCGTTACATATCCGGTTACTGGAACAAATAAGATCAATATAATATTATTAATTAATTATTTTATTATAATTATTAAGTCTTTATTGATAAATTATCTTAAAAATGGAAAAAATTGGAAGAATCGTTTAGGGGTTCTGGGCTTCGTAATGTTCTTCCAGACAATTGAACTTTTGAACCGTTTTAAATTTTAACTTAATTATAGACTTCTGCATAAAATTGAAAAAAAAAACATTATAACAAGATTTGAATTACCTTCTAGCGATTTCTTGGGCCTGCGGGGTGTTTCCTTTGCCCTGGGCGCACAAATCGGCTAATTGTCTGGACAAGGTGTCCACCTCGTCGCACAGCTGGAGAATTTCCGCTTTTTGGACACCGGGTAGTCCGTCGGCCACCTGTCGATATATGGAAGGAAAGTTTAATCTACCTTATAAGAGTTGAAAAGTGTTTTTGGCGAGTAAATAGATTATTCCAAAATTTTATAAAAAAAAAAATCCTCGAAACTCAAAATTTAGATCATTGAAAATTTGCAGAAATATTCCACAAATAAAATCATTTGAGATATATTTGAGCATTTTATAATACATTTTTTTAGTAATATTTAAATTTTCGAAAAACCTTAGAACTTAAATCCTAAGAGAATTAGATCCTTGAAAATTTGTACGAATATTCTTCAATTAAAATCATTGGAGAAATTAAGACAAAATTCAAAAACTATGAATGTTAGACAATTGAAAAAATGCTCAAATATTCCTCGTATAAAGTCATTAGACACCTTTTTAAGGAAGAGAGTAATAATTTCCAACTGATTTGTCTAATTTTTTTTTTTTTATTTCAGGCACTTGAGTGCATTCAACCAAGTAGGAGAGAAAGAGAGTGAGTGTAAGTTAATTTGCCTGAAAGAATCTTTTCAATTAGTCCAGGCAGTTTAGTGCATTTATCTATTTGAGAGAGAGAGAGAGAGAGACTAAGTAGTAAGAGAGTATAACTCAACTGCCTGAAAGAATCTTTTATTTAATTTCAGGCATTTGAGTGCATTAGACTATACAACAAAATGAGAGAAGAGAGTAATAATTCTAGGCATTTGAGCGTATTATGTTACACGACGGAAAGAGGGAGAGAGAGAGAGAAAAGAGAATAACGATTATCAACTGAATTTCTAAGAATTTTATTTACTACTTCAGACATTTCATTGAATTTAACTCTTTAAGAGAGGAAGAGAGAGATTAAGAAACTCCAACTTAACTGGCAGTTGAGTGCATTTGACTACATGATAGAGAGAGAGAGAGAGAGAGAGAGAGAGAGAAAAAATAATTGAGTTCAAGTCAATATCATGGAAGAATCTTTTTATTTAGTCCAGGCAGTTGAGTGCATTTGACCACACGACACAGAGAGAAGAAAATTAAGAAAGTTTAAGTCAATTTCATGAAAGAGTCCAAATTTTAATTTCTAGTCATAAGTCTATTCTTAGAATCTAATTAATTAAATATTTAAGACCTAAATAATAAATATTCTCAGGCATTTAGCCTCAGGAGAAAAACTATTTAATAAATTTAGAAATTACATCACCTAATGCTTGAAATAAAATTATTCCAGGAGGTATTAAGAAATAATAATAATAACTTTTATAATAATAAACTAAATAACATTTTATAAAATTAAAAAGTTATTCTACTATAGAACTAGAAGCTTTAATTACAGGCATACCATTGTAAAAAAATCAAACAGAATCGAGTTTTAGATTTGCCCTTTTTTCTTACAAATTCAAATATCACCTTAAACGTAACTGTTTAACGTAACTGATACTACTCCTCTCTTTTTTGAATTTATTCGTTATTAAATTACAACCCTGTATGTATCTACTTATACTTGAATAAATATTAAATTATTATTATTATTATATATAAGGATGTGCTACATAATGTTATACTAAAATTTAAAAAAAAAAACCTTTTTGCCCTTAATTTGTGACACTTTTTGATAAAAGGGCCTTCTTTGGAAAATTAAAGGGGGTCAAGGACTTTTTTAACCCAGTATACGTATTGTAAAAGAAAGGCGGTAACAGGTCTTTGCTTTACAGTATAAAGGTGAACATCGATTTGGGTATCATGGTCAGTTCTTTTGACGTTTTTTTTTTTTATTAAAAGAATAACTGAAAATGTAGTAGTTATTATTAATTTTAAAAAAAATATATATTTACAGGAAAAAGTATACAATAATCGGGGTTTAAAAGTATATAACCCTAATGGCTTAAATTTTCTTTTCGAATATATAAATATTTATAAAAGTATAAAAGCTTAACATTGCTATATGTCCCATGTATCTATAAAACCATATAATAAGATAAAAAAATATAATTGTTTGCCACCCACAGTGCTTAATTAACATTTATCCGGTGAAAGTGAAGAATCGCAACTTTCTTTAAATTAAATATTATTTATTTATGTGATAAAATTTAAAAATTATCATTGGCATACACAGGGTCGATACAGATGTTTTCTGATATAAACTAATATAATTAATAAGCAATTTTAACACTAATATCTTAGCTCAAATTTTTTTCTTTAAGTTTTGCCAACTAACTTCAGGTCTTCTCTATTTTTTACTACAAAAAGTTCTTTTATAAACCCCATCATTATTATGAAGTAAATTTGACTTGACTTGTATTTTTAATGGACAAAAAGACCAATTAATTTAAGGTTTGTCTATAATATGTTTGTTTTTTTTTTGAGTAAATTCCACTTAATTTATATTTTTTTATGACAATCTTGAAATTGATCATTTTCCCAAATAACTTTAGGTTATTTATGTTTTTATTGCTTTAATTTTTCTTGACTATTTAATTTATCCTTACAGGCTTTTAATAAAAATTCAATTAATTATGTTAATAATTTAGAGTAGTTTCTTAGTTTTTCCAGACAATTAGATATTTTTTTTGAATTTCATTCTGAATTAATTACATTTTTTCTTGATTAATTAATTTATCCTTCCAGGCGTTTAATTGAAAATCAAGGCTTTTCCAGAAAAAAAAACTTTTCCTTTTTTTCCTGGATACTGAATTTTATTAAATTTTTCTAGACAATTAATTTTATTGAGACAATTGTTTTCCCTTGATTAATTAATTTATCATTCCAGGCTTTTAAAGAACTTCCAAGACTCTGGAAAAAAATGTCTCAAAACAAAAAAGACCGATTATTTAGGGACTTGTCTTTAACGCATTTTTTTTCCTGAGTAAACTCGACTTAATTTACATTTTTTTACGATAATCCTAGAATTGATTTATAAAAAAATTGTAATTTAAAAAAAAAAGTAATTTTTTATTTCCAAGTAAACTCGACTTGAGTTACATTTTCTAGTTTAAAATAAAAAACAATGAAAATCACAACTTGTTTGCCATTTTAATTAAAAATAAGTTGACCTACATCAATACTAAAATTCTACCAGTACATCAATGTTTTAAAGTAAATCTGACTTGATTTATTTTCTTTAATGAGTTTTCAAGCAATTTTTCGATAGTCATCTGGAAAAACATTAAAAATCAAAATAATTGGCCAATTAGCTTGTGTTATTTTAGTAACATTTCATTAACAAGTGCCTTATTTTTAATCCATATATATTTTAAAGCAAATCTGACTTGATTTAAAATTTTCACAGTTTTTTAACACTTTTAATTACTTCAAAATATTGTAACATGTAAAAGGGCTAAAACCATGACAAATTTGAAAAATAATGGATAATAAAAATATTGTTTAAATAAAATCATTAGACACGTTTTTTTTTTTAAAAAACTACTAGAAAATTGCAAAAATGTTTCCAAAAAACATTTTTGCAAACCCTCAAAACTCAAATATGTATTAGGAAAGCTACATCCTTAAAAAATGTGCACAAATATTCTTAAAATTAAAATCATTGGGCACCTATTTTCGGGGTTTAAAGAAAAATTACAAGGAATTGAGTAAAAAATGTTTGTTTTCAAAAAAATCTCAAAATTCAACAACTAAAAAAGTTTTACAAAAAATCCTCAAAATATGATATGTAAAGTCTCAGATAGGTTTTTGTTCCTCAAATAAAATCATTTAACACCTATTTCAGAATTTTTTTAAAAACACATAAGGAATTACAAAAAAATTAAAACTAGTCCTACCCTGCGCCCTTCCTCCACAATGGCATTGATCGCTCTACGTCCCAAACCTTTATCGTCATGTCCAGGATTGGACAACCACTTTCTGGCCTGTTCTAACCTAAAAAAAATAAATGGCAAAAATAAATCATCATCAAAAAAAACCGTCAACGTTAAATTACATAATTATCTTGTGAACATCATTACTAGAAAACTTATAAATAAAATTACAGTAAGAATCATTTAAAATTAGGCAATAATTAACAAGTAGTGAAAAATAATACTAGATTATTTATATAAATATATCACAACTGGGAAAGACTAACAATTAGTAAGTTGCATTTAGTTCAATATTCAATAAAAAATGCTCGGAAAAGTCCTGATCTATCCTATAGTATGGCTTTGAATACAAAAACGCTTTTACCTGTTCTTTAAATAATTTTATTGTGTTTATTTTATATATTGTAGCTATTTAAATAATCAAGAAATTGGCGCTCCAACATTTGGGAAGAATAGAAATAAAACGAAGATCGTTTAATTCTGTGAGATTTTTAACTTCAGGCAAGGGAACAATATTAGCCTCCTTCCATTTTTCCGGAAAATAAGTAAGAGGCCTACTAATGGCAGGACAACAAAGCAAAATAATAGTAATATTTTAATTTTTAGATCCAAATAAATGCCTTGCTTTTTATAGATTGCAGAATAGTCACTATTAAATTCTGGTTTACTATATGACGAAATTTAAAAAAAGATTAATTTTATGAGTTGTGATATAAAAAAAAAACACTTTTCAAAGTTTGCAAAAAACGAAGAATACATACTAAATATTGGTAAAATTAAAAAAACTTTTGTTAAGTTCATTATCCTCTATTTCGGTTGCCTTTGACTTGAAGTCATTTATTTATTGCAAGAAGGCTGATTACAACTAACTGGAATTAATAAAAAACCTACTTTAACTACCAAACAATTGACATAAAATCAATTTGTGGCAATTTGGATAATCCTGGCAATGAAGTCCATTAAAAAAATTTACTGTTTCAAAAACTGAATGACTAGCGATTCAGATATCTAACTTTTAGTTTTAAAAAAATGCTTCAACTGACTGAAATAATTAAGAGATTTTTTTATAAAGGTGGCTATAATGAATGCCAATCTTTTTGTTAACCACATTTTTGACTAATTAAAGATCAAGAAAAAAATTAAAGAGTTCTTAAACAGCACAATATAAATATATCGTATTTTATTAAATACAACAAAATACATATACTTATTGTATACAACAAGAATTTTTTTGGCATATGTGTAGGCAATGGCGAAGTTTAGCTGCAGTAGCTATTCTACTCAACCATTGAACAACAATGTAAATATATTAATAATATCCATTCTGGCATCTATAAACATGAAACGTAAATAGACTAATTTCCATAACTTTAAAGAGAATATAAAAATTAATTTGCTACTATTACTTTTCAAAACCAAATTTGTAATAATATTATTTGAACAAAAACAAAAAATTAAGTAACAAGAATTGTATAGTTCTGGTAGAACAAATGTACATATTACAATTACAGTATACTCGCGGTAACGTGAACTCTCATTAATGTGAACACCAATATTTTTCTATGTTGATTCTATAGTGTGAACAAACCCATATTTCGATAATGTGAATTTTAAGAAATCTTTAGTAATCCTGTGTAGACTTGTCTAGGCTTGTGAGTGGATCTTGGGTTTACGCATTTGAAACGTTGTTTGGTCATTTAGTTGATGTTTATTAGATAAGAGAATGTCGCATCTTACGCAGAGGCCTTTTAAAATGATTTAAAGTTTAACTCTTTATGAGAAATCAAAAATTTTGGAAGAGCACAAAAATGGTATGAGTGTTACTGCACTAGCAAAGAAATATCAAATAGCAAAATCAACTATTTGTGCAATTAAAAATAAAGAAGAAAAAATTCTAAAAGTTGTTGGAGAGAGTTTAAGACCTAATAAAATAAAAAAATGCACTTTAAAAAGTGTAGAAAACCCCAAGATGGAAACTTTCCTGTATAAATGGTTTACCAAACGGCGTGAACCAAATTTGCCAGTTACGGGTGATATACAGTGTGTCCCACTTAAGGGTTAGCCACCCCTCTAAAATTTTTGTTTCTTAACCAATTTTCAAAAACTTTTTTTTGTTGGATAGATGGTCAAAAATGGCACTTATGAGCCAAGTTCGACATTTAGAGAAAGCAGGTCATGGCCTACTGTATTCAAGTTTGAAGTGCGAAAAATCGAGAAGTAGTATTAGCGATATTTATTTTTGAAAAATGGTACTGGATTATTGTTCAGGACCACTTAAAACATAAGTGTACCAAATTTGGTTATGATAGTATACAGGGTGTTGAAATAAATTGGAGTCAAATTTTTAAAAGGCGCAATAACATTCTTAATCAAATACGAATATTTTTTTTAATTTTTGGCTAATTGGGATGCGTCTTGAGAACACAAAGGTTGGAAATATCCTTCAATAAACAACAATCGATCATATTATCATACTATTTTGGGCTCAATTTGTTTGTTTTATGAGTTTGTTTGTTAAATTCCAAAGATATGATTAAAGGGCCCATACTATTATACCATATTTGCCTGGTTTACTTGGTATTTAAACTTTGAATGAGCAACGACCCCGGAAAGTTACCAATTGCTCATCAATAGTTCCGAAAGCTGAAGGATTGTAAGATGTCCTGCAATCTCAGCAAATAATCAGTGATCTCACGAATCGGAGCAAGTTTATCCTCCTTTTTTCTCTCAGCCCTTGTAGATAGATCATCGAAACGAAGGTGACATAAAATGTCAGTGAACCTATTTCTGGACTTATAAATAGGCCTGGTGAATGCGTTGTTTGTAGTCGACCATAAACTACGTACACTTTCTCTTGATTCTCGAAATCTACCAGTAAGAATAAGGATTTCAGGGAAAGCGAGAAATTCTGTAGTGTCTACCTCAATCCATGATTCCATCTTGACGTCATGACTTTCATTATAGGAGTTTATAAAGTCTTTAGCTTTTTTGTTTGTGTATTTTATAATAATATCTAATAAATCATTAGAAAAGAACAGCTTAAAACAGTCAATGATAGAATTTATATCTTTGCTTCTATCTGTGAGACCTTTATTTTCTTGCAAGATATTGCATGTTCTGGATTTTCCTGTTTTACGTCTCTGACTGGTCTGGGCATGGTTTGTTGCTTAATGCCAAAAAAAGTGTACACCTGATTATTGGGTCCGAGGCCGTCAGGCCTAAGTTCATTAGGTTCAATTTTACAACCATTCGTATAAAAGGAGTAATTATCCCGTCAGTTGAATATGCTAGAAATCTGAGCCTTGTAATGGATGTTGTGATGAATTTTCGGCAGCATGTTTTAAAGAAACTTACTACTTAAACGAAGCTTACTACTTTACTTTACTTAAAATTGAGAAGCCTTTATTCTTTTCAATATGTTCTTCCTGACCATATTAAATACCTCTTGGTAGAATCCTTAATCCTGCCACAGCTAGCCTACTGTAACTCAGTTTACTACAGCTACAGAAGAGTATAAAACTACTCTCCATCTTATCTTACAGAATATTTGACTGCAAGGGGCAATTTACATAACCTTAACTTTAGAAATATGGCTCATTTTGATATTCCCTTTCATCACACAACAAAATTTGAAAACTGTTTTGCCTACCGTGCGGTGGAATTTCTCAATTCAAATTATTTGCTGGTGGCTGGCTCTGGTCATTATTCTTTTATGAATCAATGCACCAAGTTTTTACAACAGATGATAGCTTAATTGTTTTTTTTTTTGTTTTGTTCTTCTCAATACTCTACGTCTGGGTTGTGTTAGTAGGCTTATGTTGTCTTTATATTTATTTTTATTTAACTTCTTATTATTGTTTTTTAACAGTACCATAAGTGTATGTACAACGTATGGTGTTATGGAAGATCGTTTTACGCGAATAACACCTTTTGTGTATATATGCTATATTAATGCACAATAAATTTGATTTTGACTTTTGACTTTGTGTGCAATAGTATACCAAGTGCGGTTATCAACATCGTACGACTGTTTATTGCGCACTGTTTCGTCTTCTAATGGATCAAGTAAATGTATTTGTTCGTCTTTTAACTCTTGAAATGAAAAATTGCCGTCAAGTATGTCAGGCTCATCATCTGACAAATCACTAAATGTCTGTTCCAAAGGTATTTCGGTTTCGCACTCGTCATCTGAAGAATGCATCAATATTTCGCAGAGTTCCTTGTCGGATAAACCCTTATTTTTAGACCACATGGCACTTTACTATTTATTATTGAACAATAAAATAACTCTCTCACAGTAACGTTCGACAGTAAACTGATTAAAGCAATAAATTGGAAATATAGGCAATTTATCTTGTTTAGATCTGTAAAAAGGGGAGTTTTAGCATATACCTATTTATCCCAAAACCGGGTCGTCGGTGACCTATCCATCATTTTTTGAAGAAAAAGTTAGTTTTTTTTAGGCACTGTTATGATAAAATTTGAGAATTCATGGACGCTCAATGAAAAAAAATCGGGGAAGCAAAAGAAATTTCAGGATTTTTAAGTTTCGGGTCATCAAAAACCCATATTCGGTACGACGATAGTTAAATACATAAGAAAAAGTACAAAAATCTGTGCTTACCTTCCCTGCACAGTATGGGCGGTCTGCTGCAAACCCGCCTTATCGACGTTAACGATCGCCGTATTGACCGCCTGTTGCAACTCGCCCAATTTTTCACGAATTCCTTTTTAATAAAACAATAAATTAAACCATTCAGTTCTCAGAGCCTTTATTGTACTGACCTCTGGCTAAAGACTCCGCCTGAGGGGTGGCCCCTTTCCCGTCCTGTCTCAACTCACACAAAGCGTCCGTCATTGTGGTCAAATCCGAGCAAAGTTTATGGATATTATGGGCGTCATGGGGCAGACACCTGAAAAATAGGCGAATTTACTAAAATTTATTAATTACTATGAACAATTTTAACCTTTCAGCGACTTTTTGGGCATCCTCGACGATTTGCCTCAAAGATTTCTCACCGACCCCACCTCTGACAGCAGTAGGATCCTAAAGAGCGCATCATACCACAACAATTTAAAAAAATAAAATAAATATTACCAAAAGCCAATCGTTGGCGGGATTCAGCTTGTTTTGGATGGCATTTTGTAATTTTTTTAATACAGTCAAATTGTCCAGGTCACTTTGCTCCTCATCGTAACTAGTCAACTGCAACACCCTAAAATAACCCATATTACCCTGAATATTGAATATCTTTGAGTACTGAAATGTACCTAATAATTTCATTGATTTCATCTGTCATCCTTTGGGCCAAATAATTTCGGTTTTCGGCCGCCTCCTCGGCCCCTTTTCCCCCCTGGGACACGATGTGTATGTAGATCTTCATTGAACAGATCAGTATGGGCGCTAAGGTTTTCACTTGTTCCAGGCATCTTACGAGAATTTCAGAATGGACCTAAACGACACCAATGATTCAAGATTTAATTGATTTCCCACAAGTGTTCATAAAATATACAAAGATATATCTTTTACATGTTAAGGTCTTCAGAGGTTTATGTCTTATGTCTTCTGTTTATATTTTGAATCTTAAAAATATTGGAAAGAAATGATTTTTTTACTGTATAATTTCTTTTTTAGCTGCTGCAGTACCTGTTTACGATAATTATGGCACTAAAGTAAGATATAATTTTTTTAGTTCTAATCTGAATTATGTATTTTCTAGTCAACATGTATGCAATCTGCAAAGCCTGTGAGAAGGAATTTTCAAGCATATCGATGAGAAACAGACATCTTAAGAAGTTTCACCAAGAATTTGTTGGCCAGGAATACAAGAAACACATTACATGTCTAATGTATACTAACAGTACCCAGGTAATTTCTTATATCAATAGTTTAAACAAACATTTGCTTGAAACATTGATTTTAGGAATTTTCAATAATATACCTCTTGGAGGGCATAGAGTAATAAGGACATTAATTCTGATTGTCAGATCCAAAATAAATTTAAGAATGGAGAAGAACATATATTATACAATTATAACAGGAGCGACATTAAAAGTAGTCTAAACTCTTAGTCATCAGACAATTGTATATTTTGTTGTTTACTTTTAGGATTCAATATCTCATTTAAAAGGAGATGACACAATAGAAAGGCCAAACTTGGTAACAAGAGGTAACGTGGCATATTTGATAAGGAAATATAATGTTGACAAGAAAAGAGACCATTATGATATGGTAGCCACTGCTTTAAGAATTAATGGGAAAGGAAAAAATGGCTAAGGGAAAAATTATGCTTTGTTTTCAAATGAATTGGTATGTGTCTGTGTATAAAGATTACAATTAATACTCATAATAAATTAGAGACTTTTGGGTGTTTTAATAATGATGTAAATAATGAAAGTGCTCATGTATATGGGGGTTGATCCATCAATGAAAGGCATATCTGATTTTCTGACCAATTTCATAATTTTACTTTAGTTTTTCATATTTGAAAAATTACTACATAAAAATAATTGCATGAAAAATTATTTTCATGTAGGTTGTTTCATGTAGATTTTTTAAAATTCCATTTACAAATTGATGTGACAGTTTTTAAAGTGACTTTTTTTTTGCAATAAATATAGCAATTAGTCAAACTAATCAGCTTGTACCAACATCGATTGAACTCCTTGTTCATTAAGCTTTAATTTTTAGGGAATTCTTATCTGGGACTGAATGATAACAATTTTGCTACATACATTGAATTATGGAGAAGAAATCAAAAGATTGTAAATATCAATTTAAAGAGCCTAGGTGTTTGGTTTCTATCTATATAGGTGTACCTATATTTTATCTCAAGAGTATTTTAGCTTATTGGTATTTTATTTATTTTCTATTTAAATTTTCAAATGTACTTAAATTTGGATTGCTATATAAGTGTAATACTTTTAGAGCGCCGAAAACCTAACTGAATTGCTTCAAAACGGAGATGGAATGATGAGGGACAGACCCTCTGTGAATATCTTTATTTATGAAAATGTATAAAGAAAAGTTTTTTTTTTCTTTCATGGTACTACAAAAAAAATCTGTTAAATGGAAGGTTGGGCTGTTCGTGACCGGCAGAGATGACAATGCTAGCTGAAGAAGTGCTACAGACCAAGCATGATGGATTTAGTTTCTTCTCTACCATTTTAGTTTAAAGTTGTTATTATTTAATATAATACATTTTGACCAATCTTAATATAATATAGAGTCCATAGTATAGTTTATTTTAAAAACTATTAATATAAAACATGTTATAAAATTTAAAGCATATTTGCTAAAATTTAAAACATTTCAGTAAGCTAGTCGGCATTAAGATATTTGATGAATATGATGGGAATTTTTTCATTTCAAAGTAATATCACTGTCATCACAATGATTTAAATCATTTTCAAATTGTCTTTGAAAACTACTCAGCAAGTAAGCTGCCTGAAAATATTTATGGAATATTTACTTCTTATGGCGACTATGATGATGCTATGGGGTTTTATCAAAACAATGCCTAAACAGTTATACAAAAATTAAAATAAACACACATATTTTTTAGGATTATTTGTAATATATATTTTGATTTTAATTGTTGTTAAATAAAAGTTTATATGTTAATCATATGGTTTTTTTTTGAAAATTCACATACATTCATCGCCTAGAAATCTTTATCATATATCCACTTGATATTCTCTGATCCACATATTTTAATTTCCTGGCTATTTAAATAAACTTCAAACGTTCATTGACAATAATTATTATATTATGAAATTATAGGTACCTATCATAGGAATATGATATGTCTCAAGAGGTTTTTTCACACTAAATTTTAATATGATACCATAAAAACATCTTTAAAACAAGCTAAAATACCAAACAAAAAATACAAACTTTGAAGTATTATCATTAATAATAATGTCATAATTTTTTGGATTGTTTAATGTGTTTTGTATATACCGTACTCACTCATGCACTTGTACTTATTTACTAAGTAATGCAGCAGCTCTACCGTACTCCGTTCCCTACTACCCACGTTTAAACTTCAACTAAAGAAAAAGAACCCTAGAAGTACTTAGTGTCCTGAGGATGACTGGTTTTTGTTTTTTTTTTTTTATTTCTGACCCCATCCAACAACTATCTCCAGTAATAATGGATATGGCTTTCATACCTCTATCGCTATCATAATAAAATGATTTCATTATTATAGCAATAGAGATATGAAATGAAATAAGGTACTACATAGATATCTATAAAAATCAAATTTGGCAACTATTTATAAATTACCTAATTTCATATTCTTAAAAATCTTGATCACGCAGTAAATATATATAAAAAAATCATTAATTTACTAATTTATAACAGCTACAAATATTTCTTTATTGAGCGTCTTTTATATTCATATGGCATTTCTTTTTCCATCTAAAATATAAATGCCTAACAAAACAAATATCTATATTAGCAATTATATAGGTAAGAGATGCCAAATCTTGCTGTTCAACTATATGCATTGAAAAATTCGTATTTTGAATTTTGGCGGTACGCAAGCCACACCTCCGTGGTGCCGGAATGCTCTCATTGGCTGGGCATATTTGTCTTTTAACGTATGCTGGCCTAAACACCAATATTAATGCAGTACACCAACACCTGCAATCAAATAAGCCTCACATTCTGGCATTGGCAGAAACAAAGGTGAAACCTTCAACAACAAATGTTCACCTCATTTATCCTGGATACGATCTACACACCCGATTTCGACTAAACTTTGGATTGGCAGTATTTGTCAATAGCGATTTGAGTTGCCAGCGGGAGGAAACGCTTGAAGCCAGTGGTGCCACGAAATTTATCTGCTGTATCTACAGACCACCAAGCGACACCCAATATAGACGGCTCTTTTTCAACCTGGTTGATTGCATTAACCATCTGCAAATTGACTACCCAAGCGCAGAAATCATCGTCATGGGTGATTTTAACGTTCACAATATCAACTGGCTGCACTTCTGCAACAAGAACGACGATGAAGGACGAGAAGCTGAGCTATTTGCCACCATTTGCGGACTTACGCAGCTTGTGGAGGAACCTACCAGAATCCCCGATCGAGACGGCGAGTTCGCGAGTCTCCTAGATCTGGTCTTGGCTTCAGACCCTGACTCGTACACTGTATCAGTACATGCCCCCCTAGGAACATCGGACCACAAATTGATTACAGTCTCTTGCCAGTTGGAGGTTAAAACGCAGGATCCTCCGATGCCGCGGAAGGTATGGCACAAATCAGCAGAGTGGAACGATCTTCGGGAATTTTATCGCTCATTCCCTTGGAAAGAAGTCTGCTTTAGAACCAATAACATCTCAGAATGTGCAAACCAAATTACAGAGACGATCTTGGCAGGAATGGAAGCTTATATCCCTTTTTCTACTAAATGGATCAAACAACAAGCAATGGTTCAACCTGAATTGCAAAAAGGCAGTAAACACTAAAAACGCAGCATATCGCAAATGGCGTCAACATCCTTCCATCGAAAATCGGAGGAACTTTTTAGCCTCCAGAAATAGCTGCAAGCGAATTATTGATGAATGCAAAGAGAGTCACAACAACATTGCCCAAATGGAACAAGATCTTTCTGGTCGGTATCGAAAGCCGTTAGTCAAGGATTTGCTAAGTCGGCCTTGACACCCCTAACAGCAGATGATGGTTCTATCGCGGTAACGGCAAGGGAAAAAGCCAACTTACTGGGTAAACTCTTCGCGTCCAATTCTACTCTGCACTCGCTGGAAAACTGCTCGAGTGCAAGCTGTACCCAAAAAGGGTAAGAAGACGATGCCCTCCAATTACCGCCCGATTGCACTAGTTCCCGTAATATCGAAGATTATGGAGAAAGCAGTCAACCGACAACTGTTAAGATATCTGGAATCATCAGCGATCATCAATACGGCTTCCGAAAGCTTAGATCCACCGGCGATCTTCTGGCCTACGTCACACACTTGTGGACGGAGGCCATGGAGAAGCACGGCGAGTCCCGCTCAGTCGCTCTTGACATTTCCGAGGCATTTGACAGAGTGTGGCATGAGGGACTACTAACCAAGCTCTCCTCAATCGACATACAAAACTCATTATTGAATTGGATCAAAAGTTGTCTTGAACAACGAACAATCCAAGTAGCCGTCGGATACCTCTCCGACAAATTTAACATTAACGCTGGAGTCCCTCAAGGATGCGTTTTATCCCCCACCCTTTTCTTGATATATATCAACGATTTGCTAGGAACCACTGTCAATCCAATCTACAGCTTTGCGGACGATAGCACACTTAATCCATTACAATTCCACATTTAAGTCCTCCAAACCAACGACAGCCGCAAGTTCTCAGAATCTTAGGCAGCAACAAGTAGCTTCAATCAACAACGATATTAGAGCAATCTTGGAGTGTGGCGGTAAATCTGGTCAATTTTAACGCTAAAAAAACGCAGGTTGCAGTATTTACGATGAAGACTAACCTTGGTGGCCCGGAGCTGGTTATGGCAGGGAAAACATTGTCAATGAAATCATCTTTACATCTTCTAGGAGTCGAGGTCACCAACAGTGTGTCCTGGCATGACCACGTTGCCGAGGTCGCCAAAGGCGGCTTCCAAAAAACTCGGAGTGCTTTTTAAAACGAAAAAACTGTATACACCAGAACAGCTGCTGACTCTTTATAAGGCTCAAATACGCCCTTCCCTCGAGTATTGCTCGCATGTCTGGAGCTCTGCACCCAAGCATAGTTTAAACCTGCTGGATTCTATACAGAAGAGAGCTATTCGTCTTATCGACCAACCAGAACTGACAAAGAGTCTGGATAGTCTGGAGCACAGGAGAAAGGTGGCTGATCTCTGTTTATTCTACCGTTATTATCACGGTAAGTGCTCCTCTGAGCTGACAGGCCTGATTCCACCCAGGGCTGTTCCGGCAAGAAGGACGCGTTTAGCAGTTGCGGCTCATCAACATCGAGTCCACCTGCCTACCACAAGGACATCGCTGTATCGGGACTCATTCATCTGGAGAACATCTTCTTTGTGGAACGGGCTTCCACCTCACATATTTCCCGACGCATACAACCTGCAGCGATTCAAGATAAATGCCCACTAATATCTTCGCGCAAGCACCACTCCAAGAGTGACATAGGACTTTCCTCTTGTGCTTGTGTTTACCATTAAAAAAAAAAAATTGGACCAATTATATCCGAAAAAAAAGTATTTCCAGATGATCCAGACATTCTATTAATAAAATGAAAACATTATATAGAAAATTGAGGTTTTCAAGGTGTTACATTTGCCTTTCTGTCATCCTAATTATGATTTCTTTTCTCTAATTAGCAGAGCAATGAGAGGATTTAATGAATTTAATCTTGACCCCTTTGTTAATTTATTTAAAATAAAACTTAAGGAATTAAAGTGCTGAAATTGTCTGTTAGGTTAAGTTTTAGGTTTTTGTATTTTTTTGCTATAGTTTTTCACTCCCATATTATTGATTATTGTTATATTCTTTGCCACTTATTGTTATTGTTACTATTATATATTTTATTATATTCGTGTAATTTAGCTTTAACATTGAATTAAATAAATAAATAAATATTTCTTATATGGTAGTATTAAAACATTTAAAACATACAGTAGTTTGCTCTAGAAGCAAGAATAATGAACTTTGTCATAAAAATAAAATCTATCTACAATAATTTATCATTGATATAATATGAATTTAAGTATATACCATGAAAAAAATATATTTATAGTTTAAATTAAGGTAAGTAAAAAATTTAAATTACGGTAAGAGGGTTTGATCATCGGCAACTATTGGAACGCTTCAATCTACATCCATTACAACTCAGAAGAATGATCTTCTCTGTAAAATTCCTGCATGGGTTACTGAATGGATTCATTGATAGTCCTGTACTTCTTTCCGGCGTACGTTTCATGGTGCCTAGGCTTAATGCTAGACATCCCCTAACATTCTTTCTGCCAAGGCCTCATACTAACATCCTGTTGAAATCGCCACTATATACAATATGCGCTATATTTAATCGGATCTGTCACATGTGCGATATAAATTTCTCTCCGGTTCATGTGATTGTCGATATCTTGGTGGATCATTACTCTTGGGATTAAGACCCATGTGTTTAAGTTATAGTTAGTAGGTATATTGCAGTTAATTTAATTTAATTTAATTTTGTTGAATATGTGATTATATTGTTAAACTTTTATAATTGGGTTTTTATATCATATTAATAGTTATTTGTTCTAATTCTTTGGATAACTTTTGAGAATGTGACTTTACTTTACTCTTTTTCTTTTCTTTTCATTCTTTTAGGTTTGTTTGTGTGTGTTTTTTTTTTAACTATATTTTTTCATTGTTTTGCAACTGTTTCCTGTTATTGGGCAAGTTGCCTGTTGGAAATAAAGGCTTATTATTATTATTATTAAATTATTGTAATTGCCATATATTATATCTATTGTAAAATGGAGGCTCTGTTACAAGTAAAAATTATGTGTAAAAATAAATTTTAATTTAATTTAATTTAGAAAATTGATTCATTGTTTAACGTCTAGCTACCGAACATTTGTAACTCAATTTAAGGCACAAACCAATAAAATTTTATGTGAACTCTTAAAATCCAAAAATAAATTTTACACTTTTAAAGCCCATAAAACCAAAAATATTACCTGATGAGTCAACTCTTTCTCTCGGGCGCTCACTTCCCTTGAAACTCTACTCAGACAGGGACTCAGATCTCGTAGAAATTGTACCAGTTCGTCCAGGGTTTCAATCACTTCGGCCACGGCAAGATAATCTAAAACCCTGTGACATTCTCTGATGATTTTCCTCACTTCGGACTCGTCAAAACAGAGCAACAAAGCAGATGTGGCCTAGAATTGGCGTTCTTTTCTGTTTTGTTACATACATTTTAACAATATTTACTTGTAATATCCCTCCGCTGCCCTCAATAAGCAACTTCCTGGCAGGAGCGGAGAAAGGATCAGATTTCAACCTGCCGCTGGCATCCTCCAGCAGTCTGGCCGACCTTTCGACTCTAACCAGAGCTGCCGGCATGTCCTGCCGTAAAATCGCATCGTCGGAACTATTGATGGTGTCTCGGCCCACCTTCGAACGAATATATTAACATTAGCATAAATGTTAATATTAATTAACGGGCTTGTTTTACCTTAACCAAATTCGACACAGCACTACTAACTGAACGAACTGGTTGTTCCAGATCGGGCATGGGAATGCCATCTTCGGCTTCTTCATGTAGAATTACTAGTTTGGATACCTATGGGGGCAATAATTATTACCAGGTGATTAAATGTTAATATAAACTCATAATTGTATCCACTAATGCGTTCAGTAGGAGTCACTTGTCGCATTTTATTAGTAAATTTACATAATAATTATGTGGGCTTCAGTTCTAAATAAAAATTCATATTTTATAAACAAGGAATGGACATAACCTTATTTGGCAATGTCAACATTTAATTAAAACGGTGTTGCCACGTTAACAAATTTTTAACTAAATTACAGAAATTTTATTATTTTACTGAAGCCATATTAAACAGAGAAAAAGGAATCAAAATGTATCTTATACCCATGATAAACAAATCTACATTTTTTTTTATAAATGCTTGTATAATTTAGTAGATAGTGTGAAACTCCATAGAAATTTTTCTTATAAAAAGAAAATCTGGTCAATCTGGCAACCATGTAAAACAGCTGATGTCCAAAGGGCTTTTTCAAATAATTTTATTAATTTGACCCTTTGAAAGTGCTGCTCTAAAATGTACTAACTCTAGCCAAATGGAGGCAGAGACATTTAAATGTCATGTGCAAGGGGTAAAAGGGCATATTAAAATGTCATTGGGATGCCCCATTTTTAAAACTGGGAAAGTCAATAAGGCCCTGTGACCTTATTAGGAAAATGATTAGCCAATAGGCTTTCCCAGATAAACAATTATTATAACCAGAAGAGGGAGATCCACCTATTATGACTAACGCGTTATTTTTAAACTTATTTATAAACAAATATTACTACTATACTGTACCTGTTGTGCAACGGGTTCCAAAATAGATTCGATGGTTTTCGTGTGGAAAACTGGCATTTTGTAATTTATTAATTGAACAAGTAAAAGACACTTAATATAAACACAAATTTGTCACTTAATTAAATAATAAAACTTGAAGAAAAACCGAGAATTGTCCAGGAACTTTTAAGAAGACATTCGGAGTCAATTAATAAACAGAAGAAAACTGAAAAAATTGCTAAAAATAGAACAGGAACACCTTGGATTTGATTGGTGGGCTTTGCCGGAGCGGTTACGACATACGTCAAAACACTTGCCAATGTATCAAATGAATGCAACATTATAAACGTATGTCGTGGTGTTGCACTGCCGTTGGGAAACGAACTGACTTTATAAGAGAAAGAGAGAAAGCCGGGTGGAGTACAGACCAGAAAGAGATGCATCTAATTAGCTTTGAAACTGTCAACTGTCACTGTCTTTAGTGTCAATACTATAATTTTTTTTTTATTTATTTTTATTTAGTAGACACAAGTGGTTGTTGTTTGTTGACGAGGGTGGTCTTTTTCGCCTTTAGCGCCATATGGTCCCGACCAACTGACGCCCTTATGCCTTAACAATTCCTCTCTCAAGACTACTTTCCCTTTTTATGGCTGTGATTCTTTTTGCTAATTTCTAACGCCAATATGTCTAGTTTATTTTTAACTATCCTCCTGACGGTTTTGGGGCCCATTTTTGCCACTTCTACCGGTGACTTGGACGCAGTAGTTGTGGTAAAATACATGTTATATGAGCACGGTGAATTTGCCAAAACCGTTTTTTTTTTAGGTATTCCGACATGGTGATAGGACCCCCATAAAACCCTACCCGACTGATCCTTATGGTAATAGATCTTACTGGTCAGCTGATTGGGGTATGCTGACAAATGTAAGTAGACTTGTAGACTTATAGAGGTCTTTAGTTGATGGTGGTCTTAAATGCAATATCTGAGTGTTTTAAAATGGGTTTATAGAAGGTTCTTTTAATGGGGGCGAGTGATTTTTGCTTAAAATTAATTACTGGAGAATTGTTGTTCATATAAATTGAGGAGTTTTTGTACAAATAAAGAATAACCTCTTTATAGAAAATCCCAAATTAGATATTCATATTCTGCACTGTGAATCTCTCTTCTATGAATGTTGGCACAAGCCTCCGATGGATTTTTAACTTCAGGGTAATTTAAGCTCATTGCTTTTATAAATAGATTTGCCTTGTGAGTTTTTTCGTAATTTTGCCTGAAGTGATATGGGAAAGAATCAAATTTTATGCATGTGGTTTCTCAGTGGTGATTGTTAATAAATATTTCATGTAGTTCCTAAAATAACAATAAAATTATGTTTTATAATGTTGTTCGCCCACAAGGATTATGAAATGAATGCTATCTTGATGAATTTATGGGGTTTCTTATCAGTTTTTATGTATGAAGCCATTTGAGAATTATTGTCCATGACTTGGAAATTAAGAAAATTTGTAGAAATATTCCTCAAATAAAATCTAAAATTTGACCCCAATTTTAGTATTTTTTCCAATAATATATAGTGAGTTACAAAAAAAATGATTATAACATAAGCATTAATTATTCAGCATAAAATGGAATACTGTTCTGTATGGGTGCATAATTATTATTTAAGTTATTAGTTCAAACAGAATGAAGACATGAAGTTCAGTTATTAGCCAATTTAAATTATTGTTATTTACATTTATCTTCCTTTTTATCATATTGTAATAATAATTTGTCTTGGTATTAGTGGAAGTCTTTGTACTAGCAAAAAAAAAAAGTTACATGGTAATGCAGTCAAGCTTGGGGCTATTCTACTGAACACTGAAAATCAATGAACAATCTTACTATAAAATCTACTTAAGTATTTAAATCTACAAGAATGTTTAAAATACAAATTACAAATAAATTCAAATGTAAAGTAAAAACAAAAAACTACTAAATACTAAATTAAATGCAAAAAAAGGAACCTAAACCTAGGTACTTTTACCTTTAAAAACAAATTATTCATGCTTTTGTTTCCTCATTAGGCTTCTCTTATATTGGTTTTTAAATTGTTGTTCATTTAAAATGTTTAGATCTTATATTAAAGAGTTGAACAATATAAATAAATTAAAATTAATTTTTGACCAATAAAATTGACATGATCTGACACATACTGTCAGATGTTCAGTGTGGATTTAGAGCTGGTCATAGCACAGCAACAGCACTTAGAAGGATTTCTAGTGGCATACCCAAAAATATGGATGAATCAAAGGTCTCCTGTCTAGTACTTGTAGATTATAGTAAGGCTATTTTTTTTTCTATTTTCTTTGATAGAGTCTCTTGGTGTGACTGGGATTTCCTGTCGGATGTTGATGGTGATGACCTTTATTTTAATTGTTACTACTCTACCAGGAACTCTAGCGACAAACTTTACAGGGTGATTCTCCAACAAAAAGTAAGAAATTTTTTTTATATGATTGTATGTTTTCAACTTCTTATTCTCGGATCTAAGAAAGAAAGAAAAAAGGAAAATGTGCTATATTACGTAAGAATAATCTTGTGTACACGCATCCTACAAGCTAAAAAAACAAAACATAAATACAATTTCAAAAATTGACAAAACAATGAACTAAATTAAACACAAGAAGACAAAACTTTTTGAACATACTTGAATTAAAGATAACTAAATAAAACAGTCAATTACTAAATAAAGGTAAACTTGTTGACAAAACTAGAGAAGAAAAAGAAAAAAAAAACTTTCCAACATGTCCAAGGTTAAAACCTATCATTAAAAAAGTCATCCAGATTATAATATGCCTTAGCCAATAAAAGCCTCTTTAATTCTCTTTTAAATTTCTTAACATCCGATATATGTCTAACACATAGAGGAACATGATTGTACATTTTTTTACTTATGTAAATTAATGAGTTTTTGGTAAGGGAAGACGTAGGAATAGGTAGGGGAACATCATTTACACGACGAGTCAAATGGCCAGTGTCAGAGGGTAGTTTGGGAATTTTGTGAATAAGAGCAGCTGTTTCTAAGATAAAGAGTGAAAAAAGAGTTAAGATTTTTTCAGAAATGAAGAGGGGTTTGCAAGAATCTCTTAACTTAGCGTAACACAGGTATCTAACTGCTTTTTTTTGAATAACAAAGACAATGTTAAGTAGCCCCTTATTGGTTAAACCCCAAGCATGCCATACCGAATATGAGATTCAATAAGTGTACTGAACGTGCAACCACCCCTCCCAGCTCTTGTTTTGCCATTCTTACTGCAAAACATCCAGAAGATAATTTCCCAGCTAAATGTAAAATATGATCTTCATACTGAAGGCGACCTTCAATGGTAATTCCTAAGAACTTGCAGCACTCTTTATTCTGCAAGAGGGAATTTTTGTCAAACACCAGACCCTGAATATCGCACTCAAACCCCATAATAGACGTCTTTCTTACATTAAACACGAGCCTGTTGGAAGCACACCACCCTGATAAAATCTGAAGGACTTCAAGGATACAAGTCTTAATATAATCAGAATTTTTATGGCTCCATAGTATGGTCGTATCATCAGCAAACTGAACCACCTTGCCCTGCAGTTTCAATGAACTCAAGTCATCCACATACAGTAAAAATAACAGTGGTCCCAACACTGAACCCTGGGGAACGCCGCATTTTAGGGATCTAGAAGTAGACAAACGCCCTGACACTGTAACCTTCTGAGTACGATTTGATAGATAGGACTCAAGCCATCGCAACGCTACGCCCCTAAAACCATATTTATCAAGCTTAGATAACAGTATTCCATGATCTAGACAGTCAAATGCTTTGGATAGATCACAAAACACTGCCGCCGATGACTCTCCAGAATTCAAGGACACATAGACGCTCTCTAAAAAGCTAAAAACAGCATCACGAGTCCCTTTACCGGCTTGAAATCCAAACTGATTTGCAGACAAAATGCCATTATGATGTAAAAAGGACAAAATTCTGCTTTTTGCAAGTTTTTCAACTATCTTAGAGAGGGTAGACAAAATAGAAATGGGACGGAAATTACAAGGCTGATTGAAATCTCCACCCTTATGAAGAGGGATAACCACTGCCTCTTTTAAACATGAAGGAAAAATGTCAATATGTAAAGAATTGTTTATGGCAGAAACTAAAACATTTAAGGCTGAATCAGGCAAAAAGAGTAACAACCCAAAGATATCCCATCAGCTCCAGATGATTTATGGTTTTTTAGGCGTTTGACTTCATTTTTTACTTCGGTAAGATCGACAGGATGAAAGAAAAATGAATGCTCAACCGACACTTGTTGAAGATAGTGTAAGGGATCAATGTTACTACGAATGCCCTTGAGCAAGATATTAGGTATATCACAATAATAGTCGTTTAAAATGTCAGGTCTTAACTCCGGTTCAGATACTTTTCTATGGCAATGTCTAAAATCATTAATAATCGACCAACATTCTCTTTGCCTATTTGATGACATATTTAAGTGATCCCTATAATAATTAGATTTTGCTGCTTTAATTGTCTTTCTGTATAGACTACGGTATTTCTGATGATATACAAGGATATTTTCATTTGTGGTATATTTGCACAATTTAGTCAAAAAACGGAGGTTTTTAGCTGAAATTCTAAGGCCTCTTGTAACTCATGGTTTTCGTTTCTTAGTTTTAAGCCTCATTTTAGGAAAGCACTGATTGATCTTATCACACATAACTTGAAAAAATAAAGTAAGTGGGTTAGAAGCCGTTTCAAGTGCATTCCAATTTACCGAAGCTGTAGCAGCAGAAAAAGCATTGCAATTTCTCCTGCTGAAAATTCTTCCCATATAATGAGATGAAGGTAATACAGTATTATATGGCATTTCAGCAAGAATAGCTTCATGGTCGGAAATACCATATGGGAGTTCTGTGCATAAAACGTCATCAAAATTTGTACAGAAATAGTCAATTGTAGTTGCACATGAAGAAGTTATTCGTGTGGGAGAAAGAACGTGCATTTTCAAGTCGTAAGAATTTAAAATACTTAAAAGAGAAGTACGTGGCAAGGTTTCATCAGTGTAGTTGATATTAAAGTCACCAGCCAATATAACCTTAGAGTGTAGGGACAACTGGGATAAAAGAGAATCAAGTTTATCCAAAAACATAGCAATATCTCCTGTAGATGGCCTATAAACACAAAGAATATATAAATTAAAACGCTTACAAAAAGAAAGAGAGAATTCAAAAACATCCTTTAACAGAAGATTATCATACTTATCAATATTACAAAAAATCGTTTCAATTGTTTGCCTAGCCAAGATCATGGTTCCTCCATGTATAGATTGTTGACGACAAAAATTTGATATAGGAACATAATCAGATATTAAAAAACATGCACAAGGGCTCAACCCAACATTCACAACAACTCAAACATTAATTTGATGATTCAAAGACAATTTATTCGATGAAATATTAATTTTAAAATATTTGAAAATATGTGCATGTAATAATGATGCCAAGTCTGAACCAAAGTTAAGTTAAAAATCTTCACTGTTTTACTTATTACACCCTTTACTTATACAAGGTAGTTCGGTTCAAACGTCATTACTTTTATTATGTGACAGAGAATTTAAAAAAATAGACTTTTGCAAAGAAATTGTGTTCAAACATGTTTTATAGCAAATTTACAGGGTATCAAATTTAGAAAAAATTTTTTTTCAACTCTGCAGTGTTACCTTAGGTAAACGTAAGGTGGACAGGATACTTTGTGATGAAAATTTAACTTTAACATTCTTAATTATTTAAAAAAAAATGTAAAATTGTGGTTTAATAAAAATATCGGGTTTCTATTAAAAACTTGAATTTAAAAAACTGCAATAAAAGATATTTCTATTATTAATTCATAAATACAATGCTATGAGTCATTATAACTATGCGTTATAATCATTACGTCAATGAAATGTTAGTATTTGAACTAATAAGTTTGTTCATTAATACTATAGATACATTCATAGGTAACGAAAGACTGAGGCATCTTAATTTAATGATATGAATTGTGGTAGCCCATGAAGAAACTGTTCTTTCTTCTATGTCGCACAATTCATTTATTTAAAGATGCTGTTCTTTGGACCGATTTTGATGAATATTTCATTGTATTTATGAACTCTTTCTTTTTATTTATGCTACTAATTGGTTGAGTGTAAGTGAGATCTTACAAGGGCATTGTAGAGTTTCACTATCATTGATAATTGTTTAAAGTTTCTGGAGTTTATAATGACGCCCAGTTTTTATAAGCTTTGCCAACCATAAAGTCATAGTGTGAGTTAAATTTTAAGTTACTTTGCATTTAAACACCCAGATCTTTAATTTCCTGCTTTTTTTTTTGAGACTGAACCGCATTGATAGAATAGTTGAATGTTACTGGGTTATGTTTTCTGGTATATGTAACAGTAATACATTTGTCAGTATTTAAGCGCATATTATTCTGAGAGAACCAGTCCGCAATGCAGAAGCAGAGACATTAGAAAAATTTAGAAAAATAAAATGTTTTTATGCAAAAAGTGCTCCTTGATATCCCAGATTTCATAGAAATATTTTAAGCAGTATAAAAGTTATAAATAAAAAACTTTTTTTCTTATAATTTTAACCATGTAATTCAAAAAGGAAGCATTTATTCGCGATTTTTTTGATGACGAATTCATGTATACAGGGTGGACCAAAAATGAGCTACGAGTCGATATTTAAATTCTTGTAATACTTTACTTATTGTTTAAGGCCAAATTTGTTGTATTTCGGCTCTAATTCAAAGTTTACCAAAATAAACTTTAGATTTTAGATAACCCCATAGATAACAATCCAATGGGGTTAAATCTGGCGACCTTGCTGGCCATTCAATAAAACCCTCCCTCCATCTATTTGGGAAAATGTTGGTAAGGTAATCTCGTACTGTTCGCGAATAGTGTGGGGGAGCGCCATCCTGTTGGAACCATATCGAATCTCCCGGTATAAATGGTTGGTAATTTTTCACCATTTGGATAAAGTGCAATTAAACTAGGTACTATTTGATTTTGAAGCAACTCTCAAAATATTTTTCAGAGGTAAGTGCGCCCTCAATAAAATAGGGACCCACAATTGGCGTGCCTACAATTCCTACCTATAGGTTTAACTTCTTGGGGGAAATTGTGTGTGACTTTCCGTATTCCAGTGTGAATTTTCTGGTGCCAAATAACGAAAATTTTGCCTATTTACAGAACCTTTAAAAAAAAAACTTACCTCGTCGGATAAAACAATCTTACTTAAAAATTGTGGGTTTGCATTACATTTCTTCATCATTATTTCGCAAAACTGATTATTCCTATGCAAATATTTTAGAACACATGACGTACTAACCGACTGATCTGCAGCAACTTGTCGAGTTAATTTATGTGGATTCTTGTAAATCGAGCAAAATATCTAATTGTCTGTTTTCTGGAGGCGTGGGACAGCCAGGTCATATTGGTCTCTAACATGGCCAAAATCTCTAAACTTTTTTTCAATTTTGCTTACTACCGAACGTGTAATAGGCCTCGCCATATCCTACCATCATCAAAATTTTAATTCTTTGTTTTTCAGTTAAACGCGCCATACTTTTAAACTTGCACTTGACATTTACGTAAAGTCGAAACATTCATCCATTATCCCAAAGATGCTGGTCATACACTTTTATAAATGGTAAAAACACAAAATGTACAGCATCACAAATACATTTAATAAAATTACAAAGGTAACATGTTTCGCTCGACTAGAGCATCATCAGACATAAACAAAAAACTTACCATAACATACACAAAACATCTAACATATAATATGTTTTGTGTATGTTATGGTAAGTTTTTGTTGAATTTTCCTTTTTTTCGGGTTACAGCATTTTAATTATTGTTTAGGTCTGATGATGCTCTAGTCGAGCGAAACATGTAACTTTGTAATTTTATTAAATATATTTGTGATGCTGTAGATTCTGTGTTTTTACCTTTTATAAAAAAAAATTTACGTAAAGTAATACATGCTGTTTACATGCGATTAAATATGGTGACAAGGTGTCAATAAACAAATATACCTGTTAAAAAAACTATGAAAAAAACATGTTTGAATATGCTCAAATGACACAACCAGTTGCAAATTTATTAATAATGTTAGTATTAGGCATAAGACATGGTATATAAAATATACTTAAAATTCTATGCAGAAAAACAAAATAAAAAATAAGTGTTTCCAGTTAAAAAATTGAAGTTAATGGTCGTTGCTTATTTTTGGTTCACCCTGTATAAATGAATTCATTATCAAAAAAATCGCCACAAAAAATAACGTGTCCGAGCGTTTTTTTTTTTTCGAACACACCCCTGAATTTTAAATGAATTTGTTCCAACTTACGCGTCCTCACTGTATGACAAACTATAGGGTTTATTTTCGACGTTATAATACGTGGCCGAGAATTCTTGGTTAAGATCTCAACCGCCTTATATACTTTAAAGTAAAAAAATTATTTTTTCTCTATATAACAAAAAGAAAACTCCGCATTACAGCTGGGCAAACTCCGGCACTACCACCTGGGCCAGTGGTTTCGGCAACGCTACTCCGACTTCCTCCCTCGCATCTACTCCGAGAAGGACATCTACGTCCGCTCTACAGACGTAGACCGCACCCTGATGTCCGCAGAGTCGAACTTGGCCGGACTCTTCCCACCCGTGGACACAGACGTCTGGTTGGGTGGATTCCCGTGGCAACCGATCCCGATCCACTCTATCCCGGAAACCATGGACGCCGTCCTGGCCGCCAAGAAACCTTGTCAAAGGTACGACAATTTGATGAGGAAACTGTTTGAAACACCTTATTTTAGGAATATCAGCCACATAAATCATGATTTGTATGCGTATTTATCGCGGTATTCTGGCAGTACCGTCACTAACTTAAAGCAACTGGAGTACCTCTATAACACCCTCAAAATTGAGGTGATGAATAACTTTACCATACCGGAGTGGGCACGGAAAGTTTTTCCCGATAAAATGAAACCGTGGGCAGAGTTGAGTTTTGCCACAATGACTTTCACTGATGAGTTAAAGAAGTTGAAGACCGGGCCGTTTTTCAACGATCTCTTGAAGTACTTTAACAATCGCACCCTGACCAATAAAACTTCCCAGTACTATTCGCCGAAATTCTTAATGTTTTCCGCCCACGATACCACCATTGCCAACCTATTGAACACCATGGGGGCCTTTGAGTACCATTGCCCCCCCTATACGGCCACCATCATTTTTGAATTACGTAAAACACCCTCCGGAGGAAACTTCGTGAATGTTTTTTATAAAAATTCCAGCGAACCGGCCCCGGTGCGAGTGAAAGGGTGCGAGTTCGATTGCGAGTGGGAGAATTTCAAAAGGATTTTAGGGTTCTACGCCCTACCGTTGGATAAATGGGATTTGGAGTGCAGTAACTATTTGATACTGGCGGTTGATTCGCTGAATTTTTTTATTTTATTGGGGGCGGTTTCGGGGGCCGTTATGGCGGTAACGGGGGTGGTTTTGTTGACGAAGAGGCGCTCGAGGAGGTCGGAGATGTACTCGCAGTTGCCTGACGAGGAATACGCGTGAGGTAGTCGCTTTATTGGATGACTCGAACGTATGTTGACCTAAAAATGCAGAAAATTATTCATTTTTGACTGTAAATGTTTAGGGTGTGTCTGATATATTGCAGTGTCTTAGTCCTACCTGTATATGATATATGCAAAAGCTTGAGTTTTTGACAAAAAAAGTCCTTATAACTCAAAAACTAAGAAGGTTAGTCAAAGTCAAAATATGCTTTATTATTGGAAGAACCAAAAATTCTTATCAACAAAGCCGCCCTAATAATAAAGTAACTAAAATTACGTTACACATTATTTAAAAATTCTAAATTTCAAGAACTATTAACGTACCGTAAAATGGGGTTACTTGGGACAAATTCACATTCATTTTTTCAATAATGTGGTAATTTATCAGAGTTTGTAGGGAGGAAAAGCGATCATCCCTTCGTAAAAAATTTCTTTCATATGAACTTAAACTATATAGCACCATAAATGACTCCTAATGTAAGAATATTTGTCAAAAAATATATTTATATTTACTGTCCCGAGTAACCCCGCATTGGGGTTAAATGGGACTCTACCCGTTTTACGCCGAAAACGCATGTTAAACTACTCAGTGGTTACTTGGGACAGCAGAAATATGAACATAATAGACCAGCACACATCTTGTGTTGATTTTTTTTGCTTATATAATTATTTAGAGGAAAGAAAACCCTGAGTTGATGCGAATTTCATAAATTCATTTATTTATTTATTGCAAAAACCCATTGCAACATAGCTCTACGATTTGCTTCGTAATTAGCAAAAAGGAACTAAAAAAATAAATTCAAAATCACAGCCTTTCGATTTGTATCGCAAGGAACAATGGAGACTAAAAAAATTTTCTCTAAACACAAAAAAATATCACAAGAACAAAAAAAACTTTCTGTAAACCGATAAAAATGGATCATTATTTGAGTTCTCCTTATTGTAACCAATCTGTATTTTCTAATTCATTAAATGTATGGCGGCCTCTAGTAATGCTCACGTTCGTTGCTTTGAGCAATCTTACAATTTTATCCTCTGGGACATCAAACTCGTCGGATAAATGTGGGAACACAAAATGTTTGTTATTTTTTGAGAGATTTTCTCATAAAACTGCAAAAATATGATTTATGTCCGTCTTTAGTGTGGATTGATTTGACAAGTCCAATATAATATTTGTCGAGTTTCTTTTTTGTTGAAGCTGAAAAGGTAAATTTGGCAATAACAAAATCGTTGATTGAAATTCCTTTCTAATTTCCTTATCAAAGATTTGTTTTTGTCCCTTTTTTTGGTTGGTTATTATTTCTTTCCTGGTTAATCTTATCTCGTAGTTTAACTAATGTCATGTTTTCCTCTATATCACTTTGGTCAAAATCTTCTTGGTTTTCGTTTATATCCACATTGCCAAAATCTTCCCAATTTTCCTCCGTGCAATGAAAACTGTTCGTCGTTCCCACTGCTCTCATCCCCGCTAGAACTGCTATTGCTAGAGCAAGCTACACTTAGTCCCGATTGAACTTTTAATTTCTTTTTCCGTTTCTTTTCTGGGTTTTGGTTTATCCTTCTTTGCCATAGCATATCAGCAAAAGTTTCTGACCATAAAGTGCTTGTACTACCATCAGCACTTGGTCCTTTTCGACGGATACATTTCAATACCTGCTCCTCATCAAGAGGGAAAATGCCTGTTGCCCTAAATCCACTTATTGAATGTTCCTCGATAGTAATGTTAAGCTTCTCTAGTGTCTTTGCTAATAGACTGGGAAACGTATCTTTTAGAATACACCCTCTATGAGACATTTTCCATTTATTAATCACTTGCCTCCAATAAGTCTTTAATGGTCGAAACACAGCAACATCTAGGGGTTGACAAATATATGTACTGTTTAGTGGGAGTAACACAAAACGAATATTAACCCATTCAGGACGGTTGACGTACGGGTACGTTTTTCAAAGCGGACATTGATGGCCTGATGCCGTACATGTACTACCTTGTATGCAATAGCTTGGAACGACTGCCGTACACATTTTAGGGTTTTTACTTTTTTTTCTGGACTGGTGCCGTACATGTACTGCTGCATTATACATCACACTTGGCCGAATGCCGTAGATGTACGTCAGTTATATCCTATTTGAAAGACTGCGGCCGTACCGGCAGTTAGAAAACTAATTAGTAGCAGGACGACTGACGTATAGGTACGGCATTTTTTAATTTTTAGGGGCAAGTAAAAGGTTTGTAATTCACATTTTTTTAATTCTGGAACTCGTAAGTATCAAAAAACAAAAGTTAATTTCTTATATAGAAAATACAAAGATCAAACTAAAAACATAAACGAACGAAAATACAAATAACAAATATAGTTTTCTAAAACTCTTTAAGAGTGTGATACTGTTCAAAACAAGGGTGCACACAAAGTGCAATATTGCATTCTTTACACATAAAGCGGGTATCTGAGCGTTTTTTCTTTCGAAGCTGTGTGGTGGCATCTTCTTTGTGTTCTCGATCCTTGAGCTGCAGTTGGTGGAACGGAGCTTGGAAAATGCCTTTCAATTAGTCGAGCTGGATTATCAACACTTACCAGGTGCGCCTCGTTTCTTTGTAAAAATGGGATATTTTTCGAATATTTGAGCCACAACTTGCAATCGAAAGTCTGCAAACGATGGTTTATTTCTTGTTTTGACTTGAAATAAAATATACGCATTATACAAGCATAAGTCCATTAAATGGAAAAACAGTTTCTTATACCACTTCAATGATTTTCTAGCACAATCAACAAAACTAATTTGCATGTCTATTTTGTCAACTGCTCCCATCTTTAAATTATATTCTAACACGCACTGAGGTTTCAAAACACGATCACCAGTTTTACGATTGAGTTACTGAAGTTAACATGTGCACACATTTCTTATCATGCCACTTCAGGGTAACATGTTTTCAGTGGATGCACTCTCAACTTCTCCTTTTTTTATGGGCTTACGAAACTCTGGCATCCCCTTTCTGGTGGCTTTCACAGTTCCAGTTCCTCCGGTTTCTTACTAAAGTACTCAAATAATTCTGGCCTGGTATACCAGTTATCTACATACAAAATATGTTTTTTATTATAGTATTCTTTCATTAGGGTATCAACAATCCAGTCCAGATTTTTCCAAACTTTCCATTTTCTAATTTATTATAGTTGTTGAACCAGTGTATATAATAAACCCCAAAATGTAACCACTCTCCACGTCGCAGATTTCAAAAAGCTTTATACCAAATCTATGTCTTTTTGACGGAATAAATTGTTTAAAAGAAAGCCGACCCTTCCATAAAATTAAACTTTCGTCAATACACAGAACTTGGAACGGGTAAAAACTGGAACTAAATTTAGTCTTAATTTGTTCCATTACGGGACTGATTTTTCTTAAAGCGCCATCTTGAGGATTTTCGCTACTGGAAAAATGAAGGGCACATAGTATCTCTAGAAAACGGTCTCTGGCAAATACCGATCAAAAAAATGGTGTTATAATAAGATAGTTTGTAGACCAGTAATCTTTCAGTTTTGGTTTTTCAACAATGCCCATCAAGATACACAATCCAAAAAATCGATAAGCTCTGCCAACTCTACATCTTTCTATGAGGATTTATTTTCACATTTTTTTCTACCATATATGTTTGTTTCCTTGACAACTAAACCCATTAAAAAGTTATCATCAAAAAAGTTAAGAAAAAAATCAAGTTCGCAAGACGTTTCACTAAATGAACATTTATCGGTTATACCTGAGTTCGAGGTATTGAACTCGAATATTTTTGGTGTAAATTCTTCATCAAATTTCCAAATAAAATCCTTAGGTGTTCTTTTTAGTTTCTGCTGTGGACTTTCATTGCAAATATCGTCAGTTTGTTGATGATTTTCTATATTTCTGTCTAAAACAAACGGCTCCTCGTCATCGGAAGAAGTGAAGTCCTCACTTCCACATGGTTGGTACTTATCGAGAGAGTCATCATCGTCACCGCTAGATTTTCCATCCATTATTCTTTGCGCTTCACGATCTAGCTCTCGTTGTACAAGCCGTCGACGCAAATCCATCTTTCCTATTATTTATAGTAATATAAAAACCAAACACGCGTATAATACTATTAAACTTGTCGAATTTTATGTGATACCAACACGTGCTTTCTAAAAACGATTAAATGCGTCCGATTTGCTGCAATACAAGCAACTGCACGCGTTCTCGCAGTCGACTGGCTGGCTGTACCTCCCACACTACCCGTTGGTTTCCTGATGCCGTCCTAGACAGAGGCGCGCGATAAATCGGCCCGTCCCGAATGGAGAGGTTTATCACATTTATAGATAAATGTGAAGCTAAGTTGTCACCGATTAACATTTTTGGAACATCCCTGTCATATTTTTGAAAGTATTTTAGAGCAATCTTGCAGAACCAATCTTCAAAAATCACCCCGTCAAACCAACTACTCTTCGATCGGTTATATCTGGTTCCTCTTGGACCTCCTTGCCGCCAAGTGTCGTACAAATGTTCAGCTTTGTAAACGACATAGCATGGTAAGAGCTTTCCGGATGCGGTCCCTGCAAACATTACGGAGGTGCTGCTTTTGCTAGAGTTCAATACTCTTTCGGGACGTTTACAGCCTCGCCTAACTATGGCCTCCTGTTTCCCAGGGTCATCTGTCAGATTAGTCTCATCATAGTTTATTATTAGATACGGTGGAATTCCTTCAAGCGAAACCGCTAAACTTTGAAAATATTTCCTTAACACGTTTTCATCCACTTCTGCTCTAGATGATTTGATATTTTCACATAATCTTGTGGATAGCTCACCTCTGTGTGGACGCAAAAATGATAAAATCCAATCGGGCCCAGGGAAATTTTCTTTAAATCATTTTTCTATGACACCCTTAATATCCAGATATCGTTTCACGCACCTTATTTCAAAGTGAGATAAGGGAAATCCCCATTCAGCTGCTGTGGTTAGCCCTCTAATAAGTTCGTCTTCTTCCGCTTTTTTTAAAACTGTAGGTCTTCCATAACTCCCTAAATTCTGCTTTGTACATCTTCTCTGTAAAGTTGATTTGTTTACCTTCAGAAGCTGTTCAACAGGACTTTCCAGATTGCACGTCTTCTATAGCACTTTCCATATTTTTTTCTTCAAAGTCATGATATTTTTTAGAGCCTACTTTGCGAATATATTTTCTTGGCATGTTGATTCCTGGAAACAAAACAGACTAAAGGTTTGTTCCAACCCATCAAAAAACCGCCCTGAAACGGTCTCAAAAGTGTCACGCGCATGCGTGTGAAAGCACTTTTGGGACCGTTTCGGGAGGTTTTTTGATGGATTGGAACAAACCTTAAATAGTATGGGGTAACTTGAGCCATGGGACAATGGTTGTCCCAAGTTTTCCAAAATCATGACCTTAAAAAAAAAATTATTTTAAAAACTAAAAGCAGGTAACAATATTGGTAATATTTATAAAACATACGAAACTAAATTTAAAAAAATAATTGGACTTACCTGTTTACCTTTCGACTAGCTTTTCCAGATAAAGTTTCGAACACTTATTTTTGCCGTGTTTCTGACCACCACTTATGTTTTTTTTATACTTCTGAAATATCATCAATTTAGAAAGAATTAATGTAATTTATTCATTAATCTGTTGCTCTTCAACTACCGAAAATATTAAATTGAGGTTATGTGTATACTTGCGTTGTTGCCACTAGCAAAATTAGAACATGAGATGTTGCGTCCCAAATAACCCCATTTTACGGTATTTACATTGTCAATTCCTACTCTTTGAACATACCTATTTATTAAAATTACTCTAAAAACTTAGTATAGACTTCTACATATGGTTAAAAATTATCTAAAAGGTTAGATTCTTGAATATTCATAAATAAATAATTCAATTAAAATAATCAAACATCTATATCGGGATTATTTTGATAAATTAGAGGCAATTACAAAAAAAAATGCAGTAAAATGAATTTTTTCAAATTGCTGCCACTGGAGTATTTTTTAACCGATATTTTTTTGCCTATGCCTGATATTAGTACATATATCCTATTTTATGCCAACGGGTTTGACATATCCTTAATATTATAGTTCTTTTAGAAAATGTGAAAAGTCCTGAAACGACTCCGAAAATCTAGTTATTGGACAAAAAATTCAATTACTGGACACGAAATGTTCAGTTATTGGACACAGGCAAAGCAATTAGTAAAAGCAAATAAAAACTTGAAATTACCTACTTAGTATAAAAAAACTTTATTGAACTATTTTCACTTATATTTTTTCATTTCAAGTTGGAATGTATTAAAAAGTTCTTCGACGTCCATGTCGTCATTTGAATTATTTTCTGACATCTGGTCCACTTTTTTCCTATAGTGTTCAAGATCGTCTATTTCAATTTCTTCCTCACTTTTTATTTCTCCTGGGTTTTCGTAAATTTTGCTATTGACTTGACCGTTCTCATCTACTTCATACTCCTCGCAACTTCCTAGTTGTTTCGGTTCATTGCCATCTTTTTTTTTCTGTGTATTTATTTCATTATCTTTCTTAACGCAAAATTCTTTTGATTGAATTCTTTTCTTGCAGCTATCACACGTGAGGTAATTATTTTTTATTGTACGAACTTTGCATACAAAGCATGAATTATTTTTGTCAGTATCTCGTCTTTTTTAAAGCTTTTGCTGCTGCACTCTCTTCTCTTTTTCGCTTTCTCTCTAATTTATTATTTTCTAATTCTAACATTAAGGCACGCCTTTTCTCAAAACTTTCCTGGTACTCTCTTGATGTTACAGCAAAGGAGACTTTCGATATTGCGTTTATTTTTTCTTGTTGGTTGTTCTGGCACTTCTAGATAGTCACCTATATTTTTAATTGTTGACGGCAAGCTACAAGTGTCCTTACTAGGTTTTATGAAAATATTTTGTGTTACATTAATTTGTGATTTCTTTGTAAGTTGAATCTGAGATGAATTGACTTTAGAATCCAAATTTATTTATTTAATTTCTGGTTCACTTGAAGGTTGGTTTTCAGATGGATCTAGTTCAGGTTCAGCCTCAGTCGAGTAAAACACCTCAGTAGCAAACGATTCTGATATGTCTCTTACGTCAAAGTCTTTTTTTTTAACATGTGTCAATGAATCAGGTTTTTCAAAATAATTCCATATTTTGTACAAAGCCAAAAATTCTTCGGTAATACCTTCCTTAACCAAAAGATCATCGAATAACTTACATCTTTTAATTAAATCTTCACCAGTCAAAGTAACGAATGATCTATAGTCCATACGCGGGGGCGGCATTTTTACCTAAAAATGTGCTAAGGTGATAATTTAAATTATAATAGGTAAATAAAAAAGTTTTTATAATATTACCTCAGCACACTAATTTCCTCCCAAACACTTGAGTGTAATCAACAGCATCTGGGTTAAAAGGGAATAAACCACATACACGAAATTCATTGATTAAAGTGTCCCTTTTAATATTATTCGCCACTACTTTCTCCAGTAGAGGAGCAAATGTCATTTTATTTAGCACTTCTCCAGGGTTTTTTTCATAAAATTCCCTAACTGCCTTTTTCCATCCCATTTTTATGGACCGGAACACTGCAACATCGCATGGTTGGAGAATTCTGGTTGCATTTGGATATAAGGCTATAACTTCAATGTTTAACTCATTGCAAAGTAGGCTCAAGTCATAACTTAAATGGGACTTATGCCTATCCAAAAATAATATTACAGGGAATTGTATATTATTATTCACCAAAACGGATGAAATATATTTTTTACATAATCATAGAACGTATCTGCCGTCATCCACCCATTGTCGGATCTTCCAATGCCCCAATCAGGATCTTTGACAGTCTGACTTATTTTTTCCGGAACTCGCTTGTAAGGATACACTATCATTGGCGGACAAGTTAATCCAGAAGTAGAAAACGAAAACATGACAGTGATGCTTTTTTTAGATGATCCTTTTTCCACATAATAAAAATGTTTTGCGCCTTTTCTAGCAAGAACTTTGCCAGTTTCTGGGCAAATCTGAAACCCGGATTCATCGCCATTGTAAATTCTTGAAGGGTCATCAATGATTAAGTTTTTGGAAGTAAGATAACTATTTATATCTTTGAACCATTTTCGAATATCTGCTTCTGACACACAAGCGCTGGCACCACTTACTGCTTCACTTGTCCGCTGTACAGTTGTTGGATGTCTTTTTAAGAAAGCCTAAAATATAAAGTGACATCTATAAATATTTTCCAAGTCGGTATATTCTTTGTTGCCTAATTACCTTAAACCAACTATCGCCCGGTCTGTTATTTTTAAAGGGATTAGGACGAGGATTTTCAGTCAAAAATTTTTGGACGCTATTTAAAATGTCCTCTCGTTTTCTAGGGATTCCTTTTGTGGCCAGCTTTTCTATCCACCTGCAAAATTAAAAACAGTTATCCTGATATTTCAACGTCTTACCTAACTAAATTAACTTCACCTTACAAGATCAGACTCTTCTCTTGCTGAAAAGATTGGATTTGGACCGCATGGACACACACACACATTATGTCCAGGATTTTTTATTTTGAATTCCAGCGTTGACCTAGGTATTCCGTATTTATGTGCCGCATTTCTATATGACATTTTGTTATTCTTTATTTTATGTATCGCGGCTTTCATCGATTCCGCATTATATTTATTTTTCTTGGGCATGATTGAAAACTATAAATACAAAAAAAAATCATGTTTCAGTTATAGGACAGAGTATAAATCGGTTATTGGACAGCCGTCCAATAACTGGCTACACTGTGATTATTAACACCAAAATCGATGTACCGGAAACAGGAGAAGACGCACAAAAATTACACACAAAAAGTGTATAAACTTTGCAAAATGCAGTTATTGGACAGATGTCCAACAACTAAAAAGAATCATATTTTACAGTGAGTTATTGGACACCCCTCTAAAACATAACCTAAATTAAATATATCTATTGATATAAACCTTAAAAATACTTACTTTTACTAGACCACTACGTTGTATATTTATGCGCGCACTTTGGTACAATTTCACTGGTAATTACCATAACACATAATCTCACAATTGGCGCGAAAACAGAGGATTTTCAATTAAAATAATTATATATTTATAAGAGAGTTTTTAGAAAAGTTACGGGAAATTGAAAATAAAAAAATTTAAGTAAAATTAAATTTTTCGAAAAAATCCTCATAACTAAAAAACTATGTAGTTCATATTTAAAAATAAGAGGGAATTGCAAAAAAAAAATTAAGCGGGTTAAATCCTTGGAAATTCATATATAATTTATTTAATTTAAATTATTAGATATGTATATCAGGATTTAAAAAAAAAAATTAATCTATTTTTCAAAAAATCCTTAAAATACTAAGAGGGTTAGATTATTCAATTAAAATTGTATAATTATTCAATTAAAATCATTAGACACTTCGCTGGCTTGGAGTTATAGGGTTCTATGTTACAAATATAGTTTTCGAGAAAATTGATTTCAACGGTTGGGTTATTGAATGTTCAATTTAGAAATTGAACCTTGAAAATTCGCATACAGATTGCGAAATTAAAATAATTACCCTATAGTTACCCTAGAAAAGGTAACTCTTTGGTTAAAGTCTTCAGCATATACAGCATGGACTAAGATATTTATTAATGATCACTCTATACATAACTCTTAGGGACTTTCCTATTTATTTGCTCAACCTTTATTTACATAAAAAATAAACTATTCTTGGTATATAATGTGCCATTTATTATATATAAGTTTAGGGGCATTAGCATTTAAGTTTTATTCAACTACTTATGTATAAGTTTTAAAAAAAACCAATGAACCATTCAGTATATAAGATATATATTTTAGACTAAAATACAAATAAATAACAACTATTTTAAATAAATTTGTACTTAAGAAATATGTTTACGATATAAACAAAAAAAAAAACAATGTGAAGGAAATATTGATTTATTTAAATATAAAATTACTCGAAAAAAAGAATTTTTATATTATTATCCCTCTCTATCCTTTGGTTCCTTATAAGGATAACCAATAGAGTCAAAAATATCCTTTTCGGAACATATTTCCACTGGTTCCCCAGGTACACCTAAAAAAAATAAATTCTTTAATTTGGTATATTTTTGTTTATTGTATATTCTACCAGTGCTTCCTAATGGCCTCAAAGTGTACTCATTTAAAGTAAATCCCTGTTCTAAAGCGAAAGCTCTCATATCCTGATTAAAAATGTCTGACCCAGTAAAGTGTAATATGCTGCAGTAATATTGGTCATAGGGCTGGAATCTTATGTCTAATCTTCTGGTGGGTAAATCAGCGCTGAGTTGACATGCACCCTATTTAAAGTATTTGTATTATTGTCTTTGAAAAATGATTATTCAACTTGTGTTTTTTTTTCTCTTTTAATTCTCAAACAAATAAAAATATTCTAAACTCAGATCCCATAATTCTGTTCACAGGAATTTTTAAGGATTTTGCCCCAGAGACTTATTAATAAGTTTTTTTAGCAAAAACCCAGATTTGACGACTGCAATTGGCCAAGATGTGACAAACCATTTCAAATATATAGCAAAAAACGGTTGCTAGATTACATAACCTGCATATTTTAAATATCAAGAGAGTGCAGAATAAACTATTAAGATTTATTAACTACAAGGATACTGCATATTTCCACATTGGAGATAATGAATAAATTTAATTTAATGAGCCTGGAAAGGCAAAGAATCTTGACATGTCTGACATTTTTGTCCAAATTAATTAGAAGCTAAATAGATGAACTCAATTTGTTGGGTATGATAGCTCTTAATGTACTTGTGTACCGGACAATATATCCATTGCTATTTACTATGGAGCATGCTATTACCTAAATTCTCCTGTAATATCTATGTGTTAAGGTAAATAGTATAATAGGAATACTGTAAATTCTTTACCTGCTTTGTAACCTAATCTATAAATGGTTTTTTTACTGTAGATTTTGTAAAAAAAAATAAATTCTTGGCTTGATTTAAAAATTTTAGGAGTTTTTGAACTTATATACTTTTACTAACATGAAAAAAATGAATTAGGAGTTGACCAATTAGCTTGTAGTCTTCCCATTCAATTTATAAAGGTTTATCTACATACAAAATCCTTACCATAAATTTGGAATCGCCTAGGGACAAAGTCTCTGTGACCAGCCCACAATTCTCCAGTGCCTCGACAACTTCTTTTAAAATATGGTTATGGGTTTTGGATTTTTTATCCTTATCAATTCGGTCACTTTTATAATGGGGATGTGTGATTAGGACATCTATATCACCACTACAGGCTTTTCCCCTTCTAAAAACACCCTTTTATTCAGTTTACAACACTTTTTTGCCATTATTACCTGTAACTGCCGCAAATAGTCACATCATACTCTTTGTCTAAGTTTTTAATTGTTTTTACAAGAACTTTCTCAATTTTTTCAATCTCTTCTCGAGGGATTTTCTGCTCAAAATCATTCACATACTTCAAACCAACTATCTGATGATGAGTCAACTGATTGGTATGTTTTTTAAGCTCCTCAATGGAACTTATACCTTCTTCATACAGTTTTTTAGCTTTTGCCCTTCCTATACCTGAGACTCTTGTCAATTCTTGTATAGCCTGACTTTCTTTATCATGATGGATCTGAAATTAGGGCTCTCAATACTGAAAAAAGTCCTCGATATATCGCTCACATTATCCAATTTTTGTAGTTTACCAGTTTGCAAGAACTCATCAATTTTCTTGGATATCTTATCTCCGATCCCTTGGAGTTTCTTAGCTTCTGCCCCCGATGTGATCCTGGTAGGGTGAGCGGCTAACACTGACGCCGCCTTCCTGTACACTTTATATTTATGGATGTGTCCAGTTACGTTCTTTTCGTATTCGGCCAGTTCTGGAAATTTACTGTTGAAGTTATTATAAAAAAATATTTTTTTTTTTAAAACTGGACCTGTTAAAAATTCACAAAAATCATGGTTCGGATTTGATTCTTCACTAGGAGCCTTACGTTTGCTCATTTTTCCTTTAATCAACCTGGAAATCGATGTTTATTTATTATGTACTAAAATTTGTGGATTGTTGATAAAGTAAACGAATACATAACCAAACAAACATCATATTGATTTCACAGAAGAGACATAGAAAAAAAAGTATGGGGCCTATGCCATTCTATGCATAGTTAAAAGTTCGGATAGCTACAGTTTGTGCGCTAGCGTCGCTTTCACCTAGATATGCATATTTTTGATAATATGACAGCACTTAGAACATTGAAAGGCCTTTCAGCATCATTTTTTTTTCAGTTTTGAATACCGTATTATGTGAATCGCAGACTTGTTTGTTTACGCTACACAGGGTGTCCCTCAATCAACGTCACAGGCTATACGTCGCAGTCAGTATAATCCATAGACTTATAACCAAGGACTTGGTTATTGGTCTATGGTATAATCATGGTGGAACACTGATAATGTGCAGAAATGACTTTTAAAATGACTTCTGTTTTGTTAATGTTGATAAGTTTAATTCTTTTTTGGATGAAAAGGTTTGTGAATTTTCCATTGCATACTGCAAGAAAATTAACTTATACATCCTAAGGTTCTATAGGCCTCTTTCTGTAAATGTTATTAAAGGTATTTATTGACAAGTTAGAATGTATTTTAAGTGAAATATCAATCAACGCCTGACCTAAATTTGGATTTTCTGGCCTCCGGTTCTTCTGAGACTAGCTTGGCTTTGAGTGGGATGTTTAAATCTTCTGATCTTACTATGCACGTGGATCGGCTCACCCGTGTTCAACAGCTCAGTCAGAAAAGGTAAATCCTGGGCTGTCCCACCACTATGCTGTGTTGTGCTCCTTTCTGCAAATACCAATAATTGGTGTTAACACACACAACCACAGAATAATTATTATTCTATGGTCACAGATAGGGTAGGAAGATTGTACACTAGAAAAAACTTTCATAAATTTAAAGAACTTTGTAATGCAGCAAACTGGGAAAGTTTAATGTCGGAGAAGAGTAAGGAACCCCTTTTAAAATTTCACACAAAGTTGGTACAGGTTTTCGATTTAGCTTTCTCCTTAGTTGAAATTAAGAAAAAAAAAAGAAAATCTTGGTACACTAAAGGACTGCTAACTTCGGCTAAAAATCTCAGATCATTGCTTTACATTAGAAAATTTGCAATTGGTAATGCATTTTTTGGGTCGTATGTTAATAAGTACCGCGGGATTTACCGAAACTCTATTAAGCTGGAAAAAAACTTATATTACTCTAAAAAGAATTGAACAATCATCCAACAAATCTAGGGAGACTTGGAAAATTGTTAACAACATGAGGGGTGGTGTACAATGTGATCCTGTTTCTGAAGCTTTAACAGGTGAGTCCCTTAACACTTATTATCAGGGTATTTTCTTGTATCTCTCTGAGAGTTTGCCCCAGTGTAATGTCGATCTAGTCCCTTATCTTAGTAGCATTCAAGTCCCTGAAACATTTTCTCTTGGACCTACAGATCCAAATGAGATTGAAGCTGTCCTGCGTGACATAAAGAGTAAGAATTCTGGTGGGTGGGATGAAGTTTCAATGAGAGCTGCATTGCCACAAACTTCACTTTCTGAAGTAATCAATATTTCTTTTTCATCTGTAACTTTTCCTTATTCTCTTAAAGAGGCTTTGATGATTCCGTTGTACAAGGGAGGTGACCACAACAGTCATCAAATTTTAGGCCAATAGCTCCGCTTCCCACTCTTGGCAGGCTGATTGAGAGACTGGTTATGGACTGGTGTGATGGACTTAAAAAACGGGCGATGCTATTTTCAACCTTCTAGAGAGCCTCTACTTGGGGTTGAATTCTAGTGGATGTGCGGCAGCATGGTTTTCTGTGACTCATCCAAGGCTTTTGATTCTGTGAGTCACAGAATTCTGCTGCTGAAACTCGAGACTTATGGTTTCCGGGGAGCGTATTCACCGACCATCTAGTGTTAAGACCGTAATGAGGATTCATCGACGCTGATTGGTCAAATTTAATTTAAGATGACGTATTAGACATATGTCGATACTTAAAACTCTTAAACTCGAACTCGTGTTTCGTGTTAGGTTGTTTTCAAAATCTCAAAATGTATGATTTAACAAATGTAATTACGAAACTAAACGAGACGTTTTGTGTTGTGCTAGAGAAGTCCAAAAAATAATGTGCTACTTTGCGGTACGATGTGAAGAATGGACACTGTTTGCAAGAAAAGGAAATAACTTCTCCAAGACAACAGTACGAATAATCAAAGATATGGTTTTGGGACGCACAAAAGCTTTTAATGTAGTTGCACTTGTAGATTTTCTGGTAGTAGTATTTGCAGAATACTTACACAAAAGAATATTAAGCATGAATGCGTAGAAAAAATTGATAATTATTTATACAAAGTGCCAAGTGCGAAAGATTTAAATTGTAGTTATATAGTAAAAATAGGTATTTGTGAATGTCATTTTGGTGCACAGGGTCGTTTTTGTAAACATCAGGCTTTTATGTATAATTGTTTCCAATATAGTTTGCCGAATTTGCCTTTAGTGTCTGCTAGTGAAAGATACAATTTAGGACAATTAGCATTGGGAGAAAAATGTCCAGAACTTTCATTCTTTTTAGGTTTAAGCGAGGACATCCCTAATAACAGCGACGGCTCTTCCATCTCATCCAGTAACTGCAATCGAATAAGAAAAAACAATGGCAGAACCGAGTGAAGTTTCATCTAAATATTATGAACAAATTTGTAGTGAGGTTGTAAAATTCAGACCATTTCTACAGAACTTGCCATTGAATTTGAAAAGGAAGTTAAACCTTTGTATAGCAAAAATACACACCCAAGACAGTTTAACAGTTTTGTTGCTACTGCGGTAGCTCAGGTGTCTCGGAATTTCAAAGGTGGTGCAGCTATTCGCGTTCCAACTTCTATTGCATGATGAAGAAATGGAGTCACCAAGGGCTCAAATAGCTGCTGGACGCCCTCCAACAAAATTTAAGTCTAACAGAGTTAAAAAAAGGCCAAGAAATTTACATAAAAATATTATGGCAAATTTACCCAGTGCCAAATCTCATGGTAGGTAACTAACTAATCAATAAATTGGTAGATGCTAACCTTTTTGTGTATTGATATTATCTAATTTTTCTAATATGAAAATAAGATTGTTAATCAAACCCAATGTTACATTCTGTGTTGTTATGTATCTTTGCAATGTGCCAGAGTTATCTACCTTATTTTATATTTTATTTTCAATGTATGAAATAAAGAAGTTCGATAATATAACAACTTTATTTTATTTATTCTTTTTATACAGTTTCTTACAAGTTTAACAAAATAAATTATTTATTTACTGACAGAAGGATCTTTCACTCGCTTTACAACGTAACATTCTTGATCATTGTCAAACTCAAAATTTCATTCTTCATAATAAGTTGTTAAAAAACTACAATCAATCAAACATTATATTTTTTATAAAATTTTACAATATCTACATCTTTACATCAAAAATACGGATCACGAGCAGAAAAAAGTGTTACAGTTTTTTTTATGAATGATTACATTTATCTAGTTATAGTTGAAATTAATTGAGTAATGCAATCTTATGCCCACAAAAAACATAAAGATTAAGAGAAATAATTATTTAAATGTACAACCCCTAAAATAAAACTCACTCTATTCAATTTGTAAATGTTTATTGATTATAATAAGAAAAAAATAAAAGAAACAAAATGTGATTCACCCTAAAACCAAAAATATAACTAAACAGAACACTTCTCGTCACATTAACACAGGTACACATACAAATAGTTAATCATGTAATGGGCTTTATACGGGACTAAATTGTTTTATTTATAGTTTTGTTGTTTTTTTTAATTGAAATTTATCACGAAAATTAGTCCAAAATAATTAAAATTCAACTATAAAAAAACTTAAATTAGATGTTCACTCCAAAATTTATTCGAATGAGAACAGCAAACAGCTGTTATACCTACCTAATCGATACTCAAATCTTGACCAATCAACGTCGATGAATCCTTATTACGGTCTTAACACTAGATGGTCGGTGAATACGCTTCCGGGGAGGTGCTCTTAACTGGTTTCGAGCCTATCTTTCAGGTGGAACTCAGAGAGTGTCTGTTAGGCTACTCATTAATGCTGGTGTTCCCCAGGGCTCTGTCCTCGGTCCCATTTTGTTCTTGTTATACGTCAATGATCTGCCTCTGGTCCCTGTTTCTGGAAAGTTTACAGTTATTGCCTACGATATCACTATATTTTGGCATGATACCGATCCTGATAGAATGAGAGTTGTCATTGATAGGGATTTGACTCTTGTTAAGCTGTGGTGGGATGCTAACAAGTTAGCTTTTAACATCTTTAAAATCAAAATTTTTTCCTTTAGGTGTGATAATCTAGATAAGCTTTTAAAATTTGAAGACCACATCTCTTACTTGCAAAAAAAATTGTCATCTAACTATTATTAGAGTAATTTCTAATGCCCTTAACTTTGTTGTAGCCAAAAATGCTTACCATGCTCTCATTGAATCCCATCTTAGGTATGGAATTGTCTACTGGGGAGTTTGTTCCCAATATCTGTTTAATTCTTTATTTGTTATGCAGAAGAGGGCAATTCGCTATAAATGAGCTGCTGTAATGGAAAGTACTCGAATTGTCAGATAGCGTATAGAATCTATATATTATTTAGACGAAACATGGATAAATGTGACCAGTGTCACCAGATGACAAATATTAAGGTTTAGGCAAAAAAGGTCTTAGATCTTTCCTATCTTTGTTTTTAGGTAAAAAGTGAAGAAAATAAATTTGGTAACGTTTTCAGTTTATTAGAGCAATAAGCATGTTTTCTTCAAAAAGAAAATTTAGGAAATTTTTTAGGAATTTAGGAAATTTTCTTAGACCTGACGATAAACGCAAACCTGTTATTATGCGGTATTGTTTAATGTGTTTTTAATCAAGCTTAAAAATCTTTTGGGCATTTTTGAGTGACTTAAAGATTACAATCAACAAAAAAAAACTTATTTTCATGCAAAAAATTCCTTCTTGCAATTCTTTTGAACGAATATGAAACGGGCGTAAAATGAATAATAAATTTCTCCACTTTTTTTGACAGTTACCTGACATGGTTTACTCTAAAGTAATAGATTTGCTGAATAATAAACAGACGGCGTCACTTTGGAAGACAAAAGAAGAAAAATAAATCACTTCTGCGTCATCCTTCACCCAGTCAACACGTAGTTGTGCTGGTCCTTTCCTATCTTAAGAATTCCTTTCCTTGACCCTTTCCGACCCCTTGCCGTTAATACAACGTGCATTTCAGAATTAAACTTTGTGAAAGTTTCTATCCGACTTCCGCGTTATCATTCATCCCATCAACACGCGGTTGTTCGTCCTTCCTATCCTTTAAATCCCTTTCCCAACCCCTTGCCGGTGGTAACCACACTCTTAAAAATAGGTGAATAAAAATTCAACAATTGTATAGATTTTACATACAATTTGATTCTGGAAATAGTACAGAATCAATTTGTATAGAATTTCTCTATGCTATTGTGTTTAAACAACTGTGGTTCTATAATCAACAAATTGTGTATCAATTTGATTTATTTTATTGTATATATAGCACACTATTTGTGTACTTAAATTCGACAATATTTTATATTTATTTAATATAATTGTTCAGTAAATAAGCAAACTCTTAGTGTTTTTTTAACATGGTATGTACAGGAAAAAAACACAATTTGTGCATTTTAAATACACACGTTAGTGTAGGTTGTTTTTACAATATATTTTCTTTCATTTCAACTATAAAAATTTATTACAAATTGTGTATAATAATACTATATATTGTTTTATAAATTTAAATATAATGTAGGTTACTTATTTTAGGTTTGTATATCAAATTAACATAAGAACTGGAGTTTTTTTATTACAATATTTTGTATTTATATTCATAAAAATTTTAAAATAATCAATATATTTGTATAAAAAAATAAACAAATTGTTTAAAAATTTAAAATACATTTTTATAGAATTTCGTCATAAATCTGTGTAATAATAAATTTTAGGGGCCTGGGAAAAACAGGATAGGTCATAATTTGATTAAAATAAAATAAGTCTTGTAAAAAATGGGAAATAAGTGAGGCCCAACGTTTGGTCAGAAAAGTAGTTATATTAGAAAAATACAGATTGAATATGTATTTTCCTAATTTGACTTATTTTCTTTTTATCAAACGTTAGGCCCCACTTTTTCCCATCATGTTACTTAATTTACTTATTTAATTTTAAGCAAATTATGACTTTTTTCCATATTGACTGTTTTTCCCAAGCACTCTAACATTTATGTTTTATAAAAATTTTAGTTGCATAGATAGGGTAAAAAAATTCAATTGTTTTAAAAAAACATTTTTTTATTTAAATACCTTTTAAAAAAGTACACATAACCTGCACAACAAAACAAAAAACTTTAGTAGTAGTATTACAAATACACATTAGGAACGCAAATAGGAACTTAAAATGGAAATTCTTAGTTGTAAAAACAGGATTTTAAATAAGGCTAATAAATACATACATTTATGTACAGGGTCCTTTTTTATATTTGCGTGCCCATAAACAGGGGTAATGTAAGTGATAGAGAAAAACTTTTTATACAAAAGTTGCATACTTTTTTGCGTATTATCTTTTAGATTTGTAAAAAAAACAAAAGCGCATTGCAAAGTTAATAAAACAATAGCAATAAGTTGATTTTATTAAATATAGCTCTATATATATTCTGCTAGATCTAAAGACCTTTTTTCCCTGATTTTAAAAAGATGTAGCTTGTTTATATTTGGAAGGACTGTTTTTAAATTATTCAAGTTTACATTTTTTATAAATTTAAATCGTGTTCGCCAAGTTGATCATGGAGTGCCGAGACGTTCTGCATACGTCAACGTGACATATGTGTCGTTTTAATTTAGACCAACCCAACTCATAAGGAAATGGGTTATTAATAAGGAAAAATTTTAAGTAGTTTTTTGTTTTTAGAGAACTTTAAAAGAAACTTTAATCAAATTAAATTAAATTAGTTAAAGTGAAGTCAATTAAAATTAAGTTAAATTAGTCGTGATTTTCCATGGTAAGAACTTTAATTTGAATTAAATCGATATAATAACAATTAATATGTCACGTTGAAGTATGCGGAACGTCTCGGCACTCCATGATCGGCGATCACGATTTTAATTTATAAAAATTTTAAGCTTAAATAACTTAAAAACGGCTCATCTAAATATTACCAACCTATACATTTTTAAAATCAAGGAAAAAAAGGTCTTTCGATTTGGCAGAATATATATATAGTATTTCATTTTAAAAAAATCCACTTACATATTGTTTTATTAACTTTGCTATGCGCTTTTGTTTTTTTTACAACTCTAAAAGATAATACGGAAAAAAGTATGCATCTTTTGTACAAAAAGTTTTTCTCTATCACTAATATTAACCCCTGTATATGGGCTTGCAAATATAAAAAATTACCCTGTACATATATATGTATGTAGTTACTTAACATCTACAGTATATCAGGCAGGTAATTGTTAACAAAACAACAATCATTTACTGCTATCAATTTTTTTTAACACATGGTGTTGAAAATTGCACTTTTCAGAACTTACCGAGGCTTTAGAGTTAATTCTGTTAAAAATAGAAAAAAAAACCTTAGAAATCATTTAAAAAGTTTAAATTAAAAACTCGAAATGGAAAATTGAAATCTGTTTTTTTTTGCTTCATAACAGAATTAGCTTTAGATCCATTTTAAAGTCATAAAAAGTGCCATTTTCAACACCTTATATTAAAAAAATTGTTAACAAGTATGACATTATGATATATGAAAATTTTTAACATTTTATGTAGAACTTAAAAATGTGTTGACTATGGGGTGGTTCGTTTACAATAACTAAGGCTTTGGCATGTTTACATATACCGGATTTTCATATCCCATGGAAATCAAAATGATTGTTATTTCGTTTTAAATCGCCCTTCATCAATTTATTTCAAAATCACTTAATAAAAATAAATGACACAACAAAACGAAAAAACTTAAAAGAAAATAGAAATACCTAATATGAACGTAATTAGGAACTTAACGAAAATTCTTATCTAGGTACATAGCTACATATTAACAACATACAGTTTTAAGCTAAGGGTTTTATTTACAGGTACATAATAATATGTTCCTGGAGTTGGTCCAATAAACCCCACTCCTAAAGTTTATCTTCAACGAATATATCCATTTTTTTATTATGCAATTTTAACACTTTTAACACTTAACGAAACGAAAAAATCTTAAAACAAATTAATGCTGGGAACACTGGTGACACTGGGAATTATAGCAATGCTGCCAAATCAAATGTATCTTAAAGATTACACCGCCAATTAAAAAAGTTACGTTTCCTTTTTCCTTGCGCGTGTTATTATCACGATATTATTTAAATAAATAAAATTAGAACATATGCTGATTGGGCTTATTTTTAAATATCCTATTAAATTATTTTCAATTAACAACTTTAAATCGACTGCAAATTTTGATGCATACCTTTACAACTGTTTAATATTGAATCTGGCAACATTGACGCTAACAACGAAGTTCTAGCGGCAAAGGCAAGGGCGTCGGGCGCGTCCCCCTTTTTACACAATTGTGTATTATAACTACACAATACATGTTTTAAAATTCAATAATTGTGAAGGGCTATTAGCAAGAATCTTATTTATTCTACACAATTGTAAATAAAATCAACACAAGCCAGAAGAAAAAATTAATTAAAAATTGTGGTAAAAATATACTTGGTTATTAGATTTTTTACCAAACTGCATTGGATTTAAAAAAAAAAAATGTGGAATATTTATACATATTATCCTAATAATTAATATCCACTTATGGTGTATTAATTTAATATGCAATAATTGTATGAATTATACACATTAAACCATATACAAAATGCCTGAGAATTTTTATACAGGACTGTGAGATATTATCTAACAATTGTGTATTAAAATTAAACATTTTTTTTTACACAACAAAATGTAAAAAGATCCATCGGGATTTTTCTGTGTGCAGGACCGATGATGCCGGATGCATTGTGGGGGAGGCGACATCGTGCATTGAAAAGTTTCGATTGTGATTGATGATTTAATATAGTGAAAGTGTCGATTCGAGGAACAGGGTACATACCCGACGGTTTTCCCGAATCTCCAAATCGTGCTGGCAAATTGCCTCGTAGCAGAGCCATCAATTGAACAAAACAAGAACAACAAGAAAAACAAATAGTTGCTCTTAAATTACAGTTTATTATTAGAATACATTATATCATTTCAGCCAATAAGTCAAAACTAAAAAAAAAATTAACAGTTACTCTGGATCCAGGGCATGAAGTGCGATACTCTAGCGTAAACAGTGGGGAATCCGGCGGAGCAGACCCTGTTTCCGAAGGAAACGATGCCGACTTGTAGTCCGTTAACGACAATGGGACCGCCGGAGTCACCGTTGCAAGCCCCACGGCCATTTTGTCCTGAGGTACAGATGTGTTGGGCGACGATCATCGAGCCGAACGATTGTTGGCACACGGCGTTGGTCAAAATCGGCAGTTGAACGGTCATCAGTTGGTTGGCGATCGCGTTGCTCGCGTCACTGGTCCTGCCCCAACCGGAAAGGGTGGCGGTACTGCCGGCGAACGTTCCGGAATTGGCGGGGGCCAAGTTGACGATGCTGATGGTACCCGCCCTCAACGGAATGTTGTTCACCCTGACGATGGCGATGTCGTTTTGCATGGTGCGACTGTTCCAGCCGGCGTGAAGGGAACGACCGGAGGCGGCGAGTCTCACTTGGGAGGCCTCGTTTACCATCGGTTGATGAGCACCGGCGATCACTTGGATTGAGGAGATTGTTCTGCATAAAAAAAAACTCTATATAAGGCCTCTCTGTCACTCTTTAATAGATATAATGAGACAACAGATGCGGTGGAAACATTAGTGTTGATGGTAGCGCAAACTGATTATGAAATTTGAACCTCGAAACATATTGGAACGGAACTCCGGAAGTAAAATTAAAAATATTAATCGTTTATGTTCAATGTACTGGTTCTCACATGGCATACTGTGCTCAGACAGGTGCCGAAATATAGGCATTTGAATTTTTTTTTAAATTATGCGAACACAGGTTTTGAATTCTTAACCCTAGAACTACACAGTGGGGTCTAAAAAACCCAGGCGCTCAAGTTGTTCAATGTAACTCGCGCAGGCGTGCGTTTTTTGACCAACCGTTTCACGTTTCACGTAAAATACAGTCGCTACGCCGAATACGTGAATCCATTACCGTTGATTGAATATTTGGGAAGATACGCAACCTTATGGGCTAAAGCGTGACCGCAAATATGCGTGAAAAATAGATGGCGATTCTCTCCAGTATGCGCGAAAATAATTTCGTCCGTCGCTTCTCATTAGTAATCGGCCGATATCCCTGAGTCGTGTGGGAGAGTTTTTGCACAGGTTCGTGTTTCCCGTATTGCAATTTGGTAGTTGTTAAAAAATTTTCTTGGATATCATAATCACAAATAGATAGATATATGTAAATGTGTTTAGTTTGTGAGACAATGGCTCCTTTAGGCAAAATTAATCAGTGTGCGTATCGTGGGTGCAATAATGTAAGAAAATGTAAAAACAATGTTCTCAGTTTTTTCAAATTTCCAATTTTAAAACCAGTGTTGCTTAGCCAGTGGATAGAAAATATAGGCAATGCGGAAACATATGTTATGGATGAAAATTTATTAAAAAACAAAGTGGTTTGCGAAAAACATTTTGACAAAATATATATTGCAGTAAGTAATAAGCGAAAGAGACTTTTAAAATCAGCTGTACCAATTTCATGGAAAGGTATTATTTTTGATATTTTACTGTTTCCTTCCAAATTAGTGTTATAAATTTACTCTAAATTATAGAACCGGCCTCTAGAAACACAATTTCTTTGTCTGATACCTGATGTAACGCTCAAAGCCTTGAGAGTTTAGATGCAAAAGTTTTATCAATAAATTTGGAAAATGGTAAGTAAAGAATATTATAATATTACTTAAACTTGACACTTTATTTTTTATAGGCAGATTTTTTTAACTGTTGTTAAAAGTACATGAGTGGGTATACTTTTAATACTCATTCTCGTGCTCGCATGACTGAAAATATTCCTATTTGCCTTTTTGCATATTTTCAAACCCTTTTACAAGTTGGTGACAAACCTTACCTATTACGACAATAAGTATTATAATATTATTATAACTATAATTATTATTATATATAACTTACATATAGACAGGATAATTCTTTTAATGCACAAATGTAAATGGACGATAGATCTCCTCATTTTAGGATAAAAAGTTTGTTTGTTTTTTAGCAAAATTTGGAAATGCCTATTTATTTTAAGAAAGCTTCGCTTTTCAAATAAAGTTCTACAGCAAACAAATATTTTAAATTTAACAGGCCACTTAATTTGCTAACTAGAAGATGTTAAAGACGTATCACAAACATTTTTGGGCGGGATAAAAATGCTTTTTATAGGATATTACTTTTTATTTATAGGGTCCGCTAATTATTTTTTGGTTTGAAACTTTTTTAAAGATTTTAGATATTAGAGTAAATGTTTTAAAAAGCAAATTACAGAAATGTAACGTTACAGGGAAACAATACAGCAATTGTACACAAATAAATATAAGCTATTTGCAATACTCTATCCTTGTAATGTTTTTGTTTTAGCGGACACCATCAAAACTTATTCCAGAAAGAGAAATCCAGCAGTTGACGATGATAATGATGAGGCAGATATAAATTTATTTATTTATAGTGTTAAGCGTTTATGTACCACCCCCGAAAACCCTGTAACTGAAAAAAAAGAATTATGTAAAATAATAAGTCCAGAACGACAGGCAAATGAACTATGTCAAATATCAAGTCCCTCATCCACAAAATCCGATACAAAAAAACAGTTGGGTGCTGTACATTTTAAAATAGATGTTTTAAAAAACCAAATTAGGGCTAAAAGAATGCAACATATCCGTTTAAAAAGAAAAAGAAATGTAAATACAAATATTTTTAGAGTTTAGGGGAGTTACTCTAGAATGGTTAAAATTTTGTTTTGTTAGACAGAAAAAAGTTTGTTTGGCCAAATGGCAGTTTGTCTGAACTTTGTGTAGTAAGCAGGGTTCGTTTCTCGGTCCTATTTTATTTCTATTGTATATAAATGACCTGGCGTCTCTCCAGATAAGAGGATTCTTCACTATTTTTGCAGAAGACACCACTATTTTATGGACAGACATTAATGAAAGCACATTACCAAGAACAATTTCTAAAGATTTATTAATGATTAAACAGTGGTCTGATGCTAATTTATTGTCTTTAAACATAGATAAGACTAAATTGTTAAGTTTTTATGTTCAGAGCAGTTCATGATTCACAACAAAGAATTGGAAATGAATAATTTTAACAGATTTCTTGGAATTGTTATCGATCATAAACCTAAGTTTTATGGAGATATGTCAGGAGGCAAAAACTGGCTCGACGATGTTTTCGAAATACAAAAGGAAAAGATGTTAACTTGTAAATGAGAGAAAGTGTTTACAACAATGTATAAATGATTTTATTTTATGTTTTCAAATAACGCCAGAAACAAATAAAAAACCATTTTGCCAAATTTCACCTTTTTCCTGAATATTAGGAAGTATTTGGCATTTTTCCAATTTTTTAATTGCATTTATATTGCGCAACTTTCGCCTAATTAAACCATTTACTGCTCATCCTTATTTTGGACTTCCTGTATAATCGCGATGAGACCCTTCATACTGTTAAACAAAATATTTGTTTTTTTTTTCTTATTAACTTTTTCTAGTTTTAAGAAATAGTAATTAAGTGTTTGCCTGTATTGCAAATTAAAATATGGCCTATTTTCTATATTTTATAGTGTTGTTACACCCTTATTCAAAACCTTTTAAATTTTGCGATTTTATTTTTATATTAATTTCAGTTAAAGGTATCTATTTTTCAATATTTTTGTCCAAAAAAAGTGTACTTCACAGATCTCAGTACCCTACACAGTTTTTGAGATATTGGCTGGTTTCACAAACCCGTATTTTTAAAAATCACATTACGGGCTACTTTTTGCAAAAAATTATTGACTCTAAAAAACTATAGTACCGTATATAGATATTAAATCTTTAATTATTTAATTTACTCTTTATATTTACGTGAAACCTACCTATATCATCACCTTTATTAAATATTTTTGTTAATTTTCTAATTAATAAATAAAAGCTTATTGAATTTTTGTTTTGTTTTTATTTATTTATTTTTGTCTCAAAAAAGGATTTTGGTAAGTAATTTATTATTTGTTAATAAAATTTAAGTTGTAAGAGATAGCACCTTCCAATACATTACTTGACCACCACATTTATCTAGTTATTTATGCGAGATCACAGCGCATTTAAATATCGGCAATAACAAAATAAATAAAAGCGCTGTTATCATCATCGCCCTTGTCTTAAAAAAATAACAAAACGGCCGGGCGCCCAAAGATTCCCGCGTCGTTAAACTGCAAATGGTCAATATAACGCCGACAAAGAAAAACAAAGTTAGTTAAATTTAAAATACGACAGAACGTCGTATTTTAAATTTAAAGATGTCATCGTATAGGCGAGAAAAAGTGGTCACAATAATTTATTCATTTAATAAATACTTTTGTCATATATTTTGAAATAACGCCAGAAAAAAAATAAAATGATTTTGCCAAATTTAGATTTTACAAAGTATTAAGATTTTATTATAAAAGGACACTATATCGCTCAACTTTCCTTTAATTATACCACCTCTATTGACGTCCTTTATAACCGTGATGCGGGGTCTTTAAACAAAATGTTTTTTTTTGTTACTAGATATCTTTTTATAGTTTTAAGCATAGTCGGAGCGGTATCAGATGGTAAGGCTAAATAATGTGTTGAGTGAAAAACGAAAAATAAAAATTGGCATTCCTCAAGGAACGGTCTTAGGCCCGATATTATTTATAACATATTTAAACTCCCTTTTAAAATTACAGATTGATGGGTTAACAGTATCTTATGCTGATGACACGGCAATTGTTGTTTCGGGAGATTCTTGGGAAAGCATAAGGGACAAATCCATGAACATATTGGTAAAAATAAAAAACTGGCTAGAAACTTCTAAACTAACTTTGAATTTAACAAAAACTAATTACATAGCTTTTTCTTTGACTAATGTAAATAGACCTGAGTATACCTCGATTTTATTTAATGATGATTGCATTAAGGAGACCTCATCTACAAAATATCTCGGTATTATAATCGACAAAAATTTAAAGTGGAAAACACATATTGATTATGTCTCCAACAAAATCCGAAAACTTGTTCATAAATTTTACTTGCTAAGAGAATTTTTGAATAAAAAAACACTCACTATCATTTATAAAGCATTTGTAGAGTCAATTTTAAAATACGGAATACTGGTGTGGGGAGGACTTTATAATAACAGCTTATATAAGTTAAATATAATACAGAAGTACATTTTTAAAATAATTCTTAAGAAAAACCGTTTATATCCTTCTAATTTGCTTTTTAATAAAGATATTCTAGATATTAGATCGTTATATATACTTACAACATGTTCCTATATACACACTCAACCTAACTTAAAGATTTTGATAGATCATTCCTATGAAACAAGAGCTAGATATCACGAACACATAAAAATTCCGACAAGTTTAAATAATCTTAATCTGAGGTATATAAACTACTTTGGCCCAAAACTTTATAACTTATTACCAAGAGAGGTAAAAATATGTTCTAGAATGAAAAGATTTAAATTACTCACAAAGAATGTAATCTTTGAAAATCACCATCAATTTGTAAGGATTTTGAACTAGTTATTGTGATTTTATGTCTATTTGGGTAGATTTAAGAGATCTATGATGTTAACATTATTAATCTTTTGATTGTATATGCAAATTGTTATAGTAGAATTGTTTTTGTTTTGGTTTTCACGGTGTAGAATAATATTACAAATAAATGTAATAAATTATTAGAAAACTTTACTACGCACATACAGATGTTTTTACATCTAGGTGTTGAGTACTAAGACTTGTATTAGATATAGCTATAGTTTAATTTTTGAAATAATTAAATAATATCATTCTATTGTAATAACTGATATATTGTGAAATAAATATATTTTCTAGAAGAAGTTTCTTCTAGGAAACAAATACAAAATAGTTGTAAAAATGTTTATTTTTTTTTTGTTACTAGGTATCTTCTTATAGTTTTAAGTATTGTTGTTAGTTGTATTTGTTGTTAGTTGTAACAACTGGTAATTGAGAATTTTCCTGTGTCGCTTAAAACTTAAAATGTGGCCTATTTTCTATTTCTATTAACATCCTCACTCACAACCCCTTACTTTACAGATCTCACTACGCTGCACAATTTTTCAGATATTGAATCACATGATAAAATGGGTTACTTTTTACAAAAAATTATTGATCAAGAAGTTATATTACCATCGGTATTAAGTCTTATGAATTATTTCAATTATTCTTTATAATATTTACGTGAAACCTACTTATATCTTAAAATTTGTTCCATATATTTTTTGTATATTAGTTTTTAGTTAATTAAGTGCAACGGGCTTTTTATTTAAAAACTTGACCCTCTTGAACACAAAATGGAGGAAACATAATGTTTGTTGGAATTATAACTTGTATTAAACTTTGTTGGTCATTTTGTAAAAATAGCTTTTTATATATATTTTTGTATTAATTTTTGTCTCAAAAACATATTTTGGTAAGTAATTATTTGTTTATAAAATTAAACTTTTAAGAAATTTCAATATGCCTCCACCCTTAAGTATATCACTTATCACTTGACCACCCCATAAACGACACGTGTTGTATGTTCAAAAAAAAATAAAAACATAGTTGGCAGCATCATCCCATATCTTAAAAAAATATCCAACACGGCCGCGTAACCGGAGATTCCAGCGTCGTTGAAAACCTGACTCAAAGAAGCCAAAAGCCATGTCCACGCAGCTAAAATAAATTGTTCCTAGATTTGACGCTTCGCGGCAGCACCGTGTGCACGAAACTGAACGGCAATCCGATAGTCGACCGGGTACACTTTTTAACACAGGATTGCGTATCTTCCCAAATATTCAATCAACGCCATTACTTTGCAATTACGATATTAGTGGATCTGTGGGTACGTCAGACCCCAGTGTGCAGTTAACGACTGTTAAAGTTTTGAGGTGATTTTTTTGTCATTTCCTAATATGGATAGTCTAAGAGAGAAAATCGTCGTAAGTTAACGGAAAAAGAGTTAGAGTTTGAAGCTGAAAATCTGTGGACAAATGAAAAACAACGCGAGATCATTGAAGATATTTTTGGAGACTTATCAGATGAAGAAGAAAACGATGTTCTTGAACAACAGTCTGACACCGATAATGAACAAAGTGTAGATCAAGAGGAAGAACAAGGAGGTCCTAGTACGTCACAAAGAAATGTCACCAGTATACTTCGAAAAAATGGGCATCGTTAGACCATACAGGCGCCAGCACGCCAAGGACGTCCAAGACGAGATAACATTGTTTTACATTTGCCCGGCCCAAAGAAAGAGGCAAGAAATGTTCACAGCCCTATCGAATCATGGAATTTACTGTTCACCGAGGAGATTTTGGATATAATTGTACTGCATACCAATCAGAAAATTCGTAGGAAATGTCAGAGCGTCTTGCCTCAGAGTTACAAAAAATTTTTTAGTTTCATACTAATCTCCTCTTATTCTATGTCCAATCCCTTATACATTTCGAAGGCTTTAATGCATTTTTTAAGCAAAGAATTAAGAGTCAAATGCAGTCATACAGGAGGATGAAGGTTAGTGAAGACTTAGGTCTAGGTCACGCCTGATAAAGGTGTTTTTTTATGGCGATGAAAATAAGTATGCTAAAATGAATAATATGACTCCAGCACACACTTATGCATAATATATCAACCCTTTGTAAAAATTCAATAATTTTACCTAAATAAAACATAAATTTTTAGCAAATCATGTATCATAAAAGCCTGCATTGAAATATGCCAAACTGGTTTTGCCATATGTCTTTTCTAATATCCTTTATTTTATATTGGCCTTTATATAAGGGCCAATATAATGAAATAAGCAAAAGATTATCAGAAACGGAATAAGGAATGCAATAAACCATTAACGGATTGAATCGGAGCTACAGAATCCGAGATAATAATGAAACAGTGGGAAAACAAAAGAAAACTGGTTTTTTCCCACCGTACCATTTTTTTTTTCTAAAATGATTATTGGCAAATTTTAAAGTAAGTCCTAAACTAACAAACTTTGATACAAACCAATAATTATGTCATAAATAAACCCCAAATACCAAATTTCAATCCAATCGGACCCATAGGAAAAAAGTTTTGGTAGTCACGTGACCCTAAAACTCAATATTTCAAAAATTTGTAAAAAATTAATAATTATACCCTAAACCAAACCCAAATACCACATTTCATTCAAATCGGGCAAATACAAAAAAAGTTAAAAAAAAAAAAATTACCACATAAAATAATAATACTCATTAAATCCCGATTAGATTTTTTTTTATCATTAGGACCCACTGTGTTGTAATTTTTGTCTAGCAAAATGCCTTGTATAGACACTGTGTCGCATGAATATTATATTATATTACACGGAAATTGCTAAAACGTCAAACGTTGCCGAATTATCACGGCTAAAAGAACCCGATTTGGTAAAAGATATGCACATATTCGGATTCTCCAGAGTCTCTGGAATAATTCCGTACCAATTTCAGGAAGTTCTGAGCTATTTTAAGCATTTTATCAATGAAATTAGGAAGCAAGTCCGAGCCAATTCATCCATGTTGACGTCATGCTGTCAAAACGTAAAAGTCAGCCGTAAAAGTCGGCAATAAAATCGCGCGTAGACGTCAAAATCGACCATTTTCAGACGATGATTTCGGGTATAAAAAAAGGTTTTTACCTTATGATTTGTACATGGAAAAATAGTATAAAGCCTTAGGAACAGTTTAGCAATCAATTCTGGACCGATTCCAATCGGTTTTAGTAGTTAAATTTCGATTATAAAAAGGGTCTTATTTTAGGTGGAAACGGGCGAAAATCGTCGGTTTCGTTGCCACGGAGACGCGCACTTGTTGGGTGCTAGACCACATTAGTTTTTATACCCTGATCATCGGGCCCGTAGGGGTACCAATATTCAGCTGACCGATTTTTTGGGACCTATCATGGAAAATTTAATTTTCCTGGAAAATGGTGATATATGAAATAAAACGGATTTAGTGAATTATAGCCAGATAAATTCCGCGTGTTTGAGGGCAAAAATGGTCTTCGTAGGTGGCATAGCCATTGCGGTATTAGGCGTCAAAGTCAAATAATAGTGTAGAGCAAAAACTGCTCTACGTAGATGATTGTAGGGTGTGTCGAAAAATTGGTTTTAAAAGGTTCTTTAAATGCTCCAATTGAATGAAACTTCTAAGTGCCGCCAATAAAAAGTTATTAATATTTGAAGAAAAAAAGCGTGAAAAAGGGTATTTTCAACTGAGCGCTGCTCACCCTGTATAAATGATAGCGTTAAACTTAATACTTTGTTTTATTCGGAAAGGATGTAGGTTTAATTAATTCAAATGATTTTTTTTTAAATTTTGCACCATAAAAATTTTACACAGAAAAAACTAAAAAAAATAAATTTTTTTGGGTTTTTTTGATTTTTCTCCTAAAAAAAACATTTTTTCAAAAAAAGTCCTAAATAAAAATTGTAGCTCTCGATAAGGCGCACACATCTTCTGTGAGTCACTATTGCCGGAAAGATACCGTTAAACCGTCAGAAGGGCTAGAATATCACAAATGTCTGAAACTTTGAGCGTTAAAAAAAAATACTTCCCGTTTGCTGAGAATAACCAAAAACTATACAGATAAGGTCCTCATTAACTCTAATCGATCTGTTAAATTTCATAATATTCAAGAAACCCTTGCGACCTGTATCGAATTCCCTTGACCAAAATAGATGAAAAAAAATTTGAGTTTGAAGGCGTTCTAGTCCTAAACAAAAAAACAGATAAAAATTTGAAAATAATCAAATTGAAGCCTCATATTTCTAGATTATAAAAAGGTAAACATCGTTTCTCTAACCCAAATACAACCAAAGTTATAAACACTTTTGTCCGACCGGTCCGAATTTTGTGCGAAAACTCCACTGCGGGAGAGCCCCATAATAAGAGCTACGCTCTTATAATAACTAATACGACAGAATTGAAGGCATTCATTGTTCTACTTACTGTATCTTACTGGTGCGTTACGTGTCTCAAATTGTAATATATATGAACTTTGGTCAATAAAGTACGGCAATGGCCTATTTCGGGCAACCATGCCCCAGCAAAGATATCAGTTTATAGCTCTTTGTCTAAGATTTGATGATAAAATGGACAGAAATGCTAGAAAACTGGTAGACAAGTTCACTCATATTCGACAAATATGGGATATTTTTATAAATAACTGCAAATCATACTATACGCCCTATGAGAACTGCACCATTGATGAACAGCTTGTGAGTTTTCGTAACATTACGATTGATAATTGGTTCACGTCAATACCTCTAAGTGAGCAAGTGTTGGAACAGTATCAGCTAACAATCCTTGGAACTTTGCGAAAAAATAAAAGAGAAATACCTCTGAAGCTTATACAGAAAAAAGATGTAGGCACATCCTTATTTGCTTTTGACAGAAACAAAACCATAGTTTCATACACACCAAAGGAAAATAAAACGGTACTGCTTTTATCAACTTTGCATCCTGATTCGTCACTTAGTACTGTAAATGGAAAACCAAACCTTATACATTCCTATAATGAAACCAAAGGTGGTACAGACGCGTTTGATCAGATGTGTCACATTACGCTGACGCTGGCCTCTTAGAATGTTTTTTAATATATTGAATGCTAGCGGAATAAATGCTATGGCACTATTTTCACTTGCAAATCCTCAATGGAAAGAAGAAAGAAAAAACAATAGATAAACATTTCTAAAAGAACTTTCAATGGCACTAATCGAACCGCACCTAAAGGAACGCTTACAAGTTATCAATTTGCAAACCTCGCTACGTCTAAAAATAAGCGAAATATTAGGAGTAGATGAACCTCAAAGGGAACGTTTCGATGTTATTTTGCCTGTGCAATGTGCCACAAACCATACTGTTTGGAGCATAGGACTGAACTATGTTGTGAGTGTCAGAACAAAAATTGAAGTGCTTGGCTAAGAAAACAAAATACTTTTCTCGTTACAAAATTTAGGTTTTCCTTTAGTTTTAAGGTTTTTTGAGAGACTAGTTACATTTTGTTGATATTTTTTTGTTATAGCTTCATATTTGTAAAAAATGCAAGAGAAGGCACTTGCCTAGATATATTTTTTATTTTTATTTTTGTACTTCTATGAATTTTCTTTTATTAAACATTTATTGATAATAAAACAATGTTTTTTGTTCTGTAATCCACACATAAAAAAAAAATTGAATAATAGTTAATTAAACGTAAAAAACAAGTGGGGTTTCTGAGACCCCACTGTGCAGTGTACGTAAGATAAAATAACTGTGCTGTTTCAGGGTTAAAATGAGAAAGTAAATAAAGTTTCCTTCTATGTTCAATATAGACTTCGGCTATTGAACATAGAAGAGTTGTTTGAAACAAGAAAAAGAAATTCCATTGAGAAATTTCTCAGTAAAAAAAACCAAAAACTTAGCTTCCTTTTGGTATCCCATCTTTAAGGTATTAGACTAGGTAAGAAAGGGAATAACTTACCCGTCGATACAGTGAGCGGCGGTCAAGACGCAGGTTTGACTGATAATGGATCCACCGCAAAATCCGCCGTTGTTTATGATGAGGGCTACTTGATAAGGAAACTGGTGGCGGGCGGCGACTTGTCCATTTACGATCCTACTGTCGGGAACGACCGGTTCCGGAGGTCCAATTGGCTCGACGGTCACATGACGAGGGGTAATTCTTCCCCAGTCAAGGAACTAAATAACAAAACATTCCATATAATAAATAAAAATGTGCCCTACTTCCGCCTTTTTAATAAATTCATAGCGTTGTTACAATACGGAAATCACCACGTATGTCACTTGGCAAATGACATTAGGAGGTAAGCAATTGTAACAAACGGAAATCACTTGTCTAGAAGTATACATTGACAAGTGACAACAGGGTAAGTAATATTGAAGTGACTTACCTCTTCGTCGGCTGCCACAAAGGTGCTGGCGAAGCACACCAAAGCAATTACGGCGAATTTCATGTTGAATTGTGGTAATTCTGGATTCCAGCTAACCACTGTACTAATTTTGCCAAACCATTGGCCTTATATACGAATTTCGGTACTACGATAAGGGATGCAAGTGTCGGAAAACATAAATTTTTTTTTAAATCTTCACGTCAGCTTAGGATTAGCGTTGTTTATGTAGACAAGGCTTACTGTTGTTTTTTTTTAGATATTGATTTATAATTCACTTTAAAAAAATATATCGGGGATTATGGGGATTATGATGGGATAATTGATTCCAGTAGCAAATTCTTAATTAATGGCAGATTAACTGAGAAGTGTTGGGTCTAAAAATAAATATTTTGTATGCATAGGGCACACAATTGCAACTCATTGAATTATTTAAATTTCTTGAGACATAAAGGGTCTTGAAAACGGGTACGCCCTTTTTTATTTTAATGGAACATCTACGTGAAATTCTGAGGAATTTGATGGATCACATGCCATACTTTAGAGGAATAGTTTCTGAGATGGAAAGTAGTTAAGAATGTAAGGAAAATTAAATGCATCGTCTATCGTGCTATCGTCTGCATAGTGATATGGTCATCCACGTTCCTGTCACTTGTCATTTTTAACTGTGGTTTTTCAATTAAAATGATGTAATTATACTTATGTAATTTTACGGATTTTGGAATAGTTAAAAACCTGACAACAATTACTAATATACCGGGTTGGGAAGGGCGGGAAGACCTTTTTCCACAAATGAAAATGCCAATTTTTTTGTTAAGAGTTATGTATTTCGATGAGTTCACTCATCATCATCAGACTCTTACACCTTACACTACATAGCTGTGATATTCACATGAAAAACAATAATTATCATTTTACAATTACTAAGTTTACTTTAGTAATGTGCTTTGACTTGTGTTTACACAACTGTTTTAAGAAGAGGTTTTTGTTATAAATTAAGGTCATAAAAACAATTTTAAATCCATTTGATATCTGTTGACTATATACGGAAAACTATATTATAGATCTGTGTATACTGTATGTGAAAAACGATGCTCGGTGTTTCATTCCACTATGTGACTCTCCAAACTTGGGTTAATTACATTACATTAACCAGCTATTTTTTGCGAACTTAGATGATTTATTGATAAATTTATATACTTATCAACTCTTATTTTCTTATAAGAGGCTTATAAGTATGTAATGTCGGGATCAATTACACCGCCCAACAGCATGTATGTTGCATGGAATATTTTTATGATTCTAGGCTTATTTTTAATGCTGATATTAAATAATGTCATCAGTTTATATGTGTCAGCTCTAGTTTTTGAGTTAAAAGGAGGGAGTATTTTTTGGGAATTAAAAATACACTCAACGTACAAACATTTTTAATTACAAGAACTATACACTCAGGAATTTTGACTGATGATTTTTTACTAGTTTTGAATGAACTGCTACTCTGAATACTCCAGCAAAAATCGGCCAACATATGTGCATCCCAGCGACCCTGAAATCGTTCCTCCATGGTTCGAAGATCTTGGTGGAATCGTTCACCCTGTTCTTCACTCATGTCACCGAGATTTTCAGGAAAATGGTGTAAATGGCTGTGTAGGAAGTGCACTTTGATGCTCATGTTACATCCAAGTCGCTGGAAGTGTGACAACATCTCTTCGACGTGCGCAATGTAATCATCACCCTTCCTATTACCTAAGAAATTTTGGATAACCCAAACAAAGGAATCCCATGCATTCTTCTCAATTTCTGACACTGAGCTGGTGAAATTAGGATCGTTTACCAACTTGCGAATTTGTGGACCATCAAATATACCTGCCTTACGTTTTTCTGAACTTAGACTTGGACATTTCCTTGAAATATATTTGAAACATTCACCATCTTTATTTAATGCCTTAACATATTACTTCATTAAACCTACTTTAATGTGCAGGGGTGGCAATATGATACGATCTCGTGGCACTAGAGGTTTTTTTATAACATTAAGACTACCTGGAAGTAGTGCTTCCCTAGAGGGCCATTCTTTTCTTGACCAATGTTCTGATTTTGCTCTACTATCCCATAAACACATAAAACAAGGATATTTAGTGTAGCCTCCTTGTTGTCCTAAAAGGAAGTTCACCATCTTAAGATCAACGCAAATCACCCATTTATGATCGTTATATTTGATTTTGTTCATGACCAGTGCTATTGTGGGGTATTCTTCCTTAACTTTAGTTGAATGTGCTATTGGTATGGAGCCTAGTTTATTTCCGTTGTGCAATAGTACACACTTCAAACTCCGTTTTGACGAGTCAATAAATAAACGCCAATCGATTGGTTCATATTTCTGCAAGCCCATGGCAGTCATTAAACCAGAAATACTAGTACAAAATACAAAATTATCCTCCTCAGCGAAAAAGGGAAGTAAGTCTTTTTCTCGAGTGCGGTAATAAGAAACTTTAGTTTCTTTAGTTAAAAGATTTCTCTCTTTTAATCTGGAGGCCAATAATTCAGACGAAGTTTTGGATAGTCCAAGGTCTCTAATTAAATCATCAAGTGCACTTTGATCGAATGGTTTTGGTTCAAAGAGATTTTCTGGAACAAACTCGTCATCGCTCATGCTACTCAGTTCATTTAATTCATCAGAACTTTCTGTAGATGTAGATGGTAATGGTAAAGATGTATCTTTTGAGCTCCTTACAGGCCTCACAGCTGATGTTGATGTGGGGTAAATCCATTTGGAGCGGTTCGTCTTGTTGATTCCTTTTATATTAACAACGCAAAAATAGCAGTCATCGTGATGATTTAAAGGTTCGCGCCAAATCATTGGGGATTGGAATTTAAAAGAGAGTCTCTTCTTAGTGGCCCATAAACGTAATTCTTCAACACAAATTTTGCACACAATATTGGGCACCCAGCACTTGTTATCTGTTTCCAAAGGAAAACCAAAACACTCTAAATACGCTCGTTTCACAAAGTCTGACATATTCAATCGAAATTTTTGAAAAACATATTCACCACAAATATAACAAAAACAATTCGGATCGTTAATGCAGACCCTTCTTAGCGAAGTCATGATGAAAATTACAATAATTTATCTAAAACGCGACTATAATAGATAAAAAACCAAAAATAAAGATAAATGAGAAGAACGTAGCTATATCTAAACAACTCGAGCTGTTAGAGTAAAACTGACGACAGATTCGAAATCAGAAGCCTCGAATTAGTAAACAACAATAAAAATATTTCAGTCAACATAAAATAACCTTCGATTTGTTGTGCAGTGTTATAACACATGAGAGCCCTTTTTAAATATCTTTATTCCAAAGACTACCTATGACTGTCTACCCACTTTACATCACTTATACTTATTGTTTTATATAATTGCTTACGTTTCTAAACGATGTATTGGAATTCAGGTATCAAAATAATAAAACCTACTTACTAACTAGGTTACCTTGCTTAATCAGGTTAGTATAACAATTCGTACAAGGATAAGTTATGATATTTTAATTGTTATGAAATGAACTTATAAACTTACTTCTACAAGTATATGGATAAATTACTTAGCTTGAGGAGATTAAGCAAAAATTTATCTAATAAAATAATATAATTCTTTAAATTTTGCGAAACCCCGATAAGACAGACCACAAGAAAATCAAAGTGAAAATTTTTTCGTCCTGTTTCGGTTTTCAAATTTTTCTTAGTTGCACGGAATCTTAATGCGCATTACATCGAGATCATCCACATATTTAAAACGTTTTAAAATAATGCGAATTAGGAACATTAAAACGGTTTATCGGTGTTTACACAGTTACATGCGTTTTATCTTAATTCGCATTTACGGTTGTGTGTAAACATAGCAAATGTCTTCAATCTGTCAACTGTCATTCTACTGTCAGGGCAGCCTAATTTCATCATTATTATTACCGTAACATAACCTCAAAGTTTTTCATGGCAAAAAGACCGAATTTTCCTGCAATTTCCTCAAAACAGCTTATTATCAATACTAAAACGGTACGATGATTAGGACTTTCATACAAATAGCGGTAAAGTCGAGCAGTTTTAACCAAATCGCTAGAAATGTTTCCTCCCAAAGTCCACTATCGAAACCCACTTTTTTCCAAAAATTTTCCTCAATAGCGAGCCCTCACGAGAGTATCACCTCGATCCCGGTGAAAAAACGGGTGCAACGCAAGAAAAAGTCTTTGGAAGACGAGGTTAGTGCCCCGGGGGTGTTTAATGTGGTGGCATTCGCCACTTCGGAAGAGTATGACCTGGAAGGCCTTAGGCAGGGATTAAAGAAACAAGACTTATATGAAGATCATTCTATACCTAATGATAATGATGTAATACATGCGGTAAGCAATTGTAATTTTCATAACCATATTTATTAAATATTAAAATAATAAGAAAGTTTATTTCAAAAAGTAGGTACAGAATAAATACTAGATGATTAGATGCGCAATTATTTATACTAATAATTTGAGTCTGCAACTAAGCAATAACTTCTAATGCCCAAAGAAAAATACTATAAAAAGAAACATTTATTAAGAACTGAGTTTTTCGCTTAAGTTTTAACAGGCTGTTGTTTACACTTCTTTCAATTTTCAGGGATCTTTTGTTTTTTAGATGTTGTAGGGCATTATATACTTATTCTGGGTGCAGTAAACACCAGACTTCTTTGTGTTGTAGACTAAAACCCCACAGTGAGACTGTTTTTGTATTATTTTGGTGATTGTCTAAGTTTTCTGAAAGTTTATCTTTACACAGCAACTTGATGACTCTTATAAACTTTTTTTATTATGGTAATTAACCAATTTACAAAAATAAGTATAAAAAATATTCAATAAAATAAGATTTTATATTCCAATACAGCACTTGAAGTATTAGTACTATCATTAAATATCTAGCATAAAAAACAGATAACAGGTAACATCAATAAAACCAAATAAAATATAAGGACAACAATGGTTTAAAACAAAGTAACTACAATAGAAAAAGAGACACATTTTAAGCAAAGTCAAGATATAAAATTATATTGCACTTAAACAGATTTTAAAATTCATTGAAGTGAACTCGGAGGAAGAACAATAAAAACAAATCTATACTGACACTATTTGAGTTAATCATCATTCTATTTATTGCACAATTTTCACCATACAGTGTATGACATTGTTCAAGGTAGAACAATCTAGTCTGTCTGAGCACTGTAGTAGGAGGAACATTTAAATTAAGCTGACACAACACCTCAGGAGACTGTATTACATTGTTAAGAATCTTATATGTTGTGATCACAGTTTTTACGTCGAGTCTCCAACTTTTGAATGTTCAGCAGTCTATACATTTCATTGTAATTAATAACAATAGAAGAAATATTAAGCTTGTAAGCATGTCAATGTTAAGGCACAGACTCTTATTATATAACCACTATTCGTATTTATTGGATTAATATCTGTCTCAATAGTATAGATCGAGATGTCATCAACAAATTATTAAATTTTACATATTTAGCATATTTTTACAATATCATTAAGAAAAATCACAAATGGATTTATCCCTAGTATACTGTCCCGGGGCACACCGAACACTGTAGCTTTATGTTCAGAAACATTCCCCATTAAATTTTGTTGATTGCACTCCATTAAAAGTTTTTGCATTAATTTAAAAAATTGTCTCGAATTATTGACGAAATTGAGAGGCACTGCACCAATCACTTGTTTATTTTCCAACGAATTTTTCCACTCAAATTAAACTGATTGTAGTGCACTTTCACATGAATCATGTTTTTTAAAATCTGCCCGGTATCTGCTTAAAAATTTTCTTCCATGTATGTGACCACTTCTTTGTTAATAGTTGATTAGCAGCTTTTCATAGACTGGAACCACATTGATGTGGTGAAATTCTTCGCATTTAACGCTATTTGTTTTTTCTATATAGGGGTAAAAAAAAAAAGAAGCATTTATTTCTTTGTTTGTTACCCAATTACAGGAAAGAATAAAAGGAAAAAAAAAATTACCAAAATAAGTATAAAAATGAAAAATCAAAATGTATGCTTAATATTCTATGAACTTAAACAGACTATCTATATACTTACTAGAAAGACTCTGCATCACCTATTTACTTAATACTTGCTATATTAGACATTAAACTGTCAACAAAAATATCGAATAGTTCGTGTAAATTATTATTAATATAATTCTGACACATTATATTAATAGGGGATTTAAACAAAATATTAGTTCTATAGCGGGATTTACATAAAATAATCTAAAATGCTTAGAGTTTATTCTTGGTAGCCGAAAATTTAATCCAGCCAAAAGGGTGGGCCAGTCAATCTTGTTATGAATAAGGTTATATAAGAATTTTATGGAAAGAATTTCTCTTCTTTTTGCTAAGGGTATAATATTAAATTTATTTAAGTATAATTGACTATCCAAACCTCTGGCTGGAAAGACACCTTCCTCTCTAAACCAGAGATACTTCATAAACTTGCGCTGAATGCGCTCAATATCATCTATCAGGTATGTAAGAGAAGAAAAGTAGTTTTAAAGTATTAATATTTTCAAAGTGCCGACGGTTTCGATAAACAAAGCCCAACAATTTGGCAGAGTCAGACACTATTTTTGCTATATGCTTGGCGAAACTTAATTTTGCATCATAAGTAATTCCCAAATCAACCGCCTCATCCACTCTGGCCAACACAACATTATTTGCTCTATAGTCAAAATTGATTGGCAACAGTTTTCTAGAAAATGAGAGAATAGAGCATTTATTAACATTTAAATATAGACATTGCACCAATTCTCTACTTTATTAAGATTTACCTGAAGGAATTCGTAATCGTCTTCAGTATCTATTTTTGTGAACAATTTTATATCATCCGCAAACAGTAAACTCTGACAAGACAGTAAATTGGCAAGATCGTTTATAAATAATAAAAAGAGAAGCGGGCCCAAGTTAGATCCTTGCGGAACTCCCGAGCACACTTCATATATAGGCACCGTCTATAGATTACAAGTCAGACCACTCGAGCGGCCCTGAAATCGATTGCCCCAGCCCCCGTTCCTCACCTCGCCAGGCATCGGCTGGGTAGAACCCAGGTTTAGTTTTCGCAAGTACGTTAACTTGTGTGCATCCGTTTCGCGAGAGAGTTTTTGCCTGTAGCGTTTTAGACAATAATTTGGTTACAATTAAATAGTTCATCCCTATATGTTAAATAGTTTGTTCTGTATTTTGTGTTTTACATAAAAGCATTACAATCTTAAAAAATAGTTTATTATTTATTTTCTCCCCCTAATGTTACTGGAATAGTTTTAGCCGATTTTACAACCTATTATCCCAAACCAACACACCCCACTTCTTTTTGTCGGCCACCAATGTCAGAGTTTAAGACCCGGTAAATTTTGATATTTTAACATATTTTGTATATATTTACTATATCCACAAATGAATACAAAGTATATAATTTACAAAACTACTTATTTAGCGCTTATTATGATAATTGTTTGTTATTCTTTTGCGCTTTTGTATTTTTAAAACGACCTAATTCAAAAATTAAAATAACCCATACCATATTTAAATTATTTTATATTTTTTAGTGTGTTTAAATGTGTTTTTTGATTGTTTATTTATTTTAACTTTAGATTTATTTTTTGAATATTCATCTCTAAAATTTCAACAAATATTAAGTAAAAACTTGTATTTTTTGATGAGACACCTAAAAATGTAACAAATTTAAACAATTCAACAAGTAAAGTTTTTTCAAATTCACTTTTTATATATTATATTTGACTTAAAAGGCAGCCATTTTGAATCCGCCATATTAAACGCTTCCAATTTATTTAAAAGTTCAAATTCATTGAACTGATCAAAACTTAATACACTAGATACACCAATTTTAGAAAAGGGAAACTCAAAAACATTTTAAAAACTGTCCTTGTTATCGAAAGCCAAGCACCTACAAAATTTGAAAACAATCTGACAAGTAGAAGTTATAGTTTAAATAGAATTCTTAGATTTGTTATATACATACATACAAACATTGCTACATAAAGGCAAAGAAGTGAAGCTAATATAAAAAATGTGTAAAAACGTTAATAATTAAGAAACTCTGTCATATAAACACATTTTATTCCAGTCCTATCAAAAAAGTTCTTATTTTATGACTTAAAATACTTCTTATGAATACTCCTCGTATAAAAATAATCAGCGCGCCTCAGAATTTGCTTTCATCGATATTTACGATAAACCCTGGTAAACGCTCGTACGCAGCAAACAGCGGAATTCAAGGTCAATTTTGCTTTAACACCTGCGGTATAGGAAGTGGTCTGACTTGTAATCTATAGACGGTGATATAGGAGACTTAAAGCCTTCATATTCAACAAACTGTTTACGACCTCGTAAGTAAGATTTTATCAAAGCAACTAAAAAGCTTTGCAGAAATCAAGGTATATTACATCAACCTGACCTCTATTATCCAAATGCTGACACAGATACTCATTTAGGCAAGCCAGGTTTACTGTACAGGAGCGATTTTTGATGAAACCAAATTGATTAGGTGCTATGTCTAATTTGACATGGGCATATATTCTATTATAAAGAACTATTTCAAAAAGTTTGGATAAATTACATAAGATCGATATAGCTCTGTAATTTTGAATGTCGTTCTTCGGTCCCTTTTTGAGTATCGGGGATATTCTTGCAGTCTTCCGTTTCTCGGGAAATACTGTTGAAGACAAGATAAGATTAAATATGTGGGCAATAGGCCCTGATAAAGCGCGAATACAATCTTTAACGACAAGACTTGGTACTCCATCGGTACCGGAGGTCAACTTACGTTTTAGTTTATTAGAGGCGGTGACAATTTCATCTTCCGAAAAATTATAAGAGCAATTTAGAGAGTTGTTAATAAAGTGGCTCGATTCAATACCAACATTAATACTAGATGGGTCCGACTCAATATATACGCTTTGAAAGAAAGTTCCAAATGCATCAACAATTTGCTGTGGATCTTTTATTGTACGATCCTGAAACAGCATTACTCCGGGAATACGCGAAATTCTTTTCTTGTTCTGCACATAGTTCCAAAAATCGGAGGAGTTTACCATTATAATTATTTTTTTGTCACACAAATATTGCATTGTTTCAAAGTAATCGTACACCATATCATAAACCCTTTTGCTACTAGCAGGTGGTATATAGACAATAAATACAAAGCACGTAAAATGGTCAAAGGACAATTGCGCACCTACAATCTCGATAGAATATACAATTTGAAGCAAATCAGATAAATTTAGAGGTAACATTTTAAACTCGCGTTTAACAGCTAACAATACACCTCCACCCTTCGACAATCTAGTTCTGTCTAGACTTCGGTCACATCGGTGTACACCGTAAATGTCCGGAAACAGTTCAGAGTTCGCGACATTATTTTGTAAATTCGTCTCTGTCAAGCCGATAATGTCCATTTCCGCTAAGCAAAAAGGGTAAATGATTGATTTTTGATTGATTTAGTTTGGAAATTTGAAAATTGTCGTGTGCTAATGTTTGCTGATGATGTGAAGCTATTTAGGCCTATCACATCCCTTTCCGATGCTGTGCTCCTGCAAAAAGACCTTAATTTGTTCTTTGATTAGGTGCCACTTGAATAGAATGTCCCTTAATATCAATAAGTGCCATAAGATTACTTTTTCTAAGCAAAGAAACCCTATTGCTTTTCTTTATAAAATAAATAATGTAGCAATTGGTGTCAAAACAGAGGTTTCTGACTTAGGAATGAATTAGATAGAATTGAGATAGATTAGATAGAATGAAATAGAATTGACTCCAGGTTGTCTTTTAAAAGTCACATCAATCAGGTGACTGGTAGGGCAATGAAAATGCTGGGTTTTATCCAACGGTCTACAACTTATTTGTCTTTGTTTACTTTTAGATTACTTTATTGCTCTCTTGTTAGGCCCATCTTGGAGTATGGCTCAATTGTGTGGTCCCCGTCATATAACTGCTACATTGAGCAGATTGAAGAAAATCAAAATAAATTTTTAAGGGTGGCTGCTTTTAGACAAGAGTATTACTATCAGTGGGTCAGAGATAACCTGAACTTACCCACATTAGAGTCACGAAGAACATTACTCGACTTATGTTTTATGCATAAGGTTTTAAATGCTACTATAGATTGTCCCGAGTTATTGTCTCTATTTAAACTTAGGGTGCCTTCCAGATTGAATAGACAATAAGAAATATTTTCAGTCCCATTCCACCGTACCAATTATGGTATTAATGAGCAAATTACATGAATGGCTCGAAGTGCTAATGGTCTGTCAGGACAGATAAGCTTTTTTGACTGTAGGATTACATCTTTTAAGGGGCAGTTAAAAAATATTATTTCATAGGGGCTTTAATTAATTAACTCATCTACACCTTTCATTGATTTATAGATAGTTTTGTATCTGAATATATATGTTTGTATGGGTATGCTATGTAAGACTTTTGTAAATGGATTCCGTAAATAAATAAATGGTCTCGACTGTAAACACTCATCTATCTCCAGTAACTTCAAAAGATCATTTTAAAATGTTTGTATTTATGCCATCAATATTGTCATCTGCATTTTTGTAAGTTCTTAACTATTTATCGAACTTTAAGATGATTTCCACAGTTTAAAAGGTTTCCAGCTTTCAATTAGTTTGTTTGTTTTCTATTGTGTCTTCACAACTTTCGCTTCTTTGTATACACATTTTTGCATTACAATAGCACATGCACCACTGACCCCCTATTATCTAAACAATCATTTGCATGGATTTTAATTAATTCAATGGTGCAAAGCCAGTTTTAGTTATAGCAGAATATAAAGTGCGATTTATCAACGTTGAGAGATAGCAAACTGCAATCTGGCCACTTTTTAACAATATTAATTATCTATTTATTATTATCTAATAACTTGTTTTCCCCCTTTAGCCCTACGGCATCAAGATTTCTGTAATTTTGTTCATTCCAATTTTTTATTGTTAAGGTCTCTAATAGGTGTGGTACCTCCCTGCTCATGGTTTTGAAAACATTTGCTCCCTACTTCCGTATGAATGTATTAATATATATTAGTGTATATATAGTTATCCAGTGGAAGAAGCTTTTAAAAGCAATATTTATCAAGTAAACAATATTTTTATTTAGGTTAGGGCTAAAACAGTATTCAGTACTCTTGTGTGAAAGTAACTGAATGGCTGCAATTCTATACAAATACTATGATAAGTTATATAAATATTATAATTAATTTGTTATCATTTTAGTATGCAAAATATCGAGTTGAAAAGGAACCAAGAGAGATATTCTTCTATAGGGACGGAGGAGTGGTACTGTGGAATATAACTGACTTAGAAAGCAGTAATGTGCTTAATTTCGTGAGACAATATGAGGAAAATAGCTATTCAGACAGACTGGTTCAATCTGAGAGCGAAATTATGAATTACAAATATCACACCGATGAAGAGTTAGTAAAATATTATAAAGTAGTGTCAACAAGGCTTAGAAAATTATTTTTAGGCGGCCAAGTTGCTTGGACAAGGAAGGTAATTTTGTTTTGAGTTTAAATTCCGAAAAAGAAAACTTAACCCTTATTAAATATACTTTCTCGAATGTCATGTTCCTCTCGGTTAAGTTGGGAATATGGGAGGCCTCACTTGAGAAATATATAGAGGAAATTGAGGGGGTCACCCAAGATTTGAAACGGTGAGTTATTTTTGTACCAAATTTTTTGTTTTAATTAAATTAAGATTATTATTATCGATTAAAGTTATTTAGTTAATAATATAACTTATAAACATTTTAGAGGTAGAGAAATAAAAATGAGCAGGGAGGAGGTTTTGAGGAAACATGGAGAATTGTTCGCCCTAAGACACTATTTGAATTTAAGCTCGGATGTCCTAGATACACCGGATTTTTATTGGGAAAATGAGCAACTGGAGAGTTTATATAATCAAGTTTGTGTTTACTTTAGCATCAATAAAAGGACAAAGGTAAGTATCATGAATCTTTTAAAACTGATATTGAGGGGTAAAAGCGAGTAATTTTTTCATGGTAATAGTCTTTTAGGTACAAGAAAAATCACCTAAAAAGGCATAGAGTTACTGTTTGTTAAAAAAAAAGCTTTAAAGGCCTAAAAAAAGTGAAAAAGGATTTCTTATCCATAGGAAAAATTAAATTGGAATCTAATTGAAATTAAAGAATTAAATCCCTGGATTAAAATAGAACATATATTTAAGTCTGTGAAAATAAGTTACTTTTAACACTTTCATATTTTTTAAAGTTAAATACCTGGAAGATCAAAATTTCCAAAAAACTGGAAAATGTACAAGATTATTTCAAACGCCTAGAAAACATTAAAAAATAGCATCAAATACCTGGAATAAAAGATAATTGGTTGGTTTTAGGGCAGGTTTCTTAAGCTTATAACTTAAATTCGGTCTTCTTATAAATGTTAATTGTAGTATTGTAAAGAAATTAAAATTTTAATAATTTGTCATGATTTTTAATATGGACAGAAATCTTCTATACCACTTTATATTAGGGCACCGGGGAAGCCAATATATTTGGTCGGCTAATTAAATAAATCGGCACTAAAATAAGACAGCCTGAAGAACGCTTTAATTTCCTTAAAAAAAAAACTAGTCCGCAATGTTTTAAAGACGTTAAACTTCTTTGATCATCCTATATATTAAAAACAAACCTTTTTTTAGGTTATGAATGAAAAAATCAACCACTGCGTGGAGCTCATTGAACTCCTCTCCCATCATCTCGGAGATAAGCATCACATCCGACTGGAATGGATGATAATCATTTTGATTATGGTTGAGGTTATGTTCGAGGTTATTCATTATGTCGATCGGTATATACATTGATTTAAGCTCAAAATGTTTTTAGTATTTGATGTAAATATAGATAGTGGTAAGGTTAAGTTTTCTTGAGCATTTAATAAACAGACTGAGATTTTTATTACTTATATCAGTTTTAGTCGATTGTGTTTGTTACTATTTAAATAAATAAAAAACAGTTTTTAAATAAATAAAGCTTTGGTTTCTTAACTATACATACAATTCAAGCTAGAAAAAAAAGGCGCGTTCAATTAAATTCTATGATCGATTTTAAAAATGTGTTTCCGTTTATCAGTTTAGTGGTGGCAATCACGAATTCCACATTGGAATCCTCCTTTTTCGATAGAAATCGCAGGGCGGATATCTGAAAATAGCAATTATTTATTTGAATTTATTATAAATAAGTTTGTGGTTACCTCGGCGAATGTGCAGCCTCCTATAAAGAAGACTAGCACGACCTTTGGTCCGTCATAGTTTTGTATCACGTTCGGGCCAATAACGGGAGATTCGTCTAAAGTGGGGCCTAAAAACGGGGTTTTTAGTGTTTCTCTTTGTTCTATTTAGATATAAAAAAACAATATTAATATATTAGGCATATGCTATACTAGACATTAGGTATTAGTGGTATCGACAATAAACACGCATTAAAAGTACGCTCCGTGTTTTTATCAAAATTCAAAGGTCTCCAGTAGTTTTTTTTAATATTAAAATTTATATGGTTCTATGCAAAAAAAAAAAATTCTACAATTGGAATCAAGAATTTGGAAGCTTGTCAAGTAAGAAATCCCACTATAACATCGGCTCTCATCATTTACCATTGTTTTACCAACAATTAATGGAATGCATTGTTCACCTGAGCCTCGATCGCTTGAAAACATTTAACATTCTTTACCTGGTAAACTCTGAACTTTTAATGAACTAATTGGCTCTGTTTATTTAAGATTTTAATGGGTCAAATTATTCTCTTGGGACAGATTTAGCAATAACAAATTAGTCTAGTTACTTAACGAATATAAATAATTAAAAAAAAGTTCTTTCATTCAAATGCTTTAAAAATAAATCTCAAAACAATTGGGTTTGTATTCAATGCCACAATATTATTCATAAAAGATGCCGTGCCCTTATTGGCAGAAAAGCTGAGATGGTCAATAATAATCTTGTTTGACGCAGTAAGGAATGTCCCGATGTTGCAAATGATAACAATTCAGCTATTATTCTATTGCTGAGAAACACCATTGAACAGCTTAATATGGAAATAAATGTCCAGAATAATCACATAAAAAAGGTTAAGGCTCAAAAAGATGAGTTAATTACTGAGTTTGAGTTTATTGAGAAACAATTTATGATTGTAAAGCACTGTGGTTACTGGACGTGGATAACCCTCTCGATTTGCAAAATGATAAATAAAGATTAAAAATGATAAATTAATAAAAGATGTACTCTCATTGCTGCATGTCAAAGTGGAGTCGTGGAAAGTACTTTTATTGAAAGCTTCTGAGGATCCAGAAAATATATTATGGCCTCGGTACAGTTTACATTCCTTATATGAATATATATTTACTGTTATATTTATGATGTGAATATAAATCATTTTCATCTTTCGGCACTGACCTGAGTTTGAGTAGAAGTTTAATAATCATTAATAAGAACAGCAAAAAAGAAAGGTCCGAATTGTAAAAGTAACGTCGGAATGTGTTGAAGAAAAAGGTCACACGATGCCTTGGGAACAGGAGTTTGATGCAACTGATTTAAATAAGTGTGTCAACTATTTTTACAGGTGTTCTGTCGTAAATTACAAAATTTAACCACAGAGAAACGAACAGCACATAAAAGATATAGGTAAGCTTCCAAACTTGAAGTGGGTTACATTTTATTTGGTATTTTCCACTTTAGGAAGTAGGTCTTTTATCTTCTAAACCCCTGGGTATGTAAAAAAAAACAATTATATCTCAAGTAAATTATTGTAATTAAGATTTATTGGCCTTATATTAAATTAAATATAACAAAATGTATCGTTACAGATTTAAGCTCATATTTCTTTAAAATACGCGATAAGTCTATTTTCTTCTTCTTTCCAATTAAGGAAACTCAAAGGAAATTGAGTTTTTCATCGCGAAAACGGTATGAATGAACAAGAGGAGATATTATATGGTAAACAAGCCTAATTTCAGTCCTCAAAACCAGGTAGTTTACGTGAAAACAGGGGGACAAGTGTTGATTACACGTGTCCAAGAAAACCGGGCTTTTCGGGAAAACTATGGGAAATTGTACCATAGTTTATAATGCCTTCGCACAACAAGCCATGTCCCTTCTTTTAGGAGGCCTTTCTAAGGAATGTAAGCTCTAGAACTTGATAGAAGTATAAAAATAGGTATAAAAATGAAAGAAAATTCATGAAAGTAACTGGAAAACATAAACTCACTACACTCTAGTGATGAAAACTATCGGTTCTAGGCATTCAGTGCTCCCCATTGTCTTAAGAATAATCAAGACTGAAAATAACGAAAACCAGAGATCACAACACAGTTGACGGACTGGGTACAACTCATTAGCAATCTAATCTATACTGGGTACTATTCGGTCTAGAAACTTCTTGAGTTGGTTAATCTAAATATGCTTATAATTACAAGCCACCTATAACCCATAGGCAGAACTTAAAATACACATCACGTTTAGGTAAATTATACATTCTGGACTTAAATGGACTTGCCTGGGCTAACCCATATTTCTATAATATAAAAACAAAATTTTGTAACTTTATTACAATTTTCTCAATTGATTTTACTTTAATAGTGACGTAATAGCCAACAAAATAAATAACTCATTACGAATTCGTCACAACAATACGGGTAACTTTTAACAGTATTCCATGATCTACAATATACAATCATGCCTTAAATACATATGGCGGAATGTTATCAGGTTCTCATGATCGTTTTAATTTGAAAATTGCTATATCGAACTGTGTCGGTTAGAGTATACGCTCTAAAAATATCCTGCGAATGTTTGGTTGAATTAGCATTTATTTCTTTGTCCTCAAACCTTATACAATCTAATGATTTATCATAGTTTTTACATATTGCCAAAAATTTGCAATAATTGAAACATTATATTTAAGTTGTGCAAAAATTCTAATTTTTGTATATCGAAATCATTGTTAAATTCGCTCATGATAATACTCTTTACGTCGTAAATGTCGAATGCTACAGCAGCTAAACAAGGTAAAAATTCTAATATATATTATACTGTTTTTTACTGTGCTCGTATCTTGGTGACCATAATAAGTCTATTATGAGCTGAGGTGCAATCAAGAGTGAAAGGTTGGCGATCCCTTGGAAGGGGGAAAAACTGTCAGGAAAACTCCACTTCTAAAGGATCCAGACAGTTATTCAGAAATGAAATGTTGATATAGAGAAAAAGAGAGTCGTTTTGTATTTATATCTTCATCTATGTAATATTTAGTACTTGATAGGTAGCGAGGTTAAATGAAAAAGGCAGAGGGTTATCTAATTAGACTTATTTATTTCTAAGTTAGATACATGAACGAGCTTAATCAACACCCACTCAAAGACAGTTGTAGAGGTGTTATTGGCTTAATACACACAGCATTTACAGTATTGAACTACGCGACGCTGTCAGGTGTACAGTGCGAGGTTGCCGAACATCATAAGATACAATACATAACACGCCCCTTATTAAAAAATAAAAATAAAAGAAAGCTTATTATTAACATAACATAAATGATGGTTATAAACTTAGATAAAGGAACAGCAACACTTAAAATTAAAAAATTTATAGAATAACAAATATATAAAAGCTCACACTTTATTTTTATAAGTCCAGTTTTTCAGGGCGCTTAAATAACCGACCACTTTTTGTTTAAGAAATGTTATTATCAATAAGGTTTACAGAACGATCGATTTGCGGTAAAGCCTGTGCAGTAGGCTGAGTCTCGCTGGAATCTCTGTTTTCAGAATATTCTGTATAAAAATGAATATTCTGAATATTCTGATAAATATGAATATTCTGAAACAACTGAAACATAAGTCATTATAATCACCTTTGGAAATGACTACCCCTGGTTTTCAATCACGAAGGCCTCGTTGAATTAATATCTTATCATTTGGCTGTTAATCACGCAGTTTTTTAGCATGTTAGTCATAGTTTAATTTCTGTTGCATCTGCTAAATTTGGGTTTAAGTAGGCTGCGTGAAATTGAAAAGGTTGTTCTCAATTTTCTACCCATTAGAAGATCGCAGGGAGCGGGCAAGTCTTGCTTAGGGGTAAGATTATAGCTTAAAACAGCTAACAAAGGATCTTGTTTACTTATAAGGGCTTTTCGACGCTCGCAAATAAGAACATCGTAACTCGATTCTTGACGAAATTGAGTTAAGACTACTTCCTAGTATGAAATTTTATTCTCTTTCGTGTAAAAAAATTAAAAATAAAAATATTTTTTTCTTTGGAAAGGTGCCTAAATAACATATTTACACCGTTGTAAAATTTTAATGCCTAATCCGTAGTGGTTGCTTTACAAATCATAAACAAAATTTGAAACTTTAAACCCATTTTTCTCAAAACGGGCTTTTTCGAGATACGATCTTCTTATTTGCGAGGGTCGTTTTGTCAGAAGACCTTGAGCAGTTTGAATTGACCGTTCGACCGTTCCATTACTTTGGGAGTGTTCGGGGCAAGATGTTTTAAGAGTTATGTAGTAGTTTGAAGCGAAACAAGCAAACTCTGCGGAATTAAAAGGAGGACCGTTGTCTGAAAATATCTCTTGAGGTATGCCATTTATCGCAAACACATTTTTTAAAGAAGATATTGTCATGGTCGTCGTCTTATTAAGTATTTTATTGACTATGACAAATTTGCTGAAATAGTCTCAGATAACAAGAAAGTAGGTACCCTTATGACTCTTGAAATCTATACCCACTTTTTTCCAGGGTAATGAGGCGTCAAAGGCTCTTTCTGGTTACTACAAATTTTGCAACTTAATACCATATCTTCTATAGCTGTAGTCATTCTGAGCCAGGAGTTGTTTCATGCCAAGCTTTTTGCATGAAACAACTACTTGGTGACTACGATGTAAAAACTCCAATATTTCAGGTCTAATGGCTAAGGGTATTAAAATTCGCTTCTTATAAAAAATAATATTTTTATGCAGATATATTTCACTGCGAATATTCCAATATAACTTAAGCTCTAATGGTTTTAAATTGCCTTTATGTTTTGGCCAGCTTGAAATTGTATAATCTATGAGTTTCTGCATAATAGAATCTTTAGAAATTGCATTTAGCAATTTTTTTAAATTTTCTTTAGAAGTTGCAAGGACAGAGTATACCTTTAGGTGATTCTCTAGATAATCAGTATTTATCGATTCGTTTACTGGATCTCTGCTAAGTGTATCAGCAACTTGCATTTTTTTCCTGGCACATATTCCAGAGTAAATTGATATCTTAAGAGTCTGATTGCTAATCTTTGTAGTAGTGGAGTAAGATCATCAAGTAGCTTTTTAAGAAGGCCTAACAGAGGCCTATGGTCGGTCTGAAGTAAAAACTTATTTCCACAAAGATGAAAATTGAATTTTTCAAATCCAAAAACTAACTAACCTTTGCTGCGTCTCTGTTAAAGAAACCGAGGCAAACTAAACTGGATGATTATCTTGCATTAATACAGCACCTAGACCATAAGGGCTAGCGTCTATAGATAAAACAGTTTTCTTTAAAGGGTCAAAGAATGACAAAACTGGCGCAGACGTTGCTAAGTTTTTAAACGGTTGAAAGATTCGTTTTCATTTTCTGACCACTGCCTATCGTTTTTTGTACTTAAGAGTATCCTAAGTGGACCAGTTTCTTGTGAAAGATTTGGAATAAACTTTGCAACATATATGATCATTCTTAAAAATCTTTGTAAATCCTTTCTATTTTCCGCTAGTTTCATATTATTAATAGCTTGAGTTTTACTACTATCCGGAGAAACACCACTTTCATTTATAATATGACCGATAAATTTTCCTGTTTTTTGACAAAAGGTTTAAAGTAAGTCCACTTTTAGAAATTTTTGTTAATACAATGTCCAAATAAGAATTATGTTATTCTAGCGAAAATAGTTTATCACGCCACTAACTCCTTCTAAAGTTTCATAAAGGAAACGTTGAAAAAAATTTCGGGGGCTGAACTAATGCCATGAGGTAAACGGACATAACGGTATCTACCTCAGAGAGTAGCTATGGTACACATTTTGAAACTGTCATAGTCTAAAGGTAAGTGTTTGTAAAAAAGTCTGAGAAGCATCAAGTAAACTTAAATATTTTGCATTATAAAGTTCACCAAATAAAGAGTCAGTAGTGGGAATGTGAAAGTTCTCGCGTTTTTTCATTTTTCGGGTATACCCCCCCGTTTGGATTTTTTCCAGATTTTTTTTTTCTCGAACTCGAACTTAAAGTATTCGAATTTAAAGCCCTAGGATCCATACAGATCACCATTGGATTTTGGTGCTATAACAATAGGGTGCACCCAATTCGTTGGTTCAGTTACTGGTAATATGATTTTTTCACTTATCATCTTCCAGCTTTTATTTTACCTTATTTTTTAATGCTAGGGGAATTTTTCGAGCAGCCCACACTTTAGGTTCAAAGCAACTGGTTAAAGTTATTTTGTATGTTTTATTCACTTTGTCAATACCACTAAAAACACGACTATGTTTGTCAAGAATTTGTTTTAGGCTTCTCATATCAGGTATTTCATTCCGATAAGTAATTTCAGAAGTGCTATTTACAATGTTCAAAAGTTTTGCACCTTCTAAACCCAAAATCGACGAGGCAAATTGTCCACGACTTAACACATAAAACGAAAGCTCTACTGATTCTTTACCAAAATCACAGAGAAGGTTAATTTGCCCTAACGTAGCTATTCTGTGACCAGAGTATGAAAGCAAAATTGAAGAGCACTTTAAAATGTCACTAGTCTTTATATTTAACACTTTAAAGTCTTTGTAAGTCAAGATGTTAACTTGACTTACAAAGACTTTAAATTCAATAACCACAGTTTCAAACCATTCCACAGCATTCACATTTGGGTTTATTACAGTCCAAACGACATTATCACTTTCTGAAGATTTTTCACTCTCAGAACCTGTGTCAGAAATGTCACTTTCTGCATCGATTCCATGTATTTGGTATTTTCTATTACAGTACCTTCTATAATGTCCTTTATGATGGCATTTTGAAGATACTTAAATAAATTATATGAAGGGCATTGGTTTTTTGCATGTCTTGAACCACAACTAGAACAGGTTTTTAATTTAAGATCTTTACCAAAATTTGATGACTCAACCCTTCGCCCAGCTCTATCCTGAGACTGCTCAGCAAACCCAAATGTTGAACTTTTATATGTACCCTCAGCTTTTCCTCGCCCTTGACCACATAAATATTACCCTTGACCTACATATCTTTATTGCTTTAGAAAGCTTTAAATCAGATTCCTGTAAAAGTCTTTCCTGTATTCAGCTATCCTTAATACCCAAAACCAATCTATCTCTGATTAATACGTCAGTTTCTTGAAACTCACATGTGGAAGCAAGAGTTGTTATAAACTGATCCACAGTTTCTGTTGGCTGTTGATCCCTCTTAAAAAATTCAAAATGCTCATAAACAAGATTTTTAACAGGGTTACAGTAAGCATGAAATTATATATTAATAATAAACACCGGGTGTTTTACTCTCAGAAATTTTATCTATTATCCTGCTTTTTATACAGCTATATCCTGCACTTTGCAGTAACACACTAAGTATAAGTAGTTAAAAATGTTTTTATTTTTATTTGGCACGCACAGAGGTCCTGGCTTAGCACAGATGTCCTGGCTTATTATTTTACAACAGTTGTGATGTGTTTGATGATTTTTCTAGTAATTCTTGTCAATTTCTTATATTTTTTTCTCAAAATAACTTACCAGGTAAAAGACCCAATACGTCATGTAACTGCTTCCTTCCACCGTTTTTCGTTACTTGTTCGGCCAGTCTGACACTTAAGGGGGCATAAATGCTATGTACATAACAAATATCGGTGGGATTTATCTCAGAACTGTCCTCCAGCACTAATTTTAACGTCTAAAATTCGAAATTGTTGCCAATTTAATATTTATAATTAAATTACTAAATAATAACACCTACCTTCCTTAGAACAGTGTATTGTCTGGTACCGGATTGTAACTTTAGTAAACCCACTTTTTCCAACTTGGTTATGGCTAGCAGCGCTTTTAGGCCATAAACCTACAAAAAAAAAAAAATTCATTGGGAGAAATGATGTATTACTAACCTAAGGACTTTTACGTAGACTTTACTTTAGAATAGAAAGTTTACCAATTATTTACCTGCACTAACTCCCTTTTATACCCTTCCAGAACTTTAGGCTTGAGCCCAGAGGAGCATAGACACTGCAAGCAAATCAGCCTTAAAACCTGAATCATCGGTTTGCCTTGCGCTAATAGTTCTTCAATATAAGGACTCGGTTTATCCACTTCGTAACAACTCAAAAACTCCTGTTCGGCCTGAAAAGGAAAATGTTCTGCCCTTTACAGATAAAAATGTTCAAAATTAATTCACCTTTAAAGTGTCTGAAAAGTCGTACTGATCAGTATGCTCCTTAATACACTCCGCTATAGAAGTGTGCTGCGCGATTTGCTTCTTTTTCGCTAAAATCATCGGGAGTCTATGCACGAAAAGTTTCATTTCCTGCACGGTTTTTCCTTGGGTGTTTTCGGTTTGGGCCGTGATACTTTTAGCCTGTTTTGCTAAATAAATAGGGACCGCATTGAAACTTTTGTCCCTTATGTCTGAGAATAGTTTATCAGCCGAATTTAGTATAATTTGCTTTTTATCCTCGTTAAGGGACTCCGTAGATCGTTCCTCGCTACTTAAGAAGTTATCTATGGGGAAACTGGCTGTGGCATTGTTTATCCCGAAAATTTCATCAATTAAACCTGAAAAGCCTCACTTTTATTACAAACATTTAAAACTATAGTTAATTATTTACCTTCGTATGTTAGTTGAGTGGCCATTGGTGTAATTAGGTCCACTGATCGGTCTATTAAGAGGATTTGGTCTATGCAAGATGACTGAGTGGTGGATTCTTCGTAAGTAGCTTTTTCCTTTTGTAGTCTCGCCACTAAGTCCCATACTTGTTTTGCTATCACTCCTTGAAAAAAGTTTTAATTATAGAAGAGAGACATTTTGTTCCTATGGGGACCTTTTTGCATACCACTCAGGAGCCACTTAAAATACTTCTGTATTTTTTTTAAGTAATATAGAGGAATTTATAATGAAAGCTTTAATGGCAAAAACATTGTTCTACATTAAGGATTTGGTAAGTAAATAAAGGTTTTGGTTGAAGCAATTTTTTTAAGATTAGATTTCTGCCATGGAAATTCTTTCCTCAATAATTTCTTAAATGAGCCATTTTTGTAACTCGGTCTCAAACTCTCTATTTTAGAGACAAGAGCCAACAAACTTAAAATATCGCAATATCAAGAATTTTACTATTCCTTATGCAGGTCATACACGCTACGGTTTACCGGAGAGGTTTACTTGTACAGTTATACCTGTCCGGAAAACCGTAGCGTGTGTTGGAGTCGGTCGTTTTGATTTTTGAACCTGTACAGGCAACCAAAGCAAGACCGAAAATCAATTTATTTCCGGCCACCCCATGAGTAAACCTGTGCGTCTGTGCGACTTTTTCCGGGAACCTGCACAGGTGGCAGTTGTAGAGTTGGATTTCTGCTAAGATTTCAGTCTTTTTTTCGCATTTTTCATGCGCGTAGTCGTCGGTTGATGTGTGATATTAAAACCACGTGCATTAAAAAATGGCGCCAACAGCAAAAACTAAAGCTGTCTTAACAGATTTTATTGAAATTTATAAAGATAGTCCGTCTCTTTGGAAAGTCAAAGCTAAAGAATACCACAATCGAGATAAAAAAGATGCAGCCTATAAGTTGCTTGTGAAAAAGCTGAAGGAAATTGATCCAGATGCCGACAAAGCAACAGTTGTCAAAAAAATAAATAATTTGAGAAGCAACGTAAGGAAAGAAAAAAAAGAAATATGAACGATCTGGGGCATCTACTAATGATGTGTATACAATTAAATTGTGGTATTACGAATTGATGGATTTTCTAAACGACCAAAGTCAACCCAGAGAGTCATCGAGTAACTTAGATAGTGATGATGATGATGAGGTAAGTAAAATACACTGCTCAGGAATTAAATAATTTATATAGCAAAACAAAACATATAAAAGAAATACACATATATAATTTTCAGTTTTAAGCTACATATTCATCTTGCCATGGTATTTTTCCTTCACCACAAAAATAGTTTACAAAATTTTCTCGAATAATTTTTGATGTTTTTAAAGTGTTGCCTGGGTTCCTTCTTTGTAAAAATTTTCCATAGCACTATTTCGAGTATTATAGCCATCATAAATTAAACGTCCGTTTTCAGAATGTTCACTATATAAAAACATTTTAAAGGGGCGTAAGACTTTTTTGAGTTCGCGATTAAAAATTTGTGCAGTGCACAGGAAGCTTTAACTACCTTCTCGATATTTTCAACTTCTAAATTAATATCGGTATAAAATATTCGAAATCGCGACGATAGTATCCCAAAGGCATTTTCTACAGTGCGCCTGGCACGGGACAATCTATAATTGTAAATTTTTTTTTCACGTGATGTTAAATCTGCCTGTCGAAAGGGTTTCATCATGTCAGGGCGCAAAGGAAACGCGTCGTCTGCAATAAAAACATATGGCAAATTTCGATTAGTTCCTGTTAAAAAATCACTGCTTGGAATTTGTAATTCACTATTTTCTAATTTCTGGAAAAATGTTGTGTGCTGTAATACACCTCCATCTGATATTCTTCCATTCATACCAACATCTATATACATGAATTGGTACTTTGCATCAACAATTGCCATAAGAACTATACTATGCTGTTTTTTATAATTACAGTGCATTTTTTTTATCTCGGGTCATAGGGTTTTACGTGTAATATTTTCAACCCCATGTTAGAACCTGTTCTATTTAATCGATAGGATTGAAACTTGGAACAAGTGAAGTTTAAGTTAACAGACTTTAAAAAATCCCATTATTTTGCAAAAAAATTTGCGAGAAACCTATTTAAAAGACGTTTTTCTGATGAAAAAGTTTGCTTTTTCTGCACCTCGTAACCTTCATTACCTTTACACTTCAAAGCAGGTAGACAAATATCTGACAGTGACACAAAATAATTTTTAAATTGCTTCATTGAAATTGTTCAAAAACTCTTTGAAATGTCGATTTACACTACGGAGGAACGTATTGAGATTGTTTCAAACTACATTAGAGGAATGTCGGCGCAAGAAGTGGTAGATAATTTTGCCGTGTCTTATCCTAACCGTCCCGTCCCGTCTAGATTGTACAACGGTTTCATGAAAAATTTATTACGATTGGATGCATCACCAGTTCTCACTTAAAACGAAAAAGAACCGAAACTGTAGTAGACGAAGAATTTAAAATGGAGGTATGCTTGGCCGTTGAAGAAAATCCAACAAATAGTCTTACTCAGTTTGCTGAAGTTACCGGAAAAAGTAGGAGTAGTTGCTATAAGGCAATCAGAAAAGAAAAATACAAATCTTTTAAAGTTAGAAATGTTCAAGAACTCTTGCCTAATGATTATTTTCTTAGAATGCAGTTTTGTGAACAGTGGATGGAACGAATTAACAACGACCCCACGATTACAAACAAAATACTATTTTCAGACGAAAGTACAGGGTGTTTCAAATTCGAGCCACATCATTGGGATTTCGGAAACGGTAAGAGATACAGGGTAGGTTAAATTGGGGCAAAGTTGCGTATTCTTATGCTTAACAAAATGCCGTTTTAAAATTTAAAAAATTCCGACTACGTACGAAGTTATTCTGAAAATACCGAAATTTTGGAAAATCGTTTTTATTTTTTTGTGAGGTTATTTGAAAACATATTATAAAATAATTGACACTTTATTATTGTCACTTTTTCTCCTCTACCAGATGGCGTCGTCAAATTTAAAATCCGACGTTTCGTCTTTTGGCAACCATCATTAACTCTATTTTTTTAAATACGGCCCTGGAATTTTTTTTACTCATTTTAATTCCCCTTTTTATTCTTAGAGAAATGACATATCACATAGTTTAATTTTCCAATATTTTGATGTCAAAAATTTACTTTTATTAAAAAAAAGTTAATACTGTCCTGTTGTTTGAAATAAAAATTGTCTTGATGTTGTTTTTCAATCAATAACATGGTAAAAATATTGCTAATATGTTATATTATATTATATTTTCACAAATTTTTCTGCAGGCCTGATGTCTAAGTCTCCGGCTGAATAACTTGAAAATTCTTATTAGCAAAGATGGCTTTGAATTAGAAAAAAATGGACGACCATCTGTCATTAATTGTTTATATCTGTTTGACATTTGGCTTTTTCGATATTTTGTGAAATCAAAAATGGTATTCTCCAGTAGCGAACAACGTGATATGGTCCAAATTTACTATTCTTTGAATAGAAATTCGCAACGCTCCTGCCAACAATATCTGGAGCAATATCCAGAGCGCCCCCAACCTAATTATACGTATTTCGGAGCTTTGGACAGGAACCTTAGCCTCTATGGAAGTTTCACTAAACCTCGAAATATGTATGGGATTTGAGTGCATCCTGAAACCGAGCAGGCGATTATTAATGCTGTAAGTTTTACAACGATATACTTTCACAATAACTTTTTATCAGATAGCTTTCGTTAAAGGTTACCCAAAATCCGAAAGGTTCAACCAGACAATTTTCCCGTGAATTGAATATGCCAAGTACCCGTATCCACAGAGTATTGAGAAAAAATCGCTATCGCCCCTATAAACTTCATATTAGTCAAGAACTTAGGCGTGGAGATACCGATAGAAGGCTTCAGTTTTGCAATTGGTTGAACGAAAAACTGCAAGATGATGAAGACTTTTTAAACAAAATAATGTGGACAGATGAATGTAACTTTTCGACCAACGGGCTATTTAATCGGAATAATGAACATTTTTATTCAGTCGAAAATCCGAGACAAAACCTCGAAGTAAGAAGACAGGGGCATAATTCTTTCAATGTTTGGGTGGGTCTTTACAGGAATCGAATTTTGGGACCTATTATATACGACGGTAATTTAACTGCTGAGCACTATTTAGATTTAATTCAGCCAAATATATTCGATGTTCTTGAAAACGAACCTCTTGATATTATCCGCGATTTGTGGTGGCAGCAGGATGGTGCACCACCCCATAATGGAAGGAATGTCACACGATTTTTAAATCATAATTTTCCTAATCAGTGGATTGGAAATCAAGGGGTGGTGCGCTGGCCAACTAGAAGTCCCGATCTTTCCCCGTTGGATTATTTTCTTTGGGGCTATTTAAAGAACAGACTATTTAAGAACACCCCAAATGATATAAACATTTTACGTGCAAATTTATTGACAGAATTAAGGGGTATACGAGCCAGGACTATCCAGCGGGCAGTGTCTGGAAATTTACGTAGAAGGATACAAAAATGTATTGAGGTGCAGGGTCAACTATTTGAATATTTACTTTAAACTTAAAATATTGCATTTTTTCGCATTAAGTTCTATTATTTTTAGTTTGTGTTGTTCAACATACAAATTAGTAATAAATTATAGTTGTTACTATTGTTATTGTTAAAATTTAGTATAATATATCAAATTTATACTATTTTTACCATGTTAATAATTAAAAAATTTCGTCAAAAACATTGATTTATTCAATAAATGATAGTGTTAAAATAAATGATTACTTTTTATTTCAAACAACAGGACAGTATTAACTTTTTTTTAATAAAAGTAAATTTTTGACATCAAAATATTGGAAAATTAAACTATGTGATATGTCATTTCTCTAAGAATAAAAAGGGGAATTAAAATGAGTAAAAAAAATTCCAGGGCCGTATTTAAAAAAATAGAGTTGATGATGGTTGCCAAAAGACGAAACGTCGGATTTTAAATTTGACGACGCCATCTGGTAGAGGAGAAAAAGTGACAATAACAAAATGTCAATTATTTTAAAATATGTTTTCAAATAACCTCACAAAAAAATAAAAACGATTTTCCAAAATTTCGGTATTTTCCGAATAACTTCGTACGTAGTCGGAATTTTTTTAATTTTAAAACGGCATTTTGTTAAGCATAAGAATACGCAACTTTGCCCCAATTTAACCGACCCTGTATCTCTTACCGTTTCCGAAATCCCAATGATGTGGCTCGAATTTGAAACACCCGGTACTTTCTGTACAAATGGTACAGTCAACAAACAAAATACTCGAATATGGGCGCGAGAAAATCCTCACGTCATCCAGGAAACGCATACTCAAAAAAGACAGAAACTTAACGTGTGGGCAGGAATTCTTGGAGATCGAATAATTGGACCATTTTTCATAGAGCGTAGCCTGAATACTGCAAAATATTTAGAATAACTTCAGGTGCAGGTCATTCCCGCATTAGGAAACGCTGTTTAAAATGGCAGGATAATTTTTCAACATGATGGAGCCCCCGCCCATAGTGCAGCGACTGTTACCGAGTTTTTGAATGCCACGTTCCCAGGACGCTGGATTGGACGTTTTGGGCCATCTAAATGGACGGCGCGAAGCCCCGATCTTTCGCCTTTAGATAACTTTTATTGGGGCTATCTATCATCGAAAGTGTTTGATATTGTTAGAGGCAGACCCAACAATATCGAAGAACTTCGTAATAGAATTATCGAGGCTTCGCGTACCATTACTCCCCGGCAGCTCTTAAATGTTAAAAGACATTTCTACAACTGTCTGGGCTTTTGTTTGGCTCAATTTGGAGGTCACTTTGAACCATTTATTTGAAAGGTTTTATTTGTTTATTGTTGATTTTTGAAAATATATTTTTGAGATTTTGAGGAAATTATTTTGTGTCACTGTCAGATATTTGTCTACCTGCTTTGAAGTGTAAAGGTAATGAAGGTTACAAGGTGCAGAAAAAGCAAACTTTTTCATCAGAAAAACGTATTTTAAATAGGTTTCTCACAATTTTTTTGCAAAATAATGGGATTTTTTAAAGTCTGTTAACTTAAACTTCACTTGTTCCAAGTTTCAATCCTATCGATTAAATAGAACAGGTTCTGACATAAGGTTGAAAATATTACACGTAAAACCCTATGACCCGAGATAAAAAAAATGCACTGTATAATAATATGATCCACTATAAGCTGGTGGCTCGATTGCGATGTGTTTACCATCTATTGCACCAAGGCAATGAGGAAAATTCCACCTATCTTCATACATCTTGGATACTTGTTTCCATTCTTCTTCGGATTTAGGAAACTAAAAAAAAAAAAAATATATGTATACTACAAATTATATTGTAAAATACTATAATAGGTACAATAATGTTATTTTTAATTTCAGGTATATTGTCGCAATTGTCAATTAATTAGCTTTTTATTTTTTAGGAGAGCGAGATTCAAGGTCTCAAACTGGTGACGAAATTTTATCAGTTGAAAACGAGAACCAATCCGACCAGGATTTAAATCTAGGTCCCGAGTTAGAAAATGCCACATCTCAGGATATTCCTGTCCCGGTGTCACAGTCAGAAACACAACAGAAGTATTCAAAACGTCCATCTGCAAAATCGTCAGAAAAAACAAAAAAAACCGACACTCTTGCAAATGATGTGCTAGAATCTGTAAGGGACCATTTTAAACGCCCCCGGCTAATTCCTGCATCAGAAGATCAGTGTACAGCTTTTGCGAATAATGTGGCAATAAAATTAAAGGCCTTAGATAGGAAACAAATATTGGTAGCCGAAAAAATAATTAGCGATCTGCTCTTTGAAGCAGAAATGGGAAATGTTACTGCCGAGCACGCGCATATTAACATACACGATGTATTGATGAGACACCATCAACCAAACTATGTTTCTGCTCAGCATTATCGACAAGTTTCTCATTCTCGTCCAATGTCTCCAGTTTCTAATAGTTAGGTCATATAACTCATATTATCTTTCACCAAGCCCCAGCCCGCCCCTTTGTTCTACCTCTAGTCAACGGTATCATCCACAGTCACAGTCAAGTCATCCTATACAGCATTATCCACAGTCACAAGCAACACAACATTCACAGCATTTTCAACAAACAAATCAACATTCACAGAATTTTCCACAATCACAGTCCCTTCTTAACATCTGTAACGACAGTTCTCAGGGTAACCTCCAAAATTCTAATTCCCGCTCCTTTCAAACTGAAACTATTCCTGAACCCCAGACCAGTAAAACCAATAAATTGACGAGTTTAGAAGGTTCTGCTGGGCAATTGGTTACAAACTTTAATGTTAATGATTTTGAGTAATAAGTAAGTTATTTTTTGTTGTATTATCCGAATGAGAGCAGATTCCAATGTTTGTAATAAATAATAATATTCATAATAAGAGTGTTTTTACTTACCCTTAAATATTCTTTCTTTAGGACTTTATACAAGGCTTCACAAGTTTCAGGAATGATTTTTCCAATAGCTTGAGGAGATATAACTGCTGAAAATTTCAGATCCTCGTAGCTTCTGCCGGTCACAAGAAATCTTAAAGTAACCAATAATCTTTCGTGTGGAGAAATACTACTCCTCATAACAGTGTCTTGTTTTATTATTAATGGTGTAACCATGGTAAGTAGTTTCAAGTAGGTTTTCTCATCCATTCGAAAATCTTTAGGTTCAAATCTTAATTGTTTTAACAAGTTCATATGACTAAAGGATTTCCTTTTTAATAGCCAATCTTGCAATACACCATTGCGATCTCTTCTTTCTTACTTTTTTGGCACTGTTTACTTTTAAAACTATCGCAAGTCCTACTAATGCTAGAAGATCGTCGTCGTCGTCACGGGAAGCAGAATAGTGAAACACTGCTAAATTTCTGTCCGGTAAAGTAAACCGGAATGTCTCACACACACACACACTACGACCAAAAATCGACCTGTACAGGTAAACCTCTCCGGTAAACCGTAGCGTGTATGGCCTGCATTAATGGACAAGGCTTTCGGAAGATGGATTTAAGGATTAAAATGTCACTTTAAACAAAAATAGAATAGTTTAAAGAAAGAAAGAAAATTTTGGGCATTTTATACTTTAGAAAATGAAAGACTCAAAAATTGTTCCTACATTCTTCTGATGAGGTACTCTATATTGTTCACCATTAAAGGTGTAATTAAAGATTATGAGATTACTATTTAGCGTGAAATTCTTCTGAAAAATCACTGTTTTTCGTCTTATTACCCAATCTAGCTTATGAATACTATAATATGATCGAATACTAATAATATGATCGATTGTTGTTCATTGAAGGATATTTCCAACCTTTGTGTTCTCAAGACGCATGCCAATTAGCCAAAAATTTTAAAAATATTCGTATTTGATTAAGAATGTTATTGCGCCTTTTAAAAATTTTACTCCAATTTATTTCAACACCCTGTATACTATCATAATCAAATTTGGTACACTTATGTTTTAAGTGTACCAAATTTTAGTTAAACAGTACCATTTTTCAAAAATAAATATCGCTAATACTACTTCTCGATTTCTCGCACTTCAAACTTGGATACAGTAGGCCATGACCTGCTTTCTCTAAATGTCGAACTTGGCTCATAAGTGCCATTTGTGACCATCTATCCAACGAAAAAAACTTTTTGAAAATTGGTCAAGAAACAAAAATTCTATAGGCTATAAGGCTATAATTAAGTGGGACACACTGTATACATTTCTCACATAATCTTAAGGCTTTCAAGTAAAACGTGAAAGATCCCTATTTTATTTCTGGAAAGCAAGGCGCATCGCTATGAAAATTGCAGTAATTGTGCCTTTTTTTAATACAGATAAAGAGAGAATTTTCATTACCTCGGTTCAAAAATACAGTTTTTAAAGTAAAACTATTGGCATATTTATCAACCGTATATGATCAAGGTATATTTATTACACTGTAGAATATACGTATATCATATACGATTCTTTTTATAATACCGGTTTTGGTTGAAGCAATTTTTTAGCCATCAAGATCTTACTACATTTATCAAGAATTTTACTATTCCTTAATGAACATTTTTGGCTATAACAAGAGAACCACTTAAAATAAATTTATTATTTCTCATATTTATATAAAAGGTTTTCTCAAGGTAGGGTCAAAGCGTTTTTTTCCAGAAAATAATTGCCTGAGAAAAAAATCCAATATGTAATAAAATGACCCCGATATCACATATAAGTTTTTATTTTAATAATGTTAAGTCTGTTGGTATAGTTAATTTTAAATGATGTGTCTTTTACTTTTTATCTTTATTTCACTTAGTTCTAACTATTGTAATTTTAAATCTTTTAAATATCCTTATTTTAGTACTACTCTTAAATCGACGAACTTATATTAAAATATATAAATAAATAAATAACGCCTTTATTGAAGTATTTCTTTGCACATACAATGCAAAAAGATATGAAAATGTACACTCACATCATATGCACAAGAATAGCGCAACTGGCGAAGTTTAGCCTCCTGGCCATTCTTCCACTCAACCAATTCTCCGGATATTAAGTTCACCATCTTTAAATGTTAACAGAGAAAGTCCAATAGAATGCTTTTAAGAGATAACACTGTGGATAAAACAGTTTTAACCAACCATAACAATATAACAATGCAGTACATATACATACAGTGTGACCCATTTGTTTTCGGGTCACCCTGATAAAAAGTTTATTTTTAGTGCGATTTTGCTCGAGTTTTTTTTAAATGTTAGGTCCAGAAAAACTACATCATTATAACAAAAAAAAATTCTGTTATGCAAATTCCAAGGCCTACTAATGTCAGTTTTTAAGAGCCAAATTTTAAGAAACCATGCTAGGCATTTTTTTAGCAAAAAATTGTGCACACCACTGGATTCGGCATCCCCCAAAACGGCCTTATACCAAATTTCACCAAAAAATATTAAGTAATAACAATTTTATAACAAAAAATAAAAAGGGAAATTATGCATTTATTTACATTTAAAAATGTGTAGATAGCCTTGAAAAAAACAAATTGACCAAAGATAATACAAGCAAATATCAATTCCAAACTAAATACAAATAAAAACAAACAATAAACTAACAAAAATAAATACAAATAAATAAAAACAACAAACAAAAAAATTAAAAATTAACCGCTACAAAATTTTTAAAATTTCTACTAATTCACCATTGTTTTCTATGCATTTTACATTCCTTTTGCCTACATTTAAAATAACTTTACGGACTTGCTCTGGAGTAATTTCTGAACAAACCTGGATTATTCTGACTTGTAGATCTTCTAAATTTTGAGGTCTTCATTTGTACACTTTTTCTTTAAGTAAGCCCCAGAGAAAAAAATCGAGTGGCGTTAAGTCAGGGGATTTCGGTGGCCACTCAACGAAAGGACTGTTTCATCCTATCCAACAGTTTTCAAAATGTTGATTTAACCAGTCTCTTACTAAACGAGCATTATGGACAGGACAACTATCTAATTGAAACTTCAAATTAAGGTGATATCTTAAGGGTAAATCTTCTAATGCGTTCGAAAATTCATTCTGAAGAAAATTCAAAAAATTCAATTGTATTCAAATTACCATTAAAGAAAAAAGGGCTAATAATTTTGTCGCTTAGTATCCCACACCAAATGTTAATTTTTTGCGAATACTGTCTCCTTGCATTTATTATAAATTCTGGATTCTGCACGGACCAGTGGCGGCAATTTTGACTGGAGACTACGCCATTTGTGGTAAAAGCGGCTTCATCGCTAAAAATGATTTCATCTAGAAAGTTTCTGTTGTTTAAATATTCTCCCTGAAGCCAATAGCAAAACTCTACTTCTTGCCTGGTCACCATCCTCTAAGGTGTGCAAACATTTTGGCTTAAATGCTTTTATGTTATTTATTTGCAAACATCTTCTTATACTTTCTCTGGGGATGTTAAGGACCAAACTAGCCGTTCTGATACTACTTCGAGGATTGCCGTTAAAATATTCCAAAATGTAATTTTCATTTCTTCTGAGCCCACGCCATCCATTATGTCTATTTTTAAGTAGATTTTTCGAAACAGATCCTGTTTCATTGAAAATTTTAAAAACACGTTGCACAGTACTTAGACTTACTGGTCTATCAAGATGCCTAATATTAAATTCTCTAGCAGCTTCTCTCATCGAATGCGTGTTGCCACCAACAAGACGAACAATTTCAATTTTTTCTCTTAAATTTAAATTTTCCATGATTACTAATACTATCTAAACTTGTTCTATTACCACTTTTGACAGTTAGATGTCAAATGTGACAATTCAATATTTCAATAATTTTTAGACACAATAGAGTCACTGTCTGATTTGGCATCCAACTCATTTCCTCTTAGACCCATCAAAATTAAACAAAAAAAACCATGGTCTACTAAAGGCTTACGCTTGTCTTCTAAAAATATACGCTCCTTATCACACTTAAAAAAATTCTCAGACAGTGTGTTCTTCCACGATTACGTAAGGTTGTACAAAAAAATTTACCATAAAACAATAAAGGCAGCCAAGGACCTCTATTACAATAAAAGGATTTCTAATTCTGCAAATGTTGGTAAGGAAACTTGGTCTATTGTTAATGAATTAAGGGATAAGGCTTCTCCATCTATCACAATCCCCACTTCACCGGATAACTTAAACAACTACTTTATAAATGTAGCCAAAAATCTCATGAATACCGTAACTCCTTCCCACGATCCTCTCTCATATCTCGCTAATGAGAATTTACATAATTTCTTTCTTACACCCATAGCATTAGAAGAACTACGCAGCACAATAAAAGACATTAAAAACAAATCTTCATCTGAGGCTGATGGTCAAACGCTCAAAATGTTTTCAAATCTCCCGGATATCACTTTAAACCATCTTACCAACTTGATTAATATGTCTCTTCAAATTGGAATCTTTCCAAGCTGCCTTAAGACGGCAATTATTATTCCTTTACATAAAGGGGGCGAGAAGGATCAATGTTCGAACTATCGCCCAATTGCACTTCTCCCAACATTATCGAAAATTATTGAAAGACTGGTAAAGAAACGACTTTTATCCTTTTTGCTTAAATATAAAATTATAACCCCGCATCAGTTCGGATTCTTAAGTAACAAGTGCACCAATGATGCTATGTTGTCCCTCTTTAATAATATATACTCCAGCCTAAACAGCCACCTCTCTACAGCAACAATTTTCTGTGATTTCTCTAAAGCTTTCGACTGTGTAAACCATAATATCCTAATTAATAAATTGCAGCACTATGGAATTAGAGGAACACCTCTCGAGTGGTTCATGTCATACCTGAACAACAGGAAACAGTTTGTTAGGGTTGATTCGATGACGTCTTCGTGCAAGCCAATAGAATGCGGGGTACCTCAGGGCTCAGTTCTAGGCGCTATTTTGTTTCTTCTATTTATAAAGGATATTGCTAATCTGGACATAAATGGTAAAATTTGTCTCTTTGCGGACGATACTAGTTTTTCTTGGAGCAACTTAAATATGGTGGCTCTTCGTAGAACCATATCTCGTGACCTAGTCACCATTAAATCGTGGTGCGATTCAAATCTCTTGTGCCTTAACGTCTCAAAAACTAGAGTATTATCATTTAGCGGTGCGTTGCAACCTTTTGTAATTAATAACAACAGAATGGAGGTCGTTGATTCCGTAAAGTTCTTGGGACTGATGGTAGACAACTCTTTAAAATGGGATATCCACATCGATTACTACTCTTCCTTCCTTATTTATATTTGAATCCGCAAGCACTTATCAGATATGTCAGAAAGGCCATCTCACTATTATCCTCTTAGAAACGCAGAGTACGATCTTTATTTACCAACCCCACGATCAGAACTAGTTAAACGATCCATTCTTTACAATGCAAAAAAAATGCACAATCATCTCTCATTTGAAATCAAATCAATAACAACTTTTTCCAAATTTCGGAAAGCTCTGAAATCATACTTGCTGGAGAGAGCCTTATACACAGTAAACGACTTTTTTTAATAATTAATGTTATGTAATTTTAAGCACGCGCTTCCTAAACACTGGTAAATTTGTTTATGTTGTTATGATAATGTACATAAATAATATTCGTATATTATATAAACAAATTAGTAGTTTGCTAATAATGTTTTTGTTAACAACTGCCTTTTGCCGACTTTGTATACAAGTGAATGTATATATATTTTATAGATTTTAAGGAAATGTGACCTAAACAATTTATAAAATTGTTAAGTTTTTTGTATGTTTTGTTGTATTTTTTATTTTTATATATTTGTAATTTTTTGTTTTGTCTTTGTGTATATTTTGTTTGTATGATTTATTTAAATAATAGCTTTGTCGACAAAATTTTAAATTTTATGATAATAAAGCATTGATTGATTGAGTTCAATATTTCAATAATTTTTAGAGACAATTTAGAAGTAAAGCGCATTTCTTTTTTTTTATCATAAAATTGTTATTACTTAATATTTTTTGGTGAAATTTGGTATAAGGCCGTTTTGGGGGATGCCGAATCCAGTGGTGTGCACAATTTTTTGCTAAAAAAATGCCTATCATGGTTTCTTAAAATTTGGCCCTTAAAAACTGACATTAATAGGCCTTGGAATTTGCATGGCAGAATTTTTTTTTGTTATAATGATGCAGTTTTTCTGGACCTAACATTTAAAAAAAACCCGAGCAAAATCGCACCAAAAATAAACTTTTTATCACGGTGACCCGAAAACAAATGGGTCACACTGTATACATACAATATATCTGTCACTAAAAAAGTTCTAAAAATCTACTGCACATCTAATAAATACCTCTTGTACTTAGACCTTAAATAACCAGTATTGCATACCTTAAATTGAAGAGGTAAGTTATTATATAAGTTAACACAATTATAACTGAAGCTCTTTTTAAAAAAAGAAGTTCTATGTTGTGGCAAATAATTTTTATCTCGCAATAAGCGATTATGCACAGCCTCCCTATAAATTACTTTTTTAAACAAATATACTGGTTGTTGACACATATTTAGTTTTCTAAAAAATAGAGTCAAGTTAAAATTATACCTATTACTTTATGTCATCAAATACATGAATTTGAAAATGTGCCACTTTTTTAATATTTATGTAAGTGACTTGGAGTTGGATTTAATTAGCTCAGATGGATTCACAAAACTTGTAAATGACAGACTGTTTGATTCTCAGATGTAAGCTTTAGAGGTATAGTTATTATTTTTTTTACAAGATGATTAAGCCATTTTGGCTGTGTAGGATTTGCTTTAATAATAATAAATGCCTTTATATTACGAAAATAGTTACAAAAGTTATTAACCAAAAATGCGGCGAGATCTAGCCTGGGGCTACTCTATCTAACCGCACTGCTAACTTAACATACGAAAGCATAACAATGTAAATAATAAATAAATTGAATAAGTTTTAAACATTATGAAAAACATACAGAAAAAAAGAAAAAAAGAGAAGCCTAAAATTATAAGAAACCTAAAATAGAATTTTGCTTATATCACATGACGTAATTAATTATTAAAATAATTATAATTATATCTAGTTTATAAAAGAAAAAAGTAATTAGTGATATAACTTAAAATTAAATGAAATATATATTTTTTATATTTTAGTTATTAGTTCGCAGTGTTAGAAAAGTAAGATTTGACAGCTTTTCGAAATAAGACAGCCAAGGTTTTAGCTTTAAGGTTATTTGGCAATGAATTATATACCTTAACCGCACTATAACTGAAAGACCCTTGGAATTTGGAAGTTCTATGATTTGGTATCAAAAGGTTTGCAGAGTGGCGCATTTCACGGCCATGTATGCTGTTATGACTGGATAATTTGTCATATAGATATTGGGGAAGTTTATTATGGAGTACCTTATAAACAGGAACAGCCATATTAATTTTATAACGTTCATCCAAATTCAACCAGCCAGGGGCAAGAAATAACGGGGTGACGTGATCAAATTTTCTTCTATCGTAGCAAAACTTTAGGCAAGCATTTTGTAGCTTTTGTAGGCTTAACTTGTCCTTTTGAGCAAGAGCTGGCCAGAAGAGTACACTACCATAGCTAATTAAAGAGAGAACCAACGAATCACTTAATTTGAGTTTAACATCAGAAGATAAAATATCCTTATGCATGTATAGAATTCTCAATTTATAATAGGCTTTTTGTAAAATACTGGAAATATGTTTTACAAAATTAAGCTGATTATCAAGAAGAATGCCTAGGTTTCTTTCGCAGTCAGATGGTTGTATAATATTTCCATCTAAATTCAAATGATAAGATTTAGGCATTCCAAAAAGTAATAGTTTAGATTTAGTACCGTTGAGAGCCAGCCCATGAAAATTAGACACCTGTACAATTTGATTTAAATCGGTATTAATGCGTGCTAAGCCAGTATTCAGTTCATTTATCGGAAAAGCTGAGTAGAGTTGGACGTCATCTGCATATTGGTGAGACTTGCAGTTATGCAGGAATTCAGAAAAATCACAAGTATAAATCGAAAATAGTAGTGGCCCCAAAATGCTGCCTTGAGGAACTCCCTGATTAATATTTAAATATTCTGAAAAGGTGGAATTTAAGCGCACTCTTTGCTTTCTATTACTTAAGTAATCACAAAGTAGACTCAGCGCCGACTCGTGTAATCCAAAATATTTTAGTTTGGTAAGAAGAAGTGAGTGATCCAGAGTATCAAACGCTTTGCTATAGTCCAGCAGCACTAATGCAGTAACCTCTCTATTATCCAAAGCACTAAAAATATCATCACATACATGCAATAGTGCTGTCATGGTACCATGCTGCGATCGAAACCCTGACTGAGTACTAGGAATTATGGAATTAAGTCTAAAAAAATCATTTAATTGCATATACATGGCCTTTTCCAATATTTTGGAAAGGGTTGGCAATATACTTATAGGTCGATAATGAGAAAATTCCGTAGGGGTATTATTTTTTGGGATGGGCAGTAAATCAGCATTCTTCCATTCAGATGGAAATTTTGATAATACAAGTGCTTTATTAATTATAAAAGTTATATAGGGTGTTAAATAAGGAACTAAAAGTGAAATCATTTTAATACCAATGCCATCAGAACCAGTTGCAGTAGATTTTATACTACAAATTATTTTTTCAACTTGCTTTTCAGAAACTTCTTTAAATTGAAATAGTTTCTTAACATTAGGGTGTACTTTATTGGTATACTTAGTTTTAAGGCCATTATTAGTGCATACCGTATTTACCTTGGGAATGCTATTAATAAAAAAAGAATTAAGTCCATCAGGTGCGTTTCGAGAATCGCTAATAATTATGGAAGGAGAAACTTTAGATGTTATGTTAAGAGAATTCAATGTTTTCCAAAAACAAGTAGGGTTAGATTTAAATTGTTTATTCAAGTAGGCTTTCTTTTCGCTACGTACTGCACCCGTTACAAAATTCCTAATTTGTTTGTATTCATTAAGCGCAGCATCAGTTTTTAGTTTTTTATACTTCGTGAGGGCTTTTTGTCTAAGTTTCATCATAAATCGTATATTGTCAGTAATCCATGGAGCTTTTCTTTTAGTGAACTTGGAGGTTTTAAAGGGCGCATGAATATCAAATACATCAATTACGTTTTTTTGGAAAAAAGTTACCATTTCGTCAATATCAGTAAAGTTAAATATATTTTGCCAGTTAATTTTTAAAATGTCATTAAGAAAATCTACGAAAACAAAATTTGAATAGTCCCTGTAAGTACGTAAAGACTTTAGTGTACGGGTTTTTTCAAGGTTCAACTTACTTAATACTAAACAGTGATCGGATATGTCATCCATATTAATAACCTGCACATCCGTGATTAAGCCAGGAGCCGAAGTAACAAGAACATCAATTAACTTGGCTCCAAAAGTAGAAGTAATATAGTATTTACTTCTACTTTTAATAAAAGTAGTAAATTTTTTTACCTAAATTTTTAGTACTATTAGAATTGAAATATTAGTTAATAGAATTGTATCTGTCAGTGGCCTTTTCGCTGTTGCTGCATTATAAATAAATAAATAAATATATATAAATCATACATTACCTTTTCCCCAAACCCTTGGTATTGGCCCATATAACTTTTGTAAAAAAATAATCGCCTGTGCAGTTTGATAGATATAACTAGGATCATTTTCTATGGTACATTCCCTAAAAAAATATAAAACATAAAAATCAAATTGTCCCCTAATTGAGTCAATCACCACCTAAAAACTTCAGAAATTTCCATTGAAATGACATCGGCATCGAAGGGGAACAGTTGGCAATTGAACTCCTCTATAAAAATCATATTTCCGTACACCCCCTGACGTTTTAAAGTCTCTTCGCACAGTAGACTTTTTTTTGGTACAAAAAATAGATGGTACTGCTTCTTGGAACTGTATTTACTCTTAGCATCATCTTTTACATTTTTCGCTTTAAAAAACACATTATAACCCTAACTTCTTAGAATCCAAACAACTTACCGATGTACTCCATTAAATGCAATTTAGGTCTCGAAATGAATATGACATGGTCGACATCAGTGTCGGGCAATGGTATGGGCCTTAAAGGGTACATTTTCTTTACCATATGTTCTCGTAACATTATATATTCGGCCACAAGACCGACAGGACCTAAATTATTTTGAATTTAGACTATTTTGCTGTAATGGTTAATGTTCAAGTAAATTAGCCTCAATGTTTCTTACATTATTGAAGCTCTTGAGCATCTTTTCGTTTAATTTCTATGTTAATAATCACTTTCTGCGTGCAATTTAGTATTAAATAGATAGATATAGAATAAAATACAAGGATAGCAACATTTAACAATGACAATAAAATGAATACAATTTTTGGTCAAATTACAGAATCTTAACAGCCTAATAGAGACTAGACTGAGATTAAACAAAAAATATTCATCAACAGAATAAAAGTCAATTAAAAGATTTTTGCACTTATGTCAGACATGTTCAAATTCTCAATACAACAACAGTCAACGGCAAGTGGTTATATATTATATGGAGTCCTTTATGTAACTAAAGTGAGGAATCGGCAGACATAAATTATGTTCCTGGCGTGTTTGATAAGTTCTGGTATTTGAGAAATTAAAAAAATGTTTGTAAAAAATACACACTGTTTCCAAAACAGAAAGAGTTGGTAGGGTAAGGATGTTATTTTCAATGAATAGTGGTTTGCAATTTGCAATTTATCTTCTGAATTTATCATTTCAGTTTGGATATTTTCCTAGAGAGCTAAAAACAGCTGTTCTCATACCTCTTCATAAAAAAGAAGACAGCAGAAGTGAGTAACTAAGATCTTCGAAAAATCCTTTAAAAGAAGACTTATTGCGTTTTTAGATTCTTTTGCTATATTGTTATGTCATCAGTTTGGATTCAGGTCTGGACTCTCTACATCAGATGCTATAATATCTCTTTATACAAATATATTGAATAATTTTGAATTAAAGTTAAAATCAGTTGATATCTTTTTTGATCTTACTAAAGCATTTGATGCCATTAATCATGCTTTACTATTAAATAAGATCTTTCACTATGGTATAAGAGGTCTGGCATATAAATGGCTTAAATCATATTTGACAGGTAGAACCCAGACTGTTAGATTGAAAGTTAGTGGTCATGTGACCATATCTGACTGGTCGTCACTGGGGTTCCACAGGGTAGTGTTCTTGGGCCCATTTTGTTTTTACTTTTTATTAATGACTTGCCTCTCCTGGTTAATGACAGCTACGTAACACTTTTTGCCGATAACGATACATCAGCAGTTGTCTCGGGTACTGACTATCAGTCTATCCACTCAAAAGCCACCAAGTGTGTAGCTGATATTGCGGGATGGTGCCAGAAAAATGGTCTTTGTTTGAATAGTTTGAAAACCAATTTCATTATTTTCACTGCGATTCGAGCTATTCAGGACTGGAGCTTACTCCTTAGAGAGCAGTCATCAAGTAGCCTCATCCAACAACACTCCACTCCATCCTTCTTGGGAATTGTAATTGATAGACATCTATCGTGGGATCCTCAGGTGGAATATGTGTGCAATAGATTATCCCGCAGCAATTATGCCATCTTGCAGCTTCAAGACTATGTGGATGCATATACTCTTAAAAGCTTTTATTATGCCTCAGTGAGTTCCACTCTATCCTGTGCCTTATTAGCTTAGGGTAATTCCTCCAGTATTGGGAGAGTGCTAATAAATCAAAAGCGCATTGTACGTACGACTTTCCTTCAGAGAAACTTGCCATGGTACTTTTAAAAAAGAAAAAATCCTAACTATAATTAACATCTATATCTTGAAGTGTACATGTCAAGTACATAAAAATCTTTCCAACCACATGAGATCTGGAGATCTTAATTTTTATAAAACTCAAAATGCAGATAAATTATACATCCCTTTTACCCGGTTGTTGCAGGTACAGGATGGTTCGGAAATTACATCTCTCAAAATGTTTAATCATCTCCCATGTAGAATAAAAAGAGCTGAGACTTTTCCAACTTTTAAGAGGGCTCTTAAGACCATGTTAGCTGACTGTCCTTTTTACTCGTTGACAGAGTTCTCGAACTGTAGATTTATTGACTACATTAAGTTAAATTTGTTTCCTTTCATATCTTTGTAATTTTATACTATTTTTATTAGCATTGTAGTTTTTTATTGACAATTCCTATACATTGTTATGATGTCGATGGAAATAAAAAATTTGATTTGCCAAACAGCTCTTTCTTTTAGAACAAAAGAGAATTGAAAAAAATATTGGGTACAGAAATCCCAGAATGGAATACAATAGTGTAAATGTGATTCCAACAAGGGAAAATAATCGTCCATACAATAACAATGGTTTTTGAGGTTAAGAGCTAGTTGATTAGCATCACACCAATCCTTGATATTTTGCACGTCAAGAGCAATAATATTTTGCAGATTGAGAGGGTTGTCCACACATCCAGTGACCTCTGTGCTGGGCAATCTACAGCAAAAGCTCCAATCTTTCCTGAAATATCTAGGTTTATTATTGATGTAAATCAGGAAGAGAGTTGGGCCCAACACAAGTAATAATTTTGCTATCAGATTCTCTGCTCTTGATAGAGACCAAATGGGTGTTATCTAATAGAGAATACTTAATTCATGCAAGCCCAAATTAAATGCTTTTGATAAAAATTTAAAAAAAGCATTTATTTCCAACAGGTTTGTTACCCAATTACAGGAAAGAATTTGATTTGAAAAAAAAAGGAAAAACAAATTTAATATGTTGAAGTTGGTACTTCAGCACATGCAAAGCAAGAAAGAAAAAAGAAAATAACAAAATATGTATAAAAATGGAAAATAAAAATCCTTAACATTCTATGTACTTAAACAGACTATCTATATACATACTAGAAAGACTCAGAACCCTTAAACTGTCAAGAAAAATATCTCACTGTTCATGTGAATTATTATTAATATAATTCTGACACATTATATTAACAGGGGATTTAAACAAAATATTAGTCCTGGCAGGATTTACATAAAGTAATCTAAAATGCCTAGAGTTTATTCTTGGCAGCCAAAAATTTAATCCAGCCCAAAGGGTGGGACAGTCAATCTTATCATGAATAAGGTTATATAATTCCAAGAAATAATCCATCTTTTCTCAAAGACACCGGCTTACACTAAATAGTAATGAAATAAACTCTGAAATTAAGTTAAACTCAAGTTAAATTTGAGACCTGTGACTTAGAGTTTATTTCATTACTATTTAAGGTTATATAAGAATTTTATGGAAATAATTTATCTTCTTTTTGCTAAGGGTATGATATTAAATTTATTAAGTATAATTGACTATCCAAAGGTCTTGCCGGAAAGACACCTTTCACCTCAATATCATCTATCAGGTGATATTGATCTATAAATTGGGTATCAAATTAAAGATCTGTATTCTAACTTGGACCATATGTAAGGGAAGAACAGTAGTTTTAAAGTATTAATATTTTCAAAATGCCAACAGTTTCAAAAAATGAAACCCAACAATTTGGCAGAATCAGAAACTATTTTTGCTACATGCTTGGAGAAACTTAATTTCACATTAATTCCTCATCCACTTTTGTTAACACAACATCATTTGCTCTATAGTTAAACTTGATAAATCACAGAACACCACTGCCAAAGACTTTCTCTGATTCAAGGAATTAAGAAGAATCCTCATAAAGTGGAATACTGCATCTGCAGTGCTTTTTTGGTATTGACAGCCAAACTGATTTTGTTTAAGATGCTGAAGTCAGTAAAAAACTTTGTGATGTGTATATTGACTAGGCATTCTACTACTTTGGACAGAGTGGAAAACAATGAAATTGGTCTGTTGGCCTATTGATGGATCAACAGAGTCACCACCCTTGTGAACTGGTATTATGTTGGCAAACTTAAGGCGAGAGGGAAAACTTCTTCTAGCAAAAGAGGAGTTAACGGCAAGTGTCAATGCAGAAAGAGAATTTTCAGGAAGCTATTTTAGGATTTTTAGGGAAATACCATTATATCCTGAAGCATTCTGATTTTTCACCCCATCAACAACTCATTTGAGTTGGTGAATTGAGAAGAGAATGCAAATGGTATATTTACATTGACTAGGTAGTTGAGAGGAGCGCTTTTTAGTCTTAGTTAGGTTGTCAGCTAAGGAACAGTAAAATTTGTTACAATCATTTAAATCTAATAAAATATAAATAAAGGGATCAAAATTACTTCTATGTAAACTTTAAGTAAAAGTTATTACTAAAAACTTATAATTCATATTATATTTATGATAGTTTATAATTATATCATAGTTTTTACTAAAAACTATGATATATTTTAACTAGTCTATAGTAACTTTATATGTAATTATTACTGTTATATGATGTTTGTAAAGTATTCAATAAAGTATTTCAATTTAAAAAAAAAAAAAACTAATATAGAAGGAGAATAGAAAAGAATTTTGAAAAGATTTTTTTTATTCTTAACATTTGATTTATAGCAAAATCCATTGAAAAAAAAATTGTGGCACTAGGGCGGCACTGACACTAGTTCAGTTTAGGTGAAAAACCACACTTAGGGCAAAAAGTGCCCCAATGGATTACACAAATCTGCACTAATTTCACCAATGGTTTGTAAATTTTGCCCTAGTCTGCTTTAAAAAAAAAAGGTACCTAATGCAAGCATTATCTTCTGCAGCATAAATTATTGGTTCACAATTGATTACAGTCAATTTATTAAAGTTTATGATTTGATCAGTATTAGGTGAGCTGGAGGTGCTTTGGATCAGTTTTTTTCAATTTTTTTTTCTATTGTACTACTCATAATTGCTTTTGGGTGGGTTTACTCTTGTTATATGCATAGTTTGTTAGTTGAGTTGTATTTTTTTGTTACCATATTACTTATAATTGTCTTTTGTATTGGGACGTTCTTGTTGGAAAATAAATGAATAAAAAAAAATTAAATTAAATTTAGTCATGTGTTAGAGGTATATATATTAAATTATAATTCTAAAAAATCTAATGCTTTTCCTAGGCCTGTATATACCATAAAATATTCTCATTTTATTTATAAGACTACAACAATTATTATCCTCACCAGCCAAAGAGTTGTCCCACACAATCGCCTTCGTTCCGCGGCATTTTTCCAGCAGTTCAATTAAATTATTCCTTGCGGTAGTTTGTATCAGGGACAAGTCCACCCTGCTGCTCTGCAAATGCGAAGACATTTCCAAATTATTTATAATTTTTAATTATAATACGCCTTATTGTTTACAAACTATCGTACAAAAAAAAACACTAACAGCTGATTTATGACATATAAAAAGTCAGATTTGACAGTGACAGTTTGGTTGTCTAATAAAACACGCCAAATTAAGCGCCAAATTTAAAATTTGATTCGAGGAAAAGTGGCACAGAACATTGAATACGCATTTAATGTTCTAAGGGCGCGGACCTATTTGAACGTAAAAGGATAAATAATTACTAGATTTTTAGGAGAATTTGTTGAGGGTTTATTTAAGTTTTAAATAATATAAAATTTAAGTTATTACAGTTGCGTGATTTTGCGTTAATACCGCATGATCCCGAGAAAGTCGCGAGGGTTTTACGATGCGTCTTCCCGAAAGGTATAAATAGAACTTTTTAATGCCGCATCGTAGTATTGACGTAAAAAGCGAACAAAGTGGAGTGCCGCTGCTGTAAATTCCTTTTTTGTTAAATATTTTTTAAAGATTTTGGGTTTAAAGTGTAGGTTCAGACAAAGAGAGTTTCCGGAGACCAGACGCTAAAGGTAAAGTAAAACTTTTATTCCTTATGGTACTGTATGCCTCCTTTGTTCTTGATTTGTCAAATATTCTTGTTATAACAATTAAATATTCTTTGCATTATTATCAAAAAGCCGAGAACACCACCGTATTACGTATGTGAGACCGATCCACCTGTGCCAAAACTATAAAAACCATAGGCCAGTCTCCGTTATTTATACTTTATTGTGCATCATTTTTTTCGACCGGACTTAAAATACTAAACGGTCTAATTTAGACTAAAATTACGTATGTTGTGAAATGTGCCTTATGTGCTACACTCATCACTCCCTATTGGTAAGATAATTTTTTACATCCTGGAAAAGTGCATTGTTTTCTTATAAAGAAGTTATATGTGCGCATCGGGTTTAAAAACACGCATCGCTTTATTTACTAAAACACTCAATTGATTATTTTCCCGGAATATTTTTAGCCAAACAAAGGCGCAATATCGTTTTTATTATTGATTTTCAACATGTTCAAGTCAACATGTCGACAACAAGTCAGCATGTTCGTTACTGCTATTTTATTACAACAAAATTTATTAAGCAGTGATAACCACCCTCCTCTTACCATTCTGAAAGGGGTTTAAAAACTACCAAATACGCAATTCTACGACTATTGGAAGGGAAGGGATCTTCCATATTTTGTTATTGGCACTTAAGTACCACTCTACATATTTCAAGAAAATAACCAAATGTGACAAACCTCCATGCTATTCCAGGGACTATAACATATAAAAAAGGCTTATCCGAACTCTCAAGCTAAAAGAGACATAGATGCAAAGCAAAATTTTCAAAAGAACAAAGAACAATAGTTCAATTTTATATATACAAATAAATCAAGAAAAAATGGGAAAACAGGTTTTGAAATACACTGTCCGAAATATCTCCTCAAAACTATCTCATGAAATCGACATATATATTGCCAAAGTTAATATTTATGCAATATAGGAGGCAATAGAATACACATCAAAAAAGGAAAAAAACTATGGCATCAGACTCGAAGTGCAATAAGTAGAATTAATACAATTTGGATAAACGCAGATAACCAAGCAATAACATTAAAAACCAAAGAAAGTCTAACCCAACTCAACAATGTCGGGCATATCATAAAAATTACATGGATACCAGAACATACCAACACACAAGGAAACGAACAAGCAGACCATAGACATATCCTAACAACATTGAAAAAAAAATGTTAAATCAAAGGAAAGGAATTGAATAAAAATATGTACAGGATACCTTCCAAAAAAGTAACTGATATTCTAAAGTTAAATACAGTTGCAGAAGACATATACCTAACTACAATAAAAAGGCTCAGAACAGAATATTGTCTTATATCTAAATAAAAATTGAATAAAGGATTCACCTAATTGCGCATGTGGACAAGGACAAATCAATTACAAGATATGAACATATATCAACTATTAATAAAGGAAAAACTACACCAACCCCAATTAGTGTATATACAACCCTTTAAAAAAAATGACCTGGAGCCAAGGCCAGATAGTCTGGAGCAACTCTTCGGCTGGTGAGAGTTATTTCATACTCTCTAAGGTTCAACACAAATTATAACTTCACTTTTCTTATGAAACCATAAATACCTACGTTCAAATGACTTTTGACTTTTTTTATTATTATTAACCAAATATAAGATAAAAAAATATGTCCTGGAAGAGTATTTTATAATTCCCTGTAAGAAAACAATTATTTTACATGAATAAAAATAAATTATTACCAAAGGTAGGAAAAGGTGTATTATTGGGAATGATTTAATTCTTCCAGATTATAAAATTGGCATTATTATTCACATTTTTAACAGTTGCTTTATTAACTCTTTCCCAAAAGCCATATATATAAAATATAACATATTTGCTTGCCAACAATCTGCCTGACACCATTTTTGGGTCATTTACCCGAACAAAGACTGTTGTACTTTAGCCAAAATACAAGTCATCAATCATAAGTTCTTAATTACGCTATACGTAAAGTTCATTTATCTCAGGTAAAATGTCTTCAAGATTTACAACAAAGAAAAACATGAAAATATACAGTTTTCAAGCCCTGACCTTGTCGGTCTAAAATTAGCCCCATAACAATCTCGAGATCAGTTCGGTTTCCAGAAGGCTGCTTAGTTTAAACAGCTGATGATCCTGTTTGCCAACAAACCATTAAGATCCGAAAATAAATCTGTATGTTGTAAAGGTACAGTGTGTATGTAAGTTCTTTTCTTAGTTGGAAATTACCAACGTGAAATAGAGCTTGAAAAGGGCGAATAGTCTCGTTGGATTCGGAAGGACGAAACTAAGACAAAACCGTTGGAATTTTCTCGATAGTGCCCATAGAAGTCGAGATATCTATGACCTCCAAAGTTTGGGCTTTTTCGCTTTTCGGATATACCCACCCGTATCGATTTTTTTTAAATCAAAAATCGATTTTTTTCGAAATTGAACTAACTATACCAGCGTCTTCTTCAGATCACCTACATCACGAAAACACCGGGTTATAATGGGATTCGAGCAGAACTAAGGGAATTAGAGCACTTTAGAGAAAATTCGGAAAAAGTCATTTTTCGACCTCGTTTTTGTGCCCAAAAATGCCCATTGGATTCGGAAGCACTTATATTGATTATATAGTGCCTCCTTCTTAAAGACTATGGGAGTTTATTAATCGGAACTGGAGGCTTTTTAGCAATTTATTTTCTTTAATAATGTTCTGTTTCTTTTTGGTTCGATCCAAGCTCGAATAAGGGTCTCTGGTTTGGTATCCATTCTATGAATGATAACTCCATATGAACTCCCTTGAATATATCTAAAGGCGTTTTTTGAAATATCTTATTTTTAGACAGGATGGTGCCTGTTCAATTAGAGGTTATAATCACAATCATCTCTGTTATTCCGGTTTCACTTCGAAGCTCTTGTTTTGAGGAGAGAATGCTCAATGGTCACATAAATTCTCCAACATTTCTTGGTTACATTACTTTGCAGGTGCCGCGCCCTTCGTTCAGAACGAATGTTCCTTTGGCTCTTGATCGTGCCAGAACTAACATTAAATATCACGATCCTACTTTTATCGTGTGCGAAAACTTCAACAAATTTGCTTCCACCTGTGATATCTTTCAATGCTCTCTGAGGCACCCAGTTTCACAGGAAATTATGTGGATTAAAACACAGTGAGTTGGGCAGTCGCTGAAGGATGCGATGACTTTATCTCCTTTTGTTTTGTATGTGCCTTTTTTTTTAAAATACTACTCAAAATTTTATTTTACTTTGTATTACATTTTGTAATTTAACTTCAATTCTGCCTCTGTTAAATAATTTAATCCAGAGTTTAGTTATTTTTTGTTACATTTTATTACTTTGTGTTTTATATTTTTCCATTGCTAATTTTGATTTTTCTGTAATAATTGGGCTCTGGCCTGTTGGAAAAATAAGCATAAATAAATACTGAAAGTCACTTGTCATTTAAACTTTTTCAATTTACTGATTTTCCTTTTTCCAGAACATGCCGACCGAGTGTATCACGAACCCCCTGCAAAGGGAGTTGGCGGACTCGATAATTCGCATGGTACCGCTGGACGAAATTCGCATTTTGCTGGCGTGTGGCGCAAAAGTGAGTGAAAAACCCCATTCATATCCGCGAAGTGTAAAAATAAAAATTTCGAAAAAACAGATCCGCAGTCCGATTTACGCAAAATGAATTTTATGATCGAGCATTTCCTATTTATTATTCTAAAATTAAACACTTTGAAGGATCGAGTAGTAGACTGGAAGTTTCGGTTCTGTAATTTCAAGGTTTCCGAAACTGCAGTCTAAAGTTGCTTTAGTTGTGCATTAGTGTAACAAAGATAACTCTCAAATAGCTATTGAACGCAATTTTAATTCTTTTGCAGTAGGACAGCAAATGGAAATTACTATGAATTAAACCCAAAATAGCATTATTCGTTACTGTTACACTAACAAATAGTAGCAGAATGCACATGACTTACATATAATCAATCTAGTTCTATTCTTTCTCTTCATCTTTAAAAAACTATTATTGAAATGAAAATTTTAAACCTGTTGCTGCAGTCCACCGTGGCAATACACAAGCGGAAATGTCCATTAACTTATGTCATTTTCTCTTGGTAAATGTAGGATAACATTTAGTTTTAAAATCATCTTATTTAAGGTGAATGAGCCGGTGACCCAAGGGCTTATGCCCTTACACTACGCCGTATGGCAAAAATACTATGAGGCCGCCCAGTTACTCCTCACCAGAGGGAGTAACGTCAATGCCACCGATGAATGCGGCTATAGTCCGTTGCATCTGAGTGCCGAACATGGGTAAAACCCCTTTTTCCGTAAAACCTTTAGTAGGATTTTCACGAATTTCTCCTTTAGGTACACAGAATTCGTACGACTCTTGCTTAAATCGGGTGCCAAGGTGGATTATCGGCCTGATACCGGGGAAGATTTCCCGAAAACGACCCACTGTGATGAACCTTTAAGACTGGCCATTAGGAATAAGCACAAGGACATCGCCAGATTGCTTTTGGGTAAACTTCATTCAGTTTTTTTAATGTAAAAAGCACTTGATTCCTAAAATGATTCCTAAAATTATTAGGTGTACAAGGAAAGCTTTTTGGCAAACAAACTCATCAGTTTTCATATGAAACTAAAATCAACAAAATCGTTGCATAAGTTTTTAAAATATTTAGATTTTTGTAAAGCGTATGACAGCAATAAGATTTTTTGAATCCTTGGTAAAATGACTAAATAACATCAAAATGGTTGCATTTACATGGAAAGTTGTAGGGACCTTTTTAGTAAAGAAACTCAACAGCTTTCATATGAAACTAAAATCAACAAAATCGTTACGCGAGTTATCAAATTAGGCAGATTTATTTAAACGAGTGTTTTTACAGAACATGGTGCTGACCCTAACAAACGCTACTTCTTCGGAGCGGAAATTAATCTGGTGAACGACCTGGACTTCTTGGAACTTTTGTTGACTTTCGGGGCGAATCCCGATAGTCGCGACAGATCCGGCTTGACTCCCTTGATGAAAGCCGTTAGGCAACCAAACGTATACATCAAAAACATTCCGGAATCTTCTAGTAGTAAGTAAATTTCTATTTTTTTTTGTAGAATATGGAGGCGGTTTTACTTTTGCTGAAACACGGAGCTGACGTTAATGCTATGGCCGATCAGAGGCACGACTATAGAACGGTGAGAATGAATTCTAAGCCGTTTAATCCAAGCGTAAATGGTTCATTTGCAGGTCTTACATTACGCGGTACTTTCGGGGAACATCGACATTATTAATTTAATAATAAAACAGGGAGCAAAGTTGAATTACGATGAGGCGTTCGAGCTGGGGAAGCCCAGCCCTTTGGACCTGGCCATTTTGAAGGGAGACCCTAGCATCGTTCAATTGCTTATAGTTTCAGGTATAGTCTATCTATTTCCTTTGGTCTTGTGCTCTATAAGTTCACTCTCTTTTAGGGGCAAATGTGAACTGTAGCTCCCCAATCATTGGCTCGCCATTACACGTGGCCTGCGCCGAAGGGATACCCAACAGACACGACATTTTACAAGTGAGTTTACATTAAAATGAAAGTTTCTCCTAATTTTAGTCGTGAAACTGTTTAAGATGCTGCTGAAAGCGGGCGCTGACCCGAACTTGAAAGTTTTCACCGATGAGTTCGACCACAGTTCCCAACTGAGGCCGGTTCTGGTCGAATATATCGCTAGCAACGAGAAACCGAGCTTAGCTGTGATAAATATGCTGATTAGATACGGGTCTAGGGTGAGTTTTTATGTTTATGTAAACACATGGAACTGTAGATAGTAACTGGAACACTTCTTGATGCCTAGTCCATATTTTAACTATTGGTAATAGGCTTGGATCTTTGCCTTTCTCTTACAAATTCAAATTACACTATACTGTCTTTTTAATTACAGTTTTTCTAGTTTTGGTAAGAGAGTTTTCTTATTTTCTCACTGGCATACTTTCTTTATGGCGTGCAAAAGGAAATCGGCATTAAACAAATGACACTTGCAACTCTTAAATATAATATCAACATATATGTTTGTATTTCTCTCTCGTGATGCAAATTAATATAGGACGTACACCAGGCCTACAAATAGAAATCAATATAAATTAAATGACACTATTAAATCAAATATACAATAGGCCTCGTACAATATATATACAGGGTGTTCGGAAGCTAGATGCAATCCTTTAAGGGGGTGATATCTGACTTAATTTCAAACATTTTAACCTAAATATGTGTAGTAGGGTGGGTCACTTTATATAGGGAAAAAATAAAAATCGTTTTATTAATTTCTAATAGCTGTATTATGTTGCATTGCACAAAAACAAGTTAGAAAAGAAAAAAAAAAGATAATTTAACTTTTATCTTTAGCCCGCGCATGAATTTTGAAATTTTGATAAAAAAGACAAAATAGTTTCAGGGCATGACGATAGTGAATCCAGAATTTTAATTATAATAAGTTTTATAAACATTAGGAATTTAATGGTAGAAACATATCGTTAATGCTAAATATATAAAAAAAAAACACACAAAATTACAACTAAAGTCTTGTTAATAACATGCCATTATGCATGAAAATCTTGCTTACTTTCAAATTTGGGCATTGTTTTCCTAGATGAGAGTTTAGCATGAATCAGGCCTTCCCTTGACTTCTTGTCACACAGAGACATTGATGCTTCTGTCACTAATTTGACCGTCCGCTCTACCGCTTGTGTGTGACATGGTAGTCTAATGAAAATTAAATCTTCGTCACCATTTGATGCAACAATTTTTTTTAAGTCATCATTTGAGAAGCTTCGGAGGACTGGAGGATCACAGTTGTTATTTTCTTGCCAGTCTATTACATCAATATAAGACGAAGCATTAAAATTTACTGCCGGTACTTCAAATATACGTAGTTGCCTTCTTAGTGCCAATGAATCTCGTGCCTTTAATATTCTTCTGGCAGCTAATTCCCTAATATTCTTTTGCTCATCTGTTAACATAGCTAAGAGTAAATTCTCTGGAGGGAAAAAATATGCATTTCGTTGAATGACTGGATGTATTACGTCTCTTAGCTCTTTTGATAGATATCGAGAATTTTGTATCAATTTCCATAAATTGCGGGACCCATCTTTACAAGAAGGATGTGTTTTTATCTGAAGCCATACAGGGGCATATACACTATCGGACAAAAGTAGAGAAACTTCTAAAAATTCTTTGATTTACGGAAACCATGTATTTAAATTAAATATTTACTACAAATATTGTAGTTCTCAACAACTGCGTTTTTTTACCGCATTTTACATGCCTCTTATCAGTTGTTTATTTACAATAAAAGAATTCAAATATTTTCGAATGGACATAAGTAGAGAAACCTAAATATCAATCGTCCAAATTTAGTATTTAGTTCGCTTTACGTGAGTTCTGTTGATAGTTTTGCATAGTTTTTTTAATCAACATGCCTCGCGGAAGATATTTGTCTGAAGACCTTCGTAGAAAAATAGTTGATGCACACAAGAGTGGTATACGACAAGTGGACATTAGTAAAACGCTTAATTTGCAAGTCCGTTGTTAGCAAGACAATTTCTAATTTTAAAACACGAAATTCAACAAAAAGCATTAAAAAAAGTGGCCGCCCAAGAAAAACAACCAAACACATGGAAATGATGATAAAAAGAATTGCCCAGTCTGATCCTCACAAATCAGCAAATAAAATTTTAAGTGAATTACCTGGTGTTAATGTTAGTTCTAAGACCATACAAAGACGACTGAGGGAAGAAGGATTATTTAGTAGAAGAGCCGCTAAAAAGCCGTTTATTAGCAAGAAGAATCAGAAGGCCCGACTCAACTTTGCACAAAAATATTTGCATTGGACAACCAACGACTGGAAAAAAGTTCTTTTTACTGATGAAAGTAAGTTCAATTTGTTTGGGTCCGATGGAATCTCATGGGTACATCGACCACAAGGCAAAAGATTCGATCCAAGATATACACAGCCTACGGTAAAGCATGGTGGTGGCTCCTGCATGGTATGGGGTTGCTTCTCTGGGTTCGGTACAGGACCATTACACATCATTGAGGGTATCATGGATCGATTTGTGTATTTAGACATCCTACAAAATGTAATGCTACCCTTTGCTGAGGATAATTTACCTTTGACTTGGATATTCCTACAAGATAACGACCCCAAACATAAATCAAAGGTTGTCAAAGATTGGTTTTTATCGGAAAATATTAGGGTTATGGACTTTCCTGCGCAAAGTCCCGATCTTAACCCGATTGAAAACCTCTGGGAGGAACTAGACCGGCGTGTAAGGCAACATCAGATCAGTAATAAAAATGATCTTATAAAAGTTTTACAAGATTCCTGGAATTCTATTGGAGAGGAAACCATTATGAAACTGTTGGAATCCATGCCAAATCGATGCCGCGAGGTGATTGCCAATAAGGGATACTCTACTTACTATTAATTTTTCTAAGATAGAAATAAGAAATAACTTGTACTTTTGGAATAAAATTTAGTTTCTCTACTTTTGTCTCATAAATATTTTGTTTAATTAAATTAAATCTTAGGATTTTCTTCTACAATTTATTTTACTTTATACAAATTAAATCTTAACAATTATTGTTGATTTTCATTATGTGTAGAACTGCATTAGTTTTGAAGTATTCAAATAAAACGCAAATTTAAAAAGTTTCTCTACTTTTGTCCGATAGTGTACTTTGACGATAAATTGCACTAGGTGACATAAATTTTCAGTCGGATGTATTGTAGCAACATAAAGTCTCAATATTCTATTGGCTGTAGTCAACCAGCGAGCATGGGAAATTTTCCCTGGCGATTTATGGGCTAAGTCGGTGGGGTAGTTTCCAGTGATTACGGCTGTGGTTATCGCGTACAAATACTTTTGGTCCATGCTTAAATCTTCTGTTTTAATTACTGGTAGCTGACTTGGTATTATTTCGTACTCAATAACGGGTTTTATTTCACATTTTTCCAACTGTTTTCCAATAGGACCATTATACGAATGTGGACCAGTTGTTTTACCATCTAGCTTGTTGAACAAATGCCTCAGAGGCAACTCATTTAACTGAAGCATGCAAATTATCCATTGTAGTGGTCGCTGAAGCTTCTTCTCAAACAGTCTAATTACGCGTTCTTTCCAGTATTAGTTGCTGTCCCATCGCAACCAATAGCCACCAATTCGTCAGAACAAATACGTTTTGATTGTAGAAGTGCACTAATACAATACCTACTTCCAATACTTCTGACAGTACCATGTAATGGTGTAGTATAACCTACATACAAAGAACCGGGTTCTTTCAGGACAGAAATGTGTTCTTCAACTACCACCTATTTTTAGCCTGCTTTTGCCATGACTTTTAAAGTTTTGTCCTTGCGCCCATCAAAGTACAACGCGGTAAGCTACAAATTGGTTTGTTCTTGCAAAAGCGTATCCCGTAATTTTTGTCTTTCCCTTCTTAATTTAGATTTATCTATTACCTCTACATCAGAAGATATGTCATGTAATACCGCCGAAGCAATTGCAGCCGCCGCTCTATCAGAAACACCATAACGGTCAGCGGTTTTCGATAGCGTCGGAAAACGTTTACGTTTCACAGATTCCTTTTTGGAGGTTTGTGAAGTGGATGGCAAATCTTCTACGTTGTGTTTTACGGGCGATACATAACGTTCCTCAAAATCCGTAAAAGCAGAGGAAGACACTTCTTTTTGTGGTTGATCACAACTAGGAATGAGTTTTTTAAAAGGCTTTAAACTCTTACGTTTTCTCTCCAATTTTTTTTTCAGTTCTAAAGTGCGCACAAGATCTACTCCACCGATAAGCATTTTTCTTTCGCCCCTCTGGTCAAGCAAAAATGCGTGTTCTTCTTTGGGTACCTTCGGCTCACGCGAGCATTTACAGAGATAAAGAAGATCCTTACATTTACAGGAACAAATATCAAACAAAACTTCACTTTGGCGCAAAAACAAGGCTTTCTTTTCTTCTGTCAACCTTTTTAGAGATTTAATGTGATTTTTGCACTTTCCGTGGTACATTTTTAAAATCTGAATAGTTCGTGTGTGTGAGACCATAGGAATAGATGATTTTTGCCAAATATCTTCAATTTTTTGAGCCACTATGTCTGCGATTTGAGAAAAAGACGGTTCTTTGTTACTTCCTTGTTGAATTTGTTCCAAGTTGTATTCTTGTCCATTCGTAAAACTTCATTACATCTTGGAAAGTTGGTAACACATTTTCTTTTAGTTCACCAATAGTTCCAAATATGGGACACTTGTACTTTATTCTTTTACTTTCCATACTATTTGGTAAGAAATTAGCGCGAAGTAAAGCTCTGATAAACAAAACAAATAACCACGACCGTACGCGTTAAGAGATTAATTCACATTAAAGCCGGCTGCACACGGTGTGCGATAATATAATATATATTAAGGTCTGTAAAAGAATAAAATAAATTAACTGTAAAGCAAACGTCTTAAATTAGAATATAGGAAGACTTGCAGTGTCTTGCAAGGTATTACCTTATTTTACAAATTTGACGATAATGCGGCGGCCTTGCGCGGGCTCTTAGAGTTTAAATATTTCAATAATATTTTAAATGGTTGCTCTTGAAATGATAATACAACATAATTTTGCTATTAGGAAATAAACAAAAAAAAATTTTTTTCGACCCACCCTAATGTGTAGGTCGAAATTTGTTTATAAATTTTTTATCGCAATTTTCGCATTTTTCTCAAGAAATACCAAAATTTCAAACCTCTCTAAAAATATGCCTAGCTTCTGCCCTTTATTTTAAGATATCACTCATGCCGATGACTGGCCAATTCTCAGAATTATGGCCTCTTTTGTGCGGCAGGTCATGTAAACAAAACTTACTGGATTGGTTTTCTATTATGGGACAGTTCAGGTAAATAAAAAATAATAAAAACAAAATTAAGCAGAGGTACCTAATAGTAGATACTGTAGGGTAAGGGGTACCTAGTAGGTACTAGTTAGCAAACAGCGCGATACTCCCATCAATCCACAAACCAGAGACGCCTCAAGAACAAACGGCGGAGAAAAACGTCTTCTCGCCCCCTATCATTAGTGGGGGGGGCAAAACCCACGCCGGAATAAAAAAGAGGACGAAAACAAAATGGACCTATCTGATGGATACCAGACGGACAGGTCCACGAAAAGCGAGGACAGTAGATCTACAAGCAGACTAGAGAGAGAGCGGGGTAAGACTCAGGACGACTCCTCAAAGTTCCTAAAGCCCCAAACAAAATCCCGAACTGACCCCAGATTGTTCAAAACCTTAAAAATCACTCCAAACCCCGACCTGGGAGCCGGCAAAGCGCCACCCCAGTCTGCGGAGTTGAGGCAAAGCGAGAAAAAAGGACCCAAACTCGAGGAGATAATTCAGGAAAAATATTTGCTGATTGACTGTAATGTACTGTAATGTAATTGACTGAGAAATTACAACTATCAGGCTACACGATAAATAAGTTGATCTCAGAAAACCATTCTCTTAATGAGCTGATCTCGGAGTTAAAAATTGTAAACTCGAGGGAAGAATGAACGAAATCAAAGCCCTTACTAACAAAAACGCCAAACTCGAAGAGCGCCAGACGGTGCAGGGGGGGCTGGCTAGCGACAAAAACCCAAGCGAGCAAAAAAAGAACCAGGGAAGACGCGGGAATGTCTCCGCCTTCACAAGACGGTGATATGCCGGCCTCGGAACCGGTTAACCCTGGGAAAAAAACAAACAGGGAGTCGGTCCCCTCAACATCGGCGGACCCAAAACCCTTGAAAATCCCACTCTCAAAAGAGACCCATTATATATGCCCCTAAACAACCTCTCCTTAGCGGGTAAAGGGAAGAGTGTTGATCCTAACATTATTAAAGTACCCAAGGTAGTGTTAAGAGACACTAAAAACTGGGCCGCAAAATATAAATTGTTTTGTGAAAACAAAATTAACATCACAAAAGTCCAAAAAGATAGATTGGGATTAGCGCTCTTCCCCAAAACTTCCAAAGACCACAGAACTACTCAAGAAAGAGGGAATGGAATCCTATTCGTTCTTCCTTGAAGAGAACAGAAAATTTATCGTCATATTAAGGGGACTGGATCAGAACTTCAAACTGGAGAAGTGGAGAATGATGGGGTTCGAGCCTGAGGAGCTGGGTTGGTTTAAAACCGGCCCAGGGGCCGTATTTTCGAAACCATGCGAGAATCTTCGAATGCGAACAAAGTCGAGCGGCAAAATTCGCACACGAATTAAAAAGTGCATTTTTGAACAGCACTCGAAATTTCATTCGCATGCGAACATGAAATGTAGTGGCAACGTAGCAAAGTCGAGTGCTATTGGAGGCCGTGTCAACCGGGATGAAGACAATAAAGATTTAACCTAACCTAAAATTTAAGTTTAAAAACATCAGGGAATTTTGAGGTTTTTTCATGGCGTTTCTTGGGTTTTTGCGAATTGACTTTTTTTTTAAATGAATTCAAAAAATAAAAAATATTGCGGTTTTGTGTCGAGCGAGCGAAAGAAAGAACTAATTTCATTTATGGAAGAGCACCCGGAATTCGGGCAAATTCACCCAAAATTTTTCGGCTAAAACTGCACAAGCCTTGTGGATAAAACTAGCGGACAGATTACACACTTACACAGTCTCTGGAGCACATAAAGAGCACATCATCGTAATAGGCTTAATCATTCTATCGTAATAGGCTTGTTTAATCTATATTATTAAATTGAGAATCTGAATACATTTCAAATGGGTCAAGAAATGAAGAGTACATCCTATTCCTTCTATCTGCCAGAGTTTTAGTCTCTTCCAGTGCATCGACGACTTTTCTTTGCACAATATTGTTTAATCTTGCTATTTGAATATTCTTATTTTTTTTTCAATAAACAACAAGAAAACACTACAAAAAAACTTAACCAACTCACAAATTAAGAAAAAAAACAAAGCTAGTTTAAAATCAAAACAAGACAAGCGGCAGAATCGCACACGAACTTTGAAATTCGAATGGTATATACCCATTCGAGACACCGCATGCGAAAATGTTCGCATACGAACCGGTCGAAAATACGAATATCGATTTTTCGTGCGAAATCCTCTAATTTCGTATGCGAATCAAAGTCGAATGGTTTCAAAAATACGGCCCCAGGTCCTCATCAGGTTCCTCGTCCCTAAAGAGCAGGAGGCCGTGTTTAAAATTGAAATCATATTAAATATTAGAATCCGTGTTGAGCGCTTAAGGACTCACACAATAGAAAACAGGAAGCAAATTGGGCAGTGACATCGCTGCCAGGAATACGGACATGTCATGAGCAATTGCAACGCAAAGCCGCGTTGCCATAAATGCAAGAGGCGAACACCACTACTCGAGAGTGTGAAAAAGACAGAGCAACACCGGCAGAGTGTTGCAATTGCGGTGGCGAGCATCCGGCGAGCTATTGGCGCTGCCCAAAAAATCCAAACATAAAAAACATAAATAAACAAAAAAGCTTCGCCGAGACCTTAAGAAAGACCAACACGGAATTTAATACCAGGAGGGCGGAGCCAAGGGAGGGCACTACAAAATCGCATATTAAACGTCCCGAGTTTTCAATCAATAACACGAGCCTCTTAAATCTTCTAAGTTTGCCTGAAGCGATGTTGGAAAAAAAAATCGATACCCTGATGGCAAAACTGGAAAAACTAAACTCAAACCCGGCGTTTAAACTATTGTTGGGAGCCGAGACCTAAGTCCCCACAATATCCGTTTTTTTTTCCTTCTTGGGTGCTCAAATCCTAAAACCCATCCGCACTAACCACAAAACCCCACGTAAAACCCAAACCTAACGTCAAAAACCCAAACATCATCCAAAACACCGATAAAGACTGATACGTTCACTCCTCCGCCCGACCTTTTCTCACCAGCCAAAAGTTCCGTGGTCTGAGGGGGCGTGGTCTGCTTCGCAGGCTCGCCAGTGGCGAGGCGTACGAGTAGACAAGGTAGACACTGTCTACCCAAAATTATCCAGTTATTTCTCATTAATTTATTACTTAATTATTTCATGTAATTGTTGAATTCAAATTAAAAAAAAAAATAACACAGAATGTAGTCGCTCTCCTTACTAATATTATATAGTATCTAAACGGCTATAATATCTATATATCTATAATATCTAAGGCGCGCCCCGCCTGACGCACCAATTAAAATAAAAATGCAGGGCTGACACCCAATTAATGTATAGGAGCCCCAGGAAGACACATTGATATTTGTCTTCGGAAATTTGGAGCATCTAATCGAACCATATACGCATCAAGCAGGTGACAGAGGTCCGGCCGCATCAGTATTCAGCCTATTACGTATGCAAAATTTACTCGCGGGAAAGACATTTGAGCTTTTGTCTATCGAAGTCGACCAGCTATTTTATTATGTTCTTGAGGGTTATTGTTTATCGACACGCTTGATTTGGTCGGCCGCAATACATCTTCAGTTTTGTTTTTTGATGAATCTGCATTTGGCATTTGGTGCGGGCGCGTGCTATTGGGCAGTGTGAATAAAAACTTAGCTTTTGCTTTTAGTATGAAGTATAAGCTTTAGCATTTACTAGATAGATTTAGCTTTTACTAATAGCATTTGCTGAAATTAAAGTGAATAACCTTTTGCTTTTACTTACTAGCGAAAGCTAGATATTTTAAGTATTTACTTAAAGTTTTTATTTGGTAAATTATCCAATGGTGTTATGCCGTACCCTTTATCGCCTAAAATAAGTCCATAGTTCTGTTGACGTCTTCTCATCATACTAAAAATGTTTGGTCTACTTAAAATACGACTGTCGTGCACTGAGCCAGGCCATTGAGCATCTACGGATGTAAAAATTTCTTTTGCGTCACAAGTTGCTTGCACATTTATACTACACCATCCTTTCCTATTGATATACTTGTCACCATGTAGCGATGGCGTTATTATTGGTACATAAGTGTCAATTGCACCAAAAGCACAGGAAAATCTATACAACTTTACCCATTCGTTGATTGCCTGCTCAGTCGAGTTTTTTGTAGGAAATGCCATCCAAATTCATGCCTTTTCAACTATTTTTGGTAAAACGTGAGATATCGTTTTACATATTGTTGTTCTATGAACTCCTTCTTTTCTGATCCTTATTTGAAATCCAGGATCACTTAGAAATTGCAAAAATATTTGCTCCACTTTTGGCTCCAAAAAATGGTTAGCTATCCACTCAACATTTTCTTCACTAAATCTATACAGATCGTGGTATTCTTCGGCACGACTTTCTTCTCTTTCGGGATAAAATTTTACAGATCTTATATTCATAAATGCAGCCATTTCTACCAAACTGTTTAACAATACTAAATTTTTAAGCCAGGGTCTAACAAGCTTGCAAAAATGTAAGCTTTTCCTTAATATTCCTAGTAATTGCTTACTTTTATTCCCACCATTTTTAGACAATGCTAACAACTTTAGCTTTTGCTAATTGTATTAATTAGTAAAAGTTACTACTTACTTTTATCTATTGCAAACTAAGCATTTGCTAGGAAAATGTAAGTTTCAGCTTTTACTGAATTCTTATTCACACTGCCCATTGTAATTTAATAATTAGTATTTTAATTTTTGGGTGTATAGAAAAGATTTTTTTAGTGGATATTTTAGGGGTTATTTATGAACGTTTGTTTGATATTGGCAATTGTATTTTAATTGTGTTTTTTTTGTAAGTAGTATTTATTTTTATCTATCTATCTTTTTATGCTAGTAGTAATATTTTTTTTCTTTTTTATATCACTACATATTTTTCTCTTTGAGTTAATATTTCATGCTCTTTCATTCTCTATTTCATTAAAGTGAATAATATTGAGTACACATTTTTTCTAATTAACAATTTTTATTGTTTGTCTACCCGAAAGAAAAGTTCACGCTTCGCCACTGAGGCTCGCGTCGAATAACATCTCACCCAGACCTCATAAATACAAGCAACCAAACCTTAACCCGACCAGTCGGTTCCTATTCTCCGAGTGAGTCACAAGTCCAAGCACCTAGATGCGACCCAGAATTATAAAAAGAAGGCGCCTAATCTCGACAAAGGATCTACTTAAAAGACCGGCAAGAGCAGTAAAAGCTAGCCCGGATGGACAGTGTATAACATCACATCATTGTTGTTTAGTTTCACTCTCGCCTCTAATTTTGTAAGATTATCAACTTCGTACTGACTGCATCCACTGTTTTTTAAATCGAGTTTCTGCCCGTTTTATTAAACAGTACCCTGACATTGTCTTTACTTATGGACGCGCTAACGGTAATGGAGCTTTGGCACGACGCTTGTACCAGGAACGTTATCCAGATCGGAGGTTACCAAACTTCAGGGTGTTTCAAAACACCTTTCGCCGTCTTACTGAAGTTGGCATTGGGAATAATCCGGCACGTGGAGTCAACCCTGGCCATAATAATGTAGAGATTGAGGAGCAAATACTGGAAGCTTTTACCGCAGACCCTACTGCAAGCGTCAGAAAAGTAGCTGAAGACCTTGGCCTTTCTAGATGGAAGGTGTGGACGACCATGAAGAAAGATGGACAGTATCCCTTTCATGGTACGGGGGTGCAGGGCTTACAAGAAGAAGACCCTGCAAGACGAATTCAGTTCTGCCGCTTTTTATTGAACATGGACATCGAGGACCCGTTATTCTTAAGAAGTATCTTGTGGACAGACGAGTCCAATTTTTCCAGAGAGGGTTTTACCAACTTCCACAACCTCCACGAATGGGCTGCTAAAGATGCAAATCCGCACTGGAAAAAACAAAAATCATTTCAGAACAGATTTTCGGTCAATGTGTGGGCCGGAGTAATTTATTTATTTATTTATCAACGTATATAACATTTCAAGTACTTATTAATAATTAACAGTAGTCTTAAGTAAAAACTATAATACTAATAAACAATACTGTGCTAAACCTAATCCAAAGAGTGGGAGTAGGGCACTATCCCAAGATAGTTGCCCTAGCTGACGACTTAAATTTATTTAAAGATGTACTGAAAAAATCAAGATCTTTTGCAAATCTATTCACTGTAGAAGCTATTCTATTTATAGGACTGTTTAGTAGATAGGATGTTCTGCAAAAGGGAATATGGAGCGCCTGACTTCATAAGAGTATATCTGGCAAACCTGATAAACTTGTGCTGGATATTTTCAAGCCTCTCAATGTGAATCAGAAAATGAGATGACCAAACAATATTGGAGAATTCGAGAAGAGATCTCACCAGGCAAATATATAGGGTCTTCAATGCTGACACATTAGTAAAGTCTTTGCAAGATCTTTTGATAAAACTGAGAGGAGGAAATCCGCCGAAAAATTTTCAAATCATCAGCGAAGAGCAAAAACTCAGACTCCAGTGAGGAGCCGAGGTAATTGATAAAGAGACTGAATAACAATGGTCCCAAATGGGAGCCCTGAGGGACCCCTGAAGTTGTCAAAAATGGGTTGAACAAAAAACCACCAATTTTAACACGCTGCTCTCTATCCATCAGATAAGACTTGATCCAAAGTAAAAGAGATCCGCTGATGCCGAGATCTGAAATATGAGAGATAAGAATATTATGGTTGACCCTATCGAAGGCTTTACTAAAGTCCGTATATCGCATGTGTTTCATTACCGTCGGCAAAAGATTTGAAGATATAGTTGCTAAAAACAAACAAGTTTGTATCCACAGAACGACCTCTGCTGAATCCATGCTGTTGATCTCCAATTATTTCCTGAAATGTGCCAGATAGAACCACCTCTACACAGTGCTCGAACAGCTTAGGAATTGCAGAGAGGATACTAATGGGACGATAGTTAGTTATGTCACTCTTATTCCCAGATTTATAAATAGGACATACATGAGATAGCTTCCAGTTCTCTGGAAAAGTTCCAGAAGTTAGGGACAAATTGAAAATATGAAAAAGTGGAAGGAAAAGGGAATGGCTGCATTCTTTCAAAAGCCTGTTTGGAATTCCATCGGAACCCGCTCCCTTTCTGCTGTCCAGTTTAGCTAATGCTGTTTCAATTGTAGTAGCACTAAGGAACACGTGGTTGATATGGTTAAATTTACATGAGGTATCGAGACCGTCAGAGGCATTAGAAGGGTTAGTATTCTTGTTAAATACAGATAAAAAGTGGGTGGCAAAGAGATTTGCAATAGAAATACCAGTATCGGCCCTGAGATCATGAAGCAACATCTCATCTGGAACGGTAGAATCGCTTTGATTGGACTGAAGTCTTACAAATTTCCAAAAGGTCTTGCTATCGTTCTCTATTGCATTTTCGGCTCTCTCAATGTAATGTCTGTAGCATTCACTAGATAATGAACGGCATTCTGAGCGCAGAACACTAAAACTTAAGTAATCAGTATTTGATCCTGACTGTCTGTACCTTCTATGTGCTATTTTTTTCTGAATAACTAGACTTTTTAGTTCTTCAGAAAACCATGGTGAATAATGTTTTTTGTTGGAACAAACAGATTTAAACAATCATAAACAACAGAATAGAAGTTTGCAACAGTGGTATTTAAGTTATCGTTAATAATTATAGACATCCAGTTGTATGTAGAAAAGTAGTTATTTATAGACACAAAATCTGCTTGATTAAAGTTGTAAAAATATGTTATAGGTAGTTCCAGGTAATTGGACTTACTATTGGGTAGTTGCAGCTCAAGAGCAGGATGGTAAGGATCTGACCCGACTAAACCATTACATTTAGTTGTTAAAGTGGAATGAAAAGTTGTAAAGCAAAGGTCAAGAATTGTTCCATGATCATTAACCACTGCATTGAGCTGCATCAAACCTAGAAAAGTGAATGTGTCACATAAAAGATTTTCTTTATCAGATGTAACATTATTTGGGGTTAAGCCATAATGATCATCACTAGGTAACCATGAAATATTAGAAAGGTTAAAGTCACCAACAATAAGAACATTATTAAAGCTCTCGCAAGCTTTGGTAACAGAGGCACAATGCGCTGCATACACAGATAGATCCATGGATGGAGGAACATAAATGCAGCCAATGCAATAATCCTCGCCATCACCAAGACGCACAGAGATCCAGATTTCTTCAAGTGAATTGTCAGCAGTTGGCAAACGATGGGATTTTAGGGTGTTGCTCACTGCTAGAAGCACACCCCCGCCTCTACTTTTTGAACTGTTTGAACTGTTACTAGTGTTGCGGTCCGTTCTATACACTAGGCAGGACTATTATTACACCAACAATAGCAGGACTATTATTGGGCCACATTTTCTACCAAAGAATTTAAATGGTGCCAACTATTTAGATTTTCTACAAAATGATATCCTCGTTCTTCTAGACGAGGCTGGATTATTGAAACGAGAAAGACCAATAGTCTTTTAGCAAGATGGTTGTCCAGCGCATTGGTCCTTGGCTGTCAGGAATTACTTAGACGACTGTTTTCCGGACGGTTGGATCGGTAGAGGCGGAACCTTTCCTTGGCCTCCTCGATCGCCTGACCTAACTCCGTTGGATTTTTTCATATGGGGCCGGGCAAAGGAGCTTGTATACACCAACGAAATAAGAACAAGAGAAGGGTTGATTCGCGAAATAAATGAAGCATTTGACAGGATGAAAGAAGATATAACCATAAGACGAAGTAACAAAAAGGGCTGGTGCTTAGAAATAATGGATTGCATTTTGAACATGAACAATAAATAGTTTAAACAAAATTGTGTTTTATTTAACATTAAAACCTAAAATAACCCCACAATCGGGGCTCTAATGCTTAGTAGGCTTATGAAAGGTCTCAGTCTAATAATTTTTGTTTACATGACCTGCCGCACAAAAGAGGCCATAATTCTGAGAATTGGCAGGCATCGGCATGAGTGATATCTAAAAATAGTTATATTGATGGGGGTTTCCTTGTTGTTTTAGGTGGTAATGAAAACCCAGTTCCGCGACCCGGACGGCATGTTAAACTGTCTGCAGAACGTCGTGTCGGACGATCAAATATTCCTCCTTCTCCTGGAGTCTTGCGAATCGTTCGATCCCTGTATGATCCGCAGGAATCAAGTGGTCACCCCGAAACAGAAAACGGCCCTCCTCGAACTTGCGAAATACCCGTTGAACCTCAAGAAGCAAATCCGTCTCTACTTGAGGAGGATCATGGGGGTGAAACTGTTTCATTGCGCCAACGGATTTGAACTTCCCACCTGTTTGAAAAAGTACCTTTTGTTCGATTACAGTTGAGGAGTTATTCGGGGCAGGATTTTATGCAACCGAGAAGTGATCATTTTTGTGATTTTTTTTTTGAAGTTTTTCGGTATTTTTTGCTTCTGACCACGTTAACTTTTTTGTGTGTGTGTGTGTGTGTACTAACCAAAACATTAACATGGAGAAATCCCTATTAATAATATATATTCATTTTCTAATCAATCTGTGTAGTTTTATTAATAATACAATTAATTCAAATAATAAACTCACTACTTATTAACTTACCTGCCTCTATAACAGAAGCGCGATAGCAGCGCCCCCATTGACACTGAGAGGACAAAGGAAGATCGCGATAAAATAAATGCTTACTAATGACATTGACATTTTTGTACTTGATATTTACCCTTAAGGAAAGACATCAATCGCATATTAATTTCTACTAAATGGTGTGTTTTTAATAATAATACAACTAATCTTATTAACGTAAATTAACTTTTGGAATGTTTTTAATAAATATTTTGACACAAATAAGGTTTACAGTCTGCCATTTTGTGCCAACTGTCACATGACAATGCGACGTTGCCATTCTGAACCATTGGCAACAAAATGGTGGATACTGAAATACAGCTTATTTACCCTTTTACTAATATGTTTTTTTGTTATAATTTGACTAATCTCGTTGCTCTTTAAAGTGGTCATTTTGTCCTATAAAGCACATTTGAAAATTGGACGCACAAAAAAAAACATTGTAATATTTAAGACTAAAAGAACTTAAATAATTCCTCAATTGGTATTAATTTTATTTAGTTTTAATTATTTTATATGTAGTTTTGTATCTTTGTATATCCGTATTCTCTTTGTATATTTGTACTGTCGCACAATATATAAATTAAAAAATATTTTTGATTTTGACATTTTACATAACCTCTAATCTTTGTCAAGCATACAAATTATTTTATTTCCAAATAATCATTAATCCATGTCATTCATTACTTTATGCTACTGACATAATGCAAGAAGAAAATTATACAAAAATTTCATATTACAACGGAAATTCTACTAGACATGGCAACTCCGGCATATTTTTACCACGATCACCATGACAGCTGTCATCCCGTGATAAACCGGGTGACATCAAAACAACATAACCTCCAAATTTTTGAAATTTTTTTCTCCAAATTTTTTAAGTTCCTAAAGAATTAATAAATAATGGCCTACGATTTAAAGTCCGAAGACGAAGTCAAAGATTACATCAAGAATTTGGGCATCGAATACCGGTTTGGCTGTTACAGTGAAAAGAAACCGGAAGGTAGGGTTCATCTATTCCTAAACTGTTCTAATAATTATTGTGTAATTGGTCTATTCCAGAAAAAACTTATTCCGTAAACACTTAATTTATTTAAATACTTCAGTGAAGACTTAAGAAATGTAGTAGGTTTATTTGTCTGTTTGATGCAAATATTATTAATTATTGTAGTATTTGTGCTTTGTGATATTTTGCCCCTGTATAACTAAAACAAAAAAATGTATTTTTAGACTTTGTCTTGTAAATGTTTATTTTTTGATGAGATACTGGGTATTGTTTTTATCATCTCTACAGTCCACAAACTTTAAATTACACAACAATGTCTTCTAAATAACCAAAATTACCCCTTGCAGTATGCCACCTATTAGCAGACTTCCTAGAAGCCATAAAAAAAGACTACGAAAAAGCAGCAAAAGTATACAAAAACAACTGTGATGAATACAAATTTGGCAAGAGCTGTCTGAAATATGGAGGCTATTGTTTAACGGGCAAAGGTGTTAAAACCTCCAACTACCCCGCTGCGTACAACTATTTTGAAAAGGGTTGCAATTTGGATGAACCTTATTCTTGTTTTAACCAGGCCATACTCCTCGTAACCAAAAACGATGGATTTGGAGTGAAACAAGACGTCCTCAAGGTAAATTACTTAATCTTTAATGCAAACAAGCTTTTTCTTGTTAATTTCAGGGTATGGAGCTCCTCCAGAAGGCTTGTGCGGCACAAAATGGTATGGCATGTTACTACTTATCCGGCCTATACATTGCGGGAGCAAAAAATGGTAGTTCAGTCGGGGATAAGGGTGAGAAAGACTCCTTTGATATACCAAGAAACATGGAGAAGGCTTTTAAATATGCTTTGGAAGGGTGTAATTTGGGTAATATGTATAGTTGTGCCAATGTGAGTCAGATGTACACCAAAGGGGATGGGGTGGAAAAGAATCTGGAGCTGGCAGATAAATACAAGAAAAGAGCCCTGGAAATGCAAGAAGAGGCTACAAAGAACGCACAGACTTTAAAGTTCGGGGTCGGGTTAGATTGATTGTGTGACAAATAAAGTGGAGGAGACTTAATGATGTGTAAATTATTTATATGTGAACAAGAGTGATAGGCAATGTTGTGATTATTTGTTGTTATTTTATTCTAAAATAAAACTGTTTTTATATATGAACACTGTTAAATTAACTGATATTAGTAAATAAATAAATTTTAGAATTTTAATCAGAGTTTTTAATCAGAGTAATTGCCAAGTGAATGAAAAAAATAAAAATTCAGAGAGTGCTCATTGATGTAACAAAAAAATCGCATAGTAAATCAGCGACTAATAAATTTTAGTTTAACTTATATGTATTTAAGATAATAGCATAAGAGCCAGTAGAATACTGAACGTCGATTGACTGTTGCGACCTCTGAATGTCAAAGAGTAGTAGCCGGTACTTTTCTCTCTCTTCTTGTTCATGTTATTCATCTTGTACCCCTTATTGAATCCTTCAAGTTCACGAAGTTCTTTTTATTCTACAGCTTTTTCTCCATATGTTGCTCTCTCGTCAATTTAAATCAAACCTGACGATATTTTATTTTCTGAAACTTTGAAAACTTTCGGATGGAGGACTGAACGGTCTAGGCATGTTTGTCTTAAAATATTTAAATTTTAATCTAGCATGTCACGACTATGTTAAAAGAGTCAAGTATGCTTGAGAAAATTCTTGGTCACTCTTTTTTCTTTGCTTTTTTCCTTCCTACTGACAGTTGAATTAACCAACAGTTCTTCTTCTTCCTCTTCTTATTTGGTAAGGCCAACTGCCTGGAAAAAAATATTGAATTTTTTTTCTAGCCTATTGGGTTAGTATAGCACAATGTTGTTTTTCTTTTTCTACAGCTTAACTCCTTCGTATGCTGCCCTCTCGCCATTTTAAATCAAACTTGACGATTTCTAATTCTCAAACTGTGAAACTCATTGGAAGGTCAAAAGGAGTTTGGCACTTACAGGCAATTTTGAGCAACGAACAAGTAAAAATGGGTTTTTGAAGTCATAAAAGCGGATAAATTAAAATCTAATTATGACGCCAAATTTGAACTTTAATCTGATATACCGTGCATTTAAAATTAGTGGGAAATATGTGGTACTTTCGGACATTATAGTAGACAAATTAAAAAAGTGTTAAATTGTGATTGGTTTTGTCCCCATATTAAATAAAGTGCTTGATTTGGCAATTTTTTTATTCGCATACTATAATTTCTGAAAGACTCGTACATTTCCTACTAGATACCTCATAGTTCTAGGTTTCAGAAATTAAACAAGAAATAAGAAAAGATTATAGCAAAAGATTCACAAGTTATACAATAAAAATTACCAGTTGTACACGCTTGTTAAAACATGACATAAAATCTAAGAATTCTTCCAAATTCCATAATGTAAAAGCTTACAACTTCATTTACTTAGGAACTTAGTTGTATGAAGAACAAACTTTGTAAGTTAAGATTTATTCATCAGTAATGTTCCTTAGTAAATATTACAAATTAAATATCTAGCAATGAAGGAGGCAACAAGCAAAAATTATAGCAGCAGAAACAATAAAATATTAAAAAACTCATAATTTATATAATCAAAATCAACAGTTATACACATGCTTGTTAAAATATTAAATAAATAATAAAAATTCTTCCAAATTCCATAACGTATAAACTAACTCCAGTCTCCTTGGTATAAACTTACAACTTAATAAACGCCAAAAAGCGGTACTTAATTGGTAACTCAATGCCCTACATATTTAACCAATTTTCTATCCCTTATAGTTTCCAAGATACCCATACATGTACACCCAATTTGGGCCACACTGTATATAGAATTTCAAATAAAATTTTTTATTACTGACATTTTCAAGGCTCAATAATCTGAACCCAAGTATTAAACATATTTGATCTAATAAAAAAAAACCAAGGAATCTGTGTTTTTTGCTATCCACAGATTTAACACAACAGCTTCTTCTTCTAAGAATCCATTTCCATGACTTTTGTTGTTAAAATTGTACTTGCCATTTTCGCAAAAAAAAGTCTATTGCAATAACTACTTATGCAAATGCAATATCGCCAATGTCTATATTCGATTCAAAGTTTTTGATGCTGATTTCTCAGTTTTTTTACAACAATATAATTCACTGCTTTTTTTAGGTCAATTTTAAATCAATTTTGTTAAGATTTTTCGCAACATTTGAATACTTAATTAAAGTTAGTTTTTTGGCAGCAATAAAAAAGGGTTTACAAGCTATAAAGAACTATGAAAAATGGCCGCATCATCACATTTGTGCACTATAGTGCCATATGTAATTTACAGTTGCCAGTTCTCGTTACCTAAACAAAAAAATTACGCCAAAACGCGGTTACTTATTACGGTTATGGTTAACGCTGGAAAATGTCTCTTGTAATGTTTAAATTAATTTATAGCAATTCCAGGTTTCCGGTAAGAAACTGTGATTTTATTTATTACTGTTATCTTTTTGTATTGTAAATTTTTATTCTTTAATAAAATCATACTCAATGGGGTTCAATCAATCTTTCTAATATTTAATTTTTAACTTGAAGCGATTCCAAGCGATCAATTGGTGGTTACCGCTCCTAAATGGTATTAACCAAATATGTCCAAGCGGTTATAGTTATAGCAGAAACCGGGAAAAAAACAAACAGGGCACCGCACTTACAATTATGTTATTATTTTTCCTAAAACCCGAATAGTATTATTTTTTTGCAACACATACAAGTAATACTTGTATGTGTTGACTGCTATACATCTTCTAAAATGGACGAGCAACCTGAGCAATTGCAATGTAGAGTTATAAAGAACAGGACTAAACAGTCCAGTCTGTTATACATATCGTAAATACTAAATTATAAGTTTTTTAATAAGAAATTGAAATATAAAAATCTATTTTAATAAGTATAGATCACACTCACACCTAATGCAATGCAACACAACCCAAAAAATATTAATTGTATTTGCATAGGTGCAAAGCAATACTTATAAATACATCACACTTCTTTGTGCAACAGTCAGTAGCATAACTAAAATATCCCTTTGTCATTTCTTAATTGCGTTGGTAGGTAGGTTGGTAAGTTTCTACTTATGACAGTGAGGGTAAGAATTAAGTTGCTATTAAGGAAAGACAAGGTGAAGAGTCTACAATCTGAACCCCACTCTTTTTTAAATATAAGCCTTAATTATTTTTATAGCACGAGTTATTGATTAATTATAAGTTGATAACTTGGTATATAAAATTAATTGGGGCTACGAGTGCAATAGTGGACTAACCCACAACAAAATTAATTTTTATTTTTTTTATATCATCCAATGTCTTTTTGTGGTATGTATCAGTTGCAAAGTGGATTAATCCATCTTTCTCAATTGCTTACTAGATGTGACCACTATACTACTTTTGGCATTGTTTACATAGCATCATAGTTCTGTAACAAAGAAGACCAAAAGCACAGCCCATTTTCCCATAAAACATGGATTAATCCGTTATTGTGCTCATAGCCTCAACTATACTGGTTATGCTTTAAATATAAAGAAATCCTTGGCATACTGTTTAGACTCCGTTGCTGCAGACAATTTTCTATAGGCTAACCACCACAAAATGAATTACAAAATGACAATAATAGATCAGGTTGATGTGGAAGAAACAACAGAAGAAATGTGGACAAAATGAAAACCAAGTGCAAATCATTTGGAGGCCACAAGGCTACTGTTAAGCTTTAGACACGAGCTAAGCAACTAATTTGATGACAAAAAGACTATAAAATTGAAACTGTAGCATAAAATTGCAAATATATTAAGGTCAAGGAATTTTTATCTGGGTCCCACAGATACAAAAAAAATTTCCAACCTTTGTTACCAAAGGCTATTTGGCTTTTAAAAAAAATCAAAATACTACTGGAAAAGAGGCCATGGATCTGCCTCCGTTCTAGAATGTAATTCATTTGATATTACTGTGGGAAATTTTTATTAAGTAGCTTTACACCTTTTATATTTAATCAGGGTGTTTATTAATTGAGTGCCAATAATACAGGGTGTAAATTTCCAAAATTTTAGTACGGACACCACCGTTGAAAATAAAAAAAATGTTTTTTAAGTTAAAAAAATGTTGTTTCACTCATAAAGGCCCTATAAAATACAAAATTCTATAAAAATATAAAGTGATGTGGAATTGACAATCAAAATAATTTTTTTTTCTTTAAATTTGTAGGCTCAAAAATTAATAGGTTTAGGATATATGTTGAAAATAAGTTTTTGTCTTTAAATCACCCAAGGATTTACACAATCCTGTATTATCGGTACTCAAATAATAACTCTATGTGAAGCATCAAATGTCTGGAATGGGCTTTAGCCTTAGAACATTGAAAGGCTTCTTTGCAGTCTTTAGCCTAAATGTGCTCCTGCACATATGCGCCCGGTTAATCTAAACAATAATGAAAGTTTTTCCAACCGTAACAGTATCTATAATACCTCTTTATTTTTAAGTAACGTACCCAGGATGATACCCATGACTTGCGCCATATAGATATTTATAATATTAAGTTAACGATGCGTTAACACCCCTCGATACGGTATTCATCAATCACAATTTTTAAATAGAATAAATGATCCTCCCAAAAATCAACCTTTTTCAATTCTTTATTCGCAAAATACAATCTGTCATAACAAAATATCACACTTTTACAAAAGTTCCATGGTATTAAGTGGTCCTCGCTTGCTACACTTCCTGATATCAGGCAACGCCTCCAATCTAAAAGGCTTTTTAAGTTGATCAGTATTAAAGGGTGAGCCTGCAAACGATTTAAACAAAAACTTCAACTTTAAATTTTTTCAGCATTTTCGGTTCGTACTTGCACCGGAGGTGAGCCAAAAATTACTCTTTCCAACACTGCTAGTGGGCGAGTCCAGACTTAAATTCTCTGTGGATCTGGTTCGGTTCTTCCGTGCGAAATCTGGAAAGTTACGGTGGCCTTTTTTTTCATTGGAGTTTACCTGTACGATCATACAAACCTCTCCACGTGTTAAAAACCTTATGGGGATCGACCGTTCCGGATTTCGACTGATTTAGGAGCTCCGTGGCCCTTTTGGTCGCTGGTTGAAAATAGCTCGCTATAATATCTTGAGGGTTGGCATTATTCGTCTAAAAAAAAAAATATAAGCCATTTGTATTATATTTCTATGCAGAAGATTATTTCTATGCTATTGGTGTGCAAGTCTATAAGCGCTAATAAGTGTATAATTACATAAGTTACCTCTAAATAAGATTTGGCACTAGGGTTACTCATCGTCGTATAGAGGTTTCGGTCATGATTTTGTCCTGTGGTGCAATAAGCGGCATGCAAAAAAATAATTTTTCATAAGAGTGATTTTAAGCACTTTTTGGACTTTAACTCAAAATCTGTTAGTTTAATAGACAAACGTGACTCTTGGGATTTTATGCTAACTGTAACAGCTTTTCAAATTGGTTATTAACATTTAAGTTTGCTTAATTTCTGCTTTCGTTGAATACATTTTGTCCACGTTTCGATCTCTATAAGAGTATCCTCAGTACTCTGAACGATTTAGATAAAAAACAAATAAAATCAGTGTGTGTGTATAATGCGACCCAGTTGGTCATCTTTTAGCCTTTTTGAGGTCCTAGGGTCAAAAAAACTCGTTTCTGAATCAAGGTACTCTCTTTCAGATAATTCTTTTTAACTACCTCAATATGGTGAAATCAAATTTTTGGTAACAATAACGGTTCTCAACCCATCGATGGTATGGTATTATTTTTCAAATAATTTTTTCCCTCAATTTAATGGTTAAATGAAATTTTCAGTACCATCAATGGTTTACTCAAAAAACTGGAAAGCTAAAAAGCTTCATCCAAACTCGTCGACATTATCATCAAGTAAGTCAGCTATGAACTCAGATTTTCAATATAATTAACCTTCCCCTTAAGATTTTGAGTATTACAAGCCAATTATCAAAAAAAAAAATACCACAATTTTTATATAGCAAACTTCAAGCGTAATTACAGCAAAAACACTTAAAGTTTTTACAAATATGTCACCTGATCAAACGAATTTTGTCTGCTCAGAGGAATTTCGCTGTTCAATCTAGCCGGGGCCGTTTGAATATCCGAAAACCGTCCTGTATTACATCATCGTTAATTCCACTAGTTAATTATCCGGAAAACTTACCGGCTGGTGGCAATTTAGTACGCGGAATCACCAAATCGGGAAGTTTAAACTTTTGACTCTCTTCTAACCATACTGCTTGGTCCTTTATAGCCTCCAAGTCCCTATATAAATGATGTTTATTAGCCCTAATAGATTTGCAAAAGAAACACTTACGTATAGTTACAATCCTTCTTTAAAGTCCCGACTAACTTGTCGTTTATCTGGCTGAGTAATTTGAGGTTCTTCTCCTGCCTCCTCACGGTTTCCAAATAGTCCTCACGCTCCTGTTGGAACTCACCTTGGAGGTCAGTGATTTCCTTTTCTAACATTTTCACTTTATGTCGGTATTTTCTCAGTATTTCGGTTTTTAGGTTCAGTTCCTGGCTGATGTCTTTGTATTGGTTCTGGAGGGTTTCTCTGTCCTCGTTCATGTCGATTTTGGCCAACAAGTGAGCTATTAAACTAAAAGAGTCCGTTATGAAAAAACAGTGTTATTTTGTAGTTTTTGAGTTATAGCCATTTTGTAAAGTAGTCATAAAAAAATTCTTCCTCACAAAGTTTTAATATTTTTTTCGAGAAATGCTAAAATAGGTGGCCAATCGTTAATTTTTGAATATGTATTTTGAGTACTTTTTGAGTTATGGTCATTTTTTGAAATTTTTTTTCCAAAAATTAACTTTCTCAAAAAATTTGTTTGATAAAAAAATTGTTGTTTTTAAAATAGTAAGTGGAACAGTAAATGGAATTTACATTAAAAAGTGTCCAATCCATTTAACGGAAGAATTTGTATGAAAATTTTCAAATTTTATTTTGAAAACTTTTTCAATTATAGCAATTTTCTGAAACCTTTGATTAATAAAAATGACCTTTAACAAAAAAAAAATTGTCAAAATATAACTTTTTTCCAAAAACGCTAAAATATGTGTTTGGTCAATTTAATTGAGGAATGTATGTGCCAGTTTTTAGTGAAGGCTTCAGTAAATCAAAATTAAAATCTCCCATTATTATGTTGATCCCTCAAACACAGTGACCTGATCGAGGTAACTACCGAAATAATCCAAAAAGTTTGTATTTTTTTTTGAGGAGAATGATACATAACAGTACACAGATATTTAACTCTACGCAAGGAAAATTCAATAGACAAACACCACACATACTTTTGCACGCACTCTACAGTTCTTAAGGAATACTTAATGTCACTTCTTATTAAAACCATTACTCCTCCAGTTCTTCTATTATTTGTGATACACTGTTCAATTCTATATCCATTGACCTTTAACTCACAGTGCTCAATTTTCTCACAAACATGAGTTTCAGATAAGAATAAGAGCTTTGGTTGCCAATTATTTATAAATAGAATTATATTATCCTTGTTATTCAAAAAACCCTGACAATTAAAATATACAATACTTGAATTTTTTGCCATTTCAGTATCTAACTGCTATTTAAAAAACTTATTTTTTTGCATGTTTTTCATCCTCTTCAGTGTTTCATACTGATTTATATCCCAAGTGACGTGATCGACATTTAGAGACATTCCATACTTTTTATTTGAAAATATACAATTAACACATTTATTAAAATTATTTTGGCATTTCTTAATATCGTCTTCTTCGCACTACACTTAGAACATACTTTTTTTTGTTTACATTCTTTGCTGAAATAGTCGAACTGACAACGATTCCACCCTATATTCATTTTTCCCCTATTTATAAACAAATTATAGGTTACATCATCAGCTTCGAATATCAAATTGAATCTATGGTTTAAAACGTTGGTTCTGCGCAATATTTTTAAGCTAAAATTACTACAATTACTATTTAGATCATTTTGTCTTATCCATGCTAAGTCGTTCTACTCAAATTCAGGAAAACCTCTACTAAAGTTATTTTTTTGAATACAATGACAAAAAATAAAAAATAATATAAAATGAGTTTTTAGAAAACACTCACATGAATTTTTTTAAATGTAGAATATCCTTAATCGGCTAAAATAAATAAACAAAAATGTAAGACGAGTGTTGATTAGTCATTTTGGATTTGACAAGTTATGCTGCAAAAAAAAATAAAACAACGCCGAGTTTGAGAAGGGACATCTATATTTTTAAAAGTACAAAAGTCTTTAAAGTTAAATTCTTAATTCTCCTTCATCTTCTGCTTCTCGTGGTTCGCAAAATTGGTCTTCTGGAACTTCAGAATTAGGTCCTATCAATGGCTGCGATATTCCATCTAAAACATCTTTATAAAACTTTGCTCTTCCGTTCATTTCCAAATTGTTTTTCTAGTAAATTATCAACATCCTTTAACTTGGCAGAATTTACTGGAGCTCCCATTGGAACAGTGTCTGGAGCAAAATGATCCCATTTTTTCCTTTTTTTAAAATCGACTTAGGTACCCCAGTATCCGAGTTATAAAATTGTTCTCCTCTAACCATAATATTATTTTCACCAGAGTTTTTAGTCAATATAAACCTTTTAGAAAAGGAGAACTTAAAATGCCAAGAGCCAACATTTTTTAAAAAATCGCCAACCTGAGATTTCCAGTTCATAACCAGACAGTCTTGGCCAAAGTTACCGTGTTTTTTCAATAAATCCAAATATATTTTAGGATCGATAATCGTCGACATTTTGTTTTAATTCCTTTTCAATTCTACCGAATACCCTATCAGGTGGTAAATATGAATGTCCAGGAACAGGAAAAATGATTTCTATGGATTTAATATTGGGTGCGATATTTATAAGAAAATGAGATAACATACCTATCTTGTTGAATTGCGATTTTGTCCACCGAATGACCGAATAAGAGGACAAATCAGCTTTTAAAAGAACATCATAGACTGCCGAAGAGATTTCATTTGAACCCTTTTTATGTTGATGTTCCATCCAAATGTAGATATGAACGTTTTCCATGGTCATTTTTGCTTTGGAAGAACTTTGAATAACAGTAAAGTTATATGTGTATAACTGCCTGCTATAATAAGCAATCTGGTCGGGGACCTTGGGATTGACCAATTTTTTTTGACAATCAAACGAATGTGTTATCATATTGCAGTCAACCTCTTTAAGTTTGGCAAAAAATGCATTGGCTCTTAGCTTGTGTACCCTTTTTTCTATCATCAATTGGTTTTTTTTATCGATGTCTTTTTCTAATTTTATTTTTCAGAAAGCTCAATGCATTTGGAACATACATCGGTTACAGGACTTCCAAATCCAATGTTGAAAAAATTACTACTCAAATATTGCTGACTACTTGATTTCGAACGACAATAATGGCTTTCCACTCCTTTCAACCTCTTCGGAAATTTTCTCACGGTCACTAGCTTTTCTTCGTATTTTTTGCTTACGCGATCGCCACCACGATTTTCTCTGGGCAAAAGCCCAGTTTCAAGATATCGCCTGGCAACTCTTTGGACGCGATCCTTAGAGATATTAAGAATGTTAAAAAACGTTTTTTGGCAAACTTGTATTTCAAATTTTTGGCAACCGGACTTTTTCACAAAATTACACATTACACAAACACTTACACCTTTTCGCCTGCTATCTACTTTTATAATGTCTATCGCGCTTCGGTTGTGAACATTTACAAAATTTTATTATGTAAAAAATCGCCTGGTTAATCTTATACATTGGTATGTTTTTCCATTGTGACCGCAGGTAGGATAGACTGGCAAACCTTTGGCGGAACGCCTAAAATAGTAAAACAATTATCTTTAATACCCTGTCAATCTTGCAAAAAGAAAACATAAAATACGTTTCGCGTTTTAGTATTTCTCTTTTCCACTGAGATCTGTCACTGATATTTCTTCTGCATTTACCCCGTTCTGCGGGGATAATTTTTTGCTCCATATTAAAAATAACTAATTAGTTTTATAAATTATAATTCAAATAAAAATACCTTAAAAGTTAGTTAAAAACAAAGAATTTGGTAAAAATATCCCACAATAACTCTGTTATAACCTATACTAATCCAAATAATCTACAAATATATAAAACGGGTGATACAAGCAGGCACGTGTTTCATGTTTTCGACTACTGATTGGTCGCGCGGATAACGCGCGTTTTAAAACGACACATCAAGTGGATAAGGCAAGTTTTGGTGAATATTATTAAGGTAGAAGGAGCATATCAACCTAAAGAGAATATTGCCATATTTACCACATTTTTCATAAAATTTGGATAAGACGAGTTTTACTATGAGACGCCTCATTTATAATATCACTTATCTCATGCTCCTTTTCATTAAGTCCGATTACCTTAATTCGATGTTGTAAGACTTTAGGCCTGTCGACACTGTAATTTTCACCAAGTTTAGACTGAATTTCTGACTGTACATTAGTGATCGCTTTTTCGTTGCTACAATTTAAAATCAAATCGCCCTTTTTTGTTACTCGTCCCATAGTTACCCTAATTCCGATGTCACTAGGATCCACTTTAGTTTTCAAATCATTATTTATTTGTTTCGCGTCTTTTTGAGTACCTTTTTGATTTAGTACCTTATTTGTTTGTGCAACAGATGCATAGCTCTTAATAGGTTGGGGTAGTTGAGTTTGCAAAATAGAACCATTTTCGAGCTTGCTCCCTTTTAAGCTAGATATTTCTTCTCGCAGGCTTATTTATTCTCAGCAATTAGTTGATCAACTTTTCGGTTTAATTCATTCGTTTTATTGACTAAGAGTTCCAGTCGTATCAATAATATTTTGATCCACGTACACATCTTTAACACGGCTTGTCTTCCTCGATCTTTCGGGCTTGTTGACCTCTTGACCTAGAGCTTCAGAACATGCCTTACATTTCCACGAACCCTTTCTCATATGGAAACCCCGCAAATCAATATTTTCACATTTTCCGTGATAAAACTTTTTACATGCGGAACACTCGATCACTGATTTTACATCATCAAAACCCAATTTGCACCCAAAAGCAATTAAAAACATCGTCGCTCTCGCCTAAACCTGCGATCGTCGCCATGGTCGGCGACCAACTCATATCTAGTCAATTTAATCAAAGTTTACTGAATAAAATACTGTATTTTATTCAGTAAACTTTGATTTAATTAAGGAATGTGTGTACAAATTTTCAAATGGGTATTTTGAGTACTTTTTGAGTTATAGCCATTTTCTGGAAGTTTCATCAAAAAAATTAATTTTCTGAAATTTTCTTTTTCACAAAATCCTTTAATTTTTTTGAGAAATGCTGAATAAGTGTCCAATACATTTAACGAAAGAATCTGTATGCAAATTTAAAATCTGTATTTTGAGTAATTTTTCAGTTATAACCATTTTTCGAAATTTTTATTAAAAAAATGAACTTTTACCATATCATTAATGTACAGTAGAAATAACAATGGTCCTAAGACAATTCCTTGAGGCACACCATAATTAACAGAAACATAGGTACTGAGATATAATATTTTTAAACATTACACGTTGGACTCTGTTGGACACATACGACTTACCAAACCAACTCAAAGCATTATCCCTAATTCCTAATTGCTGTGGTTTGGTAATTAAAATTTGTCTATCTATCGTTTCGAAGGCTCTCTTAAAATCTAAAAATACCGCTAAAACAACATTATCACAGTCGATAACTTTGAGAAAATCATCACAAATATTAACGACAACGGATTCACAAGAATGAGGCTCACGAAATCCCGACTGTCCAGGAACAATTATTTTGCCTTTATCACAAAACTCAACAAGTTGTTCCTTAACACAATTCTCAAGGAGCTTTTCATAGACAAGTACCGTGTTAATGGGTCTAAATTCATTATGCAAATTTGTGTTTTGTACTTTGGAAACAGGAATAACAGTACACAGAAAAAAGACGGAGAAAATTTGCCTAATAAATATTTATTTGATTAATATTTATTTGAATAAACCATTTTTTTTTCAACTAAACTGCGTATGTTTTAGGTAAAAAATATTTATTTTATTTGAATAATTAAGAATGTTTGATGTCTTTGGAAAATTTGTTTGCTGTATTTTTCCGGTAACTCTTTTATGTCAAATAAATAATTATTTATATGAAATATATTTGAAATCAAAATAGATCTAAATATATATTTTTTTGTTGCAAGCCGTCTGATTTTGTGGCAAATATTTATTTATTTGCGTCGCAGACTTCTTAAAAAAAGAAGGGGGTGAAACTGGCAAAGCACTCAAAGCAGGTTGTTCGTATACGTCGCGTCGTGTCGTATTGGTAGAGTCGCCAACGCGCTATGCATAGTACAGGGTACAGGCAGACGCTACTCCCGATCCCGCATTAAAATAAAACGTGTTTTCACTCTTTTTGTCGTATATATAGTGACTTGTGATTATATAAAATATATATATGATGGAGGACCTCTTGAATGATTGGAAATTAAGTCATTTATGGCCTGTATTTAGAGGTAAGTAAATTTATTACTAATATATAATATTATGTATCTTATGTAGGTATATTGGCTGATGCAATTTTCATTAAAATAGGTACTTTATTTGGGATTTTCTATTGAATAATTTATTAAGTATATTTATCTTAGTAATTTGGCGGTATGACTCTGTCCACATACCTATTATTTTTGGCTGAATTTGTTATAGCCCCATTATGTATAAGTATATGATAGACCTTTGTTTATTTCTATATATTCCAAAGAAGTTTTAAGTTTTTTTTTGTTGTGGCTTAATTTTTTAATTTTTATGTAGCCTTAATTATACTTATATAATAAGTAAAAGTTTTTGTTTTTGTTCAATAATAAAAATGTGTTCTACCCAAAAGGTGTTTTTTTTCTGTTTTTACTTGTATTTCATCAGAGCGTAAAATTCACGTTCCTAAAAAAATGATGTTTTTTAAAGATATAAGGCAAACTATATAAGTATACACTACGTATATAAATCCAAAAAAAATGTGACGAAGCTAAAGTATTCATTGCTTTAAAATTCAGGATCTTTTAAACAAATTGTAAACCAATTTGTTTAAAATTTCTTAAATTTTAAAGTTAATGAATATTTTTGCTTCGCCACGTCTTATTTAAGTCAGTGTATTTATATCAAATAAATATGTGTGACAAACAAACAATAATAATGTTTGTGTTAAATATATATTTGGTTGCGTAAAATATTAATCAAATAATGGCAAATAAAACTTATTTACTTGAAAAAAATATTTATTTGGGAGAAATAACCTAGGGTTTTAAATTAAATAAATAAGAACAGTCCCCCAAATAAATGTATAGTTGGTAAAACTAAATAATTTATTTAACCGGAATAATCAGTGTGTCTAAATAAAAATAGGGTTTCTTGTCTTAAAAAAATATTTGTTTGCTTCAAATAATTAAAAAAAATATTTTGAAATAATTATCATATTTTATTTAAACACACAGTTGTTTGGCATATACCAACTAAATATTTATTTGCAGGGACTCCAAATTTATTTAAGAGAAGCGTTTCGTTTTTTCTGTGTAGACAGTTTGCAATCATCTGGGAAAACACCGTTAGACAAATAAGTATTAATAATATCTAACAATCTATTACCAACCACAAGAGAGACATCACAGAGGACATGAAGAACTCACTTATATACCTCAGCAAAAAAATTTACAACCATGTTCCTCTATGTATCAGACAAATTTTAGAAGTTAAGAGATTCAAAAAGGAATTAAAATCACTTTTATTATCCAGGGCATATTATAGCCTTGACGATTTTTTTAATGATACCTTTTAACCTGTGCTCTGACATCATTTTAGTCTTTTAGTTTTGTTTCCTGTTAAATAATGTAATTTACTTCTTCTAAATTCTGTTTTATTGACAGCTTTACTTATTTTTTAATGAAATTTATCAAAAAGATGCTTTTTTTCTCAATCTGTTTTGTTATGATTAATTTTGGTAATGTGTGTAAATTTTATGGTAAAGTGTTTTAGAAGTTATGTTTGTTTGAAATTTAAAGTGAATTTGGAATTTTTTAGTTTTTAGGATGCTTGTACACAAGATTTTGTTGTCTTACGTAATATAGCACATTTTCTTTCTTTCTTTCTTTCATGTTTTGATATACCAGATTCACCACCACCAAAATTTTTTAGAGTATTTTTCATTTTTCATTGCTGAAAATGCTGAATAAGTGTCCAATCCATTTAACGAAAGAATCTGTATGCAAATTTAAAATCTGTATTTTGAGTAATTTTTCAGTTATGTTCATTATCTGGAATTTTCATATAAAAAATGAATTTCCTCAAAAAATTTTACTTCTAACACTGTAAATTTTTAATTTTTTTTAAGAATTGCTAAAACAGGTATTCAATTAATCTAATTGAAGAATCTATATGCGAATTTTTAAATCTGTATTTTGAGTACTTTTTTACTTAGAAATTTCAGAAACTTAGCAATTTTCTGAAATTTCCTGTAAAAAAAATGTTTCTTTTAAAAAATTTTCAATTTTTTTGAGAAATGCTAAAAACAGGTATCCAACCAATTTAATTGAAGAAAGTGTACAAATTTTAAAATGTGTATTTTGAGTTATAACCATTTTCTTAAAACTTTTTGTTTCAAAGTCTTTTAATTTTTTTGAGAAATCCTAAATTGGGATTCAATTAATTTAAATAAGGATTATTTGTATGATTTTTCAAATTTTAAAACATATTTTATAGATCTTTTAAATTATGATTATTTTGTGGAGTATTTATTACCTTCCCAAACTAAAACACCTTTCCCAAAATGTATTTTTTTTCTCAAAATATTTTATGATTTTCAACAAATACTGAAATAAGTGTCTCTTTACAAACAAGTTATTCATAAAATAAACCCAATATTCAAAAATGGACTCCTTACTTGGCCCTCTCCTCCGCAGCCCTCTTTTTTCTCAACCTCCTCTCGGACAGCTCCTTATCATAAGCCTTCTCACCGCCAATCAGGGCCTTCTTAAGCTCCTCTATCCTCCTCATCACCTCATCGGTGGACGTCACCTCTTTATTCAACTTCTCCTCGTTCAATCTTCTAATGTTCTCTTCGTATTCCAGCTTGATCGCTTGGATTTGCTTCAGGACAGTTTCCTTTTGGTTCTTCTCACTGGAAAACCACCCATTATACACTCATATACAAAAGCAATAACCAATCTTTGGTACCTCTCATGTAAATTCCTCAACTTATCCATCTCTTTCTGGTACTCTTGCAGCAGCTTGTCCCTCCTCACGCCCAACTCCTCATTTCTGGAAACCACATTTTTGTTCACCTCACTCTCTTCCAAGTCCACGATTTTGATGTCGCCCTCTTGTCGGGTACTCAAAAGTGCCTTGAGACGCTCGATTTCCTCTTGGTACTGCCTCAGAATCGTGTCTTTGGGGTCCTCGTTGACTTTCGGTTTGTTGCTGATGTTTTTGGCCCTATTGGCGTATCTTAGGGTGGACAGGGTTTCCATATAATCCCTATCAGCTGGACTGATGCAGGCTATCATTAGGGTGCGCGTGTTGCCCCCCAAAGAGTCCTAAAGGGTTGAGGAATTTAATGATAAATTTAATAATGGCAGGGGGCTTACCTGTAACAGTCTGGTGAGCTTGGAGTCCCTATAAGGGATGTGTTTGGCTTTTCCGTCCACCAGGGCTGAAATGACGTTCCCGAGGGCGCTTAAGGATAAATTGATTTTGGTGGCTTCTTTCAGTCGATCCCCGGTGGCTCCCGTCTTGGTTTGACGTTCTGATCCCGCCAAGTCGACTAGATTTAATTTTCCTGCAAAAAACAAAATTGAGTTTTCCCAATTTTTGTTTTTCAATATAGTACCTTTTCGGATGCTCTGGTTGTTGTTGACGTTGTTCAACTGTTCGATGCTGATGGTGAAAATGCTGTGGCTTCTGGAGCTGTTTTGGTTCATAAGGGTTGCGCCGATCATGCGGTTTTTCGAACCGACGTTGAGGTAATGTTCGGCTTCTTGGGAGTTGTGTATAGGATGTTGGGTGAGGCCTGTAAAAATTTCGATGGTTTCCGGTTATTTGGTTTAGGGTTAGTTTTATCGGGGTTTTGATTTACGGTTGAATTGGCAGGGCAAAGTTAGATAAAAGTAAGTACCATGTCGATGGGTTTATTTTGATTTTTACAAGACTTGGAAATTGTTTGTGAAAACGATTGATAATTTATTTGTTTATCTTTGTTTTTCCAACAAGTCAGAGCTCAATTACAAGAAAATCATACTTAGCAATAGTAAAATCTGACACATAAAGTACTAAAAACTAAACTCTGAATTTAATTATGTAACAGGGGTGATAAAAATAGGATCGTAATATTTAATGTTTTGGCACGATGAAGAGCAAAAGTAACAGTTGTTCTGGAGGAAGGGCGCGGCAAATGTAAAGAAATGTCAACAAGAAGACTTGGAGAATCTATGTAACCATTGAGCAATTTCCACTAAAATGCCATAGAGTGAAGCGGGGTTTTCACATGCAGGGATTACTGGCGCCAGTAAAGTTCAACGCTCGTGTACTTTTTGGCGCCAGTATTTGTGTAAACATAAGCTGGAGTATTTTTCGTTCCCAAAAAAATGTCGAATTTTTCAAAAAAATGGTCTACTGAGTTAATAATAAAGTTCTTAGATGCCTACGAACAACAACCTTGCTTATGGAATAATAAAATTGGTGACTATAAAGACCGAAATAAAAGCGATGCAGCGAGTTTGATGTGAATTCGGCAAAGGCAAAAATTCGTAGTTTTAGGAATGCTTACACCCTAGAGCATAACAAAGGTGTTAAAATCTCATAAAACTGGATCATCTACAAATGATTTATATACCCCAACTTTAGGATGGTATTCAGTTGCTGATTTTTAGGTGCTATTGTTGAATCAAGGGAGACAAAAAACACTTTGGTAAGTAAAACATTTATTAAGCATATTTAAAAGTAATACGGAACGTGTAAAATATATTTATTTCTTACTGCTTCAGCTTCCCTTGTATTGTTATGACTTCCCATATTCGTGATGCTACTTAATCCATCTCTTCTAATTTCTCGCCATGTACCTGATACCATTTCCCCTGTCTCTAAATTTTCCGAATCTGTTAGTCTTGCAGTTAAATAATAGGAAGAAGTCTTGCGTAACCAGTCGCGTAGTGCACAACATGACAGAACCAATTTGTCCACCTTTTCAGGAGATAGTGAAATGGGTTTCTCAAAGACTCTAAATTTGGAAGCTAATATTCCGAAAGCATTCTCTACTATGAGTCTTGCTCTACTAAGATGATAATTAGAATTTTTTTTTATAACAAAGTTGAGTAGCTCGTGAGTAGGGCTTCAAAAGATAAGGGAACGCATTTGCCATTATGACACAATTCGATGGTATATTGAGAGTTTTGCCTTCAATTTCTCTTTTTAAAGCAGATCGTGAAAATCTCCCTCTATCTGGTTCTCTTCCTGCTGCGCCCACTTCTAAATATATAAAACAGTAATTGCTGTCTACCAATGCTAACATTATCGTACTAAAATAGCATTTATAATTATAAAAAGCTGAGGCACTGTTTCTTGGACACTTTATATTTACATGCTTACCGTCTATGGCTCAGACAGATGATTGGGATTATAACCTCTAACTAAATAGGCACCATCCGCTCTATAAATTAAATATTTCAAAAAGCGCCTTTGGATGTATTCAAGGGAGTTAATGTGGCATTCATAAGATGGATACCAAACCAGAAACCCATATTCGAGCTTGGATCGGACCAAAGAGAAACAGATCATTATAAAAGAAAATGAATTGCTAAAAAGCCTGCAGTTCCAAATAATAAATCCCAATAGTCTTAAGGAAGCAGCCTGTAGCGTTTTAATTTTTTTGTTTCTGTGGCTTTTATAATGTAATAATTTAATATTGTATAAAAATAATTGCGACATCTAGTGTAAAGTCGGTTAAAGACCTTGTAAAAAAATAAGAACTCCTAGATGGCGCTAGCGGTTCTTCGTTTTAAATTCTTAAGCAATTGATTAACATCAGGTTGTTTTACTCTTCTCTGTTCTTTGTTATGCTCGACATCAAAAATATTGATGGATCAAAAACTGGTAAATGGCATGTAAAGGATTTATTATTGTCTTATAATTATTCTGAGAGCAATGACGATAGCTCTGAATAATAGTTATTAATATTTGGCTATTTTTTAATGCAAAAATTCTTGCTGAATCTAGTTTGCCTTTTATTTGTGTTTCGAAACTTTAGTTGGTTTACTTGTCGAATTTTAGTTACCTACCTACCCTATTTGGATTGCATATTATCTCTATTATTTTGTAGTACTATAAAGTACCTTATTTGTGTTTCTTGCAATTGAATTTGTATATCTTGTATATTTATAAAGTATTACAACATTTAAAAGTCTTGGCCAAGCATTATGAAAAATGCAAGAAGAGTTGTAAAAGATTAGACACCAACCTCAGCTTATTTTATCTTTTTCAAATGTTTATATTTTACCTTTGATTTTGCTTCCTTTTCTAGTACTGTAATATATACTGTACCTTGCCTTTTCTAAATTTTGTTCAATAGCTGACAATTTATTGTGTCACATGAGTTTCATCTCTAATTGATTTTTTCTTTGAGTTTTTATTTAGGACTCCTTATATTATTCACCCTTAATTGTTCATGATTCAGTTTTTTTTACTCACCCTTGGTAAAATCGAGTATCTGCTTGATACATCAAAAATTTGAATCCAGTTTACAGATGCAAATTTCTCTTAATTTTTTTTTGAGAGACTCAGTGTAGCGTATTTTGTTTAGTTACTTTTATAATGTAATAATTTAATATTGTAGAAAAATGCGCTGATCGCGACATCTAGTGTAAAGTCGGTTAATGACCTTGTAAAAAAATAAGAATGCCTAGATGGCGTTAGCAGTTCTTCGTTTTGAATTTTCAAGTCGTTTTTCTCTCTCTCTTTGACCAAAGCGATTTTGCTATCTGTCTGTCCTTTGTCATACATCAAGACTTTTGTGTAAATTCAATTAAGGAATGAATTATGTCAGATAATAGTGTTGTAAGAACATTATAATATTTTGCCTGTGTCTATTTCAGACAAAGTTGTTTGCTAGGGTATCTTATGACACTAAACTTCCCTTGTGTATATAGTTTTCTTATATATAGTCAGCTTAATTTAGTTTAGTGTTAGTTGATTCATCTTAGTCTAGTTTTGCTTATGGCATTGAGCCTGAACACGCGTTTCTGTCCTTTCTTATTTTTGTTAAGTGTACTAAGATAGCATCATTTTCATCGCAGCATTCAGAGCTACAGGGGCGCTAGATGTCATCCACAGTGATTTGGAGGGGCCGATGGAGACACCATCTATAGGAGGCTCGAGGTATTTCTTGACCATGCAGGATGATCATACCCGTATGTCGTTTGTGTATTTCCTTAAGACGAAGGATGAAACCTTCGAGAAGTTTAAGGAGTTTCAACGTTTAGTTGAGAAACTACTGGACCGGAAGGTGAAGGTGTTGCGTACCGACAATGGTGGCGAATACATTGGTGGTGAATTCCAGAGGTATCTGAAGAGGCAAGGAATAGTACACCAAACCATAAACCCGTACACACCCCAGCAGAATGGGCTCTCAGAGCGACTAAACAGGACATTGGTTGAGAAGGCTAGGTGTCTTCTTTACGAGGCTGATCTTCAAAAGAATTTTTGGGCAGAGGCTGTCAACACAGCCTGCTATCTTAGAAACCCAACCTAAGTCATGTCAGAGAGTTTGGCAGTATATACAGCCATGACACATATTCCTAAGGAAAAGAGGGTGAAGTGGGACAGAAAATCAGAGAAGCTGGTATTGGTGGGATTTTCTGATTACCACAAAGAGCTATAGGTTGTATAACCCTACTACAAGACAAATATGTACAAGCCGAGATGTCCATATCATGGAAAAGAATTTCAATGGTGCTCGTATCCAGATTCAGGAGGAGGTAAGAGAGTCAGATTTAAATAATGCGATCGTAGATAGCAGCTCTGAGACCAGCTCTACATTTGAAACACCTGTGCTGTCTGAGTGGGAGACTGAGGACGAGGTATGTGATGAGAGTGATCCGAGCTACACCCCAGATCAGGATGTTCCTGCTGCGGAGGACGCTGTTCGGAAATCTGAAAGGCGCAGAAAGACAAGGACATTGGATGACTTTGTCAGCTACTTTACAGGGAGGCCAGAGGGTTCAGTTCCAGTGGAAGATCCAGTGACGGTCCAGGAGGCTCTTTCCAGTCCTAACCGCAGCCAGTGGTTACGAGCTATGACCAGGGAAATGGACAGCTTTAGTGAGAACTGCGCATGGGACATTGTGGACATACCGGAGGGACATACACCAGTGAAGTGTAAGTGGGTCTTTAAAACTAAGTATAGTAATGATAATGATAAGGTAATTCTGCAGTTTAGCGGCTTTTGTCAAAACTAACGAAAAATGGTCGGGTTTTTTGCAAAGTAGGTAGATTTCGATATATATTTTTCACTATGAGTGGCGGAAAGCCAAATTTTATCACGAAGAGGGTGTTATCACGAACTAAATCACTCACTATAGGACGCGATTAATCATTAGATTAACCTTGTATACCATTAGTTTTGTCAACAAATAGGTGACAACTGAGTTGTGGTTAGGTGTGGTGTTGCCAGTTTTGTTGCGTTTTGTCACTCTGCAGCTAAAGCCTTGTCTCCAGTCTGGGTTTCTCTAAAGTGTAAAAAAGTATTTAAATCCCAGTTCTCTAAAGTATTTAAATCCCATCCCATTCCATTAACACCCAACGGGGAGCGTAAGCTCCCCGTTGTAAGGTTGGCTTGGCTTGGGTTGGGTTGGGTTGCGTTGGGTTGAGTTGGTTTGGTTTGGTTTGGTTTGGTTTGGTTTGGTTTGGTTTGGTTTGGTTTGATTTGATTTGGTTTGGTTTGGTTTGGTTTGGGTTAGGTTAGGTTGGGTTGGGTTGGGTTGGTACGGATTTGCAGTGCCTATCGAACTGCTCCAACAGAAGCCTTACTAATAATAGCAGACCAACATCCTATAGAGCTGCTGGTGGAAGAAAAAAACGCCTTATGTAACACCAATAAGAATGAAAGAAAACAGAAGTAGAGAGAAGCTAGAGAACAAACACTTCAAAAATGGCAAGACAAATGGAATGACAACGATACTGAAGCATGCAGATGGACCAAAAGACTAATACCCCTGATAGAACCATGGATAAACCGAAAGCATGGAGAGGTAAATTTTTATATGACGCAATTTCTAACCGGCCATGGAAGCTTGAGCTTCAGGGTTTTTACGAGAATGATAGGAAAAACAGATGATGACGAATGCCTATACTGTGGCGAAAAAGATACAGCCGAACACGGTTTTCTACTGTCCCAGATGGAGAGAGGAGAGAGAGGCAGTGTACAACAATCTCAGGAAAAGACTTACTGCAGAAAATATTATCACCGAAATGCTAGAAAGAGAAGAAAAATGGGACCAAATAAGTAACATGTTGTATGAAATATTACACTAAAAGAATACTGAAGAGAGAGAAACGGAAGAAGGCTAGATAAAACTCTCCCCCATCTGAAGTAATGCTTGCGCGGTTCCAGATGGATCAGGGATGAACAGAGGAAAGGGTTTTAGTGGGTCGGGGCTAAGCCGTGATTGGCCACCCTATCCCCACACTCCCCCAGGCGACCGAACACCAATGCCTGGGGGGTTTGCATACAGATTTCCTAAACCTCTCAAAAAAAAAAAAAAAAAAAAAAAAAAGTTGGGTTGCGTTGAGCTGGGTTGGGTTGGATTGAGTTGGGTTGGGTTGAGTATATCTATGGTCTGTGTGCAGTGCCTTATGTTCCCCTCGCGGTGATAGAGAAACGGAACAAACCAAAACACTGCACACATACTTCCAGAGTCGACAACCCACCAAGAAAAGGTAAAAACAGTTTTTGTGAATTTATTTTACGCATAATACCTTTCACGTGATTAAAAAATATAGAGTGAATTCGCCACTTCAGAGAAGGCACTCATGAGTCAGCCACACTGGGGACAAGGCTGAAGCTGCAGAGTGACAAAACGCAGTAGACGACAGAACTGACAACACCACACCTAACCTCACCTTAGTTGTAACCTATTTGTTGTCAAAACTAATCGAATACAGGGTTATTCTTATGACGTTATTCTATTCATGTCCCATAGTGAGTGATTTAGTGCGCGATAACACTCTCTTCGTGATAAAATTTGGCTTTCCGCCACTCTTAGTGAAAAATATATATCCAAATCCACCCATTTTGCAAAAAACCCGACCATTTTTCGTTAGTTTTAACAAAAGCCGCTAAACTGCAGAATTACCAAACCTTCTCCCCAGTAGTAAAACATTCAAGGTTGTTACTAGCACTGTCTGTGCAATTTCAGTTTGAAATAATCCATTTGGATGTTGTCACAGCCTTTTTAAATGGCAAACTGGAAGAAGAAGTGGTTTTCATGGAAATACCAGAGTGTTTTGATAGTAAAATCAGCACAAATGAAAAGAGTGTGTTAAAATTAAATCCTGTTATTTATGGCTTGAAACAATCTGCTCGTGTGTGGTATAAAAAAGTTGAACTTGTACTTATAGGTTTAGAGTATAAAAAATGTGATAATGAGTCATGTTTATTTATAAAACGTATAGATAATTTCAGTACAATCATTGCGGTATACGTTGACGATTTTTTTTATTTTCTAACTCTAAATATGAAATTTTGTCAGGGTTCATTTATCTAGAAAATTTAAAATCAAGGATTTAGGCCAGGTTAAACAATGTTTAGGCATGAGGGTTAGAATAAATGATGACAAAAGTGAAATCTTATTAGACCAAGAACAGTATATAAATCAAGTTCTAGATAGGTTTAATATGGGCGATTGTAAGCTAGTAAATACACCCATGGAAAAGGGACTTTGCTTTGATAAGCCAGATCCTAGTGTTTGTCAAAAGGAACTGCCTTATTAACAGCTCTTGGGTAGTCTTATGTATATTTCAGTATTAACAAGGCCAGATATTTGCTGTCAATTTTTTGAGTCAGTTCAATAATTGCTATACCGAACAACATTGGAAGTGTGATAAGAGGTTACTTAGGTATTTGCAGGGGACCAAGGGATATTGTTTAGCTTATAAAAGAGATAGCAATTATGACTTAAAGGGATATGTTGATGCAGATTTTGCAAGTAATGAAATAGATAGGCGGTCATATACAGAGGGTTTGTGTTTATGTTGTCTGGTGGGGCTATTTCATGGGAGCGTAACAAGCAAAAAACGGTGGCATTAAGTAGTACTGAAGCCGTGTATATGGCTATTACATAAGCTTCTAAAGAAGCTATATTTTTTAGGAATTTGTTATCTGAAATTCTCGATAAGTTTTTGTGCATAAGTGTATTAAATGATAACCAAAGTGCACAAAAATTAGCTTTGAACCCTATATGTCACAAGCGTTCTAAACATATAGACGTTCGTTACCATTTTGTCCGAGAATTAATTGCATATGGTTTTGTAGAGTTAAATTACTTATCTACGGATGAAATGCTGGCGGATGTCCTAACAAAAGCATTATGTTCTGTAAAGCATGCTAGGTTTACGACAGAATTAGGCTTAGGTTGTTAGATGTTTACAGTAAACTTAGATTAAGTTGTGATTAATTGGTTTAGATAAGTGGGAGTGCTAATATTAGATATCTAAACCTATTAACGCTATCTACTGGTAGTTTGACTAAAGTGCCGTATTCAGTATGTCGTGTTGCCTAACCGCTTGTAATATAAACTGTCAGTATTAAAAATAAAGTAGTATTTGTCACGATCTTATCTGAACCGCGTGTCGTTTCATTTCAATCCCCAATTATCCACTGATAATTCAATAAATACGTCATCAGCTTTAAAAGAATAATAATTTGCGTATCATCCGCAAAGCCCTGAATACTGCAATATTTAACAACTTAAAAGTAAATTTGTGTGAGAGTAAATTAAGACGTCTATACCAAAAATTGAATAGCAAACATGTGTTATTTGTGTATTAAAACTTAAATTGAGAATATAAAAATGACAGATTTCTTTATCGTACTTTTTCTTATATTTACTAATAAAATAATTTAAAAAATGGCTTGCCAACCGTGAAATTTTAGATTCGATACACGGGACTGCAGCTAGTCGTTTGTAATTATTTCATAAAAAAATAATAAAGAACAAGTACCAAGTAGATTTTCAAAAAAATGGATTAGTACCATATGGTTCAGTAAGGGTCAATACTAACCTGGAACGGTTACGCCCTCTGTAGGTGTCTCTTTCAAGGATAGCGTAACACCGTTGGTCATCTTGTCATTTGGCACCAATAAATCCCTGTGAACAACGTACAGACTCTAAATCAAACACACAACACTAACAATTATTAATCCTTTACCTAATTTGCTCATTATAAATTTCCAAATAGCTAACCAAAGCGAGATATTTGACCCCACTGGTGACTGAAATGGCTTCGAACAAGTGCTCGAAAGCCCGGGAGATCACCCCTTTCTGACTGGGAATTCCTTCCATGGTAAACGACTTGCCGCAACCGGTTTGTCCATATACGAATATCGTTGCGTTATAACCCTCTAGGACGCTCTTAAAACAAATTTAGTTAAAAACCGTGTGGAAACGCCATTTAGTTTTACCTCCACTAGTGGGTAACAAATGTCATTATAAATCGCTTCCGTGGATGAATTTTGGTCGTATGTGGAGTCGAATGTGAACGTTTTAGGGAAGGTTGTGCCCTCTCCCGGGTCCCAGGTTTCTACCGATGGGTTATGTATTTTGATAACACACTGAAACAAGTTTATATAACATAATATAATATACAGGGTATTTTTTTAATATTTAATATTGATGATTTTACATTCGATTTTATACTACAGGGTGAAGTTGAAAGAAAAAAGTTACTTTTTCCAATGAATTTGATATCCCCTTAGATATTTTCCTGAAAATTGGTACGGGATTCCTAAGCATCCATCGCATTTTTTCTATACAGGGTGTTTGAAAAATAGACGGAGATATTTCAATGGGTGATTCCTTGTAAAAAAATATAAGAAAAAGTTTCTATAAACATGGGTCCGGAAATGCACAGTTTTCAAGATACAGGGTGATACATTTTTTAAAAATATTAATTTTTTATTAATATTAATTATTTTTTTAGAATTTGAAAAAAAGGGCAGTGGCGACATTTTTTGCCAATAATATTTGCTAAGATGTCCCCCAGGACGCCACTGGACCTTATAATTTTAATCTAATTAGGGCTAAATTAGCCTCTTAATACAACAAGTAATATCGCCAAATTTCAAAAGAATCGAGTAAATATATTTTTTATATTAATAAAAATTAATATTTAAAAAAAAAATTATCACCCTGTATCTTGAAAACTGTGCATTTCCGGACCCATGTTTATAGAAACTTTTTTTCATATTTTTTTATACAAGGAATCACCCATTGAAATATCTCCGTCTATTTTTCAAACACCCTGTATATAATTTAAAATGTTCTATTCGCCATTGTCGTTCATGGGAGATGAATTTGCACTCCATAAAAATGGACCTAAGACATTTGATTTTCGAAAGGCTAATTTTCCAGCTCTATATAATGCAATACTTAATGCTGATTTTTTACCCATGTACGATGCACTCATATCAGTTGATCAAGTTTACGATATTTTAACCAGTATTCTTCTGAGCACAGTTCCATTTAAAATTGACAGGAAAAAAAGATATCCTGAATGTACATCGGATATTATTGCATTAATTAGAAAAAAAGCAAGCAGCTTTTAAAGTATGGTTCAAATTATGATTACAATAATTTTAAAGTCTATAGAACAATACTTAACACGTTGACTGCCGGGCGTAAATCAGAACTTGGGTCAGGTGCGCCGGGAGTGTTGTATTAATTTTGTTTTCTAATAAGTAGATTTTAGATCCAAATATAGTAGTAAGAGACACTTTTTTTTGTATTTGACCTTGTTTAGAAGCATGTATAATATGTATACACGCGGCGCAGTATTATTTTTTATCAATCTGCGCCGTGTGTGTAAATATTATACACAACCGCTAAAATTATTTCTGAGCCCAACTCTGCTTAGTTTTACAGTTGGAGATGCCTAAGATGCTTTTATAGGGTGGTGTGTAATTTACTGACCAAGAATAAAAGTGTGCTACCAAAGCTATTTACAGAGAGAAACTGTTCAAACTTAATATCTAATAGCAGTATATGTATGACAGCCTGCTACCAAAAAACAATTTGAAGTATCACCCCTCTAAGGGGTAGTTTATTCTTGACTATTTCTGATAAAAACGTGCTACCAAAACTATTTACCGCTGGAAACTATTCAAAATCGATAATTGATGATACTATACATATAAGTGCTTGCTACCAAAAAATAATCGAAATAGCACCCCTCTAAGGGGTAGTTTGTATTTGTCAGTTTCTAATAAAAACGTGCTACCAAAGCTATTTACCCTCGAAAACTATTCAAAATCGATAACTAATGTAACTATACATATAAGTGCTTGCTACCAAAAAATAATTGAAATAGCAACCCTCTAAGAGGTAGTTTTGTTCGGTGGGATGCTACTGATGCTAGACTGTTTAGCGGCAGTTAGGCGTTCAGGGGAAGCCCTCATACTATTTTAGGTGCCACTAGCTAGTTGTTAGGGAAAGAAGAGTACTAGATTACTAAATAATAATATAATCAATAAATTCAATATGTAAATGGGAGTATATGAGAGAAAAGCGAGAGGGCTTTTTTTAAAGTTTTACTCTCGGTGAGTACATTTTAACCTCTTATCTTTTACAGAGTCAGTAAATTCTTTATTCTTGTATTTAATTTAATGTTCTCGAGAAACCCAACATTATCCCATTTTTGATGAGTGAAAGAAAGTATTGCATTGCGAAAGCCCTTAAGAGACTCTTAAGTAAGTTTTGTATTCAAATTTAAATAAATTTTAAAATATGAACAAAACCGGTCCAGTTTTACTTTATGTACTTTAACTCAAAAAGACAGACTTTACAAGTCGACAAGCGTGTGTAAAGTAAGCTCTTTACGCAGATTAGTAAAAAAACTTTATTTTTACTATTCATAGACGTCCTAAAAAAATCTGCAAGATACCAATAGGTTTAACGCGAAAAATGCCCCAGAATACTGCGGCTGCCACTGTTTTGTCTCTAACAAGAAAATGAAGACCTGCAACTTTTTTTCACCCGAATTTTCTTTTCGATGTCGGTCGATTAGGATGCGGTGCGTTGTCAAGTTTTATGGTTTTTTTATTGCTAAATTTTGCCTGGATAAACCCGATAAACAATACATTCCTTGTTCATTATATCGTTACATCTCTAACATAGTGTTATATATTTAGAGAAGCTTCTTCCATCAGTCCCATCCCAGAAGAACGATCGATGGAGAGGCAAACATCTTTTCCCAGCGATGGTGACGAGTCAGATTTTGAGGAAATGGCTTCAGATTTGAATGTTACAAAAACATTTAAATTTGAGAATAATAAACAGTGCATCATCTATGGTAGACAGATATATCCTAAGGATTTAGAATGTCTTGTGAAAGATGAAGGAGGTGTAAACTTCAAAGACCTTTATTTGTCAGATGTGATAATTGATGTTTATTTAGCTTTTCTAGTAAACGAAAAAAAGATAAAAGCATCGGTTGATATCTTTCCAGTGGAAAGATATTTAGTTAATTTCTTAGAATCAGATAATAATAGTTTCAAGACTGCTGCAAATTATTTTCTAAAATTTGGACTTTACGAGAAGGATATTTTATTAATTCCGGTTTGTAAAAATGAACATTTTGTTTTGATAGTGGTGCTGAAAAAGTTCAATACTATACTATGCTTAAATAGTATAAGAAGTGATATAGTATATCGCAATGAAATTATCTTCGTCATGGAAGTACTACAGTTCGTTCATCAACAAAAGCTCATAAGTTTATCCGAAAATTGGAATCTCTACCGGCCAACAGATTTACCTGTTCAGTATAACTCATATGACTGTGGCGCTTATGTCATTCTTCTGTCTGAACTCATAATTACCGGATCTTCCAAAGTTTTAGTATACCATCAATCTCGAGAAATCAACAATTACAGAATTCACATTAAAAAACAACTGATTTATTTTACACTACAACTTCAAATTTCCGTACCTTTGCTTATGCTAAAAATATAGTAGAGAAAGGTACAGCAGGCTTTAAAGGAAACATTATCATAAAGGAAAACAACCAACTATCTCACCTAAGCGGAAAATCTCTGACGACATCATTACAATTTCTACAGTGTGTATCAGTTAATTATTGGGATGAGGATACGGCCGGTTTCTGTCATATTGGTGCAGCCAAGTGTTCCAATATTTTTGAAGAGATGATCTTGTGTATGAAATGCTATCATTGGTACCACCACAACTGCATAGGTCTTCAACAAAAGCCCAAACAACTCATCTGTTCAACATGCCAGGATTCATAAATATAATTAGTTAGTTTTAATACTCGCATAACAAATAAAATACATGTTATACCAGGAAATGTTAATACATTATAAATTACGTACCAGAAAGTTTATATTGCGTTTATTTTACTTCTTCAAATTTTCTAATGCCTAACAACAACAACAAAAATTAAAAATCATGATTAAATAGTCCCTTAGGGTAAATAGGAAGCAAGTTTTATAGTTTAGGTAGCTAATGAAAATTATCAAAGATAAACCATTCCCTGGTGGCGTGCAACTCCTATTATGATATTCTGGTAGAGAGCATTTATACATATTATAACAGATACCAGGTTTGAATAGTTTCCGACTGAAGGATACTTTAATAGCACGTTTTTAGTAATAATTGTGAAGAACAAACTACCCCTTAGAGGGGTGCTATTTCAATTATTTTTTGGTAGCAAGTACTTATATATATAGTAACATCAGTTATCGATTTCGCATAGTTTTTGATGATAAAAAGCTTTGGTAGCACATTTTGATTTTTGGTCAGCAAATTATTTTTACCCCTTTAATAGGCTTGACCGAGCGCCGGCGCCGCGCTGACTTTGTGCACATCTTAACTACGAAAGTAGTTAAGATGTGCTTTGTGCTTGCGTGTTCATTTATATTCTGTTTTACCAATAATAAACCCGCATTACACTGCTTCCAGTTGCAGCTCTGTCGCTAGACATAAATCGTGTTTACTTTTTACAAGTTTATTGGGTTATTGGTTTCTTTAATAATAATAATAATAATAATAATAATAATAATAATAATAATAAATGTCTTTTATTCAAAATTTACAGATGTAGTTGACAATAATAACATTCTATAATTAAGTACCCGAGAAGCAGGGCGCAGTCTAGCTAAGACAGCTACTCTACTGAACCCTACTCAACGGTCATAAACTAAAGCTACAATATAAAGATTAACTCCATTAAATTCATTAAATACCCAAGTAAAGAACAATATATATATAATTTAAATGAATAATAAATAGCTAAATATAAAAAATTGACAAAAATAAAATAAATAATTAATTAAAGGCCTAAATTACGGGTTGAAGGTTAAATGTAAAAGATATTTCTTAAACTTTGATTTAAATGACTTCTGATCTAAAGTTGACAATTCAGTTGGTAGGTTATTGTAGAGTTTAATAGCATTGTACGTAAAAGAACGTTGAAACATTGCAGTCGAATGACGAGGAAGTGTCATCCTTGTGTGAACGTTTAAACGAGGAACAAATTTATTCCGTAAAGTGGAGGGAAGGGAGGGGTTTAATAAAACTTTAAATAAAAAATTACCCAAGTGTAACTCTCTGCGCCTGTCTATCCTCAACCAGTTAAGCTCTTTAAATGTGTGTGAAATGTGATCGTATTTTCGTAATCCAAATATTAGCCTTGAGCAAGCATTTTGAACTTTCTGAATACGATTTTTATCTGAAATGTCTAAGCAAGGACCATAAATAAAATCACAGTAGTTGAAGTTGGACAGGATCAGAGACTCACAAAGCATTTTTCTTAAATGAAAACTAAGAACCTGACGACTATTATATAAAATTTTCAATGATAAAAATGACTTCTGAATTAACAATCTAACATATTCACGAAACCTCAACTCAGTATCCAGAACAGTGCCTAAATTTTTCGCACGATCCATCTTGGGAAGAGGAACATCATTTAATAAGATATTTAAATTATTTTTAAGAAAATCTTTATTAGGTCCAAAAATCATAACATTTGATTTAAGAGGGTTAAGTTTTAGATTATGGCAAGAAGAAAGCTGGTTAAGTAAATTCAGGTCATGGTTTATTAAAGAAGATGCATGCAAATAATCCTGATGATTGAAGTGAAGATAAACCTGGATATCATCGGCAAAAGCTCTCAGTTTACAGTTTCTCTCTCAGTTTACACTTTAGTGTTGTTTCAGAAGTAATATGGACTAGTTGTCACATCCGTGAGTAATTACAACGCGTGGGATGAATTTTGTTCTTGTTTTTCTTGACTTTAAGTTCTGACAGTGATTCTGACGAAGAAAATCAACCACCGCCTGCAAAAAATCCAAAAATATGTCCAAACCTACCTAATGCTTCTACTTCAAATACTCTTGGTGGTAGTGAAAGTTTAAACTCACCATCAGACACAGAATATGGTGCTCAAAATTGTTGGGGGCCTATTCTAAGAAATTTTAAAGATTTCCCTTTCAATATTAATTCCGGTGTGCCTGCAAATCTTGCTGCCGAGCTACAAGGAAAAAATGAGCTAGATGTGTTTCTTAAAATTGTAACAGAAGATGTTTTCGAACTAATGGCTTTGCAAACAAATATCTATGCCGAGCAAACAATTATTGGAAATATAGTCAATAATTCTATAGGTCCACAATCACGGCTAAATGATTGGGTTCCCACCGATTCATCTGATATGACGGTTTTTTTGGGAATAATAATCTGGATGGGCCTATACCGTAAGCCAACTATGAAAGATTACTGGAGCCGAAATGAATTCTACGCATCTCAAGCATCTAAATATATGTCGAGAAATCGTTTCGAGATACTTCTAAAGATGCGGCACTTTTCAAATAACGAGCACTGCCCTCCTGGCAATAGGCTGTTCAAAATTCAATCCCTAGTTGATATTCTAAATCGAAACATGAAACAATGTATGATTCCTTCAGAGGTCTTGTGCATTGACGAAAGTATGGTGCCTTTTCGTGAAAGATTTCATTTCGGCAATACATAAAAGGAAAAAGACATAAATTTGGTTTTAAATTATTCAAACTATGTTTGAAAGGTGGCTATACCTACCACGTCAAGATTTATTGCGGAATAGATAAAACCGATGGTATTCCAGTGGCCAATAAAGTCGTTTTAGAGTTAATGGATGGTCTACTGAATGAAGGAAGGACGTTGTTTACCGACAATTGGTATACAAGTGTTGGCCTAGCTTAACAGCTTTTGGAGATGATAACGTATTTAGTTGGGACACTAACAGGAAAGACAGCCTAAAAACCGTGACTGCGAAAACCCTAAAAAAAGGTGAAATATACGGAGAAGAAAAGGATGGAGTTTTCGTTGCGAAGTGGACAGATAAGAGGGATATTTTGTTTATGACTACTAAACATGGGGATGAAATGAGAGAAGTAAGTGCTAGAGAGGGAAGACTGCGAATGAAACCATCAGCAATATGCGAATATAACTCAGCAAAGTCATTTATCGATGTATCCGATCAAATGTCGTCATATTCAACTGCACTACGCAGAAGCGGTAAGTGGCTCCGCAAAATTGCGGTCGAACTTTTGACAGGTACAGCAATAGTGAATGTCTGGCTTTTATTCAGAAGCACTAATCAAACAGCGTCATGGATCCAAATAACAACGTTTCGTGAAAATCTTTGTCTGCATTTATTGAAAAACTCTTCAAAACCTCGAAATATTGATGCGACAGATAGTCCTAATCATGTACTTGTCACTGGTGAAAAAAGAGCTAGGTGTAAGTTTTGCTATAATAAGAACAAGAGTGAACATGATAGAAGGTACTCTATGGCTCACAGCAAACAAGTTTTATACATATTATGCCCCGCCTGTCCAGGTAAACCACCAATATGTTTTTTTGATGGATTTTCCATATTTTTATCAATTATGCCACTTTTTCCATAATGTTTTAAATATTTGGTGTATTTTTCCATTAGTTTAGAAGTAATTTTTAGTTCACTTTCACCTTTTATTTTTTTTTAATAAAACGTTTTCCAATTTACTTTATGTTACATTTCCTAACCTAAAATGCGGTATTTTCTTACTAAAAAACAAAGAAAATCCTATCCAACTTAGACCCGCATTATTGGGCACTTTTTTGCAATAAAAAAATTAAAACAGCTATAAAGAATACCCTTTTCTTAAAAAAAAAATAGTCAGTTCAAAGCCCCCATGAACGCCAATGGCGAATAGAAAATTTTAAATTATGTATAGGAAAAATGCGATGGATGCTTAAGATTTCCATGACAATTTTCAGAAACAAGGGGATTGTTACAGTTTATTTTCTTCAGATAATCATATCTGGTTTCATTTTTTGCATAAAAAAATAAAAATCACTGTTGTGGATATCCATAACGCTTAAATCTGATTATCTTAATCAAGTATTACTTTTATAATTCTATTTTCAGCATTTTTTTAAATGTTATTCCAGTAAAACATTTAAATACATGCCTTAAATACATCTATCAAATTTATCGAAAACAGTAATTTTTTCCTCATAACTTAACAATATTATAAATTCTATCAATTTTATAATCAACTTTACCACCCTCTAGTGTAAAATCTGTTATAATTAGAACATATATGTTCATAGGAACTTTCTTGCTCGATTTCATCCAAGGAAATTGCACTCAAGGAATTTTGGCGCAATATTATGAAAAAAATACCCTGTATATTTATGTATACAGAGTGTCTCTTTTAAATACAGAAGCCATAAAGCAGCAGTTTGAGATAGGATACTGATGGTCGAAAGAGCGCCGTTTCCAAAATACAGGGTATTGAAATTTTCATAGGTAAAAATGATAGGTGATGAGTAACAACTTTTTGAGGAATCTCAGGGGATTTGACCTGTCCAGAGACGGAGCACATGTATGTTACTGTTTTTTTGAAAAAAAAATTTTTTTCGAAATATTTTGTTAATTTTTAATAAGACGAATCCCTTGCATTTTTGCGCTCCGACGCACCCTTTTCGTGCAAAAAAATAAAATCCAATAAAAATTTAAACAATTCAAAGCAAATGCTCAAAGTGTCCTCCATGCATTTCCACACATTTTCTGCACCTGTTGACCAAGATGTACGTAAGCAAAGACCCCTGAATCGTTTCTCAGAAAGTCCTCAGCCACCACAACTCTAGCAACTAAGTTTTCTCTGTTCTTTACAGGTGTTGCCTAGATAATCTGTTCCATGACAGACAAAAAAGTCTAGAGGTGACCTTGCCGGCCAAAGGACTGAACCACCTGTTGTAATTCTGAGCTAAGAAAGCTCTTACAGTACTAGCGAAATGCGCTGGAAAAATGACGCACTTTCGACCATCGATGTCCTATCTCGAACTACATTTTTACGGTTCTTGTATATACTGTAGCATTTTTGACTATTCTCATACACCTTGTATATGAGATACATACCTTGCAATTGTTTTCTGTTTCTCTCTTGTTCATGGGCCGACATCTTACTATAACCTTGACGTTTTCTGCCATTATGGTCGCTTAATGGGTCGCTTTATGCCTCATCTGTAAGGGTTAAAGAATTTTTTATTATTTATAATGTCGTCGCATGTGTTCCACGACGAACGTTGAACTTTCTGGGTATCGAATAATTATTAACAAGTTCCTGATCGGTTATTTTTATTGAATTTTTTGGTGTGTTTGTGGGGAAACTTTTGGGTAATTAAGGAGTTTTTTGGGAAGGGGTCAGCTAAAGGGCTCTTAATGAGTATACTGATAATTTGATTTTGGGAGAAGGGTATTAAATGTGGGAATTAAATAAAAATTTCACATCGGTTTAATAAAATTTAATGTGAAAAGAAAAGTAAAAAGACCGATTCTAAAGCCTGGTTCATAAATTCCGTACGGTAAGCAGTAAGTAGTAACACGTATGACGTAAGGAAATTAAACTACAATATTTAAATGTACTAATATTTCAATGGAGCTATTCATATTCTGCCGTATGCCGCAAGCCCTAAGCACAGATGTGCCCTATGTGCCCTAAGAAGTAATACGCACGAAATGCTTCCATTTCATTTGATTGACTCAAATAGTGTCAATATAGATTTGTTTCATTCACTGTTCTCTGAGTTCACTTCAACGAATTTTAAAATCTGCTTAAGTGCAATATAATTTTATATCTTGACTTTGCTTAAAATGTGTCTCCTTTTCTATTGTAGTTACTCTGTTTTAAACCATTGTTGTCCTTATATTTTATTTGGTTTCATTGATGTTACCTGTTATCTGTTTTTTGTGCTAGATATTTAATGATAGTGCTAATACTTCAAGTACTGTATTGCGATATAAAATCTTATTTTATTGATTATTTTTTATACTTGAATTTATTTTGTAAATTGTGTAAAACTCAAAAAATAATTAAGACGATTTCTAAATAACACACGGATTTTGTTACAATGAAACCAGATTAAGACAGAAGAAAAAAAAAAGAATAAAAATATTAATATAAACGCAAACGACTAAATTAAGCTAAATTAGGGTTCTGTATCCGACAAGTGCACGCTTTTCAGGCCAAAACCCAAGTGTCCCTCATTTGGGTTCAAGTTGCCCTAGATCCATTTGTGTAACCCGATACCCAAAGAAATAGTCATCTTATTTATGGGTTCCTAATGGTTTTAAAGATTTTGCCTGGTTCTTGTCGTCAAGTGGTGATAACAATTGGTGAATTACCGTAATATATTGAATTGAATAAAGTATTGTTTTCTTGAGTTCAGTCTTTTCACTAATTCAGCGCTGGGTGCACATGAGCTGCTTTCATATTCAAAACAGATAGGTCTATATGTTTACATTTAAAGATTTTTGACTTTTTGGTAGAAACGTTAGTGATACTCAAAAATTGGTATCATATTACCACACTTAAATGGAAATTTCCAAAAAACACCCAAACCCACTCTGTCCAGCATTCATCTTTCCTTCCAATTCCACCTATCTGTCATATGAGTCTTTTTCCCTAACGAAACCCTTAAGAAAATATTGACCACCTCTACCCCAAACAATACAAACTTTTCACGGCCATTTTCAGCAAAATAAAAAGCAAATTTACATTCCGTACCACGCAACCTTCAAATCAATTCTATCGCACATATTCGGAGAAGTTGAGCTCATACGATATTTTCAGAAATACCTAATTCTGGTAAAAAATTAAGGATCCTCCTGCAATTGAGAGCACAAAAGAACAAAATAACTCGCTAACGAGCAAAAAAAATTAAATTAAAAGCCAAAGAAAACGGTCCCACTTGACCGATTTTTACTTTTCACAGTGAAGGAAAATGGGGATTAGTAGGTCGCGGTTTCCGCAACGCGTTGCACGTCTGTAATTTGCAACGATCGCACGATATATGTAAAAAGGGGGTGGTGGTGGTGGTGGTTCGTTTTTACAAGGGTAAGGCTATTTTTAATTAAAAGTGTTTTTTTAATGTATATGAACTAAAAGGACTGATGGGTGGCCTTGGAAGGTCAAAAATGTGGGTAGTTTTTGGAAGTCTCTATTTGGAGGCTTTTTTATAGAAAAATCACAGCAAAGTACTTTGAATTATGGGATAAACGTTGGGAAACACTCAGGAAAAGAAAACCACTTATTGACGCTACGAAAGATTTTAACGGACTGCTTAACTAAAGGTACGTTTACACTTGAGACTTGTGGCAAGACGTAGGTACTATCCGACATAAGTAGCTTTAAATAACTATTTACACTGTTATATAACTTGCTACAAATGTATATCACATACTTGTATTCAAAAAACTTGCAATAACTATACATTGAAGAGTAGCTTTGTTTAGACTAGATGTATAGTGGATACGATGAAAATATTAAAAAGCTATTAATGTGCTGCTATTGTAATTAACCCGTTTATTTCAGAAAGCCTATATCTCCAAAATCTTACATTTTCAGATAATATGAAAAAAGTATTTTACGCCCTAAGAACTATTTGTTTCTTTATTTTTTAATTTTGATGTTACTTGGGAGCCTGCAGTCTCTTAACTAATGGTCCAAAACTATAAAAGTAATTTGAATTATATAGAAATTTATTTGATAAAATGTTTGTAAATTTAGGAGCATTTCATATGGACCTGGCATTCTTTAAAACGATTGAAAAATCTATTTATTACAGTGGATTAGTGGAAATCCTAATACAGAAGTATTAGCCAGTGGCTCAATGAACAGCTTCTTGGATAGCAAGCATTTCAATCGTTGCGAACGCTTACATCCACTAACTGCTGTTGCATTGCAAATACTCCGTTTCCAACAGTATTTATCCACAACAAATCTATTTGCCGAGGTATTGCATGACTTACTACAAACTCATATATAGAATGCTTAAAATCAGGATACATATCGTCGCCTTGCATACAAAGGGGCGTAACTCATAATTTAAATTTTTTTGGATTTCGCCCGGAGGTTGACAAATTTGGCGTTTTCTAGCGGCTCTCAAAAGGGCGTAACTCAATATAATTTATTGCCTGGGTTATGCACGCAAACTGTTTAGACGTATCTCATCATCAAGTCATTTTAAAACAGCAGACAAATAGTATTGTTTACATTATATAATTTGGCATCTAAGGAATGTTTTTGGTATACATGGAGTGAAATTGACAGCAAAAGAGCATGTATCTACAAATGTTTGATGCATTACGATGAAAAAGAGGTTAAATCTGCAGATTTATTTGCCGATGGCTGTAGCGGCCAAAATAAAAATGCCATAGTCGCTATAATGTTACTATATTTTGTAAGAAGCAGCAAAAACATTAGGCAAAATTCGTCTTCGATTTTTTGAGCCCTTTCCTGGTCAAAGTGAAGGGGACTCAGTCCATAGTGCCATAAGTACTGCCATTTTGCGTTCAGGAAACATATTTGTTCCATCTCAGTTGATTCCGATTTTTTTAGATTAGGTAGGGCTAAAAATCCCTATAATGTAGTTCCAATGAATTATTCCGATTTCATAGATTTTAAAGGCTTGTCAAAAGATTTAAGAGTTTTAAGCATACGCCAAGATGATGACAGAAACCAAATCAACTGGACAGAAATCTTTGAAATTAAAGTTGAAAATTAAAGTCCAGATAATATTTTTTTTTAAGTGTCTCACTGTGATGAACATTATAGAAGCCTCACATTGAAGAGAACAATCAATCAATCAATCAATGCTTTATTGTCAAGAAATTGTTACAATTTGTAGACAAAGCTGTAAAACAAAAAAGACACAATAATACAAACAAAACACAATTAAAAAAAAAAAGAAGAAAAACAAAACAAAATTTAAAAAAAAATAAATAAATAAATAGAATAGATTATCTACAATATATACAGATTAATATAATTTAAAAATTGTAAGTATAGTCAAAAATATTATTATAAAATATACAATTTAATGTATACAATGTCAAAAAAAAAGATCATTAACAAATCTCTCTACGTTAAAAAAAAATGTAAAAAAGTAAAAAATTATAAAAAATCCTAAAAATAGCTACAAAAAGCAGTATACCTAAACATGTACAGATAGTAAAAATACATAATCAGCTAGTGCGAAATTTCAAATCAATGATTACAAAAAAAAAATCGTTAACTGTGTAAAAAGCTCTCTCCAGTAAGAATGCTTTTAATGCTTTACGAAATGCAAAAAAAGATGTGATGGATTTAATTTCCAATGGCAGATGATTGTGCATTTTTTTTGCATTATATAATATGGAACTTTTGACCAACTCTGAATGTGGGGTAGGCAGGTATAGATCATGTTCCGTGTTTCTAAGTAGATAACTATGGGAAGGCCTATCAGATGCTGAACCGTGTTTGCGTATTAGACAAAGGGACTCAAATATGAATAAGGATGGAAAAGTTAATATTTGAAATTTTTTGAAGAAATGCTGGCAATGACTTCTGTATTTAAGTCTCAGTGTATAACGTAAAGCTCTCTTTTGTAGTCTAAAAATACGGTCAAATTGAGTTGCACTACATGTACCCCAGAAGGGAAGAGCGTATCGAAGGTGCGATTCAAAAAGGGCAAAATAAACTGTTCTAGAAGTAGACAGGCTAAGCTCCTTAGAAATTGATCTTAACGCAAAACAAGCGGAACTTAATTTTCTTGATAAAAAGTCAATATGTGTGTCCCATTTTAACGAGTTGTCAACAGTTAGCCCTAAAAACTTTACAGAATCAACTTCGTCAATTGTTGCATTACCAAGTACAAAAGATTGCAAGGTATTTTTATAGGACAACATTTTAGTTTTGGTAATGTTGAGACAAAGGAGATTAGAGTCGCACCATGATTTGGTAGTAGTTAAATCACTTGATACGGTTCTATGAAGTGTAGAAATATCCGGATTAGTCCAGGTAAAACTAGTATCATCAGCAAATAGACAGACTTTACCGTTAATATTTAGATTAGCAATGTCATTGATGAAGATAAGAAACAAAATAGGGCCAAGTACGGAACCTTGAGGCACTCCACTTTGTATTGGCTTGCAAGAAGACATAGTCGAATCAATTCTCACAGCTTGACTTCTGTTACTGAGATACGACTTAAACCATTCAAAAGGCTCTGAACCCGTAATATTGCAACTTTTTTAATAAGATGTCATGATTAACACAATCAAAGGCTTTAGAAAAATCACAGAAAATTGTTGCTGTAGGGTGTTGGTTGTTTAAGCTAGAGTATACATTATTAAAAAGAGAAAACATAGCATCAATCAATCAATCAATCAATCAATCGGATATATTACATATAAGCTTTTACAAAGTATGTGTAATAAAATCCAATAATTATAATCTACCTCAGTACATTTTAAGGTGCACCTAGGTAACCAAATACCTGTATGTGCAAAAAAATCAAAAACAATTTTATAAAAATAAATATTTAAACAAAATATGTCCCATCCACTAACTATTGCAAAGTTTCCATTTAACACCCAATAAATAATTAAACATTAGAAAACAAAAATCCTTCACGATCATGTATGAATGCCTAAAGCTATGAAATATGAAAATTAATTAACAGTAAGTAGTTTTTTAAATACATGTAAATGATCATAAATGTAATCCCCAGATATTTTACAAAATTTTTTGACAGCTTTTATATGTCTAATATATGGTGGTAATAAGTTGTACAGTTTGGGTGCGTGGTAAAAAATTGATTTTAATTTCATAGTAGTGGCAATAGTTGGAATTGATAAGTGTCTATTTACATTTAATCTAGTCTGATACTGATGATTAACAAAGTTCTTAAATTTATTCGACTTGTGAATATATATACAGAGCGACCAACAGTATAATGTGCGTACATCAAAAATATTTCTGGAATAAAGTAATGCGGTAGAAAATCTTTTGTTTTTTTTGAAAATAACTTTTAAAATGTAGTTTTGGGTTACATTTAAAGAAGTCAATGTGTTTTGGTATATCCCACCCCAAAGAATTAGACCATACCTTAGTAGTGATTCCACAATTGCTTTATAAATCGAAATCAAAAGTTGTTTATTTAATATTTCCCTGAGCACATAAAACTTGTATATTAGTTTTCAAATATTTTTTGATAGTCTAAGGATGTGGTGGTCCCACTTTAAGTGTTTGTCAATATAGATTCCAAGATATTTTGTAGAGTGAACTTCATGAAGTTTATCCATAAGACTATCTATGTAAATACTATTAAATGATGGACGGTTTGCAGCTGTGAGGGAAAATGCTATATAAATAGTTTTAGTGATATTTAATGATAATTTAAATGAGTCTAGCCAGTGTTTTATTTTCTTTATACCGTTTATAGCATGTTCCTTCACCAAATCCCATGTTTCCCCATAGAAAGTTACTGCTGTGTCGTCAGCATAAGAGATAGTACTACCGTTTTGTATTGACATATTGGTTAAGGAATTTACATATGCTACAAATAAAATTGGACCCAGAACAGTCCCCTGAGAGATGCCCATTTTAATTTGACGGGGTTCACTTATAGTATTTTCAACTTTGACGGATTGCTCTCGATCCATCAAATAATCAGCAAAAACGTCTAACACAGTTCCCCTTATCCCATAGGATTCTAGGACTTGGAGCAATTTGTTATGAGGGACCGTGTCAAATGCCTTGGCTAGGTCTAGGAAGACCGTAAGACACTTTCTGCCACCATCCAAATGGTCTGTTATTTGCTCACAAAGCACACAAACTGCATCGGTTGTGCTGAGGCCACTCTGGAAACCAAATTGGTTCTTAGAAATTATATTGTTTTGATTAAAAAATTCCACCAGGCGGTCCTTAAGGCATTTCTCAAAGACTTTAGAAAAAATGTTCATTATACTTATGGGTCTATAATTATTTATATTTGATTTATCACCTGCCTTGTGAATAGGTTTTACTATGGCTTGTTTAAATTTTTTTGGGACCTTTGCAGTTTGAAAAATTTAATTTATAATGTGTGCGAGAGGGGAAGAAATATGGATATGAATATGTTTTATAATATCGGTTGTAATACCATCAATTCCGGGTGCAGAGGAATTTTTTAAAGAAGCAATTTGTTTGATAATTTCATTCTTATTAATAGGTCTTAGAAACATTGAAGCCTGTGTGGATGGTTTTATTTGCAGGGAATCTGGAGGATTTTTAACTTTATTATACATATTGTAACCGACATCAACAAAATATTTGTTGCAAAAATTTGCCATATCCAACTTATTATTAAAACTAGAATTATTGTTAGTTACGTTAAACTTAAAATCTTGGTTACTGTTTGAATCTGTTACTTCATTTATTATCTTATATATTTTTTTTAGGTCAGTACCACTAGACTCGATTTTGGCTTTGTAATAATCCTGTTTACATTTCTTGATTAACGTGCACAAGGTATTACGGTAACTATTAAAGGCAGTTTTGTTTTCTAAATTGTTATGAATTAGTAGTGTTTTTTTCATTTTGTCCCTCTTTTTGATACTATTAATTATACCAATTGTGATCCATGGTTTTATTTTTTTATACTTATTTTGACATAATTTTTGGGTTTTTGAATGATTTAATGCTTGTGTAATAGTACTGTATAAAATTTCCAATGCTAGTTCTGGATCATCATTGTTAAAAATGCTTTCAAAATTTTGATTATGTATAAAATTTGTTAATATGGTATAATTTATTCTAACTGTATAAGAATTTACCTCCTCCTTGTTTTTTTGCAACCCAACTGTATCAGTAATATGCAACATGGTGGGAAAATGGTCAGTTATGGCAGATTGAATGACAAAGGAAGAACAATTAATCTTAGAACCATTTTTTCTTCTCAAGAATATATGATCCAGACAACTAGATGAGTCAGTTGTAACCCTAGTGGCTGAGTTTATGGTAGAAATAAAACCGAAGTGGTTCAGAATAGCCTGGTATGTAATAATTTCATTATTGTTTTCATCAAGAAGGTTCAAATTTATATCCCCTAACATAATGTCAATCTGACTGGTAAATGAATCTGTAAAGAAAGTTTCGAGATCCGAAAGAAAATTATGTGTATTAGTAGAAGGTGATCTGTATATACAAGAGAGTCTTATTGAGTAATTGTTTACTTTAAATTTGATACTGGTTAATGTTACTTTTGATAGGGCAAGCTCAATATGTGTTACATCGTGTACTAGGTTGGACCTAACATAAACAACTGTGCCATCATTTTGATTAAAACTTGCATTATTATAGTACATACAAAACCAATCCAAGCAAAACCCATTAGCATTCTCTATATGCCAACATTCTGTAAGCACAATAATATCACAAAAGTTAAGCCTATAGCTTTCAAGAAAACTAACTAACTGATCAAAATTTTTTTTTAAGCTACGAATATTAAGATGTAATACATTTATAGTCTTATTATCTAGTTCAATATTATTCCCCAATAAATCACAATTTAAAATAGTTTCCTCCCTAATGTTATTACCTAAATTGTCCAGGTTCTGTAGAAGTTCAATCTCTTCTCGTGTGTCAGCCATTGATAGATCCATAATCGATTTTAGCTCTCAAAACAGATAATAAATATTGATAGGAAGGACAGTCCAAATCATTAGCTTTATGGTCAGTCTTATAATTTAGTTTGTGTCTATTGTTGGTGTTGATACGGTTTTTACATTGCTTGTGCGCAGCATTATTGCAGTCTCGAGAGCTATGAGAACCAGAACATGATTCACAAACTGGTTGGTTCGGGCAATTGTCACCTCTATGGAAATGTTCTTGACAGTTAAAACAGCGTGTAACAGAAATATCTTCGAATATAGCATATCTCTCCCAGCCTATAAAAACCTTCCCAACAGCCATAAACCTATGAAATAGGGAAGGAGAACATTCTGCAAAAACAGTGTAACGGTCCTTTACTTTCTTCAAAAATGTTATATTGAGCTCATCATTTGGGTCAATAAATTTGTTTTGTTCCCTTATACACCCTTCCAAGTCCTCCTTGGCAATTTTACCATCATAGCCTGGTATTTTTATTCTGGGTTTTCTTAATTTTGGTATATCAATGTCATATCCGGCAAGTTTCTTATCAGCTTCCTTCTTCAGAGCATCCAGATCTTGTTTATTTTGACACTTGACAATTAAGTGACCACTTGAGGTAGTACGGGTACCCCGAATAGCAATTTTTAGGTTGGATGGATTTATATTTTGCTTTAAATCAGCCTCCATTTTTTCAATACTCTGGTTGTGTTTGGGTTTAATTATCAAGCTCGGCAAATTATGGTTAGTATGTTTACTTTGTACCTGCTTCACTGGATTTGACAAGGCATTACTGTATGTTATAGTTAAAGAATTTGATGATTTCTGGGTATTTTCTAAGTCTTCAATTTTTCTTTTTAGTAAGGCAATTATCTCATCTTTGGTGGAAATGATAGTGGTCTTATCCTCAATGGTATTTTGTAAAAGACGACATGTCTCTAGAGAGATGCATTTCTTACAATGAAAAATCATAACTCGAGCACTAAGTTGTAAGACTTTAACTTCAGAAGCCGTTAATCCTGCACAGGCCTTGCACACTCCCTTCCGACATCCATCACATTTAAAAACATTATTTTTGTCCTTGCAGACATCACATTCCATGATGAAGCCAGATTACTATTACAAAAGCAACAGGCCAGCTGGCAACACTGCACAAGTAATCACGTTATTTTGACAATGTTTACATTTGTTTTGTGCGTAAAAAAAGGCAATCATAGCATTTGCCCTTGTTTGTTATGCACTACTAAAACACCAGAGCCATGTAGACACTAATATTATAAATTAATTTTAAGTTAGACTTTCAAATTTCAAACAACAACATTGTGCATTTGTTATTTAAAAATCCAAATTGATGGGAAGTAAGTATTTTATATTTTAGCAAAAATGATTGAAGTCTTTTTTTAACCAATCTGTCAATAATTTTTGAAAGTGTGGGAAGAAGAGCGATATAGGGCGATAGTTGGAAGACTGATCTTTGTCTCCTCCTTTATGTAGTGGAATTATTATCGGCAACTTAAGGCAGTTAGGAAAAACACCTTTTTGAAAAGACTGATTAATTAGAGTAATAAGATGACATAATGTACATTCGGGCAGATTTGAAAACATTTTGAGAGTAAGTCCCTAATTGAACTGCAAAGCTCTGGTAACACTACGGGCGTAAAGAAGAAGCTGTGGAAATTCTCATTTGCAATGGGAAGATATGAAAGTGGATCATAAGGATCTTAAGATTTTATCGGAGTGGTGTGCTGCAAACAGGCTTGTATTTAATGTGGGCAAAACCTTTATTATGGGATTTAAGTGTGACGTTCAGGGCCTTATGTTTAGTGAAAACTCCCCCTTGCAAAACAAAGAAAGCTGTAAGTTCCTTGGTATTACCATTGATGGTCGCCTTCGCTTCGAAGATCATATCCTAAATCTTGCATCAAAATTATCCTCTGGATGCTTTGCAGTAAGAATGGCGGGGCATGAGCTGGGAGGGGTAGTTGCACGTTCAGTGTACTTTTCTCTTATTGAGTCCCACCTTCGTTATGGCTTGCCTTTTTGGGGTTTAAGCAACAAGGGATTATTAAACATAATTTTTGTGATTCAAAAAAAGGCAGTTAGATACCTATGTTCCGCTTCACGGTTAAGAGATTCTTGTAAACCTCTCTTTATATCTCAAAAAATCCTAACTCTTTTTTCTCTTTTTATCTTAGAAACAGCTACTCTTATTCATAAATGTCCTAAACCTCCCTCTAACACTGGTCATATGACTCGCCAGGTTAACGATTTTCCCTTACCAATCCCTACATCCTCCCTCACCAAGAACTCACTTATATACCTTAGCAAAAAAATTTACAACCATGTTCCTCTATGTATCAGACAAATTTTAGAAGTTAAGAGATTCAAAAAGGAATTAAAATCACTTTTATTATCCAGGGCATATTATAGCCTTGACGATTTTTTTAATGATACCTTTTAACCTGTGCTCTGACATCATTTTAGTGTTTTAGTTTTGTTTCCTGTTAAATAATGTAATTTACTTCTTCTAAATTCTGTTTTATTGACAGCTTTACTTATTTTTTAATGAAATTTATCAAAAAGATGCTTTTTTTCTCAATCTGTTTTGTTATGATTAATTTTGGTAATGTGTGTAAATTTTATGGTAAAGTGTTTTAGAAGTTATGTTTGTTTGAAATTTAAAGTGAATTTGGAATTTTTTAGTTTTTAGGATGCTTGTACACAAGATTTTGTTGTCTTACGTAATATAGCACATTTTCTTTCTTTCATGGGAAGGAGTTATGATACTCATTAAATTATTTGCCACATTTACAAAATAATCATTAAGGTTCTCAGATGAAGTGGAGATAGTATTCGACAAAGAAGGCTTATTTCTCAAAGCATTAACAATCGACCATTTTTCCTTAGCCACATTTTTAGATTTAGCCAGTCTCCTATTATAGTAAATATCCTTGGCGGCTTTTAAAGTTCTCTGATAAATCTTTTTGTAAAGTCTTACGTACTCATGAAAAAAAGCGCTGTCTGAAAATTTCTTAAGATAATAAGCGCATGTTCTTAGCAGATGTACGCAAGCCTTGGGTAGACCAGAGGTTATGTTGCTTCTTTTTAAGAGGTCTCAAAGGAAAGGACTTGTGAGAAAGACTAGATAGCGTTTTTACAAATATAGAGAATTCTGAATCAACGTCGTCAGAGAGAATATTCCAGTCAGTTGATTGACAAAGGTGCCTAAAATGTAAAAAAATTTTATCCGCGAAAATACGGCCTAATTTGCGTGGAACATTTTTACTTTTAGATTTAGTTATGGAAAACTTTGTTAACATTGCTTCATGGTCTGAGAAACCTGGGCTTAAGACAGTACAATCGACGAAATCTGGCTCAAAGGAAGATACGACATAATCTATTGTACTAGAGCTGATTTTAGTTATTCTGGTAGGTGATTTTATGTGCATGATTAAGCCAAAAGAGTCGAAAATGGACTGGAGAGATTCTTGAGTAGCACACACACTGCAAAAATCAATGTTTAGGTGGGTCATTCTCATTTAACTTTGATATTTGATGTCTTCAAGACTTTTTTCTTCAGGTTTTGTTTGTTAGTGTCGATTAGATGTTTTAAAATAAAAACTAAACACGGATTAATCACATGTTTAGGAAATAATATATCTTGATTCTATCAATGTAATTTTATTTCATTTTAAAGTCACAAAATGTCAAGGTTCGTTACGGTGTCTTTCTTAGTTGCTTTCATACTATCATGATTTTTCGTTAAGGAATTGTTTTTTACTTAGGCTTTACTTAGAAAACTAAAAAATATTGATTTAATTTTTAACTTTTCGCCTATAGGAAACACGTCTTTGCTTTTCGTATTTATTAAATTCTTTCAAAGTATTGTCTCTAAAAAATATGTCAGGTTCGTCACTACTATTAACAAAGCGTAAAATTCTTATATGGACCAATTTACTATTTCCAGTTAACCACCTGCTTGCTAAATGAAACCATAGTGTCGCTACGCAGTGTAAAGAAAGTGTTTTTTTAGTTAAATACTGTGTTTAAAAAAGTGTTTTCTTGTGACTTTAAGGTGAGTATGTTTATTGCTTGTCAGTTACGTCACGCAAATAACTTTAAATTTCTTTATATTTTCTTAAAACTAATTATTGTATTTTGTTAACCAAAGCAAACTAAAAGTTAGGTTATGTTTACAATAAAATACCGGTCGCCGGTCATAGTCAAATAGTCTTATTTTTAATAAAATGTCAGGTTCGTCACGGTCAGCTGCGTTACTATTCTTTCGTAACGCAGCTGACAAGTTCGTGACGAACCTGACGTTAAAAGTAGTAAAGTAGACATTATTTTCAGCAATGCCGTTAACACCGGCTGAACGTGCAAGGCGTTATAGAGAAAAACTGAAAGAAAACCCCGAAAAAAGACAAGAATATTTGGAAAAAAGCCGAAAGAGGGCAAAGAAGTCCAAAAAGTCTATAGAAGAACTTTCCGATAGGGAGCAGCGTTACCAAAGAAAAAAATGGAGATTGTACCAACAGAAAAGTCGGCAGATAAAAAAACATGAACGTGAACAGGACCAATTTCTTCAGCAAAATACTCCACCGGGAAGTCCGATACCCCTGCCCGATCATATTCCTATGGAAGATGTTGGAATAGTAAATGAACCTCCAAGAAATCAATCTTACTTAGAGGCTAACAGGTCTTCCGGAAGAAAGAGACTTCGCAAGGACAGAACTGCTGCATACAGGAAAATCAAGCGTTTGGAAAAGGACTTGGAAAAAACAAAGCAGTCTTTACGGAAGTATAAGAAACGTTGCCAGCGATACCAGAAAAAGAATGTTGTGGCAGGGAGTCAGAAAAGTGAAACAGCTAGTCCTTACAGTAAAGCCATCCAAGATACCAAAGGATATAATGTTCCTGAAACTGTAAAAAAAACTCTAGTTTTTCATAATGCACTAGTTGCACAAATAAAAGACAATTACTCAAAAACAAACAACGAAAAAGAAAAGCAAATTATTTCTAGAGCCACTAGTGGAACCATTGTCAAAAAATATACATTTTTAACAAGAACTAAAAAGGTACTCCAATGTCATTCTTCAACTACAATGTCAAAAGGGAAAGGAAGATGTCGACTTACTTTACATCCACTTCATAAAAAAATACGAGACTTTTTTAATAGAGATGACATAACTACGTTAACACCGGGAAAAAAACAGTAACACGAGGCAAGATCAAATATCAGAAAAGATTGCTAAAGGAAACCCTTAAAAATCTTTATGAAAAGTTTTGCAAAGAGTTTCCTTGTAGTAAAATTAGTTTTGCGACATTTTGCAGGCATAGACCTTGTTGGGTTGTGAAACCAAAACTTTCCGATAGAGATTCTTGCTTGTACAAAAAACATTCCAATATACAGCATAAACTGGATACTTTAGTAAAAGAAAAAATATGCACAGAACGCAACATCGAAAACGTATGTAAGCTGGTTACGTGTGATGTAAAATCAAAAGATTGCATGAAAAATATCTGCCCAAAATGCCAAGATCAGGCCGCTATAATCCTCGCGGATATTAAAGATCCAAATAAATTAGTTAATTGGAACTTTTGGAAACTTGAAAAAGAGGAAAGGAGCAAATCAGGCAAAACATTTTTTGTTAATAAAACAAAGCTTATCCGTGAATCTGGAATGCTAAAGAACCTATGCACAAATTTTAATGCAGAACTAAAAACAATGTTCTGTTGGCATGTCTTAAAAAAAAATCATCAAGCCAGTCAAAGGCAAAAATGTATTTCTGAACTAACTTATGAAGAGGCTGCTGTACATATAGATTTTTCTGAAAATTACTCATGCAAAATGAGTTCAGAAATACAGGCAATGCATTTCGGTTCCTCACACAACCAGGCCAGTCTCCATACCGTTGTAGTTTACTATGACAATAAACCTCCTGAAAGTATATGTACCATTTCTTCCTGTACTCGGCATGACCCTCCTGCTATTTGGGCCCACTTACGTCCTGTTTTAGAAGAACTAAAACAAAATGGTGTGCAAACTGTTAACTTCTTTAGTGATGGCCCAACATCACAATACGGCAACAAGGACAATTTTTTTTATTTGAATACAGATTTTAGAGATTATGGATTTTCAAATGCTTCATGGAACTTTTCAGAGGCTTCGCATGGTAAGGGTGCTCCGGATGGTGTTGGGGCTGCAGTCAAAAGAGTAGCTGATGGACTTGTCTGTAAAGGGAATGACATTCCAGATGCAGAAGCGTTATTTAGGATTCTTCAAGGAAAAGTAAATGTGAAACTTTATTGGATCGATTTAGAAGATGTCATTAACTTTGATTCCAAAAAAGAAATAAATAATCGTTACAAAATGACTAAAGGCATTATGAAAGTAGGTCAAATTATTTTGAAAGATTCTGAGTCCGATTTATATGGACGCGAATTATCGTGTTTTTGCAAGAAATTGCCTACAACATGTGATTGTCATTCATTGCAACGGATGTATTATCAAGACTGTGAAACTGTAGATTCAGACGATAACCCAGAAGATACCACTCCTCAACAACAGCTTCAACAACAACAATTTTTACCTGTGACCTTTGAAAATGTAAAAATTGATCAATGGCTGCTTGTTAAATATAACAATGTGATATATCCGGGCGTTGTTACTGATACAAATAACGATGAATCCTGTGAAGTTAAAGTTCTGCATTCTGTAGGAGTCAATAAATACATTTGGCCAATCAAGGAAGACAAGATCTGGTATAAATTTGAAGATATAGTGGGTTCTATTGAAGCACCTACTAATGCAACTAAACGAATTTTACAGTTTAAAACGCCGTTTTGGCTTGAAAATGGGGAAGGCATCAACTAATTTAACCTAAGTATTTTATTATTTGTTATGAGTTACTTAAAATTTAGAGTTTATTTTGTTATGTTTGGTTAAATTTAGAATTTACATTTTTGGTTAAACGTTTTTGTAATTGGAGCCATTTAATTAAAAAAAAACAATTATTATTTAAATGTGTTTGTTTTCTATCAATTTTTAGCATCATTGTCAGGTTTGTTACATCAGTGTCAGGTTCGTCACTATTTAGAAAAACACATAAAATATGGTATTGCTTTTTATAGAAAAATAGAAACTAAAAAAAAATAAATTACCCATCGGCTTCTTGCAATAATTAATGTTTTAAAAAGAATTCTTAACCTGGGTCTAAGGCTAATTTTCTGACTTTTAAGAAATAGTGACGAACCTGACAAAGTTCAGTAAGCAGAATCACTCAAAAATGGGTAAAATTAAAAAAAAATTGCACTGCTTTTGCCAAATTGTGTTATAAAATATGATTAGAAAATGATTTGTTTGTTTTTTTGCATAATATTAAATATTTTGTAATGAACGATTTTCACTATTGGTTTAACGACTTTAAATGAGAATGACCCAGATCGCCACATAAAATGAGTTTGCTTTTTAACGGCAGAGACTCAAGCAAGCTTAGTAATTTTTGGAAAAAAACATTTACGTCAGCATCAGGTGTTCTGTAAATACATACAACGTAAAGATCAAAATTATTATTGTAGACAATGGAAAATTCAAATATTTTTTCAGAAACTAAATTATCGAACTTGGTTACCATTGAAAAGTCGTTGCTAGTAGATAATATCACAGTACCTCCATCAGTTAGATTTGTTCTATCAAATCTGGCAACTGTAGTGTAATTATCCACCATCACAGGCTCACCAACATGCAACCAATGTTCAGTTATGGCAACGATTTCTGGAAAATGAAGCTCTTTTAGTAAAAGAAATAAATCATTAGTTTTATGTCTTAAGGACTGAATATTTAGAGAGAAAATACTAAGCTTGCCATTGTCCAGTATTTCAGAGGGTGCTTGATCCTCTGTTCGCGTCAAGTCATTTAAAAATTTTTATTCCTGGCGGGAGATCCACCAGAACATAGATCATTTTTCCCTCGAAGAACTTAACAATGAACGACCAAAGATAACATGTTTAAAATATCAGGACCTAATTTCTTTGTGCAGTGGAGAAACTCCTGTAATTCGATCACAGGAGAATGTGTCATTTTACAGATCTCTTCCACATCAATAAGTTTTTTTGTTAGAGTTTTTTACTTTTGATTTATTATGACATATTTTTTAAGTTAAAAAATTTACAAAAATGTTTACTTATTCTTATAAAGCTGATAGTGTTAAGAGCGTTAAGGAACCTACGTTTATTTTTTTGCGATAGAATTTTTTTTAAGGCCAGGCCAGGATTTCCACTTTTCATTTCTTTGAAGTACTAGGTTAATTTGAAACTTAATAAATGTTTAATTTTTCGAATAAAAGTTTGATTACCATGGGTTGTTGTTATTTTGCAAAGGGCGTAACTTTTTTAAAACAATTCCATTACAGCACACAAAAAGGCGTATCTCAATCTTTTTTTGATTTTTGGAAAAACTGGAAAACTTATCTAAAATTTCATAATAGCAAATTGTTCTAATCATAGATGCCCACATGAGCACAAAATTTAAGCCGCAAATTCCAAACCGTTTTCTCACAGCGAGAGTTTCTCTTGAGCCAACATCTTAAAATGCTTTTCCTGTAAAATATTTCAGATACGCCCCTATGTGTGCAAGGCGACGATATAACGTCAACGAAGTAATGGATTTGCCAGATTTATTAAGATACGACTAATGACTTATGACTCATCTAAACAAAAACGAGATCGCTGACTTATTAATAACAATAAAAAAAAGAGTGTTTTCCAACTTACCAAATCCCATAATTATGGCAGTAATTAACCCCCTATATAACACCATGACTCTGAATATTTCAACAAAGGGCTTAATGACATGTTTCTCTAAAAAAAAAAACGTAAATTGACATGCATAAGAAAAATGGGGCCACGTACACACATCGCATGCTAAATGCATTTTATTAATAGAAGATCAATGCTCGCACGCTCATACTATCTATTTTATGACCCATATTGAACTCCTTGGGGCAAAATTAACGTTTATTTGTTTTAATGGTAGGTGACATTTTTTAAATATGCCCCAGTGCCCCCAATCGGTTTTAAATGGGCTCGCTTGTTTATGGATATAATCAGATTGAATCTATTTAAAAAAAAAAACTGATATTCGCCATATAAATACATGTAAGTCCCTTAAACAATCGATAAATAAAAAAAAATTATAATATAAGTTGTGCTTATCGTTCATGGAAATAGTCTAACCTTGACCCTCTTTTCCTTCCATTTTATCGTTTATGTGAATGTTTTCTTATGCCTGTGGAAATCCCTTTTAATATTTAATGTGGGGTTAAGTTTTCATGGTCAAGTAAGTCTGGATACAGGTATATTATCAAGAAAGGTTTGGTGATATCAAAGACCTGATTATGCCATTGGCTAAGTTTGGAAAAAAAAATAGTTGAAATTGAGTATAATATTGTTGATAAGTTATTTGTTTTGTTGGGTAGTACGTCAGTTTTATAGTTAAAAAACAATTTAGATTATACTATCTCACACACTCAAATATTGAGGAAAAGAAAATCGACTTGTTTACGTATTTATAAGAAATATGAACTTAAATTTTTAACGATAGCTTTCGTTATATTTAATATAATCTACGTTCAATAAATCCTAAATACAATAATTTACTAGACGTATAGAAGATATTTTTATACGCCTAGGAGATGAGGTTTTACCTATTGATCTCTGATGAGGTTGTTTCTTCTTTCAATATCCTACCTAACTTTATTTTGAAATGGAAAAAACTAAAAAACCTTTTTATTGATTAAAAATACCTAATTTGAACCAATTTTTCGGTTGTTATATCTAGTACCATTATCAAGGTAAATATAAAATAAAATTAAAAATATAAAAAAAAATACTTCTCGTTTGTCTTTCTTTACTCTGGTTCTTAATTAAAAATTAATTTTATTACACTTTTTTTTATAATTTGACAATTGTTTGAGTTTATCAAAGTTAAACGCCTCTAAAGTTCAACTGTTCATATCTCCAAACCGTGTGACTTAAAGTAGATCATGCGACTCATCAAATTTCTTGGAATTTCACGTAGAATTTAGAAATTCCATAATAAGCAAGCCATCCCATTGAAAATAAACAAGTTCACATAAATCAAAAAAACATGTTTAACCTTTAATCTTACTAAAAAAATTACGAACTTACCCTCAACCGTTTAAGTTCACCGCGCACCAATTTACATTCGTATTGGTCGACGAAAAAAAAAAATCACTTTATTAAAATTTATCGATGTCTTATAATCGCTTTCACCTTGTGACATTCGAAAACTTTCCGACCGCGAGGGGGTCGTTTTAACCCTTAAGTTAAAAACCGCTTCGTGGACCTTCTAGTCACGCTAACAGCTTGACCGCAACTGTCCGCGACCCACACCGACGCTATTTATCACGAGATTTGTTTGCACTGACCGAAGGCGGTGGGCGTCGGGACGACCCAACAAAATTACAGAAGAGCACCCACAATCTTTTTTATTTATCGTTTCGTTTGTAATGATAATAATTCATTTATTATCAAAAAGTGCAGCAGGCGCCATCTGTTTTCGGGTTATGAACTATTGAAGTAAAAATGGCCGCCCCTCAAATTGTCACTTGTCAATTGTCATGAAATTATATTGATGAGATATGGCAACGTTGGGAGGATTGGTTGTCAACTGTCACTTAAAATAATTTGATATTTATGTGGCCATTGATTTTTTTTTAATAAATTAAACTGCACACCAAATTTCATATTTTAAACGTAATTATTTATATTATCGAAATATTAGTAAACACCGACAATACATTTGGCAATGTGGCCCTCAGGTCTGGTCATGTCACTGTCAAATGCCAAAAATTGACATTTACGTGGCTCACGAAAAATTATTATTATTTTTTATTTAATTTAATTTTCAAAAATAAATTTTAAAAGGGATAATGTATGCTATGTCCTAGAAACTAAATTATTATCTTAACTTAACCTAATTTATCTTGCAAATTGCAAGACGAGTGAAGTATGCGCGTAATTTAAGTGATTTTATATGTTTTCAGCCAGTCTGGATGCTAATTTAGAACTGAAAATGGCCTTAAAGAAGGTAAAAGGCAATATCGAGCGTATGTTCGATAAAAACCTTACAGATTTAGTAAGAGGCATCAGGAATAATAAGGAAAATGAGGTAAGAAGTAGATTGCGAGCCAGAGGCCCTTGTAATCTGATAATTGGTGACCCCTTGATAAGAATTTTAAATTGAATAAAATTTTCAGACTAAACAGTTTTTGCAGCCTACGAATTTTGTGTAAAAGCATCCTTTAATTGCTTTATAGAAGAACTTAGAAAGTTTATATCACATAGTTACAATCTTTTAACATCTTGTTTCTAGGTGAACACTTAGTTATTATTAACAGTCCATTATTTATGAGAAAGTAGTCTTTATATTTATAGTGATTTACAATATAAAAAGTATTAAAGAAAATATAAAATCATGTGTGGATATCTTCCAAACTTTCTGACGTAAAGGAACCTTAAGAATTGTTTCTGAACCTTTTTAATCAGATCTACATTGAATTTGGCTTATGTAGTAGGCATACTCCTCTTAAGGCTTTACTAGTGCCTTGTATAATCATATTAGAGTTGCAATTCTTTAAAAAAATTAACATTATTGATAAAAAAGTGAGAGGCAGAGAAAAAGCCTCTGTAAATCCTTTAAAAATGATTGTTGGTAATGCTCAAATTAGAAACCTCAAATTTTATGGAGAAAATCTGCGACTTGAAGATGAGGTCAAATATCTAGGTATAACCCTGGATAAAAAACTCAGCTTCAAGAAGCACATAATCTAGGATACAAATAAAGATACCACGAAAACTCTTATGTACTGTAAGAGAATGTTCGGTAGATCATGGGGACTGTCACCAAAAATGGTACATTGGATGTATACGGCAATCGTTAGACCCGTCATTACATACGCAGCACCTATATGGTGGCATGCGGCAGAAAAGAGGACTGTAATACAGATACTCAACAAAACACAACAAATAGCATGTCTGGGCATAACAGGAGCGATGTCAACAACGCCGACTGCTGCCCTAGAGAACCTGATAAGACTAAGCCCCCTACACTTAGTGGTACAGGCTGAAGCTATATCGGGGGGCGAAAAGACTGCTGTCAAATGGCACAACAATCCTATTGAAAGATGGGCACAATGCCTTATTTGACAAGATACAGGACCTTGGGCGCCTGGCCCTAAGAACAGACAGAACCTAGGTCACATACCTAGACAAACCTTTTGTCATCAAAGAGAAAAGGGGATCACTGGATGCAGAAGCGGACAGGCTCAGGCAAAGAGGTTACTCAGTATGGCACACGGCAACCAAACGATCCAAGATCGGGGTAGCTGTGGGCATGGTGGAGGACGAACAACAGGACAGACAACTCATGCTAAACCTGGGCCTGGAAACAACAAATTTACAGGCAAGCATAATGGGAATACAAACCTGTGTACAACTGATGAGAGAAGGGCTGCCAAGAGGCAAAACCTTCTCAATTTTCACAGGAGACCATGCTGCAACACTTGCACTACAACAGTTTGAGACTAAGTCAAGGACTGTGCAAAGCTGCTGGGAGGATCTCAGGAACCTCGCCGAAGCGCAAAATAGGCCAGAGATAATCCTAGCAGAGAATATGGGCAACAATAAGGCTGCAAGATGGGCTATCCAACTTGCAACTCAGGGAGCCAGCAACAGCCTGGTAGGCCCTGAACCAACATGTTGTGTCAACGATAAGACCTGGAAGAGGGAAATCGGCAACTGGCTAACAAACCAGAACAAATCCTACTGGGAACAGCTGCCAAAGATGGAACAATCCAAACAACTTATAGGCAGCCCACCCTTCAAGAAGAACATACTGGGCCTCTCCAGACAACAACTGCGAAGGGTCGCGGGGCTATTTACAGGCCATGCGCCCAGCAGGAAACACCTGCATATGCTAGGGAAATCAGCTACCTCGCTATGTAGGGGATGCAATGAGGAGGACGAAACAACTCTTCACATACTGTGCTTCTGTGAAGCATTTAATCAAACCAGGGCAACATTCCTGGGGGAAGAGAAACCCTCACCAGAGGGTATAAGAAATCTACCACTGGGCACAATCCTAGACTTCCTTGAAGCTATAGAATTGAACCTGTGGGACTAAACATATGGGACACAATAGGACTGCTTCTTAGCAGACCGCAGTGTAGGGAGCAACAAGGCACCACCCAGCGGTGAAGTTTTAGTGGGTATAGGATGAACCAGACTTGACACTGAGTCCCACACTACTGGGGGCGGCGCCGCGTAACCAGTGTTCATAAAGAATTTTTCCACCGACCACAAAAAAAAAAAAAAAAATTGTCAAATTCACTATTTGTTTTTGCAGAAAAGGGCCATTAGGTATCTATATGTTCTTCTCGCTATCTTTGTTCCCAATTCACAATATTTTAACTTTGTATTGTCTTTGTATTCTGGAAGTTGCTTTTAAAAAATATAAACATGAATTTCAGCTAGATAATCAGCACTCGACAAAATTACCTGCTGAGGCGAACAATTCCTGCCTTATTCATGGCCCTATTGTATATGGAGATAAAAAGTTATTTAATAATCTTCCACTATAATAGAAATAAGACTGAAAAAAGCGTACCTATAAACAAGCGAATTTCTTGTCAGTAAACCTTACTATAGTTTAAGGGAACTTTTTAATGATCTTTATATTTTAATCTAGTTTTGTTGTAACTTCTGTATTTATTTGAACTCATTGTAATATCTTTGCAACTTATATTATCTTTTGGCTTTGTCTACAACTTCAAACATATTTATATTGAGAAAAAACGTTTTTTCAGTTTGATGCCATTATATGGTGTGGCTTTTCTTGTTATGGTGTTTTGATGCTCTGAAGAACATTCTCAATTGTATTTTTTGAATAATGAAAACCCTCATGAGTCAGCGTGCTATTAAAACTATTTGATCTTGAATGAAAAACAGAGCCAAAGTATTCTGCCAATAAATCTGCAATATACTGGCAGCCCCTAATGTCTACACCTTCATAGGAAACTTTCAACAAAATTGTATTGTTTACACTCTACCCTTAAGGAGCAAAAACTACTAGAATCAGTTTGTGAATTATTCTCAATACTTTTATTGAGACACCTATTAAGGTGTTTTACCTCTTGACTAAATAAGTCTTGTCTACTTCGCCTTACAAAAAATTAACACTTTTCTCACATTTTTAGGCCAAATATATCTCACAATGCATGGAAGATATCAAACAGGAGCTCCGTCAAGACAATTTGGCAGTTAAGAGCAATGCCGTAGCTAAACTCACTTATGTACGCCATTAATTTTTCTGAACTACTTAAAAATAAATACAAATTTTTTAGTTACAAATGTTAGGCTACGACATCTCTTGGGCAGGCTTTAATATTATAGAAGTGATGAGCTCGAATAAGTTTACATTGAAGCGAATAGGTTACTTGGCTGCCAGTCAGTCTTTTCATTGCGATTCCGAGGTAATAATTGACTAGAGAATCTTTAAATATGTTAAAAATTATTTTGTAGCTGCTGATGTTAACCACGAACATGATAAGGAAGGAATTGAACTCACAGAACCAATATGAAGCTGGACTAGCTTTGACGTCACTTAGCTGCTATATAAGCACCGATTTAGCAAGGGATTTGTCTAATGATATTCTTACTTTGGTAATTCTTAAACTGTTTTTAAAACCTATAATGGTTTAATTATTTCTATCTAGTTGAGCTCTACAAAGCCTTATATAAGAAAAAAGGCGGTCCTGATGATGTACAAAGTGTTCCTAAAGTATCCAGAGGCATTGAGACCATCATTTCCAAGGCTCAAAGAGAAATTAGAGGATCCAGATCCAGGAGTACAGTCTGCCGCAGTTAATGTTGTTTGCGAGCTGGCACGGAAAAACCCTAAGAACTATTTGAGCTTAGCACCGGTTTTTTTTAAGCTCATGACTACCAGTACCAACAATTGGATGTTGATTAAAATCATTAAACTTGTGAGTATGATTTAAGTATAATTTTGTCCTTTAAAGTCCATTTTATGTTTTTAAATCTTAGTTTGCCTCATTTACTATGGTGGAACCAATGATTGGTAGAAAACTCACTGAACCACTTGTAAATATTATTGCAAGGTACTTGGTAGATTGGGATCAAAGTGACATTTTCTGATGCTTGTCTAAAACTCGAAAATTCGAATCAATTGTCAAGGCACTCATAAGCTCGTTCTTTTAACAGTTACACCAAAAGATGGGTTGTTTCTTGAGGAATAATTACATATCCGAAACTTTCTAAAAAATCACTAAACTACTTATGAATAATTTTATGTACCAAGGATGAACCTTAACAGATTTTGGATGTTCCTAAAAAATTGCTTTTACTTGGTTTATCTTTTAACTATCCAAATTTTGTCACTTGTCTGGTAAGAGTTTGGGTTTCGGGATCAGAGAAATAAATGTCCAGTCCTATAGAATATTTCACGCAAATAATATTAATCTAAATAGAATTTTAGAGTCTAATTATGCCAGCAACTTTGAATCAGATTTGGCATCATTACTGTATACCCATATTTTAAAACATTTCAGCAAAAAATGTGTCCACAATAAAACCAAGTAATTAACCTGGACTTCTAGATACTGACTGTGATAGGGATTCTTTTTTATAGATAAATACACAGAAGATGAAGCTCACTCACATTCTATAAATAACATTGAAAATAAGCATGCGAAAAGTTTCAGTAGTTTTATTTTAAATATACAGTCTCTAAGAAATAAAATGGACGAGCTTCATCTTTTACTTGATTCATGTGATTTTCCTGATATTATATTACTAACTGAGCACTGGTTAAAGCCTAACGAATGGTTCTTGATATCTGATTATATTCCTATATCAATTTTTTGTCGGCAACACTCCATACATGGAGGAATAGCTATTTTAGTGAAACAAACAATTGAAGCTTTTTTCTGTAAAATTAATAAGTATGATAGCTTTCTGTTGGAGAAGGTTTTTGAATTCTCCCTTTGTTTTTGTAAGCAATTTAATTTATATGTTCTTTGTGTTTATAGACCACCCACAAGATATATTGGTATGTTCCTGGACAAACTTGATTCTCTATTATCCCAATTGTCACTACACTCCATAGTTATATTGGCTGGTGACTTTAATATTAACTTCACTGATGTAAGCTTGCTATCATACAGGGTGTCCCAGCGAAAACGAAACAGAGGTATTTTTGGTATGAAAAAAAAAATTTTTTACAAAAATCTCGAACACGTCGATTTTATTTTCGAGGGGGACAACTTTTCCTTACCAAGGCACCCTCATACCAGTAACCCTCTTCGAGGGGGTGGGATCACCCCTAAAATCTTAAATAGAAAGAGGGGTCGTGTGATACCTTATTTTAAAGGTCTTTTGATTCTGAATATAACTGCCAAATTTGAAGTGGCTTAAATTTTTTATCCGGATATGACAGCTTGTCAAAATTGTAGAAACAGCGAAAATGAAAAAGGTATTTTGAACTCTGTTTTGGATAATATTTTTAAAAGAATAAGGAAGTCCTAATTTCAAAGGGGTCACTTATTAATTAAGAGGCCACCCTAATACCTGGAACCCTTTACGAGGGGTTGAAAGCACCCCTTAAATCTTAAATAGAAAAAGGGGTCGTGTCATTCCTTATTTTGAAGGCCTTTTTACTCTGAATTTAAATGGTGACTTCTGAGTGACTGATGGATATCTTGTGGATATAAAAATAGCAAGAAATACAATCTTTACTGCCAGTAAAAGTGGAGAGATAAGAAATACCTACCCTTTTCCTTTTGTGTCTTTTAAATAAAACAAGTTTATTTAAATTACGTCAATTTATTAAATGTTCAAATTGTGCCCCGCCTACTTCCATGCAGGAATACAGGTTTTGCTCAAAACGATGCCTCACTGTTGCCAGGTCTGGTGAAATTTCACCAGATCTGGTGATTTTATGATGAACCTGGTGATTGGTGAAAAACGTTTTGTAAAATGGCAATTTCTGGTGATTTTAAAAATTTCATCAACTTTGAATATTTCCAACAATTTTTCAGTTACCAGATCTACAATAATGACTACATTCCCGAACTTATACCACATTTTGCGGCTTCGCGTATTATGGGATCTGAGATTTACGCGCGATTTATATACCAGAAAATTTTTTGTACGCATGTTTTGATTTCCGTCATTTTATTTTTATCCTATTAAAATTACATATATATACTTCGATTGTGATTTTAAAATTTGTAAAATAAAAGGAAATTTTTTTACTTATTTATATTTATTTACTTATGTATAGCTTTTTATGTTTTTTTTAGATTACCAATTTTATTAAAATATTTAATATCATGAAACGGTTTTTTAAACCTGTCGAAAAGCAAATAGATTCAAACATAATAAAGCCTGGCACTAGTTCCTCTGACGGTTCCATCTACTTCCGCTTCGGACTCATTTGATTCTAATTTATCAGAAACCAATGATGCACAAGACACTCCACAGAAAAAAAAATGCTATGCTCACAAATATAATTCAACTTGGGAGCAACATAATGATTTTAAGCATTGGATTCAGAAAACTACTCTAGGTAACACTTATTTTAAATGCAAAGTTTGTAACAAGAATTTTATTGCCGCAATTGGGGCAGTAAAAAAACACAACGCCTCAAAAAAACAAAAAAACCTTCTTAGTTTTAAAAACCAGTCCGATTTGCATAAGAACTTGCGTTTCAAACTAATGAAAAAATTGTTAAATAAAATGAAATAAGAATAGCGGGCTTTATTACAGAACACAATATTCCTATCAATGTAGCGGATCATTTGTCTGAGTTGGTCAAAAGTATATGTAATTCTGGAATGAACTCTTCCCAAGTATCAAGACTATCATGTAGCAGAACCAAGTGTACTGCAATAATTAATAATGTAATAGGTAAAGTAAGCTTTGAAACTTAAGTAGATACACTGAAAAAAGAAAAATTCTCGTTGCTTGTTGATGAATCTACAGATAATTCCGCGGTAAAAAATTTAGCAATGGTGGTACGCTTTATTAGTAAAGATTTGACAATTAAAGATGAATTTTTTGCGTTAATTCCCGTGACCGATGCAAGTGCCAAAGGTCCATATAATACTATTATATATTTTTTAATAATTACGAAATACCTTTGAAGTTTCAAAATACATGCTTCTATTCAATAAAATTACTGATAACTCGAAAAATTGGAAATCTTCAACAAAAATAGTCGATTTATAAATTAAAAAAAAAAATTCAGGCAGCTAAAGTATTTTTTTTCTAATTCCAACTGCCTGGACAAAATAAAACATCACTAGAATATTATGTTTTTTTTTAATAGTCTTGATATTTATTATAGTAGTATTAATACTTTTTGAATATTTCCTTCAGGTAGTTGAAAGATGTTTTTCTGATTCTAACTTCCTGGAAGAAATAAAAATTTAACTGTCTATAAAAAAATAAAAAATGGTGAAAAATAAAACACGGTACTAATACCATGATGGGGCGAAAAAATTCTCTAAAAACTCATTTATCGAAAGACATTCCCCATTTATTCATTATGAAATGTATTTGCCATTCATTAGCACTATGGTCTATGTGCTTTTTATGCGTGTGAGAAGTTAACCAATTCGGTAGAAAAGTTTGTTAGAAATACTTACTCTTATTTTCAGCATAGTTTTAAGACAGTCAGAATTTAAAGAATTTCAAACCTTCCTAAACATAAAGCCCCATAAACTTTTACATCCAGCACAGACGAGATGATTGTCCTTAAATGCAGCAATATTGAGAGTACAATACTTTTCAGAAATATTCATCACATTGGAAAATAAAAATTTGTTTTGTTTTCATAAACAATTTAATTACTAAGTTGTACACAGACATTTGAGCATGCATTTTCTTTGTTTAAATCTAGTAATACAGCTTTAAAAATTAATTTTTAAAATTTTTGGTGATTTTTTTTTAAATTTGGTGATTTTTTCATTTTTTTTCTGGTGAATTTTATTTTTTTGACCTGGCAACACTGCGATGCCTGACGTTTTGTAGAACTTCAGGTGTTATCATCTGACACTCATTTATAATTCTCTGGCGTAAGTCTTCTAGGGTGTCTGGTTGGGTAGCGTAAACTTTTGTTTTTAAATGCCCCCATAAAAAAAAATCTAATGGGGTTAAATCGGGTGACCTAGCTGGCCATTCCATAAAAGGTCCTCGCCTTCCAATCCAACGATCAGGAAATATCTCATCAAGATATTGCCTCACACCAGCAGCATAATATGGAGGCGCTCCGTTGGAAAACGATGCTTGTTGGAAACAAGCTTGTTGGAAAACGACTTGATCATCATCAGAATGATTTCCGCCTTCCATTATTTCTACTATTCTTGGATATACGGCATTTTCCAAGAGATCTCGGTACATTTCTCCATTCAAATTTCCGGGCAAAAAACCGGTCACCATTTAAATTTAAAGTGAAAACGCTTTCAACATAAGGTATAACACGATCCCTCTTTCTGTTTAAGATTTAAGGGGTGCTTTCAACCCCTCGTAAAGGATTCCAGGTATTAGGTGGCCTCTTAATTAATAAGTGACCCCTTCGAAAATAGGATTTCCTTGTTCTTTTAAAAATATTATCCAAAAAAGAGTCATAATACCTTTTTCATTTTCGCTGTTTCCGCAATTTTGACAAGCTGTTTTATCCAGAGAAATAATTTTAGCCACTTCAAATTTGGCAGTTATATTCAGAATTAAAAGACCTTTAAAATAAGGTATCATACGACCCCTCTTTCCATTTAGGATTTTAGGGGTGATTCCACCCCTTCGAAGGGGGTTGCTGGTATGAGGGTGCCTTGGTAAGGAAAAGTTGTCCCCCTCAAAAATAAAATCGACGTGTCCGAGATTTTTGAAAAAAAATTTTTTATATATATATTATTCCTGAAACTGACCCAAAGCACCTAAAACACCTCCAGTCCACCTAATACTGATCAAATCAGGAATTTTAATGAATTAACTGTAATCAATTGAGAACCAATGCTGCAGAAGAAAAATGCTTGTATGACCTTTTTTTAAACAGTTGTAGAGCCATTAAAAAAGGCAATGTTATTCTCACTATTTAGTGTGTTAAACCACAGTATACCATAACAACCAGTAGGTTATCTCTCCCCGTTTCCATTCATAAATCGACGACGGTCTCAAAAACCTTGAAGCCCGCACCGACAGCAAATAGACGGTAATTTTACGTAAAACTATGGGCGGCGTGCATCGTGCAATAATAAAATTTAGATATTAATTTTTTAGATTATGGTTTTTCGGCAACTGGCAAATTTTGTTTACCAATATTATTACTTATTATAAATTGTTTATAAATAAGAATAAAATAAATATAAACATTATTATGGAAAGCCATGTTAATAGGAAAATTGAAAATTAGCATGCAAAATAAATTTCTTAATAGCACAGGATAAATAGCTAGCTATTTGTTCTGTAATAGTGGGTAAACTTTCAATTAATTAAATAAAAACTTGCTTTAAAATCAGGTAGGAAATAAGCGCAGAAAAAATAAACACGAAAATTCACAGTTTTGGATTTTTTCGAATATCTTCCGAATCATTCGGATTTTTAATTTTTTAATCAGCATTAGGGTTCTTATGTTGGATATCCGGTAAAGGGTAAAAATAGAAAAAAGAAACAAGAAAATAAACTAGGTATTTTTAAATAAAATGCAATGGGGTACAGTGTAATAATTTTATTTAATTTAATGTCATATACACTAAAAAGTTTTATTGATTTTTCCAAATTAATATTTTTGATTTGGTTGATTTTGTAAACGTTTTATTAACAAATTCAAGTGTATAATATAAATGTACTCTAAAAAAAAGTTTTAATAAGTACAAATTTGGAAATTTAGAACATGGATGAACAAAATTTATTTTTGGCTTAGCAATATCTATAAACATTTCCACAATATTATTTTGTGTCGCTAATTTTTCAAAATTCTTTTGAAAGATAATTTCTAATAATGATATATAATTAATAAAATCTTCATGTGGCATGTTTAAGTTTCCAAAATCATCCATGTTCTTATTTTCATATGCTCTAAGATAGCAGTACAATGAAGATTCGTCCAAATTTTGGTACGACTTTGAATAAGTTTCACAAATTGTACATATATGAACTTCGCAGCATTTTTTAATGAGATACCCACAAAAGTATCTCACAAAATTTTTTTCTAATAAATCATTTTTTCGATAATCTGTGGGTATTGTTATTGAATTGTCAATACTCTGTTTTTTTGGAAGCATACTTCTATCTTCAAAGGACGAATCGTGTTTTTTTAAAAGATCTACAGCTTTAAGTAGCACATTTGCTTCGTCATTCATGCAGTTACCTGTACCAGAGTTTAAAAGGTTTACACAAAACATTTTTTTAAATGTTCTTTTGAATTGTATTGCGGTGGGATTTCGGCAATTTCCATTTTGCTGCCTGACCAATCCAAAAAAATTTTCGAGGCAATCCTGGTTTAACCTTCTTGTTAGTAGAAATTTATAATTGTACAACTTTAACTCAGGCCATAATTGTAATAATGAAGAAATTGTTATACAAAATCCTTTTATAAATTTTACTTTGTTAGTAATAGTTTCTCCTTCCTTATTAACAACTTTTAAATTTCTAGATAGATTGAGACTTTTATTTAAAAACTCAATTTGGTATTCTGAACCTTTAAATGCCAAGTTAAAGAGTTTCACATTTGTACATTGTTTTGAATTAAAAATATCAAAAAGTTTGTCCATTTTATCCACAAATTGACTTGTTTCATAGGCTTCCACAGGTAATGCTCCGAAACGAATATACAATTGCAAACCAGCAGAAACAGTCGAACTAAAAATTTGCGTGGCAAACCGAACTTTCATTTTTTCAAAACAACTCGGGTAAATATGCGACGGCGTTAATTTTGGCGCTGACCTAATAGGGTACATTTTATCCATTTTATAAAATTGTTTAATATAGTCCCATGAAATTTTTTTTCTTCCAAAAAAAAGTTATGTTTTATCAGCATATTCCTTAATGCCTTTAGAAGATGAGGAATATCAAACATAAAAAAATTTTTTTGCTCGTTAATATATAAATAGGGTTTATCTGATGATACTTTAAGTATATTTTTTAAATTAATGTTGTTTGATCCCATGTCACATACTAAAACAATCACAGTTAGTCCAATTTCTTTTAGTTTTGTGACTGCATCTTTTACCACTTTACATAAAGCCTTGCCTGGACATGTAGTATTATAAAAAAAATATGCTAAGGGTTGTTTCTAATTATAATAGCTAGATTTATTAGTATTTCCATTTTTATTGCACTTTTATTAGTTTCACTTTTCTAGGGGCTAGATTTTAAGAATTTAATTGGCCAATTCTATTTTAAAATACACGATAATAATAACAATAATAATATAGTAATAAAAGTAATAATAGAAGTAATTTTAATTGTGGTATTTACATGCGCATGGCGAAAACTTTTATTCGGGGCTTAAAAAAAAACATCTTACACTATAACTGCATATTATATTCGAAAACTGTGAAAATATTTTCGCCAAAATATCACCATGTCAAACAGGATTAAAAAATTGTTTTTTTTAACCTATAAAAAAGACAACTAAAATAATTGCCCGATTTTATACTAATACATTATAAGAAATGTTTTAACAAATACCTTTTAATTTCAAACTGCTTTCTTCCAACTGAACAAACTCACATTGCATTTCTGATGAGGTTGTTGCAAAGCTGATAGATGAGGATCCTGGAAAAAACAAATCAAAACCTATTTTTTGCTTAAAATTAAGATTGCCATATTACATGCACATGCGATACAGATTACAATTTATTATGGAAAAACGTAATTATAATTATAATAAATAAAACTTTTTACCTTTGGAAACTGATGTCTGTTTAAAAATTGTAGGAATTGCCGACTTATTAAGAAGTTTCCGTTTATGATTCTGCATGACCATATCGGGCTCAAAATGTGCACTACATATACAATAACTGAGTCTGTGTAAAACATCAACTTTGGGCATTAAATCTAATCTGCTGCTAGCTTCAAGCCACACTTTGGCCCTGAAAAAGATTTTTTTTTAACTACTTACATTATCTTAAACTAGACATTCTTTATATGGTCACCTCGTATATTTACACAAATTTATTAGGTATACTTGATTCAACAATAAATACAATTATTATTGATGGACCTGTTTAAATTTATAACGTGTACGATACTTCGAACGCATTAGATATTATTTAATTATATATAAATAAAAAAATATGTTAAAAGAAAACAAGACTTACCTCTCTATATCTCTAGGAAATTTGTGAAACTTTTCATTAATTTGTACGATTTATTTTTACATTCTCGTACGGCACAAACAGTTCTCCCTTTAAATTTGTTACGTCTTTCCATTTTCAATAAGAATACAAAAACAAAATTATAAAACTCACGCAATGAAATATAAATGTTTCTCGCAACAAATAACATACACAAAAATAAAAGACGTCAAACGCATCTCTCCCCTGCTAACGACGTCACTGATCATAGGCAAGAGCCGACGGGTGAAATATTTCGGATGAAACGCGTTGGAGGTCAACGAAATTTCGGCGCGTGGAGCATCGAGATAACCTACTGGTTGTTATAGTATGCTGTGGTTAAACCATGAACAGGCTCGGTATAAAGGAGCATTTCTGCTTAAGTTGGTACAAGTATTCTCAAGATAAAATTGAATTGGCCCTCTTGTGTGTATAGGAGGTACAAAAAATTTAATTTACCCAAAAGGTCTGGACCATAAATTTTATTGTAGCAGAGTTTAAATAGAAAAAGTTGGCTGCTTAGTATGACACAATGTTTAAGGGGATTATAAGTTAAATGAAAAAATATAAAAATAAAGCTATGATCACAGCCTCTTGGGGGATAAAAACCATCAGCTTTGAAGCTTTAATACTTTAAATTTACGTTGTACACACTCGAGCCTGTCAAAATTTACCATGGTGTTTTGGTATAATGGTAAAGTGCAACAATGAAATATTACTATTGATAGTTATCAATTATTTATTTTAATTTTTTTTCCTTTGTTGACTCGAATTTTAGAAGTGGCCTGTTAATGTAGTACTAAAGCAGTCGGGTTTTTTTTTTTACAAAGCACCTAGGTGAAGAACCTGTGTGTGCCTAATAATTATAATTACATAACTGTAGCTATTCTATGATCAAAATTTTAATATATATCTACATAAAGATTTACCCTATAATATATAATAAATTACTAATATTTATTTATTTATTTTTCCTAATAGTCAACTAAACTAACCCATACATATTTTAATAGGTACACATTATGATAACTGATATATTCTATTTTTCCTGTGAGCTTAGATTGGAAATAAAGTTTGATGTTCAAAGATATAATCTTTCGCTTCTTTAATAAATTTTTTCCTATTATTTAATGACTTTATTTGATATGGCAATAAGTTAAAAAATTTTGGATCCAGATATATTATAGATCTTTGATTTAATGATCTTTTACTTTGTGGTACTATGATATGCTTCTCCAAATTTATTCTTGTTTGATGGCGATGGTTAATCAGGTTTTGACTGTTATATTTCTTTTTAGTATAAAGACATATGGCCAATATATAAAGAGTTTTTAAGTTGCAAAGTTCTTTTGTATAAAGTTCAACTGTGGAATATAACCTTGGTTTTTCAAACATAATTTTTACAACTGAATTTTGAATTATTTTTAATGATTCCAAATAGGTGGCACTTGCTTCCCCCCAAACTGAGATTCCATATCGCAATATCGGTTCAATCAGAGATTTATAAAATATCAATAGAAGTTTTTTAGTTAGTATCGTTCTTAACAGATAACATTTTCTTAGTAAGGCCCTGATTTTTGCAGTAAGACATTGAACATGCAAATCCCAGCGTAGGTGTTGGTCCAATATGATACCCAGGTATTTTATATTTGTTACGTCATTTATAGATTCATTAATGGTATTAATCATAATATTTTCATAATTCGGACGATTTACATTAGTTAATGAGAAGGCAATATATTTTCTTTTTTTAATGTTTAATGATAAGTTATGAGAATCTAAAAAGTGTTTTATTCTTAAAAGTCCATTACATAATTTATTTTTTACTGCATCCCAGGTATCAGCAGTAAATATTGCTGTGGTGTCATCTGCAACAGAGACAGAGAAACAATTTCACCCCCTATGTTAAGACTAAATAACATGTTTACATATATTTTGAACAGAATTGGTCCCAGTACGGTTCCCTGTGGTACACCCATATTGATTATCTTTGGATTACTATAACACTCACTAATTTTTGTCTATTGAATTCTATTTTCTAGATAATTTTTAAATAAAGAAAGGACTTTCCCTTTAATGCCATAGTTTTCTAAGATTTCTATTAATTTAGGATGAGAAACAGTATCGGACGCTTTAGATAGATCTAGAAATAAAGCTACGCATTTTTTTCCTTTATCTATATTTTTTGTTAAGACGGTAGAGCTACCTCTTGTAAAGCATCTTCAGTACTCAATCCTACAGTAAACCCAAATTGCTTGTTTGACAGAAAATTATTTTTATTCATGTACTTTATCAGCCGTTCTTTTAGGCTCTTCTCAAATATTTTGCCAAAATTGTTCATCAAACACTGATAGGTCTGTAATTTTCTAAAAGGGATTTGGGCCCTGATTTATACACTGGACGAACCACTTCTCTGATCCCGAAACCCAAAATCTTACCACACAAATGCTTTTACTCAGTTAGTCAGTCAGGCTTTAAGGTTAATTCAATATTTCGTATATCAAATACATCCTTAAGAATTTCCCCATACCCTGCTGCAAAAATTATCGTAAGTCTAGTCAGAAAAGTCTTGTGCTACTAATAAATTTAAGTAAAATTATTAATTAATATAAATAAAATTACTTGATTCTTGAGATTTACTCAGAAATAGCTCATATTTGCTCTACAAGAATAAGTTCATCAAAATAATCAGTCATCAAGAATTCCGTCATATAAGCACAAAACTTTGAAAGGTTTCAACTGATTCCTTTTACTTATAAAATTAAGAAAACCAGTGCTATCTATTTTTTCCTTACATTCTATGAACTACACCTCCTTAGAACATTGAAAGGCCTTTCAATGTTCTAAGCACACACACCTCTCTTAAAGTGGAATTAAGGTAGAATTATTACACCAGGTTATTCATTTATGTACCAAAATATAAATAACTCCCATTCAAGTAATATTTGTTGTAGTTTGGTGCCCTTACACCGCTAGAACCTAGGCTAGGCAAAAAACTGATAGAGCCTCTAACAAACCTTATTCACAGGTAAGAAATTCCTTCAAAAATTCATTCAATTTTATAATTTCAATTAAATTTTTAGTACCTCCGCCATGAGTTTACTGTACGAATGTATTAACACAGTAATAGCGGTACTAATAAGCATTTCCTCTGGGATGCCCAATCATGCTGCCAGTATACAACTCTGCGTACAAAAACTGCGAATACTTATCGAGGATTCTGATCAGAACCGTAAGAGAAATTTAGTTTAAATAATTTCAAATTGCTTGGATTTTAATCCTTAAAAGTAAACACAATTTAACTGTGTCACTAAAGCAACAGATTAAATTTCAATTTAATTGGAATAATTTTCAGTGAAATATCTTGGGCTACTGGCCATGTCAAAGATCCTAAAAACCCACCCAAAAAGTGTCCAGACCCATAAAGATTTAATACTGCAATGTCTGGAGGATAAGGATGAGTCCATAAGGCTCAGAGCGCTGGATCTGCTTTATGGGATGGTGTCGAAAAAGAACCTTATGGAAATCGTTAAGAAACTTATGGTTCATATGGATAAAGCCGAAGGGACCGTTTACAGGGACGAACTGCTCAGCAAAATTATCCTCATTTGTTCCCAGAATAATTATCAGTTTATTACCAATTTTGAGTGGTATATTACTGTTCTAGTTGAGCTGGCTCAGATGGAGTTCGGAAGCAAACAAGGTATAAAGTTTAAAAATAAATTCTCTTATTAATGCATTATTTTATAAAATTTACTTTAAAAAAAGTCTATAATTTTTTTTGTTGTTATTGTGAATATTGGCATGTGCGTTAATCAAAAAATTATTTTTATGTATACACTTTTTTGTCATTTTTTAATTTCCGGTGATTTTAAAAAAACCTCACAACTTCCTTGCTATTAGGGTTAGAGACGTGATTCAAAGACTGACACCTGCTAAACTTGATGAAGCAACTTATGCTGTGGCGTTAACTTTACAGTGTTACTATTTTGCCAAGAGTTTGCAGACGGTAGCTCAGAATTATTGGAGGCTTGGAATTGTTCGAAGGTTCACTTATGACTGGCTATTAAAGAATATAAACTTGATTATAACTATTAAATAAGGGGGCGCCTTAGTTTTTTTTATAAATGAAAGAAAACTAACAAAAAGACTTGGTATATAGGTTTCAATTAACAATTAAATGACCCCGAATAAAGTAGATTTAAAGAGGCAAAAAAAAATATCTTAACAATACAACCAAATTATATTTACATCAAAAATATGTATACACCTCATGTTCTAATCTGTTAAATAATTTATTTTGAATTAAAAAATGAATAATGTTGATATGATTAAAATAAATTTGACAAAAGTAACAATTAAATTATGATTTCGCTATTAAGTAGATTTCAGCACTTGAAAAATAAATTGCAATTATTAAAGTTATTAGTATATATTTGTATTACGCAGGGGAAAGTTCATGAACCTTTTTACCTAAGGCATATCGACCTTAACCGTGTTATATCTACTTAATTACCAAAAAAGGTACTGAAAAATACTGAACAAAAAATAACTAAAATCATAGACAAGAAATTGGCATATTAAATTATGATATTGATTAAATACTTGTAACGTTAAATTGAAATAAAAGGTATATTAATAAAAATTTAGATAAGGGTGACAAATCTATGGTTAGTAATATTTAAATAAATGGAATAAAGTGGCCTGTATATTCCTCCAAGAAATGAACGGCTAGCCTTCAAAATCGAGGATGTGAATGTATGCCATTTTTAGCGCAGCTATCCGGACTGGAAATCGCTAATACTAGCTCTAACTCTGGCTCTAGCTCCACCGCTTTCAACAATTCCCCGGGGAAATCAAAAGCCTGCAGCCATCAACAATTGAAGAATAAAGAGGAAAACGGAAAAGTAAAACCCTAAAACAAAGGTTGCCATTGTATTCACGGTCCATAAAAAATGAATGGCGTTAAAAATGTGACACACTCACCTTGCTAACTTTCATTATCCATCCATCAAAATCTTGGGCATCCTGCACCAGAATTATGAAATAAACGGTTCCCTAAAGGAACAAGATTAACCCGTAGCTACTACTGATGGGTTCTGAGGACCCATCCTATTTTTAAATAGGGTATATTTTTTAAGTTTGGCAACATTGGATACTCGCCGTCTCGGTACTCTTCCGCAATGTCATACGCGTGATTTCGCCGGCATAGATTCATACTTCAGTTAGTGTTGTAAAAATCCGGATTAATTCAATATCCGGACAGTATTGATTCGGATGAATCGAAAATTCGGTTTTTTCATCCGGATTAATTCATCCGCTCGATGTCTCGCCCGTTGAATTATGCCATGTTTCGGGCTCGATACTCGACCGTCCGATAAACGTTTTTTTTGGCTGTTTTTCGAATATAAGGTATGCATTATGCAACCCATTAGACATTTCGTTTTTACAGATTTCTACATGATGTTAAAACTAAAATAGCTAATTATGTATGTAATAAATTAAGTCTATTTTAAACGATGCAAAATATCAATACAAAAATGCTTTGTTGCCGATTGCCGGGTTATTTGTCCGGACCATTTAATTCGGATTCTCTTAGCCGGTGGAACGTGGAACCTCGTGCAAGCTCATACAATTATTTCATTGTCGGTCGAACGGACGACGGGCGCCGTATCAACACCACCGAAATAAAGAAGGCCGCGGGGCTTCGCTGTGACGTCATCACAAGAAGGCAAATGCTTTGCACACGTTTATGAATCTCGGTAGCGATAAGGACGTGTATTTAGGATAATATCGGCCGTTATATTTAAAGTAGAATGTTTTTTAACGAGTATGAGTGTTAAGACTTGTAAAAACCTAATTTAGGCAAATAATTGTGACTTTATCTGTCTCTGGAATAACCTCATAACCTGTGTATTGCCTCGATAGAAGAAGAAGTCTTTCGAAGAAGTTAAGATATTAATTTGAAATTTGGTACACATGTTGCATTCCTATAAACTATTAGTTAGGATATCTTTTGAGTAATATTGGTTCTGAAAAAGGGGTAGAAAATAAGGGATGGTTTTTATTCTTTGACAAAAAAAATATTTGGCTTTGATAAAATTAAAAAAAAAACAATTCATGAGGAATGCAAACAAACTAATTATTAAAAATAAATTATCTTCATTTCGATAAGGGTAATTGCAAAAATAAGAGTTGAAACGAGGGTTGAAATTTTTAAAAAATTATTTGTATCGAGGGTTGTATATAGTATTTGGGGCTCATACTAATATCAAAAATAATACTTAGTATTATTAATTAATTGTAGGTATTACCTATCTTAACTAGTATATTCATATTTCATCTTTTTTTTGTATTTTTTGGTTTTTTTTGTATTTTTTTTTATCAGATTTGAAACTTCAAAAATTCATGTCATAAATTGGCGGGGGTGTTATTTAAGCAAATTTAAGAAGTTAGTGTATCTAATTTCCTTTTACTGCCTTTCCCAAGTCGATCATTTTTTTTGCCACAGTAATTTTTTAAAAGGGTATTGGTAACAGAATTAATAATAATTATATTCCCACCTTTTTCCTCAGATCATAAACAAATGTAGTCCCTGCTACTTGGCTAAAGGCCACAAGTTTTAAAGTCCTCGTTTTTTTTTTTTGACGTAGGTGGCGTTATTAGTGCCACCCGTACCATCCCCACCATATCTACTAAAATCATTCCTGTTTCTTGTGTTGACGCGTCAACAAGTTCTAAGTTTTCGTAAGTGCTTAAGTGATTTAAAAAGTGGAAAAATTCGGATTCTTCAAGTTTATCAGATTCTTCGGACGAGGAAGCCATTGAAAGAGAGATTTATCTCTTAAAGGATAGACTGAAAATGCTGAGGAAGGTAAAGAATAAGCGGACGCTATCGTGTAGGGGCAAACATGGCGGCCAAGCCGTGCCCGATACACCGGCGTGGCATACGGCCCCTCCGCCGCCGTTACCACCACAAGACCCGCAGCCATCGACATCTTTCGCACCCGACGCTATCGATCAAGGATGGTTCGAGGACGACGACAATGACGATCTCTCGTTTCTTGAACAGACACTTCCCAACACGGAAATGCTGGCGACAACGAGTCAAGATGGCGGCGGGCACGAAAGTGTTAGGTTAAATAATTGTTTTTGAGCACAGTAGCTCAAAAACAAATTTTCTTGACACAGTAGTCTGAAAATTCTTATTGCCTAACAGGTAATATTATTCTAGCTAGGTCTAGAATCCTCTTCATTCACCGTAGTTTGAAGAGGCCGTTTTAAGCACCGTAGCTTTAAAACGTAAAAAATAATGTTTAGGGCACCATAGCTCAAACAAACAATTTTGACATTGGTCAAAAAATTGTTCCTACAGGAACGGGGCACCGTAGCCCTCAAATAATATTTTCTGACATAATAGTCCGAAAAATATCCCTTGAAGCCAAGTTCCAATTTCAAAAAATCCGACTTTCTACGGAATACTGTCAAACAACATAAGTATGAATGTCGTAGATACAATCTCAACTACGACTATGCTGTTATTATTCTGAAAAAAGAGGGAGGGGTAGACAGCTGTCACCGCTAAAGACCGACGGATGAACTGTCAGTTGTCAATCTAGTAAACAAACAAAATATTGTTTATTTATTAAAAAAAAAAAAAAAAAAATAAATTGCGGATCTGGACTTGAGCTTAAAGCAAATTAAAGAATTTTGGTTAATTCCTTTTTCTAGGTCAAACTGAACCAATTCGCAAAATTTACTTGGATCCGTTGGGGCACGATTGGGACTCTCCTGCAAAAACTGACAATTTTTTTTTGCCCATAGTTGGACACCAATGGAGAAATATTCTTTGTGAGGGACTACCTGACGGGCAAGTAACAACATTGGCGAAAAAATATCCAGTGCCTGCTAACTGTCCATTTAAGACACCAGAACTAAAGTTAAATTAAATATTAATGATTCTGCCATACAGAGGGACCACAAAATTTTGAAAAACCAGTTGCAATTAAGCGCAGCTATTGTGGGAATTGGTAAGGCTCTGTCGAGGCTATTAAATGGATCCCCTTTCTCCCAGGGGAAAAAATCTGCAACTGCTTCAGTGGTTAAGTAACTCAGGTAGAATTTTGCGCAATCTTTTCCATGGCCCATCTGTCCATAGGAAAACTTCCATTTTGCAATTGCAATGGGGGTATGAGCAAAAATTAAAAGAAAATTTTAAATAGATTTTACAGGAGTCCCAAAATTAGCAAGTTGCTCTTTAGGGCTAACCTCTCCAAATGTCTGGAGCAAGCAAAGACCCTGGAGAAAAATAGCTCTGTTCTTGTCGAAAAGAAGAATTTAAACTTCAAGAGCCCACTTCCTCGGAAGATGGTTTCCAAACAGATCACCTCCGGCTAGAGGGTCCAGCCTGAGTGGGGTGGGCACTCAAATGCTCAATGAAAAGACAGGCAGCAGAGGAGCAAGAGCTGGTCAGATCCAAAGAAAAAGCAGAGCCAGAAGGAGAACTGGAAAAAACAATGGTAAGAAAAATTGCTGGCCAACTTGCCATGTTTAAAAATAAATGGACACCTTAGTGTAATGATAAACATATTTTATCCTGGTTGGAGGGGTATAAGATCCCCTTTTATCCAAAGTGGTCCAAAAAGAGAGAATTTGGTCTCTTAAAGAGAAAACTGGTCTGAAGTGGGCCATAGATCACCTATTAAATATTGGTGCAGTGCAGCAGTGCACACTCTTATCAAATAATTTTCAAATTTTAAATATTTTTCTACGTCCGAAACCAGACGGTTCAAATAGATTTATTCTAAAATTAAAAAACTCAAATACACTTGTAAAAACCAAACATTTTAAGGTAGAGGATAGAAAGCTAGCAATATCAAAAAATTGTTATATGTCCACTATTGGACCTTTGAAGAGACTTTTCCTGATACCTATTAGTAAGAGTCACCAGAAATTTTAGGATTTTATTTTGAATCGGTTTTACGAGTTTACCTGCATGCCCTTCGGTTTGTGTTCAGCCCCCTGGGTATTTACAAAACTGCTTAAACCAGTAGTGACTAATCTTAAAAAGCGAGGGTTTTTGTCAGTAAATTATTTATAATTTTTCTTGGGCAGACTAAGTAGAAAAGTGTAATAGAAATATAAAACTACATGTGATTTACTTACAGAACTAGGTTTTCTTATAAATTTAAAAAAAGTCTTTTGTGACCAAATCAATACTGTAACTCCTTAGGCTTTAACTTTGACTCTATCAATATGGGGCTTAGCTTTCCTTTAACAAAAAACTGTTAAAATTTATAGTCTTTTACAAAAGTTCGTTTTGACAAAGCTGTGCAGCATAAGACAATTTGCTAAACTTTGTGATGTTTTAGCATCAATATGCATGCAATGGGTAGGCAGTGCGATAGGAAAATGATAATCCCATTGCCCTTGCATGCAGAAGCAAAATGGTGGATGGAAAAGTTCAAAAATCTCTTTTGTCCTTTTTTTATATTCGAGTATAAAAATAGAAATTTTTTCAGATGCTACCCCGGATGCCTGGGACATTTTCTATAGAGAGGAAGGCTCAAGGGGTTTTTGGAGTCCCAAGGAAAGACTTGAAAGCATACAGTTCTTGGAATTAATGAGCATTTTTATTGGGTTAAAATATTTTGCCAAAAAATATCTCTTTTGTAATATTCTTTTGCGTATAGATAACACCACTGCAATTTCCTACATAAAACGAATGGGGGGAATTCAATATAAAAAATTAAATAAATTTGCTAGAGAAATTTGACAGTGGTGTGAACATCGCAACATAATTATATTTGCCTCCTATATCAGTTCCCAAGAAAACAAAGAGGCAGATTATCAGTCAAGGGTAGGTCGAGCTGAGGTAGAATAGTCTCTTAACCTAAAAGCCTTTTTGCAAATTTCAAATAAATTTGGATTACCAGATTTTCATTTATTTGCTAGCCGTAATAACAATAAATGCTCCAAGTTTGCCTCTTGGTTTAAGGACCCAGAGGCAATTTTGGTAGACGCCTTTACAGTCTTATTACAAAATTCTGAGAAAGATTTCGACCCAAAAATGCTGGAAGCATTGTTGTGTCACCCTATTGGCCTACTCAAGCATTGTTCCCTAAACTCAAGGAAATGCTGGACTCAGAAATGGTAATTCTTAAAACTGAAGAAGTTCTCCTTTCTATTGATAGATCCCCTCACCCGCAGTGGGGGCAGCTTTCATTGGTGATTGGGGTGTTATGCAAGAAGCCTACCTCTGCAGAGGAGTGCCCCCTGATGTCATAAAAATAATTTTATCTTTGATCAACCGTTAAACAATACTACACTGCCTTAAAGTTATGGTGGCAATTCTGAGGAGATACCTATATTTGCATGTATAGTCAGTCCTTCTGTACTAGAATTGTTATACTTTTTACTAAGTTTTTGATTGAGGAAAAAGGTATGGTTCCTTAAATAATATTAGAGCAGCTATTAACCTAATTGTTCATCCGAATTTGACGGCAGATAATCGAATTAAGAGATTTTCAAAGGTGCATTAAATTCACAACCGTTGAAGCTCAAATACTCTTACACTTGGGATCCTGAAATTGCAATCTCTTATCTTAAGTCATTTTACCCTTTACAAAACAAAAAAAAAAAACAAAAAAAAATTGTCTCTTAAAGACATTCCCTTCTAATTAGTAACACTATTGGCTTTGAGTACAGGTCATAGAGTGCAAACTCTTTCTCTTATTCATATCCATAATATAAAAATGACTCAGGGTAAATATGAAAAAGGTGCCGGACAAAAAAACCAATAGAAATGAAAATCAACCAATCTTTTATATAGAAAAACACACTTCTCCTCAAAGATGCATTAGTATTCTGTTAAAACATTATTTAGAAATAACCCAATCTCATCGGGGAATGTTTCAACACTCTTTTAACTTAAAAAAAAAAAAAAAACCCTATAAGCCAGCTTCGCCTCAAACCTTAAACCGTTGCATTAAAACAGTAATGAACAAGAGTGGGATTGATACTAAAAAATATAGGACAACATTTGAGAATGCAGTTACAAATAATTCTTGATGTGTGATTTAAATGTATAAATATTAAAATTTTGTTTAAAACATTATGTCGCTGAATAATGTAAAACTAGGTTGTAAGAAAGTTATGTTTTGTTATTTTGCTTAAAATAATATATTATTATGCATATTAAGATATAAGAATTTTAATTATAAAAACTTAAGCACATGCTGTTGCCTGCAACTAATAGGGTCTTTGAACAACTACATTTGTTTATGATCTGAGGAAAAAGGTGGGAATATAATTAACATATCAAACGAACTTACCTGTAAGTGAAGTTCGATATAAATTATATGAACCACCTTTTTCCTCAGATCATATCCCTCCCTTACATGCAAAACGCCCAACCCTGTATCTTGAGTCTTTAGTTGCAGACATCTACTTTGAAGAAATGATTTTAGTAGATATGGTGGGGATGGTACGGGTGGCACTAATAACGCCACCTACGTCAAAAAAAAAAAAACGAGGACTTTAAAACTTGTGGCCTTTAGCCAAGTAGCAGGGACTACATTTGTTTATGATCTGAGGAAAAAGGTGGTTCATATAATTAATATCGAACTTCACTTACAGGTAAGTTCGTTTGATATGTTAATTTTTACATTAGTTTCACTACTATGAATTAAACATTTTGGAAAGCTGTCTAGAAAATTATTGTTCTTAAGATATTCCAATGTGGTCATTGCTAAAAACTTTTTTTTATTATGAATCGTTAGGAAGTCATCTTCAGAGTTTTGTAAAATTTGATTAAAAATAATATATTCATATAAAACAATGTTACTTATATAATCTTTAGGAAATTTAAGACACCCTCTTGTCAAATTTTTAATAAGAGTATGATTATCATCAATTTGAAAGTCATCTTTAAAAGTTAAATTTTCTTTACATATGTCACATTTAGTTTTTTTTAAAAGAATATAGCAACAATACCCTCCTAAATAGGCAATTACTGGCATTTCTTCTTTGACATTTTCAATATCATGTTCGTTTATAGATATAGTAGGACTAAACCAACCTGATTGGCTGTCACTTACACAAGTCGTATTATCGGTATCATTTCCTTCATCATTGTCATAAAACGAATTTATTTTAAGAGGCCCAAAACAAGTCGATTTTAAAGACATTAATGCTTGAATTCTGAGTTTTTTTTCACTTTCATATAGTTGACGAATAGAGATATTATATTGGCCTCCTGCCATTTGCCTGTATTTTCCAAATCTATTTTCAAGTGGACCAGTCTGAAATTTTCCTAATAAAACATATTTCATTTTTAATTCTTCAAAACAATATGTTATTACCTCTAACATGCCATAAATAGTGTGATGAAGAGCTATATGTGTCTGATTTGTTAATTTTGTTGAAAATGTTTCTGTATTTTTCCAAGCTTCCAACCAGAGCAGCATTTGATTTAAAAATGTTATTTTAGGATCATTAGATTTTACAGAATTACATGTTATAGGTTCTTGATAAATATCATTAAGCCGCTTCCCTTTATATGGCGTTTTAACATTAACTATTTTCCACCAGGTTAAAATTATGTAAAGAAAAGTGGCAGTGTCCAAAAGTTGAAAGTGCTTGAATTACAAAAGGATTAAAAACTTTTAAAGCTAATGTTACGTTTTGTTTTTCAAAATTTTTAGGAAACAGAGATTTCAGAGTTAAGCTATAACCATGTTTTAATAACTTGTTATTCTCAGTATTATGGAGCTCAATTAAAGCTTGGAATGAGGCATATTTTAAACCAAAAGTGTCAAAATCAGGAAATGTTAATATTTTATTAGGTTTAATGTTCATCCAGTTATTTTTTATACATTTAAGTAAATGTACAGAGTCAAATAAATAAAAAAGTGGTCTTTTGTCCTCTACAGGATGAGGATATACAATGCTTAATTGTTTTTTTGTGCAAAAATTACTCATAGCTTTACTGTTAATAGCATTATTGTCACTTATAACACAAAAAATTTTATAGCCAATGTCTTCTAGCCCAACAATTATTGATTTAATGAAAGAGAACAGTAATTCATGATTAATTTTAGCTATCGGTGCAATGTGGATGACCTCCTTAAAATTTGAACACAAACCATTTAGCATAAAGGTAAATGCAGAATTTGCCAAAGTGCTATTGTTAATTGCAGTACCGACAATATTCCCCCCTTTATAATCAAGATATGGCTTTATATGTATTTCATCCATAAGCAAAATCATATATGTTTCATTTTCTTTGACATACTTAAATGCATTTTTTGCATATGTAAGAAATGATTGTCTTTCTTCAACGCAAGGGTCTGACAAAAAAGAGTTACAAATGTTTTTTAAGGAATCTGGATGTGGCAATGTTAAATGTCCAAACCCCCTTAAATACCTGTAGGAATGTGCACTTATTGTATTTAATATAGAGCAAAAAATTATTGTGTCAGGCGAGTAACGATATCTTTCTTTAGGTAATATTAATAATTTTAATTGTTCGGATATGAAAGATGTTTTATTAAAATCTTCACATTTAATAGACTCCAACATATTGCAAATCTGGTTTATAATATTTGTTTTTTCCTGTGAATTAATTTCATTATTGTTTTCTATTTGATTTTCTGAATTTAATTTATTAATTTCATTTAACAAATCTGATAAATCATTAATATTACTTATAGTGAATGGAGTTTTAAATTTATTTATCTGCAATACTATGTCTTGACCATATAAATAAGTTTCTAGTTTTAAATGTTAGTTTATAATAAGAGAGTATGTTATGATTGGTGCAGGTGAGTATTTTAATTTATACAATATAATATCATTTTGGGTATTAACAGATTTTAGCCAATCATTAGGCAGTACCATTGCATTAAAAATAGGTAAAAATTCTTGGAAATTTTGAAAAGTTATAGTTTTTTGATAGGCTGAAAATTCATCAATACTGTTTTGAATTGCTAGGGACAAATTTTGTTGTTCAATTTCAGTTTTCTTTTCATCTCTACTTTTCCTAATAACTGGTATAGACTTTGAAATATATGAGGGACAATTAGGGAACTTTACAGGGATTGTACCTTGTTGAAGTTTGGGATATTTCAATGGAACTTATAAAGTCTTGCCTGCCTTTTCATCAAAATATGTTATCACCCAAATTATATTTTCTTTGGCAAAATGTGCGTCACAAACCCTACTATACTGGGTAGGTTTAAAATTGTCTCTAGGAATCATTCTTAGCCACTTTTTACACAGTTTATCATCCTTCGGAAATTGAAACAAGTGCCGAGTATGTTCGGCATCGTAATTGCCTTTGCAACCCGGTACACAACACTTATTAGGCATAATTGCGAACGGCAGTCGGATTATACAATATTTAATTTATATAACAACACAATAACACCGAAACCGGCACCTAAACACCTGTTATATTCACCTGTAGAAATAATACAAGTTGTCAACAACAACAAACACCCTTCTAACGGGATAATGTGTAAAGTGTAAAAGAGTCCGCATTGTTGCCACAATGTGGGTATAATAACCACAGATGTCGCGGTCAATAAGTATTACGCCAAATATATTTTCAATGATATTGCGGTTGATTTGGCACCGAGGCTCGGGCAAAGGAACGAGAAATGGGTCGTTTCATTATAAGATTTGAAGGGGGAAGGCGGTAGCGAATTTCTTCGCCTTCTTTGCGTGACGTATTACTTTAGTGACGTCAGAGCACCTCGGCCTTCTTTATTTCGGTGGTGTTGGCCGTATCCGGACAATTCAGATATCCGGATTGATTCGGAATAATTTGATATTCGGATTGAACGGACGATTAATCCGGACTCTTCGCATCACTAACTTCAGTATTCGTTCGTGTCGGCGAGGTTCGAAGGCAGTGTTTACTAGGTCCTGAGGACCCATCAGTAGTAAATACGCGAGAAGTTAATAACTGCTTATTGGCTTGAAAGTATCTATTTCGTTGTTATTTTTTGCAAGGTATTTATCTATTTCACAAGAATAGGTACTAGTGACCATAAGGTATAAGTTAATAGATATAAAATGTGTTTTTTTTTACTATCTTTCAGTAAATGCAACGCAATGGCGTCCAGTTCTAGGACATTGTCAGAAGATGCGTTAAGAAATATTTTAGAGTCTGAAGACTTTTGGGAAAGTATGGAAGACTCAAACCAAATGGGCTCGAGCAAGAAAAGTGTATCCGTTGGTGTTCCAAACAGAGAAGCTGTGTTAGAGGAACTAGAAAGATTGGCTGAAGGGAGTGACGAGAATGAAGAGGATAATGAAATACCGAGCGACCATAATTCCGAAACAGAGCAAGAAAACTCCGATTCGGAAGAAGAAGAGTTGCCCATCAGAAATAGTTGGTATGGGAAAGACAATACCAAATGGTCAAAAACAGCAGGTATTAGAAGTAGGACCCCTGCTCATAATTTGGTTACTATCTTGCCTGGCCTTATTGGCCCTGCTCGTAATAATCCTCCACGTGAGCCTGTTGATGCTTGGAGTCTACTAATTTCTAATGAGATGATACAAAAGTTAGTTGATTTTACCAATTTGAAGATAACCTCCACCAGAGAAAACTATAAAAAGTCTAAAAGGTTTGCTCAGTCACAAACTAAATTTTGGCCTTCGTTTACTGAAAATACCATTAATAATACCATACATACGAAAATACCATACATTAGTGAAATCAAGACGTTTTTTGGGTTGTTTTATCTTCAGTCCATCTTTAAATCTAATCATGAAGACGTCCGTTCTATGTGGGCAACAGATGGGACAGGAAGACCTATTTTTCGTGCTACTATGAGTCTGATCAGATTTTCGTTTTTATTGAGCTGTTTCAGATTTGACAATGTAGAAACCCGAAAAGAAAGAGTAAAAACTGATAAGTTGGCCTCTGTGTCGGAATTATTTGTAGCTAGATCAAAGTCATGTTATTCACCGGGAATTTACCTAACTGTAGACGAAATGCTTGTACCGTTTCGAGGAAGATGTGGATTTCGGATGTATATTCCGAACAAATCTGCCAAATATGGAATTAAAGTGCAGGTTTTGGCTGACGCTAAAACGCATTATCTCGTAGGTGCAGTGATTTATGCCGGTTCCGAAATAAAAGTTGATGGTGCAAAAAAGCCTACATTATCAAATCCAACAAGAGTGGTTCTTAGGCTTGTGGAGTGTGTTAAAGGCACCAACAGGAACATTACTGGGGACAACTGGTACAGTTCAGTGGAACTCGTCGACGAACTCAAGAAAAACAGTTTGACGTACGTGGGAACCTTACGAAAAAATAAAAAATCTGTACCATCTGAATTTTTACCGAACCGATAAAAGGTCTTAGATAAAGAGATACGAGGTCGATTAGGATTAAGATTTATGCATTAATAAAAAATGTGAAAAATTAATATTTTTTGATAAAAATCTAAATTTAATTTTTTTGTCATGTTTGGGTTTTCAGGTGATTCTAAGGTTTTGGAAAAAACTTCGTAACTTCCTTGCTATTAGAGATAGGAACGCGATTCAAAGACTGGCACGCGCTCTAATCAATTGAGCAATTTTTATGTATTAATAACAAAATTTGTAAAAATTAGTAGTTTTTGAGAAAAATTTCAATCTTTTTGTCATTTTTGAGTTGTTCCCAGTGATTTCAAAAAATGTCATAACTTCCTTGCTATTAGCCATAAGAACGTAATTCAAAGACTGGCATGTGCTCCAATTAATAAAGCAACTTTTATGCATCAATAACAAAATCTTAGAAAAATAAAATATCTTTTTTTTTACATTTTTGTATTTGCGGTGATTTTTAAAAAACCTCACAACATTCTTGCTATTAGGGTTAGAGACGTGATTCAAAGACTGGCATGTGCCAAATTTGATGAAGCAACTTCTATGCATCAATAAAAAATATTGAGAAATCAATAGCTTTCGGGAAAAATCAAAATTGCACTTATTTGCCAATTTTCAATGATTTTCAAAAAAATGCAACTTTTTTGCTATTAGAGATAGAAATGTGATTTGAAGACTGGCATGTGTCCTAAAGAGCAAAGAAATTTTCTTGCATTCATAAAAAATGTGAGAAATCAATAGTTTTTGAGAAAAATAAAAATTACATTTTTTTGCCATTTTTCAGTTTTCGATGATTTTCAAAAAAACTGCATAACTTTTTTGCTATTAGAGGTAAGGACGTTATTCAAAAACTGGCACGTGCTCCAATTATGAAAGCAACTTCTATGCATCAATAACATAATCTGCTAAACCAATAGTTGTTGAGAAACATCAAAATCTCACTTTTTTGTCATTTTTGAGTATATAAAACTATCCGAAATATTTCTAGGTCACGTTATCGCTTCCCAATTAATGGACGTTTGCATAAGGGTGCAGGCCATAAGACCGTTCGCTGTCAACGAAATGGCCCAACTGTTGGAAGTTTATATTTCCACTTCTCAGTACAGTATAATGCAGGACGTTTTGTATGCTGCGGCCTTTTTAACCGGAGAGTTTGCCAGGTACGATTCCTTAAATTTTTTATGTTTTTTGAGGAATAGTTAGATGTGAAAAACTGTCGTGTAGCATGAAAAGTTATTGAAGTAAGATCAGTTTTGTTAAGGTGTACGTTTTTAAAACATACCCACACTTTTTGATGAAGAGGGTTTCACTAAAATATAATGAGTTACTTAAGGAGTAATTACATTTCCAAAACTTTCTTGTAGTAAGGAAAAAGTCCATTCTGAAGTGGAGTCAATATAACTTATTAACTTTGATTTAATTATACTTTTTAACTTTGATTTGAAAGAAGGCAGAGCTGATGTTGTCCAGACTAAGAAGCTGCTGACTGACTTATGCGAAACTACCGTCAATGTGCTGGCTGTTAGTAAATTTGGGAAGCCGAATCGTAACGGGCGGCAGCCTGTTAGGGTGATCCTTGGTGGTACAGACGATGTTAGGCTTGTTTTGAAGAACAAATTTAAAACTGTCGGTAAGTTCTTCATCGAGACAGACATGACGCCTCGGCAGCGCAATGAGCTTATGGCAGCCAGATCGGAGTTAAAGCGACGCAAAGAGGAAGGAGAAAATAATCTTTATATAAGATACATTAATGGTTCCCCCAGAATTGTAGCAAAAAACTAGATTCGCCTTTATTTTCACATGCCAGTGATGCCCACTTAACTTGTTTTTATCAAAATGTTCGTGGTCTTAACACTAAAACCGAGACTTTTTTTCTTGCCGCCATTGCTCAGGATTTTCACACCATATGCATCACCGAGACATGGTTGAGGCCAGAGATATCTAGTGGTGAAATATTTCCAAAGACTTATGATGTTTACCGGTCGGACCGAAAATTTGAATCCGTAATTGCCACACGAGGTGGCGGAGTTCTCTGTGGAGTTTCTAAAAACATTGTGTCTGAAAAAATTAGTTTGTCTGATTTTTGCAACAGTATTGCGCCCTCTATCGATGTTGTTGGCTGTAAATTTACTATTAGGTTACGGAATATTGTTTTGTACATCCCACCATCTATCACATCTGTAATTTTCGAGCAATTTCGGGATCAGTTTACACTTTTAATATCAAAGCTAAACCATAATGTAATAATAGTGGGCGATTTTAACGTGTCTGATTTCTCTATTAACTCACCTACAGGTAATCATGTTAGTCAAAAGTCTATTGCTGTGAATAATTTTGTTAACACTTTTAATCTTGTTCAGTGTAATCACATCCTAAACTATAATAACAGACTATTGGATCTTGTTTTATCTAACTTCATCTGTACTGTTCCGCGTAGTGACGTGCCTTTTGTCTTGGAGGATTTGCATCACCCTGCACTGGAAATTGATTTTACCGTCTCAGGCCAACGTGTCCATAATTTTCAGCTTAATAAAAACTTATCTCATTCTTTTAATTTTAGAAAGGCCAACTTCCATCTCCTTTATGACTCGATCCTTGAAGCTGACTGGTCTACTGTGTATTTATCCTCTAACGTTAATGATGCATGTGGAGCCCTATATGATATATTGAATGGCATATTTGCCGCACACATTCCTCTTAAGCAGCAACGTAAAAGAAGATTTCCAAATTATTATTCTCGAGAATTGATTAGGAACATTTATAGAAAAGAAAAGGCTTTCAAGGACTTTAAAATGTACAATTCTCCATTCTTTCAAAATAAATTCCATTCTCTTAGACGTCTTATCAAACTACAAATACGCAATGAATATAAGTTGTATATATCAAACACCGAAAGGAATATTTCTTCGGACCCATCTAGCTTTTGGAATTTTATTGGTTCTAAGAAGGCTGGCACCAGGATTCCTGGTATGATCAGGCTACCCGACGACGTGGTAATTAAAGACCCACAAGACATAGTTGATGCTTTTGCACTGTTCTTTGGTGAGGCATTTATACAATCAAATTTCATTAACCATTCGTCGACGTCTGATAATGTGCCCCACTTTGACATTTCCAACGTTGATGCTTCCCAGATTATTTTGGCCAGTAAAAAACTCAAAAATAAGTTAACATCTGGTGTAGATGGTGTGCCTAGCTTCTTGGTTAAAGATTGCATTGGTGTCCTGGCTGATCCGCTGACCTACATTTTCAACTTAATACTGTCAACAGAACAAATCCCTGAAATTTGGAAGACTGCTAAAATAATACCTATTTTAAAAGCTGGGGACTCTGATCAAATCGTGAACTACAGGCCAATCTCATTGCTCTGTAACTTCTCAAAAATTTTCGAAATTATCCTGAATCGGTCGCTATTTAGTCACGCAAAAGAACTCATCTCTGTAGACCAGCATGGATTTTTTAGCGGGCGATCTTGTGTTACTAACTTATCCTGTCTGTCTAGCCACATCTGTGAATCACTTGATGTTAATACTCAAGTCGATGTTATTTATACCGACTTCCAAAAAGCCTTTGATCGGATAGATCACTATATTTTGCTGCATAAATTAACTCAGTATGGTTTTTCAGGGAGATTATTTAATTTATTTCATTCCTACTTGATTGGTAGATCTCAATATGTTGAATATGAGGGCTTTAAATCGAAACTTTTTAATGTAACGTCGGGTGTACCACAGGGCTCGAACCTGGGTCCGCTCTTGTTTAGTTTTTTTATAAATGACTTGATTGAGTCACTCACTTGTCATAGGCTGGCTTTTGCCGATGATTTGAAGCTATATTTAAATGTATATGGTTTGGAGGATTGTGTTTTTCTTCAGAACTGTCTAAATACATTGGAGGTATGGTGCGCTGTTAACAGGTTAGGCTTGAATGCGGCTAAGTGTAGTGTGGTCAGTTACTCTAGATCAAAAATACCCTTAAATTTTAATTACTTTATTAATGATACTATTTTGAGTAGATTAGAGCAAATTACTGATCTTGGTATAACCTTTGACTCTGAATTTACATTCGTTCCACACTTCAATAACATAGTCAAGTCAGCCCTGAGAAGGCTTGGGTTCATAATTAGAAGTTCTCAGAGTTTTACTTTTTTTTTATCCATTACATCTCAGAAGAATGATCTTCTCTGTAAAATTCCTGCATGGGTTACTGAATGGATTCATTGATAGTCCTGTACTTCTTTCTGGTGTACGTTTCATGGTGCCTAGGCTTAATGCTAGACATCCCCTAACATTCTTTCTGCCAAGGCCTCATACTAACATCCTGTTGAAATCGCCACTATATACAATATGCGCTATATTTAATCGGATCTGTCACATGTGCGATATAAATTTCTCTCCGGTTCATGTGATTATCGATATCTTGGTGGATCATTACTCTTGGGATTAGGACCCATGTGTTTAAGTTATAGTTAGTAGCTATATTGTAGTTAATTTAATTTAATTTTGTTGAATATGTGATAATCTTGTTAAACTTTTATAATTGGGTTTTTATATTATATTAATAGTTATTTGTTCTAATTTTTTGGATAACTTTTGAGAATGTGACTTTACTTTACTCTTTTTCTTTTCTTTTCATTCTTTTAGGTTTGTTTGTGTGTGTTTTTTTTAACTATATTTTTCATTGTTTTGCAACTGTTTCCTGTTATTGGGCAAGTTGCCTGTTGGAAATAAAGGCTTATTATTATTATTATTATTATTATTATAACATTGAAAAGTTAGTAAGGGAAGTCTTTTCTCCACAAATAAAATGCTAATTCTTTAATTTCAGAGTGATGCATTTCGGCAAGTGTTCTTGTCATCATCAGACTCTAAAATATATTACAAACAGTTCAACAACATTCACGAACATTTTTTTCTGACAGATAACATTAAAAAATACAGATTAAAATTGAAAAATTTGTAAAAACTTAGTAACTCTGTAAGTCTTTTGTAAGTAACTTTTCAACTTTCTTGTAGCTTGACTAGTAACTAAATTACAACCAGTTTTGTCACTTTTAGGAACTATGACCCCTGAAACTGGTTCTAACTAAGAAACTTTTTGAGCTACAAAAGCCGTTCATATATCAACTTTTTCCACAAAAAACGCTTAAAATTTAAGTAAAAGTTTTATCAAAATATTTGAAACGGTGTTTGAGTTACATCCCGAAATACTTTCACTTTGATACAGAAAAAATGAGCAAAAACCGTTCGTTAACAAAAAATGGTTCTAACTTGGCCAATTTTAGTGTTACCAAAACGTTTTTTACATCAAAATCATCTTCGAGAAATAAAATTCTTCCCACTTGTTTTTCAGTGAATTAGAGAAACCTGAACAAACCCTGCGTTGCCTACTGAAGTACAAAGCCCTCCCGCAACATATCGAGGCGGTATTTATCCATAATTCCATCAAACTGTTCGCCCATATAATGGAAAAACTGGAAAAGTCCGCACAGTACGATGAAATTTTACTACTGTGCGACATTATCATGGAAAAACTGTCCGAAAGTGTAAAATCTGCCGAGCTGGAGGTGCAAGAAAGAGCGAGCACCAGTTCGATTATCATCACTATTGTGAAAGAGGAGATTTTGGCCAGTAAGTGACAAATATTGGATGTAATGGTGTTATGTAAATTTTGTTTGTTGGGGAAATTTTCAGAAAAAAATGCCATCGGCGCTGAGGATACGACGGAACCTCTGGAGGAAGAAAGTGTGGCGAGTGAAATTTTAAATTTATTCAGCGGTGAATTGAACCCGGTCGCCCCTAAAGCCCAAAAGAAGGTTCCGGTACCCGAAGGGTAAATTTTTATCTTAATTTATGCATTTTCTGATTATTTTTTTTTTTGGGTTTTTTAGGTTAGATTTAGACGCTTGGATAAATGAACCGTTGGAATCCGCTTCTGACTCCGAGTCCGATGCTGAACGGGAGAATACTGACAATTTGTTTGTTAATGCTGAGAAGCTTGAATATGGCGGGAAAGCTGAGAAGTATCACGAACCCACCGAGGAGGATATCAAAAAGGTTTGTATATTTATTTATTTATTCATAAATACACTGTTACACTCTTAAATTCACAACAGTAATACATAATATAGGTAATATACAGAAATACAGAAAATCATTAAGTAATAATAATTAATAATATCTAACCTAAGCTTACTAAAACTTGACGCAGGAATTTGTTATAAGTTTTAAAAAGGTCAATATCATGATGTTGGCTTGCTAATGTCATTGTTTTAGTGAGGAAGTTATTAACACCATAGTTAGTACGGTGGATTGGGTAATGAAAGCTATCAGTGGCTCTAGTTGTAGATTTTTTCGAAGTAGCTCTGAAGCTCCAGATTTCCCATGTAGGATATTGTAAAAAGTAATAAGATCCCTCCTCTTATGACGGATAGTGACGGGAGCCATACGTAGCATATCAAGTATAAATCTGCATCATTGTAATTATTTTTAAAATTGTAAATTATAATTATAATAATTAATAATTAATTTAAATTATAATTAAAATTGTAAATATGCCCATGATGTCTTAAAGATTACAGATATTGACTATAAACATAGTGTTTTTGATAAAAAATGTGTTTGCTACCAAAGAGCACAGGAAAAACTAAAATCAAGAACCCAATATATATAGCCATTAAAAAATATGCATAAGTGAGTATCTGTTATGGATGGTAGGGTGATCCATGTTAATATACAGGGGGTCACGTCACGCATAAGTGAAATTAGACAACTTGTTGTTGATAGTTCTCCGTTAGTGTTGTGCATTAGTGAAACACATATGACTTCTGAAATAAATGAACATGAGGTACATTTATCAGGATATGATACCGTAATATGTTATTCAAACAGCAGACATACAGGTGGTACTATAATATACATAAAAAATGGTTTAAAATTTACAGTATGGAAAAATGATTCGGTTGATTATAATTTTTGGGCATTATGGACATCAATAACTGTGAATAAAGAAGTCGCTGTTGTGGGAAGTATTTATAGATCTCCGAATTCGGATTGTAAGCTTTTCTTGGAGTATTTGGGCAATACCTTGAATGAGGACTCATGTCAACAGAAAAAAGTTGTGTTGTTAGGTGATTTAAATATTGACCTACAAAAAAATGACAATAGAGCAAAAAACTTAAAAACAGTTATAGATGCAGCAGGTTTTCGTCAGATTGTGAAGAAGGAAACAAGAATCACCAATACTTCTGCGACATTAATCGACCACATTATTACAAACGACTATAATATCTCCGAATTACCTAGGAATTTTCCCGCCATAAGCGACCATGAGATTATAGGGGTAAATATGCCATTTGAAGAAGTTAGTAACAATCCTAGAGATATATATTATAGAAATCTTAATGATGAAATAATGTCGAAAATTAGGACGGAACTAGTGGGTGCTGACTGGAACTACTCCTCCACTGATGTAAATATGATATATTCTGATTTAATAGAGATCGTAAGAGCTGCAGTGGATAGAGTAAGTCCCAAACAAAAACGGACACTAAAAAAATATCCATGGGTGAATGATACTGTAAAACGAGCACAAACAGAACGAAACAACGCATACAAACGATTTTGTCTTACCAAAAATGAAATTGATTGGTACACTTACCAAAGGTTACGCAATAATGTGACTTCACTGATACGACAGGAGAAGAAAACATTTTATGAACAAAACATAGATATGTGTAGGGGTGATAGTAAAAAAATGTGGCGTACTCTAAAAAGTTTGATAGGAAGCAAAAATCAGCCGACAGATTTTGGAGATATTGATTTTGGTCCATATAATACCAGCGTAGAAGAAAATTTTAACCAATATTATGCAGATAGTGTCGAGGAAATTTCAGAAAATATAGAGAAACGGCAATGGGACTGTAAAGTTAGTGAACAGAAGGACTCAGAAATAGCAAACTTTAAAAACCTCACTCTCCAGAAACTAAGATCTATTATATTTAAACTTAAGAACAAAAGTACCAGTGATGAGTTTTTCAGTGTTAAGTTGATTAAAGACTTGTTTTGTGTGTTGGGATATCCTTTACTCTATCTAATAAATACCTCTTTAGAAACTGGTAGAGTCCCAGATGATCTGAAGACAAGTGTTATGATTCCCATCCCTAAAGTGTCAAAACCAACCATCCCAGAAGAATTTCGACCCATTAATTTACTCCCTGTTGTAGATAAGATCATCGAAACAATTGTGTGTCAGCAACTTAGGTACTACTTTGAGGAAAACAACTTACTCTATGTTGGACAATCCGGATTTAGAAATAACCATTCATGCGAGTCGGCCCTACAGTATATTTGTGCGAAGTGGAGAAAAGAAATAAACGATGAAAATGTTGTGCTTAGTGTTTTTATTGACTTAAAAAGGGCATTTGAGACTATAGATCGGGATATCCTCTTTAAGAAATTAAAGTTATATGGAGTTAAGAGTATTGTTTTAAAATGGATTAAGGATTTTCTAAGTAACAGGTGTATGAGAACTAAAGTAGGTGATAGATTTTATATTGAATTATTTTAAATAAGGTTCCAAGTAAACTGGGTGTGCCACAGGGCAGTGTTCTTGGGCCCTTATTATTTATAATTTACGTAAATGATATAAACACAGTTCTGCGAAATTCATTTATTAACTTGTTTGCGGATGATACTGTAGTATGCGTGGTAGGTAGGAACTTCAAAAATATTACCAGAATAATGAACTCTGAGATGCATATTTTGTATGATTGGTTGTGCAAAAATAAATTAAAATTAAATATAAGGAAAACAAAGTGTATTGTGTTGGGGTCAAAGACAAATTGTAATAAATTTTATGAATCAGGCTGTACAGTAAATATAAACGGAGATCAAGTAGATTTTGTTTCGGAAATTAAATACTTAGGAATAATTATTGATCCACAGTTGAATTTTTCATTGCACATAGATTATGTTTGTAGAAAATTAGGTAAAAAAAATTCATTCTTATCTCGTATTTCAAGTTCTCTGTCATTATGGTCTAAAAAGTTAATATTTAACACTATTATATTGCCTCATTTTAATTATTGTTCTGCTTTACTTATATCCTGTACACAAGAAAACATAAATAGGCTTCAATTACAACTAAATAAAGCTATGAGGGTTATTTTGAACTGTAGTAAATATACACCAATTGAATATATGCTTTCTACATTAAATTGGTTATCGGTAGAAAAAAATATTAAAAAGGCAAATTTAACATTAATTTTTAAAATCGAACATGGTCTTTTACCCAACTATTTATCAACGTTTTTGGAAAAACGAGAAAATTTCTATCAATACAACATTCGGTCAAAGCAGAACTATAATATTCAACATGTTAAAACCACTGCTTTACAAAAATCACTGTTTTTTGAGGGAATTCGAATGTTTAATAACCTACCAGTAGAGATTAAAGAAGCAACATCACTGAAAATGTTTAATAGAAAGGTGTTTAATTTCTTAAAGAATCAATTATAATTTAATTTTAAGGAATTTATTATATTACACACATGTATATTAAATGTTTGTTATAGTATTATGTACTAGCCAGGTGCTAAATAAAGGATTATTATTATTATTATTATTATTATTATTATTATTATTATGTAATTATCCAAGATATTCAATTTATATGCAATTTGTTTTAAAAAATTGTGTTTAGTTAGTTGAAGAGCATCAATATGTACCCCATAGAAAGGAGACCACACAGGAGGTATACTCCAGATTAGGACGGATCAGGGCACATTAGAGTGTTTTCAAAGCGGCAATATTTGTGAAGTTTTAAGTAGTTTTCGAATAAAAAAACATCATCTTCTCCTGCAGGTTCTATGTCAGTTTACATGGAAATGAACAGTTTTACTGCAGAAAATCGGGTTTTACTGAAGGAGATGAGATGTAGCATCTATGAGCCTGATAGAGAAATTCATAATTCACTGTCAAAAATGATTAATTTATTGATGAATTTCATCTATTGGAAGAGTGCACCAAAGTAAAAACAGTTAAATATCCGAAGGATTATTAGTATAATTTTACTGAATCCAAATGAATTATGAATTCCTGGATATCTTAAAATCTTAGAAAAAAATCTTTGAATCTTATATAGGAATCAGTTCTATTCAAAGGCTTAAATCATTTGTAAGAAAAACAAAATCAAGGGTTAAGTACTCTTAGAACCAAAATGGGAAACATCTGTCATGTCATGATAAATTACAAGATACTGGAATTTTACTGAATGTTCCTAGAGATCAAAAGAAATTAAGAAAAAGCTAATGTGTCTATCTAATGGATTTCATATACTTAAACAAGCTGTCAAACAAATAGATTCTGAGATTCCGATAGAAACCAGATGTTTGCGTAAGGATCTCTCAATTAAATGAAGAATTTGCTTACAGAGTATTCAAACTTCTCGAAAGAATTTCTAACTGAAGCTGATATTCGTGGGCATGGATAAGATCCTAAAAGGCAATCTAGGAAACTCAGAGTTCGCACTCGAAAAACGAATAATTAGTAAATGGATTCCGCCGATTTAGTCGAACTACTGAAAGTGCCACAAGTTTACTTAAGAATCTTGATGGATTTTTAGAGTCTCACTCAGAGTTATCAAAAAGCAAAGAACTGTATTTCAAAAACAAAGTGTTTCTCGGTAATGTGTAAAAAAGAAAATTAAGGCTTATTCTGAACACCAAATGCGCTGGTTAATCTTAGGACATTGCAATTCGGAACTTCCTTTCCGAAGCTGGGGTGAATTTTCATAAAACGTTCTATTTTCAAAATTGGTTTTACAAATTCTTTCGATGATGTATTATAGAAAATGATGGAAATTATAAAGCATGATCATTCCATTGAAAAAAGCTTAAATTAAAAATAGTCGGGAGAATATTCCAATTATCATAAAATATATTATTCTAAAAAATACCTGATATGAAGTAATTTAATATTTTACAGCATTTTTAACGTTATACAGATTAAAATGCCTGTAATTAACCTGAGAATTCTTGCTACCTCATCCTGTATTATCCTCAAGCACCTCAAAATGTATTTGCTAAAACCAAAAGAGGAAGTAGATTATTATTTATTTATTTATTTATTTATTAATCAACGTATATAACATTTCAAGTACTTATTAATAATTAACAGTAGTCTTAAGTAAAAACTATAATACTAATAAACAATACTGTACTAAACATAATCCAAAGAGTGGGAGTAGGGCACTATCCCAAGATAGTTGCCCTAGCTGACGACTTAAATTTATTTAAAGATGTACTGAAAAAATCAAGATCTTTTGCAAATCTATTCACTGTAGAAGCTATTCTATTTATAGGACTGTTTAGTAGATAGGATGTTCTGCAAAAGGGAATGTGGAGAAGCGCCTGACCTCGTGTTGTGTAAGAAGATACATGCAAAGAGAAAAGGCACAGACATTCCGGACTTCTAACAATACCATTCAGAACCTTAAACGCAAAGCAAACATCAAAGAACTGCCTTCTACTTGATAAGGAGTTTATGCTCAGGTAGGACATGGTCTCTGAACAGGTAAGATCCAGGCCTGACTTCATAAGAGTATATCTGGCAAACCTGATAAACTTGTGCTGGATATTTTCAAGCCTCTCAATGTGAATCAGAAAATGAGGTGACCAAACAATATTGGAGAATTCGAGAAGAGATCTCACCAGGCAAATATATAGTGTCTTCAATGCTGACACATTAGCAAAGTCTTTGCAAGATCTTTTGATAAAACCAAGCAGTTTATTAGCTCTATTTACAGTATTTTCGAAGTGGTGGGAGAAAGTAAGACTCGGGTCCAGAAAGACACCCAAATCCTTGACTGAGTCAAGCTCCTTCAAGGGGATACCATCAAAAACATATTGACAAGGAGGGGAGACCCTTAAACGAGTAAACCTCATAAACCCACATTTCTTAACATTCAATGACATTTCATTCGACTTACACCAGGAAAACACTCTGTTTATATCTCTCTGAAGCACCAACTGATCCTGAGAGGAGGATTATCTAATTTTCTAAAGCCCTTAGGAGGCTTAAATGAACACAGACTAGTTTATTATAGAGTATATGGTGGGAAACGCCGATAATTCCTTTTACCAGCTTCAACTACAAGGGAAACTAGAAATATCACTCACTGCTCCCCTATATACGCTAGAGCAACCTAATGGAAACCAACCACACTCAAAGTGAACATTAAATAATTCAATTTATTCAATTATACAATTTATTCCATACTTGATCTTTAAAGTAGAGGACAATCTGAAACTTTTTTGTCCGATAGTTTTTGCTGTATCTCTGAAAATAAAAATAAAATTCAAAAAAACGCTTTGTATCTTAAAAATGGGTTAGTCGCCTTTGAAGCAATTGTGTAAAGAACACAAAAGAACCATTCTTGGGCTTTGACTGTTTTAGTATTTGACATTTTTAGTTAGTTTCACATGTCGCTGCCAGAGGGCTTTTTTGAACAATTCAACAGAAGTGTGGTAAATTTTTTCAAAAAATTAAAAGCATTGTTATGATTTTGTTTTCATGAAAAAATGGCTAAAGAAAAACTATTTTTAGTACGCCTACATCTATTTTGGAATCCTTTTAACTTATTCACCGAATTATGAGTTATGATAAGTACCAAATAAAATTAAGATTTTTGAGAAAAAAAATCGAACCTCTCAATTTTTAGAGTCGCGAGGCTCGCAAATACGAGCAACAGAACAATCCCCACTACCTCAAAGGCCAATCGTCGGACCGAAGACCCTCAACCGGAATCGATAACATCGAGAACATCCCGGTGGCCGAGCTCAACATCGACGTGCCTCAATTGAAAATAATCGCACAAAAACGTTCCGATAAGTACTTAAATTTGAAAGAGAAAAAGGCGAAGAAGAAACGCAAGAAGAACAAGAAGAAGCAGGACAGGTATAACCTTCATTTTATTTTTATTTCATATTAAATATTCATGATTTGCTCAAAATTAAAAAAAAATAGATATATTATAATTATATACAAAAAATCATCAATTCTGCCTTAAATTCGAATAGTTTTACTGAATATACACGGTAGCACATTAAAAAAAATGCTTTCTTACCATTGATCCACACTGTATACAGGGTGTCCGGAAATTACGCGTGAGGATTTCGGTGGGCGATTCTACATGAAAAATTAGTGCAACAAACTTCTATACAATTTTTTCGAAAACTCAAAATTAAGGAAGATACAGGGTGTTAAAAAATATATTTTTTTCTTATTTTTTTCTAGTGTACTGATTTTCTCCAAATTTTGCATGCACGTTATTCACCCTATTAATGTAACAAACTTACCTGTAAGTGAAGTTCGATATTAATTATATGAACCACCTTTTTCCTCAGATCATAAACAAATGTAGTTGTTCAAAGACCCTATTAGTTGCAGGCAACAGCATGTGCTTAAGTTTTTTAAATTAAAATTCTTATATCTTAATATGCATAATAATATATTATTTTAAACAAAATAACAAAACATAACTTTCTTACAACCTAGTTTTACATTATTCAACGACATAATGTTTTAAACATAATTTTAATATTTATACATTTAAATCACACATCAAGAATTATTTGTAACTGCATTCTCAAATGTTGTCGTTCATTACTGTTTTAATGCAACGGCTCAAGGTTTGAGGCGAAGCTGGCTTATAGGTTTTTTTTTAAGTTTAAAGAGTGTTAAAATATTCCTCGATGATATTGGGTTATTTCTAAATAATGTTTTAACAGAATACTAATGCATCTTTGGGGAGAAGTGTGTTTTTCTATATAAAAGATTGGTTGTTTTTCTTTTTTTTTGTCCGGTACTTTTTTCATATTTACCCTGAGTCGTTTTTATATTATGGATATGAATAAGAGAAAGAGTTTGCACTCTATGACCTGTACTCAAAGCCAATAGTGTTACAAATTAGAAGGGAATGTCTTTAAGAGACAATTTTTTTTTTGTAAAGGGTAAAATGACTTAAGAGATTACAATTTTAGGATCCCAAGTAGAGTATTTGGGCTTCAACGGTTGTGAATTTAAAGCATCTTTGAAAAATCTCTTAATTCGATTATCTGCCGTCAAATTAAATAAATAGGTTAATAAGCTGCTCTAATATTATTTAAGGAACCATACCTTTTTCCTTAATCAAAGCACTTAGTAAAAACTGTAACAATTCTAGCACCAACATGCAATATAGGCATCCCCGCAGAATTGCCACCATAACTTTAAGGCAGAGTAGTATTGTTTAACGGTTGATCAAAGATAAAATTATTTTTATGGCATCAGGGGGCACTCCTCTGCAGAGGTAGGCTTCTTGCATAACACCCCAATAACCAATGAAAGCTGCCTCCACTGCGGGTGAGGGGATCTATCAATAGAAAGGAGAACTTCTTGCGGTTTAAGAATTAGCATTTCTGAGTCCAGCATATCCTTGAATTTAGGGAACCATGCTTGAGTAGGCCAATAGGGTACCACAACAATGCCTTGAGCATTTTAGGTCGAAATCTTTTTGGTATCAAATTAAAAGGTGGAAAGGCATAGAAGTAATCTCCCCATAAGACTGTAAAGGCGTCTACCAAAACTGCCTCTGGGTCCTTAAACCAAGTGGCAAACTTGGAGCATTTATTGTTATTACGGCTAGCAAATAAATCAAAATCTAGTAGTCCAAATTTATTTGAAATTTGCAAAAAGGCTTTTGGGTTGAGTCACCATTCTACCTCAGCTCGACCTACCCTTGACTGATAATCTGCCTCTTTGTTTTCTTGGGAACTGATACAGGAGGCAAATATAATTGTGTTGCGATGTTCACACCACTGTCAAATTTCTCTAGCAAGTTTATTTAATTTTTTATATTTAATTCCCCCCCATTCGATTTATGTAGGATATTGCAGTGGTGTTATCTATACGCAAAAGAATATTACAAAAGAGATATTTTTTGGCACAATATTTTAACCCAATAAAAGTGCTCATTAATTCCAAGAACTGTATGCTTTCAAGTCTTTCCTTGGGGCTCCAAAACCCCTTGAGCTTTCCTCTCTATAGAAAATGCCCCAGGCATCCGGGGTGGCATCTGAAAAAATGTCTATTTTTATACTGTAGCGTTTTATTTTTCTATTTCTTATGTTCACTAACGCTCCATTGATATTTCATTAATTTCAATAATTATATTAATAATTTCAGTCAATTTCTTTTATCGATATTTCTTTAAATTCACACTGTCAATTACACATTACTACTGTAACGCATTACTCTCCTGGTTTTATTATTCATGCTTTCTGTTGACGGTCCGTCACTCTTCTGGTTGGTCTTGATTGATGTTTTCTCTGATTGGATTGACATTGACAGCTCAGGCGAGAGGTGGGGTCGTAACTTATTTAGTCGGTACTGCATCCATTTTTCGAGGACTTGTTCCCGTGTCGCAGGTAGAAGCGCACGTAAAAGGCCAGTTTTTTATTTTCGAAATTTGTGAAGCAGGAAGTGGCCAATATGGTTTATAATTTATAGTCCTTAATCTTGTTCCTTTAGGGAACTGTTTATTTCATAATTCTGGTGCAGGATGCCCGAGATTTTGATGGATAGATAATGAAACTTAGCAAGGTGAGTGTGTCACATTTTGAACGCCATTCATTTTTATCGACAGTGAATACAATGGCAACCGTTGTTTTAGGGTTCTACTTTTTCGTTTTACTTTTCCGTTTTCCTCTTTATTCTTCTTCAATTGTTGATGGCTGCAAGCTTTTGATTTCTCCGGGAAATTGCTGAGAGCGGTGGAATTGGAGCCAGAACCAGAGCTAGTATTAGATATTCCCAGTCCGGATAGCTAAGCTACAAATGGCATACATTTACAGCCTCGATTTTGGAGGCCAGCCGTTCATTTCTTGGAGGAATATACAGGCCAGTTTATTCCATTTATTTAAATATTATTAACCATAGATTTGTCTCTCTTATTTAAGTTTTTATTAATATACTTTTAATTTCAATTTATTGCTACAAATATTTAATCAATATCATAATTTAATATGTCAATTTCCTATCTATAATTTTAGTTATTTTTTGTTGAGTATTTTTCAGTACCTTTTTTGGTAGTTAATTAGATATAACTCGGTTAAGGCTGATATGCCTTAGGTAAAAAGGTTCATGAACTTTCCCCTGCGTAATACAAATATTTACTAAAAACTTTAATAATTGCAATTTATTTTTCAAGTGCTGAAATCTACCTAGTAGCTTAATCATAATTTTAATGTTACTTTTGACAAACTTATTTTATTTAATCAAATCAACATTATTCATATTTTAATTCATAATAAATTATTAACATTTAACAGATTAGAAAATGAGGTGTATACATATCTTTGATGTAAATATAATTTGGTTGTATTGTTAAGATATTTTTTTTTGCCTCTTTAAATCTACTTTATCCAGGGTCATTTAATTGTTAATTGAAACCTATATACCAAGTGTTTTTCTTAGTTTTCTTTCATTTATAAAAAAAAACTAAGTGGCGCCCTTTTATTTAATAGTTATAATCAAGATTATATTCTTTAATAGCCAGTCATAAGTGAACCTTCGAACAATACCAAGCCTCCAATAATTCTGAGCTACCGTCTGCAAACTCTTGGCAAAATAGTAACACTGTAAAGTTAACGCCACAATACTTGAAGGTAAAAAAAGGACAAAAGAGATTTTTTTAACTTTTCCATCCACCATTTTGCTTCTGCATGCAAGGGCAGTAGGATTGTCATTTTCCTATCGCACTGCCTCCCCATTGCGTGCATATTGATGCTAAAACATCACAAAGTTTAGCAAATTGTCCTATGCTGTACAGCTTTATCAAAACAAACTTTTGTAAAAGACTATAAATTTCAAAAGTTTTTTGTTAAAGGAAAGCTAAGCCCCATATTGATAGAGTCAAAGTTAAAGCCTAAGGACTTACAGTATTGACTTGGTCACAAAAGACTTTTTTTAAAATTTATAAGAAAACCTAGTTCTGTAAGTAAATCACATGTAGTTTTTATATTTCTATTACACTTTTCTATTTAGTCTGCCCAAGAAAAAAAAATTATCAAGATAATTTACTGACAAAAACCCCCGCTTTTTAAGATGAGTCACTACTGGTTTAAGCAGTTTTGTAAATACCCAGGGGGCTGAACACAAAATAAAATCTTAAAATTTCTGATGACTCTTACTAATAGGTATCAGAAAAAGTCTCTTTTAGGTCAATAGTGGACATATAACAATTTTTTGATATTAAATTTATTGCTAGCTTTCTATCCTCTACCTTAAAATGTTCGGTTATTACAAGTGTATTTAGGTTTTTTAATTTTAGAATAAATCTATTTGAACCGTCTGGTTTCGGGCGTAGAAAAATATTTGAAATTTGAAAATGATTTGATAAGAGTGTGCACTGCAGCACTGCACCAATATTTAATAGGTGATCTATGGCCCACTTCAGACCAGTTTTCTCTTTAAGAGACCAAATCCTCTCTTTTTGGATCACTTTGGATAAAAGAGGATCTTATACCCCTCCAATCAGGATAAAATATGTTTATCATTACTGTAAGGTGTCCATTTATTTTTAAACATGGCTCTGACCAGCTCTTGCTCCTCTGCTGTCTGTCTTTTGGTTGATCATTTGAGTGCCTACTCCACTGAGGCTGGATCCTCTGGCCGGAGGTGATCTGTTTGAAAACCATCTTCCGAGGAGATGGGCTCTTTAAGCTTAAATTCTTCTTTTCGACAAGAACAGAGCTATTTTTCTCCAGGGTCTTTGCTTGCTCCAGACATTTGGAGAGGTTAGCCCCAAAGAGCAACTTGCTAATTTTGGAGGATCCTGTAAAATCTATTTAAAATTTTCTTTTAATTTTTGCTCATACCAATTACATTTTGGCTCATACCATACGCAATACATTGCAATTGCCAAATTGGAAGTTTTCCTATGGACAGATTGGTCATAGAAAAGATTGCACAAAATTCTACCTGAGTTACTTAACCACTGAAGCAGTTGCAGATTTTTTTCCCTGGGAGAAAGGGGATCCATTTAATAGCCTTGATGCCTTGACAGAGCCTTACCAATTCCCACAATAGCTGCGCTTAGTTGCAACTGGTTTTTCAAAATGTTGTGGTCCCTCTGTATGGCAGAATCATTAATATTTAATTTAACTTTAGTTCTGGTGTCTTAAATGGACAGTTAGCAGGCACTGGATACTTTTTCGCCAATGTTGTTACTTTCCCGTCAGGTAGTCCCTCACAAAGAATATTTTCCCATTGATGTCCAACTATGAGCAAAAAAATTCGTCAGTTTTTGCAGGAGAGTCGCAATCCTGCCCCAAAATTTTGAAACCAACGGATCCAAGTAAATTTTGCGAATTGGTTCAGTTTGACCTAGAAAAAGGAATTAACCTAAATTCTTTGATTTGCTTTAAGCTCAAGTCCAGATCCGCATTTTTTTTTTTTTTTTTTTAATAAATAAACAATATAATAAACTCGATATGTCAAAGTCAAAGGGAAGCTATACAAACAATAATAAACAATAAATATTTATATCAATTTTTTGATATTTTTTTAGAGTAGAAGCGTTATATTTCTTAGTATTAGTTTTATTTATTTTATATTAATGTCTCATATATATTAACAGTTAAGACATCCAAACCAAATAAAAATGCAGAAAATAATAAATAATCAAAAGAGCGAATAGATTTGCAAAAAAATACAGTGAAGAACGTAAAGGTGAGGTTGCGGGTATTTTTTTTAAATTGATTTTTGATTAGTTTGGGTTTATTTCTGTGTGAAAAAAAATATGAGTGAGGTTATGTTTAACCCAGTAACTTTTTTGTTTATTGTATTTCCTCTTGATCTGATCCTTAAAATGTATGAGATCGGATTTAGTTAGTTTAGTATTTAGACTAAAAACGTTTTGAAAACTTAGACAAATGGGTGTTTTCATGGTTTAGGTCAGTCTCCAAAGCGAATGCAATACCGATGAAAGGTATAGCTAATATTTACTAATATTTAGACTCTGACAGCTGTTAAACATGACGTCATTCGAGCGCAACCAGATAATGACGTAACGCTTAAGACATTATAAGGCAACCCAGTAAGACGCTTACTCGCTAAAATATGGCTTTTGTTTGTTTACTAGATTGACAACTGACAGTTCATCCGTCAGTCGTCAGCGGTAACAGCTGTCTATCCCCCCTCTTTTTTCAGAATAATAACATCATAGTCGTAGTTGAGATTGTATCTTCGACATACGTACTTATGTTGTTAGACAGTATTCCGTAGAAAGTAGAAAGGCGGATTTTTGAACTTGGAACTTGGCTTCAAGGGATATTTTTCGGAGTATTATTATTTGAGGTCTACGGTGCCCCGTTCCTGTACCAGGAAAAATTTTTTGACCAATGTCAAAATTGTGAGCTATGATGCTCTAAACATTATTTTTTACGTTTTAAAGCTACGGTGCTTAAAACGGCCTATTCAAACTACGGTGAATGAAGAGGATTCTAGACCTAGCTAGAATAATATTACCTGTTAGGCAATAAGAATTTTCAGACTACTGTGTCAAGAAAATTCGTTTTTGAGCTACTGTGCTCAAAAACAATTATTTAACCTATTAACACTTGCCGTGCCCGCCGCCATCTTGACTCGTTGTCGCCAGCATTTCCGTGTTGGGAAGTGCCTGTTCAAGAAACGATAGATCGTCATTGTCGTCGTCCTCGAACCATCCTTGATCGATAGCGTCGGGAGGCGAAAGATGTCGATGGCTGCGGGTCTTGTGATGGTAACGGCGGTGGAGGGGCCGTATACCAAGCCGGTGTGTCGGGCACGGCTTGGTCGCCATGTTTGACACTACACGATAGCGTCCCCTTATTCTTCACCTTCCTCAGCATTTATAGTCTATCCTTTAAGAGCTAAATCTCTCTTTCAATGGCTTTCTCGTCCGAACAATCTGATAAACTTGAAGAATCCGAATTCTTTTCCACTTTTTAAATCACTTAAGCACTTGCGAAAACTTAAGAACTTGTTGAGGCGTCAACACAAGAAACAGGAATGATTTTAGTAGGTATGGTGAGGAGGGCATAATTGTAGGAATCCGTACCTCGGTTCGGTATGTAAGTTCGGCTAGTTCCGTGGTGTTTTTGTTTTTCGCCTGTTCGTTCACCAAAAAGTGTGGTTAGTGGTTAGATTATAATAATCTTATCATGTTTATTCTTTTTACGTATTTAACCTTTTGCATTTATATTAACAATTATGTATATTTAATAATATTGTGTTGATATACCTACTATTATAATGAAAGCAATAAAATAACCTATACATAATTATACACAGTGTCTCTATATAGTTATTGGGTTCTAATATACAGTCTGTCCAAAATTGGTGATGCATGTTTAGCTACCTAGCTATCTTCTAATTATAAATTTCCATCTTCTAATTTAATATCTTCTCCTCATTATAATTTTAAACGCAATATAAATGAAAATAAATAAATAATCTCGTTAATAAATTTAAGTAGATATAATAATGTGCCTACCTATTAATATAAAATTAAGTAAAATAAAATGCTGCAAATGCATTTTATTATCTTAATACAATAAAATTATTTCATTATATAATTATTACAGGAAAGAAAAACTTATTCCGTAGCTAATTTTATACTTGGTTAGTTTAAAGAATAAAAATGGTTCTATTTCATTTTTAAACCATATAATTATTGTTATTGAATGCTAGGTACCTTTATGTTGTCGAGTTATATTGGTACACAATCTTTCATTTTATTTTATTTTTTAACTTTTAATAATTATCTTATACATATTCATATTATATATATGTACGTATGTATAAGATATAATATAATATGTAGACATCTTTTAAAACATCACAAACGTATATACCTAACGCACATTTAGTTACATTTTAATTCTTCCCCACGGAAAAGTCCCTAACTCCGTATTAAAGTATTAATAAAAAATTTAAATATGCTATTTATCAATTTTTATCCTTCATTATTTATTCTAAATCGATTTGCGCAGGCGCTTGTTCCGTACCGAACCGAGCCGACGAAAAACCCGAGTGTGTGCCGAATCGCGGTACAGATTCCTACATTTAAGCCCTCCTGGTATGGTGGGGATGGTATGGGTGGCGCTAATAACGCCACCTACGTCAAAAAAAAAAACGAGGACTTTAAAACTTGTGGCCTTTAAAAGCCAAGTAGCAGGGACTAAATTTTTTTATGATCTGAGGAAAAAGGTGAGAATATAATTTGACGCTAGTCGTCAATGACAAAAGTCTTAAGCTGTCCTTCACCTTAGGAAAATTACTTAGAACTTTTTTGTTTTAATCTCTTTATAAATTTGGATGTCAAATTAGTAAAGAGCATCAAAATATCTTTTAAAAAGGTGCTCTTGTCGCATCATCGTAGAATTAACGGTTTTCGAGAAAAACGTGCACCGAAATCCTGACACGTAATATCCGGACACATCCTGTATAATATTCGTTCTTTTTCAAGTTCTACCGAAGACGATGACGACGAGGACACCGGCCCAGTGGTGGAGGTAAAACAGGACATGGAACTGCCAGAGGGCGCCACCCTATCAGATTCGGACAGTAATTACAATCACACGAACGACCCGCATAGGGCCCTAGACATCGATTTGGATTTGTGAGTTTACCCATTTTTTTTTTGGTTGCAAATTAATGGAGAAATTCTCTTTTTTTGAGGCCTCCCTTGAGTGATAGTTTGACGAAAAAGCCTGCGGACGAGGAGGCCAAATCTGGCCGGGTTAATGAGAAGAAAAAGTCCAAAAAGAAGGTGGGCGGAGTTTAAACGTGCATGAAGTTTGATGTATTGGCGATTTTTTGTATGTTTTAGGATGACCGTAAGTTGGAAAAGAGGAAGAAGGAGAAAGTGGAGAATTTATTGAAACTTGATAAGGAGAACGAGGCCGATAATGCGGAGAAGAAGAGCAAAAAGGCGAAGAAAGAGAAGAAGAAAGCTAAAGAAAAGAAGGACAGAACTAAAGGAAAAGAGGGTCAGTAAGAGTATATCTAATGTAGAAATTTCTCCCAAAAAAATTAATTAAAAATAGTGATAATAACCAAAGATGTATAATTTTCTCAAACTTACTTGAAGCAGCAAAATATAAACCATCGAATGTATCAAAGGTAGAGCAGTGAGAATAGAGTGCGATAGAATAATATTTTTTTTAAATTTCGGTGGTTATTGGGACACCAATATATCTGGCTCCTATATCAGAGCCACTTGTACACCTTGTCTCAAACAAATTGGATTCGTTCACTTAATTATCTAAAAACTTATATCTAACTCTCTATAATATAGATATCTCTTTAAATCAATTATTTTAATATATGTGCTGATAATACTCTTTTCTTTATTTATTTTTATATATTTACGACCTAATAGGAAAGAATACGACATTGACTTTTGAAAATTTTAGACAGGGTCACTCGCCTTCTCGCCTTGGAATCCAAGCAAGGCATTGTTTTTATTTGACATCCTATGTCTAATTTTATCTATCTTATCCTAAACTAACATAGTATACTATTATTATTTTATTATTCATTATGCAAGTCTAGTTTTTATGTGAATTATATTCTATTTTTACATAGCTTTAAAAATTTAGCAAAAATTGTAGGGGTTGCATGGCACATTTGAAGTAAGGAGAGTTTTCCAAGTTCCATGTTTAAAAATTGAATGGCCTGAGAATTTTTTTTACAAACAAAAAGTCCATGATTTAGATCATCAATTGACTGATTATCACAATCGCATATTTCTGTGTCTTTCATTTTATATAGGTATTGGTTGAAATTACCGTATCCTACCAAAAACCTAAAATAGGATATTGACAAGTATCTTGAAAAATTATGGCTAAGAACTAAAGTGTTTTTATCCAGCTTTTTTCTAATTGAACTATAGGCATTTCTTGTGTTTGATACATATTCCAAAAATGTGTTTTTCCATCATTCAAAGGCTTTTAAGTAGATAAAAGAGAATAAGTCCTTGTAATTTACCTTAGGTATAAAGTTGTTGCAAGAAATGACTTTCGTTGCTTCCTTATCTACTAACTCATTACCCAATAATCCTTAGTGAGCTTTTATCCAAACAAAGATTATTTTTTTGTTATCTAGGCTAAGATTTACCAGAACAGCTCTAATTTTGAAAATGATTGGATGGTTTAAGTTACGTTTATTACCTAGAGTTTATATGACTGATTTAGAGTCCGACAGAATTAAAATATTAAAGGCAGTATTGGCATTGTTTACATATTCTAAAGCCTTTAATATAGCCAATGCTGCCGTAAAAATGGAAGCATTTTCTTCACATCTAAAGCCCATTTGAATCTTAGGGATAGTAAATGCACATCCTGTGCCCTCTGCAGTCTTAGAACCATCTGTGTAAACTTGTAAGTAGTTCGGAAACTTGTTAACACAATCTGTAAAGTTGGGTATTAAAATACGTGGTTCAAAATGATTGATTTCATATGGTAATCTATAAAACCAATACCCATTATTTTCCTCTATAAGCTGATGGATATGCTTAGTATTTATGTAGGCTTCCGCTAACGGTAAGCTATTTTTGGTGATCCAATATTTTATTGTTAGATTGGATATTTCAAGCCTATGGATCATTTCATTAAGCAAATTATTGCAAAACTGTAAATTTTTCGGTCAACATTTTTCTTAATACATATAGAGGTGGCTCATAAGTTTCTACTAGCAAGGTTTGTATTGGTCTAGAACGCAACTTACCCTTCACAATGCAATAGCATTGGGAAAATTCACAATGCTATTGCATTGTGAATTTTCATTAGGACACGTCCAAATACGTAAATAAATAAAATGAAATATTTTTTAAAACTCATTAAAAAATGATATCGAGAGATTCAAATTATTACTGCGATATGGATGGCTTTTTTTATTGATACAATGTTTTGGAGAAGAGTACCAAAAAAATTATAAAAAATCACCGAGTGGTGAGTTTTTTCTGTTACAATCTTATACTTTCTTAGGTCCATCCATCGTAAATCTGAGTCTACCTTAAAAAATTATTGAACTACAAAAAAATAATTTATATATGCAGTTACTTTAAAACAAAAATTTAACTAAATAAACAAAAATAAAACTTTGAGCAAAAACCTCATAAGAATGCCTGGAATAGTTTTTCAATTATAATGAATTGAAGTTACATTTTTGGAAAGGAAGATATTTTTCACATCACATCAGACACATATTATAAATAAAATCCATCCCAGAGTATCTCTTCAAATTCTCAAATATACTTTTTAATGCTGTTAAACATGTTTGTAACCAATGTAAAAGAATAGGACGTACAAGAATTCGTTTTTCTTTAATTTCTTTTTTTTTCAGAAAAATCCAAAAACAAGAAATCCACGTCCGAATACGAGGAAGCTTTGGGCATCTCCACCCCAACTAAAGAGTCTAAAGTGTATTTGCTTATTTAAATTTTTATGTTTCTGTTATACACAGGGTGTCCAAAACTATACAGTTTCAATCCCTAACTTAAGGCAATTTTGTTTTATCCTTATATTGAATATTATGAAGTTATATGAATCTATTTAATCCGTTCTTAATAGTGAAATATATTACATTTAAAATTTGTGATTATATTTATAAATACATTATATCTATATATATATTAATAAAATGTACAATAAGTTTTATATAAATTGGTGTCTATTTTTCCACAGTTAAGCAGTACCAGGGAAACAAAACAAATAAGTAATAGTTAAAAAAAACTTTTATTGCTAATCGAACTAAAAAGTAGAAAATAATTATTAATTACAAAGAGTTTTTATTACAGTAGTAGAAGGTCGGAGAGTCAATCATAATTAATTACCTTAAATAAAAATAATAAAATTTAGTAAAAATTCTATTGGCAACTATCTATGAGAGAAGGGTTATGAAAATGAAGTAATATGCATCCCATGTTTTTTTACTTTGATTTGAATTATTCTGTTATTAACTTAATTTTTTTATGATTTTTTCCAACCTTCTAATACTGTAATAAAAACTCTTTGTAATTAAAAATTATTTTCTACTTTTAGTTCGATTAGCAATAAAAGCTTGTTTTTTTTAGCTGTTTTAATTTATATCCGTTTATTGTACTTTATGATATGAATGAAAATATTTTGATCACGATAAATTCCTTATTTACTTGCCAAATTTTGTTCCGTAAAATCATTTCGAAATTTATGTTAATCAGTTTTCAATCAAAATAATCAGTTTTGTTGTAATTAGTAAAAAGCCTTTGTAAATCACGGTTATCATATTACAATTTATATGAATATTAATTGGAGCAACCTGTGTTTATGCGATTGAGTTTGTTGAGGGGAGACCGGGGCTCGTTGGACACCGGGGAGCGTATTTCGAAAAGCGTCCTCATTTCGTCTCCCTCATGGGGCTGAAATGGGGACGCATAAACCGATTAAAAATGCTTAGAAACACGTACCTAGTTCGTCAACTCGAGGAGACGTATTGGAGACGCTTTTCTTGCCAGATACGCAGTAAAATGATCGGTAAACCCGTCTCGATTTCGGCACCGATTACGAGGAATTACACAGATAGGGTAAAACGTTTTGACACGTTTAATTTAGGTTAGTTTATCTAGTATTACAGTACGCGGTTACGCATTAAAAATTATTGTTTTGAATAAGTAGACATTTTTAGTAGAAATAATGAACAAAGAGTGTTGCAAGAGCTTAATAAGTTCCATACTTATTTTCATACTTATTACCGATTTTTCTATGTTGCAATATGAAGGAGACGATAGTAAGAAATTTGTGATAAGTGACATTGCAGTGCAAATTAGTGCAAGGCGAAAGCTTCGATGAAAAATGTGAAATATTCATTAAACACTTCTCTGACAAAACAAAAACAAACTGGATAATGAAGAAGCGTGTTTCGAAAGGTTTTTGTTTTGAATTTTGCAAACGTTTCGTCTGTCAACATTCTCTAAGGAATAAAACAATAAATAAACGTAAAGGAGTTCTACGAAATTATAACTGCTTAGCAAATATTACCATTAAGTTTTGAAGAAAACAGTGTATACGAAAAAAAAATCTGTTCTGTTGAGAGGTGGATTAAATGTACGTATTGAGATAAATTTTTGCCATTCACACCGAATACAAGTCGCTCAAGCATACAATTTGCTGCGCTGTAATGAAGAAACAAAATCCCTATTTATTTCGTATTTTGAATCAGGAATGACACCGGCCTCGGCAAAAACATTCCATGAAATGCATATTGCCCAATCTATAGAAAAAGACCTTCTTATACATTTAGCAAATGCCCAGGTAAATCCGACTGACGCTCAAGTGAATTATTTGTGCAAAAAGTGGAGATTGCAAAACTATGGTGAGAGAGATACGACTAGCGCATTTGAGATAATCAAAAAAAAGCAGGCGAATAATAGTGATTTTGGACAATTACATTTACTAGAAAATCCTAACATCGTTGTAATTATTACGCCAATTATGAGAAGAGTCTTTCTTGCTGGATTAACAAAAGAAATCATATTTATTGATTCAAGTGGTTCGTGCGATCAGAGCAATACATGTGTGACATTTATTTTTGCCCCAACCAAAGTAGGAGCTGTGCCAGTAGCAGTGGCTTTGCATAATAGTCAAAGTGAGATTAATTATTTTTTAGTATTTAAAGCAGTTAAATAAAGTTTGGAAAAGTTAGGTGATGTGTCATTTGAGCCTAACGTTATAATGACAGATGACTCCACCGCAGAACGAAATGCACTCAAAACAGTTTTTCCAAATTCCACATTGCTGTTATGTATTTTCCACGTTACACAAGCTCTGTGGCGTTGGCTATGGTCAAGGGAGAATAATGTTGAGAAGGATGATCGTGAATTTATTATGAATAAATTTCGAGGTGTAATATTTGCAAAAACAGAACAAAATGCAACCGATTCTATGGAACATATTTTCTCACTTGATTTAATGAGCTATAATGAAAAATTAAATAAATATCTTCAAAATTTATGGAACCGCCGCGAAGAGTGGGCGTTAGCATTTCGCAGTGAACTTTCTAATAGAGGCCATAATACTAATAATTATTGTGAGGCCTCGATTCGCATTTTTAAAGATGTTGTACTCCAAGGATGTAAAGCTTTCAATATGTGAGCTCTAGTGGACTTTGTAACTAAAACATTCGAACTATATCACAAAAAAAGGTTAATTTCTTTTGCAAATTCAAGATCAAGAAAACTGACTCTAGCTTATGAAAAATTTTGTGATAAATCCAGAAACATTCAGGATATTTTCAAAATTAGTGACGATGTTTTTCATGTTAAAAGTGAAAAAAAAATTAAAAATATACTGTCGATTGTATAGATGCTACGTGTTCTTGTCCAAGGGGTATTAGCGGTAATTTTTGCAAACACATGTGTGCTGTTGAAGAGAAATATGGTGTAATTTTTAAAACCTCTTTGTTTTTAAGTGAGTTCGAAAAGGACTAGCACAACTGGGAGAGGACATTTCACCTTCATTCTTCGTTGACATGTCTGAGGGAAGTTGTGTACCCGCTGCAAGCTCTTCAGGACGTAATGAAGACCTTACGGAAGAACATGACATTTTTAATGGAAATCCCCAAATTCCACTTTTTATTAATAGTATCGGCTTGAAAGCAAAGGAGGATTACATTGACAACGTGGACAAAATTAATAATGAGTTCGAACGAATCGCCACAATTCTTACAAAAAGACATAAATGTTAATAATATGCAGAACATATCTAAGTTTGTCAAAGTGTTACAAAATCTGCAAACATCTTCACAAATCATGACATTAATGTGTGATAAATCAAAACTACGAAAAGCCCGCAAGATAAAAGTACAACCGACTGCTATAGCTCGAAGAAATATTACTGGTGGGAGGATGAAATCAGGTCGACCAAGCAATATTGAGATAAATGCAAGAAAACGGTTACACAATATATTAGTCAATATCGATTTGAATGAGCTGACCGCCAAAAAACATTAATAAAAATAAAATAGAGGGCGATCTTACCTTAGTTTTTGTTCATTTTTTTTTATTGGATTAGTTTTCTAATTCAACCATCTTGTATTTTCAATAATAAAAAGACACAACAATAGGCCAGGTTAAGTGTAATCACCCTGTATACAATAAATGAAATGAAACAAAATGTTCAAATATGTACCTGCAGAAGTTGTAACCTGTAGAAGTTGAACCTGTAGTTTAAGTTATTTAGTTAGAAACACTGTACCTATTATTTTGTTGAAAAATTTGTCGAAAATATTTTTCATGTTAATAAACCATACACATTATGTATTTATCTAATATTTTGGATTTAATAGGTAGAGGTATAATGAGTTTTCCACTGTTTAATTTATTTTTCTCTTATTATTTTTCAAAATAATGCCAATACAATTCAATGGTGAAAAAAGAATAATTTTCTAGCATTATAGATGAGATTTTCCAATTCTCTATCAAATCCCCCAATAGATATGTCATTTTTAAAATTCTAAAATTCGAATTTGAACCCATGGTATGCTAACAAACATTTAATTTGAACTTTTGAGAATTGAAAAAAAAATGTCGAATGTTTCTAGTTTCTGTTCTAAAGTCAAATTTTTTTCAGTTCTAAAGTCAAATTTGATACCATTATATTATGCTCTCAAAAAAAAGTTCCTAAGACTGTGAAATTGTCTTCACATTGTCTTCTGTGTACTTCACAATTAATTTTCAAAGTTTGAATAAATACGCCATGTTTAATTTTTTCCTTGTACCAGCGCGGCCGGGATGATACGTCGCAGGCGCCCAAGTGGACGCGACGGCCGACGCTAGCATGTCGACCGCGCACGCTGCTTTGTTAAAATTATTATGCATGTTTTTGCAGCTGTTGTTTGTGATTTTCAAAATGTCTGCTCCACATACCTGCTATAAATATTGTATTGTATTTTAATAAGTTGTACTTGTTGTTGTAATGTACATATCTTCTATGTCGAAAAACGCCTTAGACAAGGAAAATGGTTGGACCGGTATTAGCCTATATTTACAATGTTAACGCACATTTTTATAATCTGGAATGGCAGGGAGGAAGACCTACCAAATTTTCTTAGTTTCGTAAATTCCTTACACCCTAACATTTCATTCACAATCGAAGAAGAAAAAGATGGTTGTTTGTCTTTTCTTGCCTTCTAGTAAAGAAATGCAAAAATAAACTTATTTTTGAAATATATCGTAAGCCCACTACTACCGATAATGTAATTCAATACTCTTCAAATACTCCCTACTCATATAAATTTGCCTTATTTAATTCATTTTTCTATAGACTGTTTAATATCCCCTTGTCAAAAGAAGCTTTCGCGAAAGAATTGAATATTATAAAACATATTGCTCTCAACAACGGATTTCCCCTTCATTTAATAGACAAAATTTATTACAAATTTTTAAATAAATATAAATTGGCCTACAATATTGTTCATAATAACGACTCAATAAGTTCCTTTAGATCCTTGACCTTTTTTGGTTCTTCGTAATCTCCGTAAATTTAGTAAGATTCTTTAAAACCCTAAATGTAAAAATTGCGTTTAAGACAGTCAATAATTTAAAGAACCAATTGGTCAGTACAGTGGACAAAGCAAACATCCTTTCTAAATCGGGAATCTACTCTTTAAAATGTGACGATTGCCACGCAGTATACATTGGCCAGTCTGGAAGAAAAATCTCTACACGAATTAAAGAACACGTAGCGCTTTATGAAAAATTTAAAAATACCAATGTCAGTGATACCAAATCAGCGTGTGCGAATCATTTGCTGGCCTCTACTCATAATTTTTCTCCGGAGGTGGGAGCTTCATGAATGAATAAAGGTAAGAAGCTTGACCTTCTGGAGAAAATGGAAATTACAAAAGCTAAAAAGAGTCCTGTTCTCGTGTGTGTGAATGACGTGTTTACTTTTGAACCTAATTTATAACAATTTAATTAAGCTAAGTATCGTTTAACATTTTCTTTGTAGTCACTTTCTTCAATTTACATTGGCTAACGTGTTAAGTTGTTTTAGCATTAGGTCCTTATAGTCGATAGGTTTTACACTTATACTTCTAACCTTGTTGTACCGGGTTCGATTCTCGTTGAGTCTATATTTTGCGTTCCACTTTTTAATTTTTTACAATTATAACCTTAAAATTATTGTTTATTTATGTACTGTGAAGTGTGGATGGCTTCTAAAGATATTTTATTGTTTTATGTAAGTTTTTTGTTTAAGTAATATTTTTATTTTAGGCCTGATGATGCTCTAACTAGAGCGAAACAGGTGTAGCCTGTTTAATTACATGTTGTGAGACCGTGACTTTGTGTCTTTCTTTGTTTTTCGTCAAGTTTGGATGTTGGTCTCTCAGAGAATAATGGATGCGATTTTTGGATACATACCTAGATACAACCTGAGCTAATAAAAGCTTGTTAGAAAAAAGAAACTCCAACTCAAAAAATACCCATTTATATATATTAAACATATTCCTGTACAATAATAAGTCTTCGAGTACAAATTATAACACATTAAACACAACCCTAGTGCGTTATCAGATCAATACGGCACTGGTATTCGTATTGGTAAAAGTCCACTTTTGAAAGACCCCGCCCTTACACCGTTCAACTATTAACCCCTTCCCGTTTTCCACACCGTCGCTGCTCAAACATTTCCCGGTTTCCGGGTTGAAAATGGTCCCGTTTTTGTACAAAATCCAGTACTGTTCCCGTTTGTGTCCGTGGCATTCGGTCAGTCGCACCTCCTGCTCGTTCATTACTTCCGCACATACGTTTTCCTGAAATCGGTACAATTTCTATTAATTTTAACTTATGGTGTAGATATGTTATTGGTTTTGGCACCCAAGATCTGAATTGGCCAGACTTGTATATACAGGGTGTCCCGTTGAACTTCTAAAACCTTTTAACTGGGGTTAGTTAGGCCTTCCTAAGGGCTATCGAAATATGTCAATATGACCTTAGTGAAATGTTTACGGTTTTCGAATTTTAAAATTTTTTAAAGATTCTGACCAAATTTTTCCAAAAAATTGAAACTACCCAACTAGCAATTTTAGTTACGGCTACAACATTGTTTGACTATATTACTTTATTCAAGTAATAAATCTTACATAACAAAAAAATATCTTATAAGTTTAAATAACTGCCAAGTAAAAAATAGTAGTAAGAAATACGTAATATTAACTTAATACTTGACTATATAGTAATTATTACTTTGCGGTAACTCTGATGGTAGCTGATACCGCTTAGCGACCTGACCTAATTACTTTTACAACGTCGTTACTATAAAGTAGAAAATATTGGTCGGTGGGACGATTAAATGGGAACTTTTAAGTAAGCGCGATTACAAAGTTTCAAGTTCTTGCGACTACATAGGAACATCAAAATATTACCACGCAGTAATACACTTTGAAGTAATATTATGAGTAACAAGACCGAAATAGTTACCCTTATTTCTTGTTTAAAGTAATATTTACCACCTTGGCTATTAAAGCAAATTATCTTTAAGTAATTATTTCTACTATGCAGTAAAATATACTTTATAGTAGCATTTTTTTGAAATAATTTAGTTATTCCTAAGTCATTTTTACTTTGAAGTAACAAAAGAAACTTCTTGGTAACTCTAACAACAATTTGCCATATTTTTTTAAATTATTTGACTCTATTTTGTGAAAAGGTATTGCACGATTTTATGAATTTGCTAAAATCGGAATACTTTTACATTTTATGCAATTTTTATTAAATTATAAACTTCTTAGATTCATAGGAGTAAAGAGGAGTGAAAAAAATTATCTACCTTCTTTAAAAAATTAAATTTAAATATTTAGACTTGGTAAATTTTTTTATTAAAAGTCATTATTTTAATGAGGCGTTCTTTATTTTCGTCCTATATTGCCTATGTTTAACAATAAAATTTGCTTCGTTTACATTTTTCCACTCCGGTAAGCGATAATAATATCAGCTAAATTAAATACAATATGAAGTAGATTAACCCCGATACAACGCCATCACTTAGAATAAAGACGGACATATAAAATTATTTGTGTTGACAAAGAAAGAGAATCAAAATGTTTGCATAATATTGTCTCAGTAACTTCTTAGTAACTAGCACTGCACAATTACTACTTTATGACATCCCGAAAACCACTATGGGATGTTAAAAAGAAGTTTAAATTAAAATTACGTATTTGCTACAGCAAAATCATTCCCAATTTTGGTAAAAAAGTGGTAACAGAACGGTGCCTAAACGGTTCCCGCGACTAGTAACCACAACTTTAAAGTATTCTTTATAGTCGCGATTACGTAGCTGTTGCCAAAAATGCTAGTTGGGTACGCCAATGACAATATCTGTCTAACTATAATAACTTTAAAATATTGTCCAATCATGAAATGCCTTAGGACAGTGTTCACTTTTTCAAAGTTCTTCTTTACTGTGAAAAAAATATTATCAGTTAGAAAAATATCAATAATTTTTCACGGCTTTCGTAGATGCGTCTAAAGTTTGCAAAATCGTATTATTGGCTATAACTCATTTTTTTCAAATAGAACCAGGGTGGCTCATTACCATAATTAAAAATTGTATTATTTTACAAATAATTTGATACCAGACAATCGATATTTGGTAATTCTAATAAGTCTGAATTTTCAAAAAAAAAACAGTTAGCGCCGCATACCTACCTAGTTTTTCTCAATTAAAAAACCAAAAGATTGCTGTAAATTAATAAAATATTTATTTCCGTTTTAAATAGATTTTGTAGCGAGTTTTTAGCATTTAGTATTTGCGTAACATCTATTAAAAAAATCCAAAATTAACGATAAATTGGCCTCTCCAAGATGTTCAGGATCCAAATAAAGGCAATTTGCAAAATATTTAGTTAAATTCCAAATTTTAACTAAATATTTTGCAAATTGCCTTTATTTGGATCCTGAACATCTTGTAATAAGTTTAAACTACCATAATCGAGTTTAAAAATTCATTATCTCCAAAAAATAGTGTCTTACTCAACTCCTTGTCAATTTCTCAAAAAAAAAAAAAATTCCTTATTCACTACCGTACGTACCTTTCTAAGTTCTCCATGCCTACTTAAGGAAAAAAACTGGGACATGGCAAGGTACTGATGACACTGATAAAGACCCAACGGACCGACTTTATCGTCGGGCAACTGAAGATCGTCGAGGCACATGTCGAATTCGCTTTTCACTTGCCCGTAAGCGAACACGTTCTCGTCCGGCACGAACTTCTCCGGGTAAACGTTGTCCAAGTACCTAAAACCCGCAATAAAGTGTAATAAAACTTTAGTACACCTTAATTTTAAAGCGTAATTTTTTTTAGATCCTGGGAACAAAACTGTCCAAACTGCTGAAATCCATGCTCAGGAAATCCTCTATACTATTGTACAAAAAAATTATGGAAATACTTTGAGTAGCTTAAAGTAGTGTAGGACCAAAAATGTCTACTATTAAATAAAAATCTTGATACTCAAATTCGGTAACTCTTGGACCCTGGCTGACAAAAATTCTATTAACTCAAAAGTTTTTAAGGTATAAGGAACGTTCTCAGATGAAACTATTAGGAATTAAATGCTATTTCTTCGACTAAAGCTTTTTTAGCAATATTCTAATTATTTCCTGCAATTTTCCTAAGAGTAGTGGACATTTACTATGAAAGAAGGCAAAAAAATTAAAAACTACCATAACTTTCGGAATTTTTACACTCGAACGACGTTTTTACTTTTAAAACCATCCTGAGGAATCCGTCTATATGAACGTTAAACAAATATGAAAATATTTAGATTGGCTCCTAAGCTGCTAGGCACAAAAATGTCCTCTAAATTTAACTACTATTTCTTCTCTTAAGCCCCCTTTAAGAATATTTCAATTATTTTATCAAAATAATCCCATAATTGAATTTCTATTTACCATTTGAAACTTTTGCATCGCAGTTTTTGTCTGAGCTGTTTCCTGTGGGTGAGGTCGCCCACGATCGGATTATTTTCCAAATTCGATTGGTACATGAAAAACAGCCTTTTATAGTCGTCCATCCAGACGTGGGCCAATCGGGCGGTATTTATCCCGTGGGTGTCTTTGTTATCCGGGAACGAGTAGGGATGAAAGTCCCGAAAAATATGACCCACCCTGGAACAAGGCACCTGAAAATTAAAGGGAATCATTAAGGGAATCACTTTTTACTTTTTATTTTCATGCTTGTATTTATGGAAGACTTTACACTCTACTGGTAGGCTTTTAGACCAGTCAGATTAGATGGTAAATACCTATTGCTAGTTAAGTTAAAGTGTTTATTGATGAATTAAAATGTTGATTAGACTACTATTCAAAAGAAGTCCCTCACCTAAGGTATGGCATCCTGTTCTTTGGTTACTGTACTGCAACTCAGTAACATTCTCTTTAGAGCACTTTAAATAGAAATACTATTTTCCACTATGGAGAGCTCATGTATAATTTATTGCCTTTAACGATTCGCAACTTAAATAGACGATAATTTGATATTGTCATCAGTGGCGGCTCGCGCCCTGTAATCTAAGGTAGGCGACATATTATTATAACAGTGCGCACACCGAGTAGCCCGAGTTCCCCCTCCCCCCGCTTTTTCGGGATTTAAAAAAAAATTGTGGTGCCACGGCCACTTTTCATTAATAATTTACTAAAATTAAGAAAAAATAACGTTTTCGAAATCTTTAAAAAAAAATTACCTAAAAATATTTTTTTAAAATTTAGATTTCAATCAACAAAAAAAAATGCGGAAACAAAAAAAACAAAATGAAACACACCTTTACAAAGTTGTATGAATTTAAATTATGATCGTAATTTTTGTGTTATATCCATATTTCATTTAATTTCACTAAATCCTTAGATATATACACTACCTACTGTTATTGACAGATACCTACTATAAGATGCAAAGATGCAGTAAATATTCTTCTATATTATAAACAAATACAAATAAATTCATTTTTATTAACATAGATCTTTTTTACTTACTTACCAAAAATGCATGGTTATTTAATTATGCACCTTTGAGCTTATGTAGTTTTCTTCTTTTTAATACTATTTCTAAAAAAGATTAAAGTTGAATACTACTTAACTAAAAGATATCATAATATTCTTATACTTAACATAGATTTTGTTTTTAATTTTTGATTTTTTAAATTTTTTTTTGTTTTTTTTTTTAGTTGTAAAACAACTAATTTTAACAAAAATTTTATAAATAAGGTTCATTCTTCTGTCCCTTAAAAGTGCAAACCTACTTATTATTAAATCTGTAAAATTATCAGATCCCTGTAAAATGCAAAAGAGTTCCTTTTCGATGGAAATTAAAGCAAGTGATGATAAGCGCTCATCCTATTTTATTTCGGGAATATGTTTTTATGCGTTTAAGGCATGAAAAATGTCTTCCAACTGATGTACTTGTAATTGGTATTGTAGCAATAAGCGTAAAAGCTTGGAGAAATATTTCTTTAAGACCATTATCTATAAAATGTTTTAAAATCGACTCTACATTTAATGTTGTTAGTTCTTCATCGTGAAAAATTACACTTAACTCATTAATTAGTTGCTGTTTGTCAAAAATATTTTTATAAAGGTTGGTGACACTTGTAACTAAAGAAGTTGGAAAATTTTTCTTATACTCTTGGAACTTAGAAGAATCAACCAATGCAAAATAAGTTAACTGCGATAGATCTGCAAACCGAACATCTATTTGCGTCGAAATATTATCAATAATCTCATAAAATAAAATTCGCAAAGAAGACTTTTCATCCCCTTTGATAGTGTTTAATAATTTTATTCTTTTTGATGGTGTAGGATTATCCAAGCTATCTATCATATCGCCTGAAATTCTAATTTTTGCCTCTTCAAAAAATTGTTCGAAGGTTAATTCATTCCGCAAGGACTGTAGACCCTCTTTTGTTAAAAATGCCTATTTTTGACAATAAGCTATATCTAAAGACTTTTTTTGCAAAATACTAAATAGTGGATCCGTAATATCAAATACATTTTTGTAAGCCGCGGTTAAAAAAGAAAATTCTAAACCTTTCATAAATCTAAGATATCCCTTTGCCCCGTTAATTGACTCGGATGATGAAGATTGATCGTCAATAATTGTTTGAAAAACTTTTTTTAAGTCATTCCATTTTAAATCTAAAAGATGAACGATTTTTGAACGTGAAGCCCATCTGGTATCTACAGCAGTCGGTATCCTTTTTCCAACTATAGAGTCCAAAATAAATGTTCACTTTGCAGATTGATGGAAGAAGCCGGGAATTGAAGTTACGCTCGCAAAAAAAATTAGGCAATTTTTAATAGTTTTTGCTCCATTCTGTAGAACTAAGTTTAATCGGTGCGCACTGCAATGTGTAAATAAAGCTAATAGAGCATCGTCTTTAATTTTTTTTTGCAAACAATTTAACGAACCAGCCATTACGCTAGCGCCATCATAACATTGACCAACTAAATTTTTCTTAATCGAAAGGACTTAAAACAGAAGCAATTAATTCGTACATCGCGTCTGCCGTTCTATCTTAACTTACATCAAAAAATCCCAAAAATCTCTCTTTAATGTCACCAGATTGGTGACAGTTTACATATCTGACCGAAATAGCGCATTGTGATTTTTCTAAAATGTCAGTAGTGTCATAAACTTGTACAGAAAAAAATAATGCTTCTTTTATTTCTTTATGTATTGTCTCCAAAAGGTGTTCAGAGATACAACCTATTATATCGTTTTGGATAGTCTTAGACAAACCAGAAAAATTATTGCCTATTTTTTTTAAATGGTTTTGCATTTCGATATCACGTTTAATTAACAAGTTAAATGTTTCACGAAAATTGCCCGTTTTAAAAGAATCGGATTTTTCATTGTGGCCTCTAAAAGATAATTCTTGTTTTGCAAGATGACAAGTGACATCAATCAAATAGCTCAATAAATTTCTATTTTTTCCTACATCCTCGTTATAGGATTTTAAAAACAAAGAAGCCTGTATTTTTAATGCATCCTGTATAGTGCTACTATTTTTTTGCAAGCGCTTTAGACTAAGGTTTTGACGATTCATGTTTTTTTATGCTAGCTGACAGATTTTTTAAATCGCAAAAACCCTGAGACATCCAAACATTATTTCTATTACCTCCTAAAAGTATACAAGGCCAACAAAACAAACTTTGTTTAAAATAACTACCACATAACCATTGATGGGTTTCGAACCACTGGGTCTTAAAGGATCGCGAGAATGCTTGGCCTTGCTTTTTGTCAGGTTTTAAAATTAAAAGGGGGGGTGTAGGGTGACCAATAGAAATTATTTCCCTACGATCATTTTCATTTAGACGGGAAAATGGGGTTTCTTGTAAAGAACACATTACATCATGCACAGGGGTTTCGGCGAGATTATTGGCCATTCTAAAAAAAATAGTAAAAGGATCAAACAACTAGGGTAGGTATGCACCTCTACTTCTACAAAAATTACCTACTTTCTACTCTATATTATAATATTCTCAAAAATATACAACCCCTTAATAGGTACCTCTACTACCTCTACAAACTGTAATAGCACAATTATTATTCTAATATACTTATACTTATCTAATATAAACCAAATTCAAAATTCAATGGAGAAGCAACCATACGACGTACGACAGCAGAAAAATCTTTCAAAGCTGAAAGAAACGGAAGAAACCAGCCACAAACCGTTAATGAATAAAAACAAAACCCCCCCAAGAAAAATCTGGAATTATTTTCCTCCTATCATATTATTAGTATTAGTACCATCACCATCTTTATTGCTCCTATGTAGTTTTAAATAAGTGCAACAAAGTCGCCACAGCACAAAATCCCGCCCCACCATTGATTTTCCATTGAACGAGGGCTCATCTCATCCGTGCTTTAATTATCATACTGAAACTCACCCAATTGTACTAAAAATCAAATACGTTATAAAAATCGTAGTCATTGCTTGAACATTTACAACAAAACACCTAGACTGCCATGAAAAATGTACATTTTTAATATTTTTTACATTTAAGTAAGAAAACAGAATTTGTATTGCGTGCTAAATTTTTTTCCACTTGTGCTAGATTTAGTACAATCGTACTCTAAAATCACCAGCACTTTCCCCTTTATCGATCGACGAACGAGCGCTTCGAGCGAATTGACGAAGACGGTCGAAGGCGCCCGAATTGTCCGCCTAACAGTGCACTTTTTGTCGCATAGAATAATTTTGTTTCACGTCGGCCGCTGTAAGTTTTGTATGGGAGATTGCCGCCGTAGAGACCATTAAATACAGGCGGTTGGAAATATCGCCTTCCCATATATAATGTCGTATTCATTTGATTTTATGAGGCGAGTCGCTTTAGACTAGCTCAGGTTTCACGAAAGTGGCGATAGATGCATGCGTATTAACATTAGACTAGGAGGTTTATCAGATATTTTAATATTACATTAAAAAAAATGATTATATTATATAAATTATAATGGAAATTTTTTTTTAAATTTACAAGTGAATTTTATAAGGTAGGCGGCGCCTACCTTGCCTACCCTGACGAGCCGCCGCTGATTGTCATTAAAAAAGTTTTATTGAGATTTGCTAATTATTCTTTCACAGAATTTCTTGACCTCTCTATACTTATGTTGCAGAACCTTAATGACTTGTAATTTGCGTGCATGTATGTCTAGGTTAATTTTATTTTATTTGTACTATACCTCTAAGTACACTTTGTTATATGTTTATTGTAAATTTAGGAATTCTTTGTAAATTGTACAGCAAATTTGCATTTCAATAAACTTTTGACTTTGACTCTAACTAAATTTGAACATTTCTCTGGATCAACTTACCGTTTCTAGTCTCCCTCCGCACTGCCATATCCTAAAAGACATCTCCAAATTCTCGCCGCCCCACCCGTCCATTTGCTCATCGTAAGACCCAATATCCCAGAAAAACCTTCGATCCATGGCAAACAGGCCTCCGGCCATCGTAGGAGACTTTACGGGTGTCACTTTGCCACGATCGTTTTCATCCTGGATGTCGATCCAAGTGAAATGGCCTGACCATGAGAAACCACCCACTTGGAAACTCTGATCACCTAAAAACTTCCTACTTTAACAATTTCAATGGATAAAACTGGCCTGTACCATTGGTGGAGTAAGCCAAAGTATTCGCCTCGATAACATCAATTATAGGTACCAAAACGGCCGTACGATCCTCTTCTATCCTGGAAAGCAGCGGCTCAATCCAGTCTTTGGTTGCCTCGCAGTGGGCATCTAAAAAACACTCAAATAAACATAAACAATAACAACAATGAAACAAATCCTAACCTAAAAATATCAGTACATCTCCTTTGGCCTCCCTGGCCCCCTGAAGCCGGGCCCTTATAAGTCCCATCCTATGTTTGAGCCTTATCAGTTTCACATTGTAGTTTTTCAGCCTGGTTTCTAAATAGTAACTTAATAAATGCTTTAGTTTATCTGAAAATTTCACTCAAATTTTAATCAATTACTACTTGAATATTTAAAAGGATTCTTACCATCAGTGCTGCAATCATCCACCAAAATAATCTCTTCCAATAAATGACTGGGTGTTTGTAAAAGAACACTCCAAACAGTCCTTAGTATAACAGACATAAGTTCATTGTAAAATATCACAATTATAGATGCTTTTATTTTCGGCGAGTAGCTCAACTCTTTACACCTAAAATTGTACATTGTAAAAAATGATTTAAATATTTTCAAGGTTTTATTTACTTAGTGTTTCGTGGGTCCCTCAGTTTGCGGTCCAAGGGCATCCGGTCACTCAGTACTGTGTTCAAGGCGAATTTCTTTAAGGCCTTTTCTCCTGCCAGGGCATCTTCTCCGTCTAAGGCAGCCGGTTCACCCAAATAACCCAAACCTACAATTTGAATTTCAGAATAAGGCCTTTGACAGGGTTCAATACAGTTTTCTTATCAATAAGTTGCAGTCATTGGGAGTTTATTGGTTCGAAAGTTATTTGAACAGTGTAAAGATCAAAAATATTTAAATGTTTTAAAAACAGGAGATACCGTACAGAACTTGTTTTCATTCAAGGAAAGCGACCTACTTTCACTTGAACATGAAGTTGTTCATTAAGGCATTCATTAAGGCAACTGTAAGGTTAATGCTTAAAACATCATTTTATAAAAAAACAAATTGATCATTGGCTAAATATTGGAATGGCTGCACAAAATCTTGTAAACTTACAAAATCCTATATAGTAGTACTATGTAGGACCTAAGCTATTCTGTATAATGATAAATGCATAATCATGTTAAATATATATAAACACTTCTTTCTATCAAGTCGAGATCCGATCATATCGTGGACTACCTGAGATCCACCTGAAGCCCTTAATATATGGAAGCAAAAATTTGTTAGTATATTTAACAAAGTAGTTCAATTAATGGGATCGTTGGAGGGGTACATTTTTTCAACCCTTTTATATATACTAGGTATCTATATCAACCCGAGATCCAGTAAATATATGGTGAAACTCGAGATCCGACCTTGTATATCATTAAAGTCACCGCACAACGCGAGATCCAACGATGTTGCCAGATCAAATATTGCCATTTTGTAAAACAAAATTAGGTTTTGTTTATCTTTTATGTTTACCCATAAACTATTTCTGTATTAATACAAATGAAAACTATAGAAGAACGTAGAGTAGCAACGAAAAACTAAGAAGTAATCAAAGAGGTCTACACTGTGACGATAATGTAGCTTTGAACAAGTGATTTAGGACGATAATATAATAAATTAGGACGAAATGATTAAGGACAATATTTTAAAAACCTTTCGCTAATATTTTATATTTCATTACGGCTATAGGTAATATGTATTAGATAGGTGTACCACAATATCAAGGGAAGAGGTCGGATCCCATAAAAGTCTACGGATTTATGTTTTTTTTCTTAATGAAGGCAAAACTAATGTAGATGAAATGGAAAAATCAATGAAAATAGGTTTTTTCCACCATATATATATGTATAAATTTTTTTTTTAAATTAGTTAAATATATAAATCTCATAACTCTGTTATATTTTGGGTATTGGTTCATTTCTTTCATAGAATATTAGGTATAAGTCTTTATGCTCTACCGTCGAAATAAGGAAAGTTATTGGCTTAAATATAAAGTAAATTTATATGGCGAGTCATTTATTGACGTAGCTTGATTTTTCAATGTATTTATTACTCGTAAATTGACTTCTTCAGAATTTTCTTCTGATAATAAGTTATTCGCAAGATTTTAGATTAAATTTTCTTGAGTTAAATTTTTTTTCAATTATACTATAAAAATAATATTTTTCTCACAAAAAAATTGGTCAATCAGAATAAAAGAGATATCGAATCATGACTACTCTTGTTTTAGAAATTTTATGTATTGGAAATTACGTACTGAAAGTTAAAATAATTTAATTATTGCTAATATTAGTTATTAAATGTTATGATAATTACATGTGTAAAATATAAAAATACCTGAAAAGCTTCCGAAAACCTATTAATTTAACTTAATTTACCTATTTTCATCTTAAAGTAATAGAAAAAAAATTGTCACAATCGTTTGAAATATTTGCATTTTAAATAATATAGCCGGGATTTAGGGCGATCAATTTTCTACTCTAACAATACTTTTTTACACGTTTTCGAATTATCGAATTAAAATTGAAGTTGGTCTTTTATTATCCCACCGTCTTCGAGAAAATATATACTTTTCTGAGTAATTCAAAACATTATAATAATAGGCGTTAATAACTAATAGGCGTTATTGAGCATTTGAGTCAATTGAAGAAGTATTTCGCCACAATTTTGATGACGTCACAGAATGCAATTTGAGATTATCGACTTAGGTGTATTTCCAGTCCGGTCGAGTCGAGATTATTACACGGCATAAGGTTTTGGGGTTTGTGTAGTCAGCACTCTCTTCTTGGTTTTTCAAAAGTGTGTTAGTTAGTTTTACGGAGAAGATTTTGTATAGTGCTGCTAATTTAGTATTGCAAATGTCCCATTCTACCTTAATTAAGAAATCAAAATTAAAATCTATAATCATTTGCTATTGAACTTTTCTCTTTTCTTTCAGCTATTTCGGAAGAGAGTCTGCAATTTTCTTCTTGGTAGTGTTTACAATAATCTGAATGAGTTTTATTGTGATAACGTTTAAATATGATTGATTCCTTTGAAATGTTTGTATTTTTATTATTTTAATTAATTTTAACACCTTTAAGCATTTTTTAAATCAATTTTTTATCTCAAAACTTCAGTCTACTTATTTTCAATGGATTTATACTATGTGTGCTTTTGTCTAGCTTGTAGATATGTTTCGATTTTGCCAGGGCTTAGTTTTTTAATAGGCAAGAGAGGATACCTTCTGCTGACCGAGCAAAATCGAGGTTGTTATTTTTAATTAGATTACAAAATACAAGAAAGATATTCATATTAATTACATTGCTACTGACTTACAGGTGCTCTATTCAAATATTTAGACTTCAAAATTATTCGAACTTCGTTGTATGTTCGAGTTTCCTCATCGCAGCCAAGGATAATTATTGTTTCAATTTTCTGTCTTGGTTTAGTGTATTGTAAATATTTCCAATTAACAATCCAGTTGAATTTTTTTAAATAATTAACACTTATTAAAAGATTATATATACAAGTATTTACAGGTAATTGAAATAATTGATTATATAGCGCATTCACGATCAAAGGAGCAATTTTGAATAAATAAATGAAATTTTATACAAGGTGCCAAGTAGAAACTAAGGCGTCACCCTTCATTTTTCTAAATCGAATATCATGATGTTTTACAATTCTATGATATATTTTGAATACTTTTTGTATAGCATACCATATGTCTAAAGAAACATAAGACATTAAAAAATAATAATTAATTCTAGATTTATTGCGACCAATATTTAATTTGTTGTCCATTTGATTCAATATGTCCTTTGCAATGAAAATTTTGATTACAGGGTGTCTCAAGTAGAATGTATATAACATTAATTTTTATGTGATTTCTTAGAAAGTAAAAAGACCTTATTATTTTCGAACAATTTCCAATTTTAGAACCTACTTGATTACAGTTTCTCATGCATTTGTGATTAAAATGTTCATATTAGTTGTTATTTCACGCATCATTTTTTAATAAAATGCATTTTACTAAGAGTGAACGAATTGAAAGACTCATGATGATTGGTTTTGGAGACCGGGTGCGTAGACAACAAGAAGTCTGTAATCTATATAATGCAACTCTTGATGATCGTTCTACAATTACTAGATCCGCCGTTAGCAAAATTGAATCAAAATTTAGGGAACACGGCCATGTAAGAAATGTATCTAAAGCAAAACCTTCAAAAGTATGTGAAGATGCTACGCTAAATGTTCTATTAGAAATGGAGAATAATCCCCAGCAATTAGTACAATTTCCAGAAACTGGAATTTAGCAGTAGAATTAGTGGCAAGAATACTTCGGGTAAATAAATATCATCCTTGAATCATGAATCGTTAAAAGACCATTTTGACCGTCGAGTGCAGATTTGTGAATAGATTCTTGGGACTAACAATGACAATGAAAATCTCATTTAAAATATTATTTTTTCTGATAAGGCCACCTTTACGTTAAATAGACACGTTAACAGGAAAAATTGCAGATATTGGGCAATCGAATCCTGATTTGACCCAACAATATCACACATAGTGCCCTCATAAATTTAATATGTGGGCAAGTATTGTGAAATATCGAATCTTTGGACCCTTTTTTTTCAAAGATACATTAAACGGAAAGCGCTACTTAGACTTTCTATAGTTTGGACTTATCCCTGCTTCAGTTGTTTTATTCCTTGATCCACAAGAGGCTGACATACCTAGTAACGAGCGAGATATGGTTTTAACAAGACGGGGGGCACCTCCTCACTTTGCCATTGTTGTTCGATAATTTCTGGATGCAACTTTTTCTAACTTTAGGTGGCCACCAAGGTCACCCGATGTAACCCCATTAGATTTTTTTATAGGGCTATTTGAAGTCCCAACTTGATGTGAATAGATCAAATAAAATATAAAGCCTTGAACAAGAAATGAGACTAATCGATCAAAAATGCATTGAATTGACAAAAAATTGAACATTAGTTGAAATAAATAATATATAAAGTTTTATTTCTTAATGTGGTATGTTTCACTAGTCTATTACTTCAAATTTCACAAACCGCTGACTTTTATGGTGTGCTATACAAAAAGTATTCAGGGAATATCGTAGAATTGTAAAATGGGTATTCCATTAAAAAAAAATAATGTTGACGCCATTGTTTCTACTTGAGGTACCCTGTATAGAAAATATTTATTGTAAAAAACGCGCAAGCGACAATGTTAATCGACGTGCCCGAAAAATAAAAGAAAAAAAAAACACCTGAATTTTAAATGAATTTGGTATTTTCATCGTGAATGAACTATACCTATACATAAATAATTATAATTGGTTTAAAATTATGTTAATAGCGGCCACTTCCAGCATTTAATAAAATAAATTTTAAGAATGTGCAATAACATTTTTTAATTTCTGTTGCAATAAAGTATTATAATTAATATTGAAACATAATTATTTCGTAAACAGTTGAAGATAGGTAAAGGATATTATTTATAAAACATGTACATAATTATTCGGTGAATTTCAAAATATACCAGAGGTTTCATTAAAGAAAAAAAATTCTCTCAAACTTGTTCAAAATATGTTCGATTCCAAAATACAATTCACGTTACCTAAAAGAATTATAAGATTTTTATATCTTTGTTTATTAACTTACAAACTTAATAATAAGTTGAATCAGATAGATATTCATGTTTATGTTTTGTATTTTTTTAAAGACTTAATATCTTTGTTCTAAAAGGACTTATCTCTTTCTTGCTACGTATACAAATATCGTGAGAATCGAATATGGTCAGAAATGCAACTGGGCAAACAAACAGGCTCGTGATCTCAGCTTGTGGAGAAAATATACTCATTTTAAATATCCACTGTGAGTCAGCGTAGCGTGATTCCTTTTTAAAACAATGTTAACATGTTTCAATACAGGGTCTACTCGATAAAGCATCGGCATTTTGGTGATATTCGCCTTTCCTATGTTCTATTGTAAAGTCATACTCTTGTAATCGTTGAACCCACCTAGCTATTTGTTCTTCGGGGTTTTTAAACTGAAACAGCCATTTTAACGAAGCATGGTCAGTTCTAAGGATAAATCGTTGACCATGCAAATATTTATGGAAATGTTCAATAGCTTTTACTGCTGCCAATAGCTCTCGTCTGATGGTGACACAATAGTTTCTTTCTGGTTTTGATAACGTTTCACTGAAATAAGGTATCACTTGCTCGCCATCTTCATATTTTTGTGATAGAACGGCCCCAATTCCAACATTACTTGCATCAGTATTCAAAATAAAAGTTTGTCCAGAAATCGGATATGTTAAAATTGGAGATGTGCATAGTGCTATTTTTAACCGTTGAAATGCTTCTTCACAGTCTGTTGACCAACTAAATACCATTTTGTCCTCCGTGAGCTTATGTAGAGGCTTTGCAAGAATAGCGAAATTTCTTACAAATCTTCTGTAATAGGTACAAAGGCCCAGAAAGCTTCTTAACTGGTGTTTGTCAGTGGGTCGATTGTCTCTACTTTATCTGGATCAGTCTTGACACCTTTTTCTGATATTACATGGCCAAGGTATCGAACTTCTTTTTTGAAATAAGCAACATTTTTTAGGACTTAGCTTCAGGTTGGCCTCTCGCAGTTTAACAAATACCTTTTGAATATTCTTTAAATGATCTTCAAATGTTTTTCCCAGTATGATGACGTTATCCAGATAAACTTAACATGATTCCCAAGTCATTCCACGTAAAACTGTTTCCATAAGTCTCTCAAAGGTAGCTGGAGCATTGCAGAGTCCAAAGGGCATTACTGTAAACTGCCTGTTCCAGTCGAGAATGCGGTCCTTTCCTTATCTTCTGGATGCATCTTTACCTGCCAGTATCCACTCTTTAGATCGAGTGTTGAGAACCATTGTGAACCTGATAGCGTGTCCAGGGTGTCGTCAATTCTTGGTAGGGGATAACTGTCTTTCCTGGTAATGTCATTCAGTCGCCGATAGTCTACATAAAATCTAGTGGATCCATCCTTTTTCTTCACTAGCACAACTGGAGATGTCCAAGGACTCTGAGAAGGTTCTATCACTCCTTGTGTCCTCATTTCTTGAAGCATTGAGGAAACCTGTCCTTGTTTAGCTATCGGAATTCTTCGAGGTGCTTAATCGGTGTGTTTAATCGGAGCATTGTCTCCAGTGTTAATTCGATGCTGCACCAAATCAGTTCTTCCCAGGTCATTATCGTGCAAGGAAAACACATCTTCATTTTCTTCAAGAAGACGTCGCAATTTACTACACTGGTCTATGGTTAAATTGGTAGAAGATTCTTCAAATAGGTTTTGTAAACATACAGGAAAAGGTCTGTTTGAATAACGACTTCTATCAGCATTTTTCATGACTGCCACTACTTCAGAGCATACGCCAATGTTCTCTCCTTGTTTCAGGTGTTGATCATATCCTTTTAAATTTACCATTCGAACCAAAACAGTAGATTTCTCCTGCGTAGATAACGTCTTGGCTGGAAAAATTCCTTGACCATATAGTTTGCAGTTTTCCATGGGCTCAATCAAAACAGTTTCTCCCTCTTTTCCTCCAGTTGTAGCATTAACCACCACCTCTGAATTTCCTGGTATAGTAACATCCTTGAATAACTTAACGACTCTGGTATTTACTTTATCTTCATATAGGTGGTGCATAACAATTTCTTCACTTCTCGTCGTCAATATCCGGTTATATACATCCATTTTAAACTGCTGAGCATTCATCACATCTAATCCTAATATGACATCATCCATGATTTCTGCCACTAGTACTGGCTGTTGGAATGTTGTTAAGCCAATGGTGACTGTAGCTTCATGCCATCCAAGAATTGGGATCCTTTTTCCATTTGCAGACTCCAGAATTAAATTGGGTGGTGCTGAAAGCCTACAGTGTGCTACGATGTTCGGCTTCACGATAGTATGACTTGATCCTGTATCCACTACCATCTCACATTCACGGCCGCATATTTTTCCCGGTACTACCAAGCTCTGTCCAGGATGTGGCAGCCAGTTTAGTCTTATACGTGGGGCTTGGTAGCACCCAGCCAGCTTGAAGTTGAAGTTTTCCTGGTTCCTTGGATCTCTTAAAGGCTTGGGGCATTGACGTTTAAGGTGCCCCTCCTCATTGCAATTCCAGCATTGCAATGGTCTTTTAGTCTAATAATGATTCAATTTGATTGATGAATTCACTTTCCGAAATTATGATTTGTCTTATTCGTGTCTGCCTTCTAGTTGCTTGAAAACCTGCCTCATACTCTAGTCCATGGGCCAAAGCTTCTGATATACTTTTATGATGAGCCATCCTTAGAGCGTGGTTACTATCTGGATCTCGAACTCCGTCAATAAAACAATTTATAGAAATTTGTTCTCGGAACTCTGTTGGGGCTGAAGGGTAAGCCAGATTTACTAATCGAGCAACATCGGCCTCAAACTGTTGGAGTCGTTCCTCGGGTTGTTGCCTTCTAGATTTCAATTGAGCCTGGTACACTTGTTGTAGATCGCCGTATATAACCTTTAAGGTACGCACCAGTACGTCGAAATTGAGCTGATCCTCAGCATACTCCATGCTTCTTTGCCGTCGAATTTTGGTGGCTTTACTTTCATCATTGTTTGCATTCCAGGATCGGAATGAAGAGGAGTCCGTTTTACTTTCATCTCTTCTTCATCGAGACAGACATGACGCCTCGGCAGCGCAATGAGCTTATGGCAGCCAGATCGGAGTTAAAGCAGCGCAAAGAGGAAGGAGAAAATAATCTTTATATAAGATACATCAATGGTTCCCCCAGAATTGTAGCAAAAAACTAGATTCGCCTTTATTTTCACATGCTAGTGATGCCCACTTAACTTGTTTTTATCAAAATGTTCGTGGTCTTAACACTAAAACTGAGACTTTTTTTCTTGCCGCCATTGCTCAGGATTTTCACACCATATGCATCACCGAGACATGGTTGAGGCCAGAGATATCTAGTGGTGAAATATTTCCAAAAACTTATGATGTTTACCGGTCGGACCGAAAATTTGAATCCGTAATTGCCACACGAGGTGGCGGAGTTCTCTGTGGAGTTTCTAAAGACATTGTGTCTGAAAAAATTAGTTTGTCTGATTTTTGCAACAGTATTGCGCCCTCTATCGATGTTGTTGGCTGTAAATTTACTATTAGGTTACAGATATTTTACATGATTGTTTTGTACATCCCACCATCTATCACATCTGTAATTTTCAAGCAATTTCTAGATCAGTTTACACTTTTAATATCAAAGCTAAACCATAATGTAATAATAGTGGGCGATTTTAACGTGTCTGATTTCTCTATTAACTCACCTACAGGTAATCATGTTAGTCAGAAGTCTATTGCTGTGAATAATTTTGCTAACACTTTTAATCTTGTTCAGTGTAATCACATCCTAAACTATAATAACAGACTATTGGATCTTGTTTTATCTAACTTCACCTGTACTGTTTCGCGTAGTGACGTGCCTTTTGTCTTGGAGGATTTGCATCACCCTGCACTGGAAATTGATTTTACCGTCTCAGGCCAACGTATCCATAATTTTCAGCTTAATAAAAACTTATCTCATTCTTTTAATTTTAGAAAGGCCAACTTCCATCTCCTTTATGACTCGATCCTTGAAGCTGACTGGTCTACTGTGTATTTATCCTCTAACGTTAATGATGCATGTGGAGCCTTATATGATATATTGAATGGCATATTTGCCGCACACATTCCTCTTAAGCAGCAACGTAAAAGAAGATTTCCAAATTATTATTCTCGAGAATTGATTAGGAACATTTATAGGAAAGAAAAGGCTTTCAGGGACTTTAAAATGTACAATTGTCCATTCTTTCAAAATAAATTCCATTCTCTTAGACGCCTTATCAAACTACAAATACGCAATGAATATAAGTTGTATATATCAGACACCGAAAGGAATATTTCTTTGGACCCATCTAGCTTTTGGAATTTTATTGGTTCTAAGAAGGCTGGCACCAGGATTCCTGGTATGATCAGGCTACCCGATGACGTGGTAATAAAAGACCCACAAGACATAGTTGATGCTTTTGCACTGTTCTTTGGTGAGGCATTTATACAATCAAATTTCATTAACCATTCGTCGACGTCTGATAATGTGCCCCACTTTGACATTGCCAACGTTGATGCTTCCCAGATTATTTTGGCCAGTAAAAAACTCAAAAATAAGTTAACATCTGGTGTAGACGGTGTGCCTAGCTTCTTGGTTAAAGATTGCATTGGTGTCCTGGCAGATCCGCTGACTTACATTTTCAACTTAATACTGTCAACAGAACAAATCCCTGAAATTTGGAAGACTGCTAAAATAATACCTATTTTAAAAGCTGGGGACTCTGATTTAATCATGAACTACAGGCCAATCTCATTACTCTGTAACTTCTCAAAACTTTTCGAAATTATCCTGAATCGGTCGCTATTTAGTCACGCAAAAGAACTCATCTCTGTAGACCAGCATGGATTTTTTAGCGGGCGATCTTGTGTTACTAACTTATCCTGTCTGTCTAGCCACATCTGTGAATCACTTGATGTTAATACTCAAGTCGATGTTATTTATACCGACTTCGCCTTTGATCGAATAGATCACTATATTTTGCTGCATAAATTAACTCAGTATGGTTTTTCAGGGAGATTATTTAATTTATTTCATTCCTACTTGATTGGTAGATCTCAATATGTTGAATATGAGGGCTTTAAATCGAAACTTTTTAACGTAACGTCGGGTGTGCCACAGGGCTCGAACCTGGGTCCGCTCCTGTTTAGTTTTTTTATAAATGACTTGATTGAGTCACTCACTTGTCATAGTCTGGCTTTTGCCGATGATTTGAAGCTATATTTAAATGTATATGGTTTGGAGGATTGTGTTTTTCTTCAGAACTGTCTAAATACATTGGAGGTATGGTGTGCTGTTAACAGGTTAGGCTTGAATGCGGCTAAGTGTAGTGTGGTTTTTTAATTACTTTATTAATGATACTATTTTGAGTAGATTAGAGCAAATTACTGATCTTGGTATAACCTTTGACTCTGAATTTACATTCGTTCCACACTTCAATAACATAGTCAAGTCAGCCCTGAGAAGGCTTGGGTTCATAATTAGAAGTTCTCAGAGTTTTACTTTGGAGTCTACATTAAAACTGCTTTTCTGTTGCTTTGTGAGATCAAAACTGGAGTTTGGCTGCATTATATGGAACCCGCTCTATCAGAATCATGTTGGTCTCCTTGAATCTGTTCAGCGCAGATTTGCTAAGTTTTTAGCCTTCAGGCAGGATGGCATATATCCGGTAAGAGGGTTTGATCATCGGCAACTCTTGGAACGCTTCAATCTACATCCATTACATCTCAGAAGAATGATCTTCTCTGTAAAATTCCTGCATGGGTTACTGAATGGATTCATTGATAGTCCTGTACTTCTTTCTGGTGTACGTTTCATGGTGCCTAGGCTTAATGCTAGACATCCCCTAACATTCTTTCTGCCAAGGCCTCATACTAACATCCTGTTGAAATCGCCACTATATACAATATGCGCTATATTTAATCGGATCTGTCACATGTGCGATATAAATTTCTCTCCGGTTCATGTGATTGTCGATATCTTGGTGGATCATTACTCTTGGGATTAAGACCCATGTGTTTAAGTTATAGTTAGTAGGTATATTGCAGTTAATTTAATTTAATTTAATTTTGTTGAATATGTGATTATCTTGTTAAACTTTTATAATTGGGTTTTTATATCATATTAATAGTTATTTGTTCTAATTCTTTGGATAACTTTTGAGAATTTTTTTTTTTTTTTTTTTTTTTTTTTTTTTTTATTAATCATTTTGGTTATATTATAACAATTTTTAACTTAATTATATTCAATAATAATAGTTAACAGTCATTGTTTTTAACATACACCTAGATGTTGTAACATCTGTTTGTGTATGCTGAGAAATCACAAAATTTTAGTAATAATATAAAATATAACTAACCATAATCTACAACTAAACAAAAATTCTCCAATAAAATTTCCCTTCCCAAAACTATTTAAAAAAATTAAATTTATCTATATTTGAATAAATAAACTTTCTACAGACCTTACTAAAGTTTTTAATATTATTTATATTTTTTAAGCTGTTTGGTAAGATGTTATAAAATTTCGGGGACAAGTATCCTAAAAATCGTTGCCCTATAGTTTTTTTTATGTTTGGTATTTTTAGGTGTCTGTTTATATTATTTCGGGTTGTGTAGGAATGACTAACATAATTCTTGATTTTTTCTGATTTATGTGTATAAATGCATGTTGACAATATGTAAATTGAGCGTATATTAAAAATTTCTTCAGAATATAATTGTTGTGTAGGAAATCTTTTTTGTTTTTTGTATATAACTTTTAAAATAAAGTTTTGTACTACATTAAGTTGTTTTAAACAATTCTTGTATAGACCTCCCCAGACAATCACCCCATACCTTAACAAGGACTCAACCAAGGATTTATAAATTAAAATTAGTAGTTTTTCATTTAAGATATTTCTCAAAATATGAAATCGATAAATAAGTTTACGGATGTTTTGTGTTAATTTTAGAATGTGTTGGTCCCATTTTAAATGTTTATCCACAATGATACCCAGATATTTAGTAAATGAAACTTCCTTGATATCAATTAATTCAAGTTTAATTTGTTGAAAGCTGGGGCGATTAGCAGCTGTTATAGAAAATGCAATATAGTTTGTTTTTTGACTATTGAGACTTAATTTAAAAGAATCCAGCCAGTTCTTGACTGTTGCTAGACCAAGTTCTGCAGTTTTTTTTGTGTCTCCCCAAGAAATTCCGTGAAACACCGCAACCGTGTCATCTGCATATGATATCAGTGACCCGTCATGAATTTTAAGATTGGTAAGAGCGTTAATATAAGTTATAAAGAGTATAGGTCCAATAACTGTTCCTTGTGGAATTCCAATTTTTATATAAGATGGTTCACTAATCTCATTATTTATTTTTAAAGACTGTTTTCTGTCCCCCAAGTAACTTTCAAAGACCCTTGACACTGGACCTCTAATACCATAAGATCTTAAAGTATCTAGCAAAAGCTCATGCGGTACAGTGTCAAAGGCCCTTGCTAGGTCCAGAAACACTGCCAAACACTTTCTATCACCATCAAAAGCCTGATTCACTCGCTTTGTTAATTCGCAGACAGCATCGGATGCGCTGAGCCCCCCAATGAAACCAAACTGATTTTGTGTTAATATGTTATTTTTTTGTAAATAGTCAATAAGTCTATCTTTCAAACATTTCTCGAAGAGCTTGGAAAAATTATTGATCACACTTATAGGACGATAGTTACCTATTTCACATTTATCACCTGATTTATATATTGGAGTGATTATTGATACTTTAAATTGAGTAGGTACTGTTCCTGTTTTAAATATTAGGTTGATAATGTGAACCAATGGTTCAATAAGGTAAATATGAAATTTTTTTATAAATTTTGAGCTAATAGTATCTATCCCAGGTGCTGAATTGTTTTTTAACGAAAAAATATGTTTAATTATTTCATTCCTATTAGTTGGTTTTAGAAACATTGAAGATACACTGTTATGATTAATTTTGAATTGTTTTTTTGGTTTTTTTATTTGGTTTTGCATATTTACTCCTACGTTTATAAAATACTGATTACAAAAGTTTGCCATGTCTTTGTTATTTGAAAATTCTTTGTTATTATTTTTTATTTTTATTATGTCATTTCCTTTAGTAGTAATTTGATTTGTAACCTCATTTATAACCTTATACATTTTGCTCATATTATTCTTAGATTCCTCAATTTTTGTTTTGTAATAGTCATTTTTACATTTATTTATTATTTTACCCAATGAGTTTCTGTATGTTTTAAATTGTTGTTCTTTTTCCAAACTATAATTTTTATTCAATTTTCTTTTCATTTTGTCCCTATTTTTTATTGAACATATAATAGCAGCAGTTATCCAAGGTTTTATTTTTTTAATTATTTTTTGTTTTAATATTTTTGTCTCTTCACAGCTTTGTATAATATGTTCGACAACATTATAAAAAATTTTGGTTGCAATTTCGACATCATTAATATTTAAGATAGTGTTTTCCCAATTTTGTTTTATAAGTAAATCTTTTGCCTTCTCATTGTTTAATATTTTTATAGTTTTAATTTTTATATTATTGGAAACATTACCTGCCCGAACCTCGTCTCTAGCAAAATTAAGCAACACAGGATAGTGATCGGTAACGTCAGTTTCCAAAATAAAAGAAAGATGTTTATTTTTGTTTTCCAAAAATTTTTTTTTAAGGAAAATGTGGTCAATACAGGTCCTTGATGTTAATGTGACCCGTGTAGGACCAGTTATAAGGGAGTAGAATCCGTAAGACATCAAGAGAGCTAGGTAGTTATTTGTATCAGCTGAATTTTCAGATAGAGTATTTATGTTTATATCTCCCAGAAGTATTTCTGTTTGCTGATTACATTCACGTAATAAATAATTTTCCAGGTCATCGAGAAAAGACGATACTACCGTCGAGGGAGGTCTATATATACACGTTATGCCATATTGTATATCAGTTATAGCTAAAGTTATCCTAATCAAAGTAATTCCCGACCTAATTAGTTTTATATTTTCTACTTTGTTTATGTTTAAATTATTTTTTATATAAACAACCACCCCATCATTCTGGTTACAGTCTCCCCCATTATAATACATTTTAAAGCCCTCTATATTAAATTCATTACCAACCAATTGCCATGTTTCACCCAAAACAATAATGTCGCAGGATATTAAATTATATGTTTGTAGAAAAACTATCATTTGATCAAAATTTTTTTTTAAACTTCTTATGTTAAAATGAATGATATTTAAGAGTTTGGAACCTATGTTAATTTTTTTTGCTTACATAATCACAGTCCGTACTTTGTTGATCCGCATTATCTAAAACGTCCAGTTCTTGTAGCACTTCTACCTCTTGCCTATTATTTGCCATAACTTCCATCATAGTCAATTTTGTTTTTCAAAAGCGTGATTTGATGTTCAAAAGACGGACAAGTTTTGTCGTTTGCGGCATGATTTATATTGTGCTCCAAATTAAACTTTGCGTTTGCATGAATACAATTGATGCATTTTTTTTGGTTTTTTGGGCACTCCTTAACTGCGTGTTTCTCCGAACAATACTCACAAAAGACCTCATTCGGACATTCCGTATTTTTGTGAAAAAATCCTTGGCATTTAAAACATCTGGGTACACTTATATCTTCAAATACTGGGTAACGCTGCCATCCTATATATAGTTTCTTTACTGCAATTAACTTATGAAATAATTTGGCTGAACAATTTCCGTAGATAGTATAAGAATCTTTTTTTTTATTGAGTTTAAAGAAAGTTATTTCTAGGTGGTCCATTGCTTCAATAAAATGATTTTGTTCCCGGATTCTGGCCTCTACAAATTCACTATTTAAATCGCCTTTATCATTTATTTTATAGTCAATTATCTTGAAGCGGGGATTTCTTAGTTTTGTCACCTCTATGTTGTAGCCATTCAATTTTTCTTCTGCTTCCTTTTTAAGTATATCTATATCATTTTTTCCCTGGCATTTAACTAGAATATAGCCGTTTTTTGTACTTTTTATACTATTTACACTAATCTTTAATTCGGCAGGATTTATCTTCTTTCTCAAGTCTTCCTTTATTTTTTCAATGTTCTGGTGTTTTTTTGGCCTAATAATAAGGCTAGGAATATTTGTTTGTTTTTGATAATTTAATGGCTTTTTAAGGATATCACTGTATTGTAAGGAATTTAATACATGAGCTTCACTTTTACTGGATTCAAGACTTTCTATTTTTTGTTGTAGTAGGGCAATTATTTTTTCTTTGCTTTCTATTATTTTATTTTTATCCTCTATTGTTCCTTGAAGAAGTTTGTGAGGTTTAAATCTTTGACATTCAGTGCAATCAAATCTTAAAATTCTCTCACCTTTTAGTTCTAGGACCTTCACTTCCGATGCTGACAAATTCCCACAATTCTTACATATTTCTTTTCTGCATGTGTCACATTGGAAAAGTGGTTTAATTTTAGTTTTACACACATCACACTCCATTTTTAATCAGCTTTTTATTTTTCGTAAAGTTCAGTAGTAAAAAAAAAAAAAAATTGCTAGGCGCGGCAACACCAACAAGCCAAACTAATTTTTAAATTGATATTCCCTTATTTTTGTTTGCAGTTGAGCCCACTGTAAATAGGGACATTAAGGGACCTAATTTTTCAGGCTATTCTCAGTTGTGATTGTCTGGAACGGCAACACTGTTACTCTATAATTGTACTAGAAATTGTACAATTACAACTCAACTGAACAACCACAATAATACAGTCCGAAAACAGGCCCAGGAGCCTAGCAGAAACACCTGCATACCATATTTATCTGGGCAATCCGGTCAACAATGGAAAGAATTTTAGCACGATACACACTTTAACTGGCCATCAAGCTTCTTTTGTGAATATTAAAGAGCACAAATGCACAATTTGCTTATCAACACTTCCACTAAAACTGCCGACTTTCAAATTTCCAATGATGTAATACTCAGACATTAAAACTTACTGTGAGTGCAGGAAAAGCACAAAATATGGAGAGCAAAATATATGTGTTCAAAACATTAGGAATTCTCGAGAGTGTGAGAGTGAGAGACTCTGAGAATGTGACTTTACTTTACTCTTTTTCTTTTCTTTTCATTCTTTTAGGTTTGTTTGTGTGTGTTTTTTTTAACTATATTTTTCATTGTTTTGCAACTGTTTCCTGTTATTGGGCAAGTTGCCTGTTGGAAATAAAGGCTTATTATTATCTCTAGTTCTTGGATCTTTTTTTGTACTTGCCCCAATTCTACTTCTACTGTTGCTTCAAAGTTAGTCATTAATTGTTTCTGATTCTTCTCCAGATCTTCTTTAAGTTGTAAAACTCGTTCCTTTTGCTCCCTTTTAAGATTATCTTTTAAATTAAGTAAGTTATTTTTCATGGTCCTTATCAGGTCTTCATTTCCTTCCTCCCTCTAACACTGGTCATATGACTCGTCAGGTTAACGATTTTCCCTTACCAATCCCTACATCCTCCCTCACCAAGAACTCACTTATATACCTTAGCAAAAAAATTTACAACCATGTTCCTCTATGTATCAGACAAATTTTAGACGTTAAGAGATTCAAAAAGGAATTAAAATCACTTTTATTATCCAGGGCATATTATAGCCTTGACGATTTTTTTAATGATACCTTTTAACCTGTGCTCTGACATCATTTTAGTGTTTTAGTTTTGTTTCCTGTTAAATAATTTAATTTACTTCTTCTAAATTCTGTTTTATTGACAGCTTTACTTATTTTTTAATGTTTAATTTTTTTTTAAAATTTTTTTAATTTATCTAAAAGATGCTTTTTTTTTTCTCAATCTGTTTTGTTATGATTAATTTTGGTAATGTGTGTAAATTTTATGGTAAAGTGTTTTAGATGTTATGTTTGTTTGAAATTTGAAATTTAAAGTGAATTTGGAATTTTTTAGTTTTTAGGATGCTTGTACACAAGATTTTGTTGTCTTACGTAATATAGCACATTTTCTTTCTTTCTTTCTTTCAGGTCAGATTTAATTGTCTTTAGTAAATCTTCCTGTTTCTTGTCTCGCTCTTCTTGTTCTTCCCTCTGTTTGCGGTCTCGTTCTTCTTGTTGTGCCTTCTGTTTACGGTCTCGTTCTTCTTGTTCTACTTTTTGCTCATCAAACTTCCTCAATAGCAGCTCCATCAATTTCTCGGTCTCCATCTTGGCCTGACTTCTTGTTAAAGGCATCCACTAAAATGAGCTTCCAAATATCCTTTACTTCTGACACCAATTGTAACGGGAACACATTTTTATTGTCAACGTCAAAAACACTAACCTAACTCGCCTTGACTGTCGTTTAATTGTTTCCAAGGTACAAACTGATTAAACAATTAAAACTGAATGAATTATCTTCATTGTTTTTGCCCAAAGTGGGGCTCTCGAACAAAATGAACTGCTTAAAAACTAAACACTATAGATAAAAATAATAAACCAAACGTAATTAGAACCCTAAAGAAACCCAACGAATTAACTTAAACTACAGAATACTAATAAAATTGTACAAAAACTAGGAGAATAATTAATGTATAAAAGAACATTGCATATCCTTGCATGGTATTCTACAGGTCAATGTACCAACCCTTTAGATTTACTAGGTTAAGTGAAAGACGGGAGGCAGAAGCTATAATATTCACAGTATCTTGATTAATTTTCTTCAAACCAGAAAGAGTTCAAATGTTGCATTGTGGCATATCACTTACAGCCATAAGGTGTCTATAAGAAAATGCATATTTTGTGTTATTTTATTTTTAGCATTTTTAATTCTAATTTTTTGTTGCTGCCACTTTACAAGTAATTACTATTTTTTGGTATTTGTAAATAAATAAATATTTTCATACCTGGTATAATTTTTGATTCCCATTCGGTCAGTGCCAGTTCATAACCCTGAGTTTCCTCACTCCGAACCAGTTTCTCCGGACTCAACTTACTCGGGTTGGTGTGTTGATATTTTAAGTACAACAGAAGAACGGAACCGACAAGGAATAGGAACAAAAGTAATTTGAAGTAGATTCTTTTTATACGAAAACATGTTATCAACATTTTAAATCGCTTTTTAACATACTAATTAATGCAAATATATTGCCAAGGGGTAAAATTGTTTCGCAAGGGTTTCCCAGCTATTTTTCGACGCTCATTGTCGGAAAATAAAATATTTGTAGTAAATATGTACAAAATAATTTAAAGATTAGATTATAACGCAAATAACCCGGATTTAATGGTTTTTTTTTACTTAAAATCGGATTTTACTTGTTGATTTGCCATTTTTATTTGTTTACGTGTGAAAGTTTGGTTAGGTCAGGACAGACATGACAGTGTTGTCACATCTATACTTTAAACATCGTTAATATGGGCAGTTTTTATTAAAGAGTATTTTTTAAAGAAAAGTTAATGAATTATATTGGTCTCGTATAGCATTATATAATTGGTGTCTATTAATTGAGAAAAAACTAAAATATTTCTTTGGATAATTGGTCAAAGTTGGCAACCTCGCTTTATTGCTGATGTCTTTTGTTGTGACGTCCATCTTGACATTTACAGTGTTGCCAAGACAGTCAATTTTAAAAAGAATATGTAGACATATAAAATAATTGTTCTTAGTACGATTGCTGGCAATAGCAGCACATTCCTTATATCATTTCGTTAAAATAAATGTTCGTTTATATCAAATCGTTGAAGAAGTTAGAAATTTGATTTATTCTTAAGAACTGGTAACACTCAAATAATTGAGTATATAAGGTCATTATACTTACCTTACCGAGGTTATTGGAAAAAGAACTGCAGCTAATAATAAATATAATTTAAATCATGACGACGTGTCATTATTGTTCTTAGTAAAGTTGCTGTTAATAAATAAAATTACATTCCAATTCGTTGAACTGGCAACACCGAAGCACGTTGTACGGTTCAGCTCATTGGGCGCGCCAAAATGACGTCAATCAAACCAACGCTGCCAATAACGTCGACTTTCATTTTAATTTCATGCAAGTTTCTTGTTATTTTCTGATTTTAATTATTTACGATTTATGAATTTCATTACCACGTTAACCTTTACTTAAACTAACTTAAGAAAACACAATATTTATGCCGAAATATTTGAAATTCGTAAAACCTTTCTGAACAATCTGGCATCGTTGCTCAATATTGTCAACTGCCAACAGTCTGACTATGACAGACATTTGCATTTCGCCAGCCATCACTGGTAGAAACACAGTTTGCTAAACCATTTTAACGCGTTCCAAGCATTCGTACGTAAATAATTTCAACAAATAAAAACGGGAAAATCAAAGGATCCCGCGCACGAAACAACCCCGCGAGGCGACTGTTCTTTTATTATTGTTTAAACAAAAGAAAATCGCCGTCGTTACGTCACGCTGGCTGACAACAAGGCCATTTTGATTTCGTGCACCCTTTTTACCCGACGTTCGGTTTCTGTTTTAAAATAAGCGGAACCGTCTCCGGGCAAAAAAAAAAAAAAACGTGAGAATTTTTGTGACCGGAACCGAAGAAAAAAGTGTCAAAATTCCGGTGCCGACGAGAAACAGGGATACCGTCCACGGTACCGGCGACATGAGCAAAAGGAAAAACAGGGGAGGATCTGTTAAGTGAGTCTCGCTTTTGTTTTTATTCAATTGTTTTCGTATTTACAAAACAAAACAAACATTTTTGGCAAGTGGCCTTTGAAAACAGCAGAACGCGCGTCTTATTTTTACCAGGGCCCACCTTGATTTTCAAGGTTCATTCTCAGTTCAGTCAGTGTTTTATAGGAAATGCAGTTGTTGCATCTGACTTTTCTTGTCTTTGTTTTTTAATTTTTAAATGTTTGCGCTTATTAGTTTATGATAATTACTTTTGGGTATCCCGGTGTTAAAGATACGCTGCCGTTTATTTGTTTTGATATAATTTAAACTAAATCAAGAGATACCTTCTAAAATAAATAGTTTTACAAGGGTGACTAACTATTTAGTGGGAGGAGTCACTCCTGTTGTCCACCCTGTCAGCTGATACTTCACAGACTGTTGTTCTTATGGGTGTAAACAAGTGACATGCCCTTGAGAAGTTCATTTGTTAACTTTATTATTTACTCTTTTTTATTTGGCTAGTGAGTATTTACAATAAAATTTCCTTACCTCTTAACTAGCATCAAACCACTTTATCAATTAAATTACTTTTTATTAGTGTAAAATGAAATATTTTAATTGTTAAAATTTGTAATTTAGGAAATTCATAATCTAATTTTCAAAAATTAACAATGCAAAAACTCTCCAATATGTCAGTTTTCAACAAGGGTTGTTTGCAATGTTGCCAAATCTGGCAAAAGTTTGTAACTGTAAGTAAATTTATTTCCACACTAAAAACCAGTTAAATTTAATGTTGTTTGTTGTATTAATTAAAAAATAAAAAGGGTAAAACTAAAAAACATTACCTTATGAAAATGTATAGTATTGCATTCATACACACTGAGCAAACATTTACGAATAAAAAAGGATAACAATACACCACCAAAACTTGAAGTAGTGATGTGGAAACACCAGCTGATTCCTTGATAACAATCCCTTTATGATTGTAAATAAGTGACATAACAACATTGAGAAGCTTATTTCCAAACTTCATTATTTTTGTTTTCAGCTTGTTTATTGGATATTTAGCATAGAGTTCTATTACTTATGTTTCTATTGATTTCCTGTTAATATAAAATGGAATATTTCAATTATTTATATTTACTTGGCTTAGGCAGGAGAGGCAGAAAACAATTTAGAAAGTAAGTCTTACTTTATCAATGTGATGTTTTTTCCTATACAAACCTTATTTTGACTTAATAAAATGAGGTTATGTACCTTTTCCAATTAATTTAAGGTTATGAGGGTTGCGAAGTGGATCTGAGGTTATGTTGCCACTCCAAACAGAACATAATTATAATTTTTTTTTTATTTTTTAGGGCCCAAAGGCAGAGGTCTCTTGTAGGAGATCTCTTAACAGAAGGGGTTTATGGCAATCCGGCCTTTATGCATGCGGCCACTTTACAAGTAGGCAATATTGCAAGGATTATCACTGCTTCTGGACAAGTATGGGAAGGTAAAACACACACACATTACTATAACATTCAAATCAAAACATTGGATAAGCCTAGATTGTTAGTAGCAAACCAATATGGTTTTATAGAAAACTGTAGCACTGAAGATGCATTAATAACAGTGGTGTAGCTACCGGGCAGCAGGGGCAGAAGCTGCTGCCCAGCGCCAGGAAGCACACGGCGCCAGCCGCGTCCTATTTCTTGAATATAACAACAAACAAATAATAATTTAATAATAATAACTTTACAATATCAATATCTATGAAAAAAACCATACCCAACATAAACTTAATACGCCAAAATAAGGGAATACGGAACGAAAACTTCCGCCGCCAGCCGTAGCCCAAAACAAAGACAGCATGAATAGTTTTCTAAGGCGCGCCTAATATTGGCGATCGCAAAAAAGGGGGTAGTGGAGCAGGGCCGTATCTGGACCAAAATTTTGGGGGGGGGTTAGGCCAGTGACATTTGAGATATTAGGGATAAAAAAAACTTTTATTTATAAATAGGTTTTACTAAAAGAAGATACCAGTTTAAACTAAAAAACACATATAACAATGTTAAAATTTTAAAAATAGTAATTATAATAACAACTGAATATTTCTTTGCTTTTCCCTCGCAAAACGATTTAAGACCTCTGCAGTATCAATTATTAAAACATTAAAACTGCTTTTCTGTTGCTTTGTGAGATCAAAACTGGAGTTTGGCTGCGTTATATGGAACCCGCTCTATCAGAATCATGTTGGTCTCCTTGAATCTGTTCAGCGTAGATTTGCTAAGTTTTTGGCCTTCAGGCAGGATGGCATATATCCGGTAAGAGGGTTTGATCATCGGCAACTATTGGAACGCTTCAATCTACATCCATTACAACTCAGAAGAATGATCTTCTCTGTAAAATTCCTGCATGGGTTACTGAATGGATTCATTGATAGTCCTGTACTTCTTTCCGGTGTACGTTTCATGGTGCCTAGGCTTAATGCTAGACATCCCCTAACGTTCTTTCTGCCAAGGCCTCATACTAACATCCTGTTGAAATCGCCACTATATACAATATGCGCTATATTTAATCGGATCTGTCACATGTGCGATATAAATTTCTCTCCGGTTCATGTGATTGTCGATATCTTGGTGGATCATTACTCTTGGGATTAAGACCCATGTGTTTAAGTTATAGTTAGTAGGTATATTGCAGTTAATTTAATTTAATTTAATTTTGTTGAATATGTGATTATCTTGTTAAACTTTTATAATTGGGTTTTTATATCATATTAATAGTTATTTGTTCTAATTCTTTGGATAACTTTTGAGAATGTGACTTTACTTTACTCTTTTTCTTTTCTTTTCATTCTTTTAGGTTTGTTTGTGTGTGTTTTTTTTTTTTACTATATTTTTCATTGTTTTGCAACTGTTTCCTGTTATTGGGCAAGTTGCCTGTTGGAAATAAAGGCTTATTATTATTATTATTATTATAATATTTCTATGCACGCTTAAAAGGGCAAGTCCTGTTAGCCGCTCCTGACCCAATTCACTCGGCTCCCAATTCACTCGCGTGTTATCCTGGCTGGAGATTTTAATATTAATTATTCGGAGGTTTCCTTACCGCAAAGAATTTCTCTTGATGGAATCTTCAAATCATTTGCACTCACCATGCATGTTAATGCACCCACTCGTATTTCGTCCTCTTCATCGACCACTATTGATTATTTCTGCAGTAATCTGGACGGTGTTACCTGTTCAGTGCACTCAGTGGGTATATCGGACCACGAGGGGGTGTATGTCCAATTCCCTGGTGACTTTAAAGACTTTAAAAACAAATCTGGCCGCCGCATTGGGAGAGTGTTTAGCGGGAACAATTTGAATTTATTTTCTCAATCCATTTCGTCTGTTAACTGGAATGCAATCCGGGCTGCTCCACAACCATTTTCTTCCTTTTATTATACATTACGTGATAAAATAAATATCTGCTTTCCCTTGGTTAGACTTAAATCCAAGAGACGAAAACCATGGATCACCGCGGGATTAAAAACATCTGCCCAAAATTTGCGATGCTTAGCAAAACTTCGCAAATCTATTGACAATCAATTCATCAGGTCTTATTTTCAGGATTATCGGAAAATTTATAGGCATCTGATAAAAGTCAGAAAGGAACTGTATTACAATGAGCGCTTAGATTCGTCCGGTAACAGACAGAAGGAAAGTTGGTTAATCATTAACGAATGTAGGCAGTCTTCTCGTCGGCGGTTGGTTGAATCGGACTTGGGGCCCGATAATTTCAATGACTATTTTTCTAATATTGCTGAGAAGTTACTGGAAGCAGTTCCCAGTGACGGCGATCCATTGCAGTATCTTAATCGGAATGCTATCAACCAATCATTTTTTTTCCACCCTGTAGATGCCACCGAGGTCCTTGAAACAATTCAGTGCTTGAAGAATCATAGGTCTTCGGGTTCCGATGGTATCTCTTCACGTCTGCTGTTACTTCTGCCTGCGAGCGCTTTGGGTGCTTTGGTTTGAGCAGTCAATCAGTCATTTCTTCAGGGCGAGTTCCCATCCTGTTTAAAGGAAGCTATGATTGTCCCTCTTCATAAGGGTGGTAGCTTGGACCGACCCTCTAACTTCCGTCCCATATCAATTTTGTCTACCCTCTCCAAGGTTCTTGAGCGGCTTGCAAAAAAGAGAATTGTCTCTTTTTTGACCAAATACAATGTGCTGTCCCCTAATCAGTATGGATTTCAGTCATCTAGGGGCTCGCAGGATGCCATTTTCAGATTCTTGGAGAATGTGTATCTATCTATGAACTCCAAGGAGGCTGCAGCAGCGGTGTTCTGTGATCTGTCCAAGGCCTTTGATTGTGTGGATCATGGAATACTGCTGTCAAAGCTTGATTTTTATGGATTTAGGGGAGTGGCTTTGGGGTGGTTGAAGTCATACCTGTCTGGCCGCACACAGAGGGTGGTTGCATCTGGATTTTCGTCAGGGATAGCACATCTTAAATGTGGTGTACCTCAAGGGTCAGTGTTGGGTCCTATTTTGTTTTTATTATACGTTAATGACTTAAGCTCTCTATCACTGCATGGACTAATGGTTCAGTTTGCCGATGATACTACAATTCTGTGGCATAACAAAGATCAAAAAGTAGTCAGATCTCTCATAGTAGAGGACCTTCACAAAATTAAAGAGTGGTGCATCTGCAATCAGCTTGTATTCAATGTTGATAAGACTTTTGTTCTGGGCTTTAAGTGTAATGTAGAGGGTTTTTTGTTTGATGAGCAGAGCCCACTACATGGTGGGAATTATTGTCGATTTCTCGGCCTCTTCATTGATGAGAGTTTAAGGTTTGACAACCACGTTTTGGGCCTCGCTGCTAAACTTTCTTCTGGTTGTTTTGCAGTCAGGGTTGCCAGGCATGAGCTGGGGGGGTTGTTTGCTCGTTCAGTTTATTTCGCCTTAATAGACTCTCATATCCGTTATGGGTTGCCATTTTGGGGATTGTGCTCCAAGGGACTCCTTAACATGATTTTTACTATTCAGAAAAAAGCATTAAGGTATCTGTGTGGTGTTGGTCTGAGAGTCTCTTGTAAACCTCTTTTTGTAGCTGAAAGAATTTTAACAGTTTTCTCACTCTTTATATTGGAAACTGCAACACTTATACATAAGTCCGTAAGTCCACCATCCTGTACCAGTCATAATACTCGTCAAGTGGGCAACTTATCTCTTCCAATCCCCACCTCCTCACTTACGAGAAATTCTCTTATATTTATTAGTCGTAAAATATTTAATCATGTTCCTTTTTCGATTAGGACTGTTACAGACCTTAAAAAGTTTAGGAGAGAACTAAAAAAATTAATCTTACCAAAAGCTTACTACAGCATTGAAGAGTATTTTAACGATTCATTTTAATATTTAAAATTATTTGGTTTTGTCTTGTTTATATAAAATATGCTTCTATGTACAATCAAAATCGATTCTGTATTCTGTTTTTGTCCTGTATAACCAAATAAATACTTGTATTATAAATTCTAGGATTAGGAAGCTTTTAGCATAAGTTTGTAAACTTGGCAAATAAAGTATATTTTGACATTTGACATTTGACATTTGATACAGGTAACGTAGCCAGAATTTGCAACAGAGTATGAATATTGGGAAACAAAGATGGATTACATGCTGATAATGCATCAAGAGCATTTTTTGGCCTTTCTGCTTGAGGCAGCTTAATCCATTTTTGTTTCCACAACTGTAGTTCTGCAGATAACGTATCTAGGTCCAAAAATTCCTCATATGGTAACAAGTCTTCCATTTTTACTATGTGTGCTTCGCACATATTTGGTACTAGACAATATAACAATGAAAGTGATTTTTTGTGATTTGCAAATCTTGCAGATTTTCATCAGTTCTTCTATAAATTGATCAAAAAAAGGAATTGCAACTGTGATTCGAAAATAGTCCTCTGCAGTAGCTATCATGGCATTAGAACGACTCTGCTGTCGTGAAACTATTCTAGGTATTTTTATGCATTCTTCATCATCTATAGACTTTATAATAGCTTCAGATTTTTTACAAATATTTTTGAATTCTTGATCTATACTCAGTCTCATATTCCTGACCTGACTAATAACAGTATTCACATGCTCAACAGCGCTAAATAGATCAAAATCCACAGTCTGGAGAATTCTGCATAACGGTAGAGTAAAAACAAATAAAGTGGACGCTGTTAACATACTGATAATAAACTCACTGGTCATAATAGCTTGAAGGAACTGCAAAGCTTTTGAAGAAGTTTCGATGTCTCTTACTTGTTTTAGTTCTTCTAATGTTTCAATAATGGGTTTAAAAACTTTAGTAAACCTAATTAGTCCATCATGATTTTCCACCCACCGAGTTTCACACATGGATGTTAACTTACTCCATTTACTATTTGGAACATGTTCTTTAATTCTATTTTTTAATATCTCAGTGCGCATAGCTGATATTTTTATAAAATTTGCAATAGATTTTATTGTTCCAATACAATTTCTGATACTCTGAACCTTACAGGAATGGGCAAGAGCTAAATTTAAAGAATGAGCACTACAGTGCACATATATTGCTGCTGGATATTTTTCTCTAATTATAGCCTGGACACCTTTAAAACTTTAAAAAGTAAATTTAAAAAAAAAAGAGTTATAGTTACCAGTCGTTTCAATTTTATTTTACGTTATAAGATTTTCGGGGGGGGTTTGAACCCCCAAATTTGAGATTCAAGTTTAAAGAGTTTGGTGGTGAACTTTTTGGCGGCATTTTTCCTTAAGGTAAGTAGTGTAATTTAGTGCTTTAAACTAAGAGGAGTGCTTAATCAGCTTTAATAAGCCTGTCATAATTTTTTTTTCTGTATTTTCGGCTTCCTTGCATGGGCATAATACAGAGCTTTTAGTAGTTTTGATTTAGTCAAAATTTATACAATTAAAATGTTCTGTAACTTGAACAGGCAGCGGCCGTGGCAGTCATCAAGTATCTATATTATACGGCCGCCTTGACTTTGGAAGTTAATAAGGTGCTATTTACAACAATGCATTAGAGTCAAATTGATGTTTTTTTTTTTTTATTACAACAGTACAAGACTGACTTTGATAGCATTCTAAATTCTAATATAGTCAGTTATTATTGTAGGATTATACTTTAGAAAATCAAAAAATTTAATATTAAGGTCAGGGGCTTACTAAGGGATATTTTTTATGCTTGTGCTGCCTTGGAGTGTCTTGGACCAACTTATTTATTTTTTTTTTCAGAAACTGATAATGAGTAAACAGAAGCCCAGTAGGGGCAGGGAGTATCACAAACGACGACTAGAACAAGAAGCGAAGAATTCGAAACTCCCCAAAATTAGTCATTATTTTAAACCTGCGCCAGTGCTTGTTGAAAAAATTTCTTCATTACTGGTATCAACGTCTGAACAACTTCAATCTTCCAGTAATTCCTCAATTGCTCCAGTTTCTGCAGAGTTCTTGGCGCCTAGCGTATCTGGCGTATACCATACATTATCAAATAACAAACAAAGTGGTGAATCTCAAACAAATTACCCATTCTTGTTTTGCCTTGCCTTCATTTGGCTTTACATCAACCTCTACCAATGTTCCACAAGAAAATAACAGAGCACAACTTTACTTAGAACTTCTAGAAACTATTTCCGAAGACAGTAGTGTAAATAATGTGTTAAAAACTGTTTTGGGAAAAAATATTCTACCGATATTGCATATTTATTTATTTATTTATTTATTCATAATACGGGAAAACCCCATTAACTGTAAATTTTACAAAGCAATAATATTTACATAAACAACTTTCATAATCTAAACCTACTTAAAAAATTAATACTAAAGTAAAAAACACCTATACTACATATACTAGAAACAACCTTAATAATTTATATGCAAGAATGTAAATACAAAACTTTATGCACAATTATGAAGTAAGTGACCTCTTTAGATGCATTAAGGAACTTATGTTAAACACATCAATATTCGAATTGTTTAACAAATTCATATACCTATCCATAGGATTGTTAATTCCATAGGATGTTCTGTGGATTGGAATGTTAAAGGTTACATTATGGCGCAACCCGTGATGAGGAACATTAAATCGTATGCGACCCAACAGATCAGGGCAATCAATAAGCCTATTAACGATCTTATATATAAAACTAGCACCAGAAATATTACGGCGTTGCGACAGTGTCGGAATAGATAATTGACTTTCAATATAAGAATAGTCATGGTTCTCAATGACAGTTAAAGTTCTATGAGCACAATATCTCAGGAATTTATGTTGAACTCTTTCTAAAGCATCAATATGAATCTGGTGGTATGGAGACCAAACTACAGAGCAGTACTCCAATATAGTTCTTACTAGGGAGCAATAAACCCTTCTTGTTGAAGAGACTGAGAAATATGAACAGTTTCTCATAACAAACCCTAGCAATTTTGATGCTTTTATAGAAATTGAATTAATATGATCAATAAATGTGAGTTTCTCATCAAAAATAATTCCTAAATCCCTAATAGATGCAACATAATTCAGTGGCTCATTATTAATGAAGTAGTTGGATTGAAACCGGTTGATCCTGCGAGTGAAACTAATAACACAACATTTCCTAGCATTTAAATGAAGATTGTTTTGTTCACACCAATTATTTAGGCGATCCATATCTGCTTGTAGTAAATCTTGATCCACAATACTACCAACCACCCTCCAAAATTTTAAGTCGTCTGCAAACATCAAACACTGACTATACAGGAAACAGTTAACTATATCATTAATAAATAAATTAAATAATAAGGGTGATGTATGCCCTCCCTGAGGGAGACCTGATGTTACGCTGATAGGATCAGAAAAATGTCCACCTACCCTGACCCTTTGAATACGGCCAGTTAAAGAATTCTTAATCCAACTCACAAAATCAACATGAAACCCTACGGAGATCAGTTTTGACAGAAGAATTTGATGATCAATACGATCAAACGCCTTACTAAAATCGGTGTATATAGAATCAATTTGTTTATGATCCTCTAATTTACTCATAAGATCAGATTGGTAACAGATCAAGTTAGTGGCAGTAGACTTATTCTTGCAAAACCCATGCTGTGAATCTGATATTAAGCCTTTGCATAACCAAGAAAGTTGATTAGCTATGAGGCTATCAAAAAGTTTAGGTATTGAAGATTGAATGCAAATACTTCTATAATTATCTATGACATCCCGACGGCCAGCTTTAAACAACGGCACAATAAAACTTTCCCTCCAGGCAATTGGAAATGTGGATGTTTGTAAGGAAGCATTAAATAACAAAGATAAAGGAATGGCAAGAGTACATACACACTTCCTCAAGAGAAAATTCGGAATCCCATCTGGGCCTGCAGTAATCTTGTTAGGGAGAGAGCTAATACCTTCAAATATATCATATGTTAAGATCTTAGTAATGTTTAAATTTAAACCATTAGCGGGAGCATTTTGCAGCTGATTATTATCAATACCAGGAGAATAAACAGTTTGGAAAAATTCTTTAAACATGTTTGCAATATCCAAACCACTGGACGCTTGCTTGTCACCATAAAAGAGCGTATTGGGAAGGGTATAATTGGACCTCTTATCATTGATATACTTCCAAAATGATTTAGGGTCATTCTGTAAGCCAGAATCTATCCCTTCAATATATTGTCGGAAGCACAAATCAGACATACGTTTGCATTCAGACCTAAGGCGAGAAAATTTTATATACTTTTCGTCTGTATTATCTCTCATATATAATGAATGAGCACTCCTTTTGTTCCTAGTTAACTTTCTAAGTTCAGGGGAGAACCACTTAGGAAATGAGGAAGTTCTATATTTCTTTAAAGGAATAAAATATGCAATCCCCATAGAGAGATATTCATAAAAAACGCTGATTGATAAGTTAAGATCACTATGAGATAAACACTCGTTCCAATTAATTGAGGAGAGAAAGATATTAAGCTCATTGTAGTTACCGCTTCGGAAATCATAAAAAAATTCTTCATAAGCTAGATTTGAAGAAATTGAGTTATTTGCTGTTGAAATATCCAAATGACACTCATATCCAATATGATGAAAATTAGCTTCGAAAAGAGGGTCAGAAGCTTTAAGAACATTTAAATCCTTAACATTAGAAAAAACCAAATCTAAAAATACATTTCTATCATTAGGAATCAAGTTACATTGATAAAATTTTAAATAACCAAATCTTTGTGCAACATCTAAAGCTGGGTCACCTCTTGGGCATTGAACCAGGAGACCATGCTCATCATTGCCCCATGCAGCCCTTGGTAGGTTGTAATCTCCAAACAGATATACATTTAGGTTGGCATATTGAGTAGTAACACACTCCATGGTTTGACAATGGCAGATATAAGTATCCCGAGGTGATTGTGGAGGTATATAAACACCACCAATAATGAACTTAGTCCCATTACACTGGCATAGAATCAGAATTTGCTCAATACGGTTCTCTTGAATAGAAATGCACTGTGATTGTATACTATCACTGACAAATATCAGAATACCACCTCCACTCAACTTACTGCTAGTTCGACAGCTTCTGTCACATCTGAAGACCCTGAAACCCTTGCACGTCAGTTCAGCATCTACAATACTGTCATTCAAATTGCTCTCCACCAATATAATTATATCATAAGAACAGGACATAATACTACTGAGTAATGGTTGAATCTTCGTACGAAGACCTCCAACATTTTGGTAAAACACAGTTAATGGGGTTCAAGCAAGTTTTTTTGTTTGGACTCTACAACCACTGGAACACCTCTACGATACTGAATAATCAGGTTTTCCTCACCAGCAGATTTTCTATCTAATAAAGACTTCTTAGATTCCTTATATGCATCCTGTTCCATCTTAGTCTGGTCATTAGACAGTTTGTATGGCATCCCACGAAGCTTACCCTTACATTTAAGGGCCGTCTTAACAGTAGTAGCAGTGCATATCAGTTTAACCGGTCTAGTGCGATTAGAAACTTTACCTACCCTAAGTACACGACTTATGGTTGCAACTTCTTGCTGCAGACCTAGCTTCTGGAATACCTCTTGAACCAGATTTTTGTCGTGTAATATACGATCGTTCAAATTAGTCGATGTAGATTCTGGAACATTGTAAATCATAAGATTATTTGCTCTTTCCAAACGCTGTTGGACCTCATAACAAACTGAATTGGGAATGTCCTGGGATTTACTATTCTCCAAAGTAACAATCTTATTTTTAAGATAGTTTATTTCTTCTTCCATCTGAGCAAATTTACGGACAAATATAGGAACACTTTTAAAAGCATCACGGCATGTGTCACAAAAATACATAAGCAGTCTTTTCTGCAACACAACAGCTCGAATTTCAGAAGAAGACAAACCAGAGCATTTTTCTACTAGGTGGATTCTAGTTCTACAGCTGTCGCATGCAATAAATAGTTTTTCATCATCACCCAAAGCCAAAGAGCAGGCTCCACACTTTTTATTTCCAGACATCTCTAAGTTCCTTTCCCAGCAGTTGGAGATTCGATATTACTTCCAATTTGACTGGACTATAGTCTGCTGCCTCCCGATTTCGCGTCCGATCGCCGAGGTCCGAGCCACAAATTCCAATGTATTGTTACTTTTTATCTATTGTTGTGTATACAATAGAGGCTATTGTTCAAAGTAAATCACTGTTTATTCAATAATTAAAGGTTCTACAAGGTGTCCTGATGAACTACTAGGTTGCTAACATCACTCATATATACTATAACAAAAATAGATTATATTGGTTAATTTAAACTTAGCAAAAAGTGGCATTAAATGTGGACACAAAAAGATGCTGTTAATACTTTCACATTCTCTCCAATGTTCATATTATTATTCAAAAATCTATGGCATAGGTCAGCCCCCAAGTTTCATTAAAAAATGTATTATTAAATACGGATCTTGTAAACCAACTGAATCTTTTCCTTGAAATGACGGGGGTAGGTGTTTTTCGGCAACTTATTATTTCTCGAAATCAAAAAGTGGGCTGGAAGTGCCTAGGCAGTGGTTGTGCTATTCCTTGGAACAAAACGTTTGTTACTGTGAACCTTGTCGGTTATTTGGTGATAGATCAAAACCATATTTCAAAATTAACTGGGTACAAGGAATATCCAATTGGGGCATGTTATCCAGAAAAATTAATAAGCATGAAAATGCCAATTTTCATATCGAATCATGTATTATTTATGATGCCTGGAAGGCAAATAAATGTATAGATTCTCAGATGGAAGACATTCTCCGAAAGAGAGCCAATTTTTGGAGGCAAGTTTTACGTCGAATTATAGATGTCACATTAACTCTGGCAATACGCAATCTCCCATTTAGAGAACACCGGGTTTCAAAACATGAAGTTGAAGGGACTCTAGTAGGTGGAAATTTTTTATCAATTATAAATTTACTAGCAAGATACGACCCAATTCTACAACAATTACTAGAGAAACCAAGTGGATCAATTAGATATTTAAGTCCTACGGTACAGAATGAGTTTATCAATCTAGTGGCGAGACAACTAGAAACTGAGTTATTTATTGAAAGAAAGAAAATGTGCTATATTACGTAAGACAACAAAATCTTCTGTACAAGCATCCTAAAAACTAAAAAATTCCAAATTCACTTTAAATTTCAAACAAACATAACATCTAAAACACTTTACCATAAAATTTACACACATTACCAAAATTAATCATAACAAAACAGATTGAGAAAAAAAAAGCATCTTTTTGATAAATTTCATTAAAAAATAAGTAAAGCTGTCAATAAAACAGAATTTAGAAGAAGTAAATTAAATTATTTAACAGGAAACAAAACTAAAACACTAAAATGATGTCAGAGCACAGGTTAAAAGGTATCATTAAAAAAATCGTCAAGGCTATAATATGCCCTGGATAATAAAAGTGATTTTAATTCCTTTTTGAATCTCTTCTAAAATTTGTCCGATACATAGAGGAACATGGTTGTAAATTTTTTTGCTAAGGTATGTAGGGTTTTCTATGTTGTCTAGGGTTTGTTGATGGTAATGAAAAGTCCGGTGCGGGATTTTCAAAGTATTTAATAAAATAATTAAGAAAACTATTGCACAAAAGAGTTTGGAGTAGACTTTAACTGTTAACTGATATGGTAAATCGCGTTCACATCCCTATGTCGAGCGGCTTTAAAACACTTATAATAACTCGTCTCACGTCTTATAATAGAAAAGGAAAAGGATGCAGCCACGTCTTACTGATCCTGACCTTAACCCGTCTTTTATACGTCTTTCCGTCTTAATGTTAGGGACTCGCCCTACGTCTTTTAAGATTTTCCCGAAAACGCGTCTATTTCGGAACCTTCAAGAAGACTGTCCACCGATGTCCCCTTTCGTCATCGCCGATGTCACCGTTAAAGTAAAAACTGCCACCTAATCATAACACATCGATAAGGAGCGTTCACGGAGCCTGAATGAGATCATTGTTTATTGAAATGGAATTCGAAAGAAAAATAATATTATACGTATAAATTAAATAACTACGAACCTAAAACTAATTCATCCTACAGGTATATAAGTGAGTTCTTGGTGAGGGAGGATGTAGGGATTGGTAAGGGAAAATCGTTAACCTGGCGAGTCATATGACCAGTGTTAGAGGAAGGTTTAGGACATTTATGAATAAGAGTAGCTGTTTCTAAGATAAAAAGAGTTAGGATTTTTTGAGATATAAAGAGAGGTTTACAAGAATCTCTTAACCCAGCGGAACATAGGTATCTAACTGCCTTTTTTTGAATCACAAAAATTATGTTTAATAATCCCTTGTTGCTTAAACCCCAAAAAGGCAAGCCATAACGAAGGTGGGACTCAATAAGAGAAAAGTACACTGAACGTGCAACTACCCCTCCCAGCTCATGCCCCGCCATTCTTACTGCAAAGCATCCAGAGGATAATTTTGTTGCAAGATTTAGGATATGATCTTCGAAGCGAAGGCGGTGTATGGTAGTGGACGGTGATGGTAATACCAAGGAACTTACAGCTTTCTTTGTTTTGCAAGGGGGAGTTTTCACTAAACATAAGGCCCTGAACGTCACACTTAAATCCCATAATAAAGGTTTTGCCCACATTAAATACAAGCCTGTTTGCAGCACACCACTCCGATAAAATCTTAAGATCCTTAAAAACCTGGGCTCTAACATTATCAGAATCTCTATGATTCCATAAAATGGTGGTATCATCAGCAAACTGAACCACTTTGCCCTGCAGTTTTAATGAACCCAAATCATTTACATAGAGCAAAAATAATAGTGGTCCTAACGCTGAACCCTGAGGGACTCCAGTTTTAAGGGATCTGAAATCGGATAAACATCCAGATACTGCAACTCTTTGGGTACGATTAGACAGATAGGATTCCAGCCATTGCAATGCCACACCTCTAAAGCCATAATTATTGAGCTTAGACAGCAGTATTCCATGATCTACACAATCAAATGCCTTGGATAAATCGCAAAACACTGCCGCCGCGGACTCTCCAGAATTTAAGGACACATAGACACTTTCCAAAAAGCCGAAAACAGCGTCATGAGTCCCTTTTCCCGTTTGAAATCCAAACTGATTTGCAGATAAAATGCAATTATGTTGCAAAAAAGATAAAATTCTGATTTTTGCAAGTTTTTCAACTATCTTGGAGAGGGTAGATAATATAGAAATTGGACGGAAATTACAAGGCTCACTCACATCTCCACCCTTATAAAGAGGGATAACCACTGCTTCCTTCAAACATGCTGGAAAGATGCCATTATGAAAGGAATTGTTTATGGCAGAAGCTAAGGCATTCAATGCTGAGTCAGGCAAAAGGAGTAGTAATTTTGATGATATTCCATCAGCTCCAGCTGATTTATGGTTTTTTAAGCTTTTAATTGCATCTCTAACATCAGTAAGGCTAACAGGATAAAAGAAAAAAGAATTTTGAACTGACACTTGTTGAATATAATGCAAAGGATCAATATTAGTATTCACATCCTTGAGCAATAAATGAGGAATATTACAGTAATAATCATTTAAACTATTTGGTCTTACTTCTGGTTCTGAAACTTTCTTGTGAGAATGCCTGAAGTCATTTATAATTGACCAACATTCTCTCTGCCTATTTGAGGACATATTCAAGCGGTCACTATAATATTTAACCTTAGCTGCTTTTATCGTCTTTCTATATCGACTATGATATTTCTGATGATAAAGAATAATGTTTGCATTAGTTGCAAACTTGCACAGCTTAGCCAAAAAACGGAGGTTTTTAGCTGAAGTTCTGAGGCCTGCTGTGACCCATGGTTTTCTATTTTTCATTTTAAGCCTCTTTTTAGGAAAACACTGATTGATCTTGTCACATAGCACATGAAATAACAAAGTAAACGGGTCAGGAGCCATTTCAACTGCATTCCAATTAACCAAAGCTGCAGTAGAAGAAAAAGCATTAAAATTTGCTCTGCTGAAAATTCTTCCTATATAATGAGATGAAGGAAATACAGTGTTGCATGGAATCCTAGCGAGAATGGCTTCATGGTCAGAAATACCAGATGAGAGTACGCTACATGACACATCATTTAAATTTGTACACAAATAATCAATAGTAGTTGCAGATGAGGATGTTATACGTGTGGGTGAAAGAACATGCATCTTCAAGTCATAAGATTCCAATATACTTAAAAGGGATGTATGATATGATGGCAAGCTTACATCAGTGAAGTTAATATTAAAGTCACCAGCCAATATAACTATGGAGTGTAGAGACAATTGGGATAATAGAGAATCAAGTTTGTCCAGGAACATACCAATATCTCCTGTGGGTGGTCTATAAACACAAAGAACATATAAATTTAATCGCTTACAAAAACAAAGGGAGAATTCAAAAACCTTCTCCAACAGAAAGCTATCATACTTATTAATTTTACAGAAAAAAGCTTCTGAAGCTATTGAAATCAGAGATGCTCCTTTTTTTCAATTATTCTGGACACAACACAAGACATTACCAAAATTGACCAACTTAGTCTAATATTTCGCATTCTTAAAATTATCAAGGACGAAAACAGACAAATGCCAAAAGATATTCAGATTAAGGAGATTTTTACAGAATTTTTTGCTGTTAATGATCATACTGCCACAGGATTATTACAGTTTGTGAACGATGTGTTTACGAAGAAAAATATCGAGATTTCCAAATGTCGTGGTCAGGGGATGATGGCGCTAGTGTCATGAGTGGATGCTACAATGGTTTGCAAGCGAAAATTATTGATATGGAAAAAAATGCTCACTATGTGCATTGCGCAGCTCATAATTTAAATTGGTTTAATGGTTATCAATGATGCTGTTAACGGAGTATCCGAAGTTTCTAATTTCTTCGATCATGTGGGTGCTTTGTATGTATTTTTTTTGAAGCAGTGTTAAAAGGTGGGACTTGTTAAAACTCCTGTTAGAAGCATCACCTTAAAAAAACTAGCTCTTCTCGTTGGGCTGCGAGGTACGATGCTTTGGTTGCCTTAAGGGCTAATTACAAATAAGTTTTACATGCTTTGACAGATATAATTTTAAGAGGTAAACCGAGTGAAAGAAGCGAAGCAGCAGGTCTAAAAAAATATATCGAAAAATTTGATTTTATTTTACTTATTGTGCTATTTTCGAAAATATTGCAAAGTCTAAATATTGCCTCACAATACTTACAATCCACAGATTGTGATATAATGGAGGCTACAGCTTATTTAAAAAGTGCCTATACAGAAATGATAAACTGTAGAGAAAATTTTGATGAACTTAAAAGTGAAGCAATAATTTTAGCAGATAGCTGGGGCGTAAACAGTGAGTTTTTAGAAAAACGAGCAAAACAAGTTAAAAAGTATTTTGATGAACTTCTGAGTGATATGGGTTTTCCGATGTCGAAAAGAAGTTTAAAAATTTCAGTATATAATGCTACTCTAGATATTGTAATCAACCAGTTAAAAAATCGATTATCAGGTTTTCACAATGTTTCTTCGAAATTTAACTTTCTATTCCCAAAATGTCTTATTGAGTTAAGTGATGATGAACTTAGGAAAATGGCGGTATTGTTATTTGAACAATATAATGATGATTTACAATATGAAATTGGGGTCGAAACACTAAACTTTAGGTCTACTTTTCGAACTGAAATTGTTAAATGTAGTAATGTGAAAGATGTCGCCAAACTTTTGATATGTGATCATCATACTGCCACGGCTAGTTTTAAAAATTTATATGCAGCGTTTTTATTATTTTTAACAATTCCAGTGACTACTGCTTCTGCAGAGAGATCTTTTTCGAAATTAAAAATAAAGTACTATGTCGCAATCGAGACTTAGTAAGTGGGCTCTTTTGAGCATCGAAAATGAAAGAGCTCAAGGTTTGAATCTTGAGTGTTTAATAGATCTCTTTGCAGAAAGCAAATGTCGAAAAAAAGAGTTTTCATAATGGGTAGACGGCAGAAAGGTTTATCTTAATATAATATTTTGTTAAAAAAATTATCGAGTTTTTATTTTTTTGCCCCCCTCTCCCTCTTCAGAAATGGCATGAGCGCGACTGGGCTCTGATGCCCGGCGCCACTAAACGAAGCTACGCCACTGATTAATAACTCTGTCTAGTAAAATAATTAATAGCTTTAATTCAAGGAAGAAATGCATAGTTATTTTTCTCAACTTTGCCAAGGACTTTGACACTGTGTCACAACTCACATCATGTATTGATAGAAAGTCTTGAAATCTTCTTAAAAGTCTTGTCTAGAGAATCCCTTTCAAAGAGTTAACATAAGAGGTGCACCAGAGATTTTCAGGAGATTGCTTCTATTAAGCTTCTTTACTATGCACTAGTTCGTCCTCACCTAGAGTATGGTTCATGTATTTGGTCACCTCATTAGGTATCAATCGCATTCAGATGATTGATCAACCTGTTCAATCACAAATTTTTAAGATACATTGCATTCAAAAGAAATTTTCCCCTTTCCACCGAACCATTTATGGAAATCATTGCTTTGTTACCAGGGCAGTCAAACTTGCTAACCAGTAATAACAGTTGGATTGTTTTATTAATAAAAGTAGTTTTTTTCCCTTGTAAACTGTTTTATATTTTTGTAAATTGGGCAATTGCTTGTTGAAATAAATAAAGAAATAAATAAATGAAGCCCTGAGTCAATCAGGTCCAGTGATGTATGGGGTGCCACAGTATCGGGTTCAGTGCTTTTTGTGTTGAATACTGATTGATTTGTTGTTTTCATTGCTTTTTGTGAGAACACATGGACTGAAACTTACAAAAGGGCAGAAATTATTATATAAGCCTTGGTTTGGTGTTAGCCTACTTTCCTTGAATACAGGAAAATCTCACTTTATTTGCTTTTCAATGACTGAAGCTACATCACCTGAAATTGTAACAATTAAAATACATAAATATATGTACATGTAATAAACATTATAATTGTTATTGTAATGATATTAAGGTTGCTAGTAGGAGTATTTTTTGATAAGCATATGAAGTGAGAAACTCATGTTGATTATATTGATTGCAAATTAAAAAAGCTGCTGTACAAATTTAACCTTTTAAGAAAAAAAATAGATGAACATAGGATCATTAATATATATAAAGTTCTGGTTGAATCAGTATTTAATTATGGAGTATGTGTTTGGAGATCAGGATATTCAACCATATAAGCTCCATTAGAAATAACTTAAAAAGAAACACACAGAAAATTGTTATTGCATTTATTTGCAAAAGTTCTTAAGGAAGTGAATCTATTAAAATTAGGACGATTGGCATTTGTTAGGGAGAAAGCTATGTATTTGGTTTTGTCAACACTTAATGTAAGTTTGAAAGAGTCTAGCCAATTATTGATTAATCTTAAACCTAAAGATGTTTTTTCATGCACCTCTTCCACTTACAGTTTCACCCACAAAACTGGCCACAGTATCGTCAGCTTAAGAAACCACCATACCTTTTTCAAGTAAGATATCTATTAAAGATATTTAATTATAGATGCCCTAAGAACGGTACCCTGTGGTATTCCTATCAGCATCTCTGAGGGATCACTATACTTAGATATCATTAATTTTAGTCATCTGTTTTCGGTCCGCCAGATAACTCTTAAAAACTTCTAACACAACCCCGCTAGAGCCTTCGCTAGATCAAGAAATGTTGCAAGGCACTTTTTACCTTTATCGAGAGGTGTTCTTTTAGGATTTTTCAAAAATATTGGCAAAATTTATAATCAATAGTCCTCATTAACATAAAACAACTTCTCAGGTGTGTTTAAAACCTACTCGCAAGGCTTCGATGTGGTCCTAGAAGTGGCGGCACGTATCGAAAACCCGGACGGGCCGGACTCACGACTGCTCACCGAAACCCACACCGATCGACTCATTTTTAAGGCCTGCGACATACTGAGTATGACTTTTAAGAATGTGGACCTCGATTATCCGGTTAAAGACACGTTCCAGACTGACACGGCGATTTCGGCACGGCATAACGGCAATAAAAGTATGGAGGAGAAGGAGCTGGAACCGTGGGACGGGGGCCAAATTAACGGGAACGATGTCAGTTTGGACTTGGAGGCGTCGAACGGTTGGGATGTCCAGGATATGTTTAGAAAGAACGAACAGGAATATGGGGTAAGTATTTTTATATTATGGGAGCTTACTTATATTTATTTATAAGAAAGGGTAAAATCATATTACACTTTAATACAATTTATATTCTGTTGTGATGGACTAAAGAGCTTGTTTTTAATTTAAATTACTAAAGGCTATTTCTTAGGTCACTTCTACCTTCGATCACTCTCTGAGGGGCTACACTGTTCCATTGCAAGCGAATGATTCGGCTGACTACAGAGAAGCTCAGGCTAAAGCGGAGCAGATTGCCAATGAAATCGGTTAGATTTTATTAACATTTAAAATTTACATAAAAACGTTATTGTTTATTGTAGAGAATCAACCGGCATACAAAGCTCGATTAGAATTAGAAAATGGAGACGAGGAGGCCGCATTTGCTGCCGTCTCTAGGCCCGCGCAAGATTCTGCTAACGGTAAGGAATTATTGTTGGGTGTAACTTGAAAACTGCTTGGGATATTTCCATAATGTTTTCATGTCATTAAAGGGGGGACCTCTGGGGATGGATTTAAGGGTAAAAACGTGGTGTTGGGTTGGAAATTTGGGCAATTATTTTTAGAGCTTTTTTTAATTTTCACGTTTTTCTATTACAAGAATATTTTGTCGATTTCAAGAGTACTTGGAAAACTGTGATTATTTTCATTTACAATCGCATGATTGGAAGACTTTGCTTTACTTTTTTCATTTGTTGCATCTGCTATAACGTTATAATTTTTTTTAATATTATTTTTATTGCTTTCTATTTGATCTTTATAAAAATTAAATTTCTGTTTCTTAATTAAATTGTTTAGTTTATTTCGATAAACTTTATAAATAGTGTTTTGTTCTTCAGTAAATTTTTTTTAAGTATATCTCTTATGTTTTATTGAAGTAATCAAACCGGTTGTAATCCATTCCTTAATTTTTTGGTGTTTTGAGTATTTCATAGGGCATCTTACGGTGACATTTTGCAAGGACTTTTTTAAAATATACAAAAAGGAGTTTGTGGCTTGTTCAGGATCCTCTGTACCTAAGACTTCTGACCAATCCTGAGCTAACAAACTCTGTTTTAAGAGATCATAATTTATATGATTGTAATAGTCTATTTGTATTAGTGCTTGCCTCGAGATTAACATTCAGCATAATTGGGTAGTGGTCTGTTATATGAGTATTCAAGATAAATGATTTAAATTTTAAATTATTTGTTTTAATTTTTTGTCCGACAAATAAATGGTCAATAGATGTGGCTGTTTCATGAGTTACTCTTGTTGGAGAATTTATGTGGGGTAAAAAGCAGTTTTGGGCCGACTCCCCTTTCTATTTAAGATTTTAGGGGTGTATGTCAACCTGTCCAAGGGGTTGCGGATAAGGGTGGGATAATATGCTTGTTTTGTTCCTCTTTCGTTTTATAGAAACTCTTTTGGGCGTTTTTTTATTCCAGTTTTTCGTTCCTAATATATGGCCATTTCAAGTTTTTAAATTGTCACCCTGTATGTGATACTTTATTATATTTTATTGAGAAAGGAAACTTGCTTTTTAGTTAAAATCACTATTTAATAGTTTGTGTCGATCTACTGTGTATCGCAATTAGGTGGTTCGCCCTTGTATATTTTTTATTTTTTTGTTTCCTGTTTTGTGACAATGGTTCGAAAATTGCTTTAAATGATACCACTAACAATACTTTTCTGTTTATTTTGGTAGAAAATAACATTTGAAGAACAACATTCTTGCGTGCTCTTGATATCTATATTCTTACAAAATTAATACCCACATCATGCTTTTTTTAAATATTTGACTTTTAATCTAGGTAAAAAAATAAAAACTATAAGTTGGTATACAATGTTATTTTTGACTGTTCACAATTTTTTTTTCATACCTACCTACCTACTTGCTTGACTCCATTGCTATACCTTCTTCTTATTTTAATATCCAATTCAAATAGATACTTTGAATAAGAGTTTTTGTGGTAAATTTTTTCATTTGGTATAATTGTAAAATGTGATGATAATAAAAATAAAGACCAATAACACATAAATCAAACAAAACAAGACATTTATTACAAAATATACAAAGTTGGCTACATATAAAAAAAAAATTATGCGATCGTATATTCTTTTAGGGAAATATTTCAACATGCATATTTCTATTTTTGCGAGGATCTACAAGCTCAGGTAAATAACATATCGAGTAGAATATAGTTAATTTCTTTTTCATGTTTTCGCAGAATACATCGTTTTTTAAAATAATTTCCTTCTTAATGCCCAAAGGTGTCCAAACTGCAAAGCAGCAGTAGGATCTCCCAGTTACCAACAATTGGCCTTGTATTTGGTAAAACCATTTGTGGTTTTTATTAATTTCTCCGTTTTTCTTCCAAAATGATATTTTTCTTTGCATTATCGCATCTTCAGGAGTGAGATTTTTAGCACTAAAGGGGCATTTGATTTCAACAATCTCCTTCTTCCCAATAAGGCCATCGGGAGTCGCTGCCAAGAATGAAATATTTTCGCTTACAAATAAGCCACATGGTAATACCTTATCATCAATTAATGTTTCTAAAACATTGATTGCCCGTTTTTCATTTTGTTTGCCCCACTCAATGCTAGCAGAATGAATTGTTTTTGGGTACAAAGTTGTTCCACGAGCTTTTTTGTATCGCTGTTGCTTCTGGCACTAAATTTAGAGCAAATTGCATAGTAATTTGATGCCGTAAGACGCTTTCTTCGCTCTAAGTGCCACAAATCAGATTGGCTCTGTTTCTTTGTGAGCTCTTCAAATAATTTGATTTCTTCTGCATTTTTTTTAATACTAGCTAGAAAATCTTCTTTTTCTTTTTGGAACTCCTCAGGTGTTAGATCAGGCTTTTGACATTGATCACCGTAACTGCTATCAAGTCCAGACTTCTCTTTGGTTTGGAATAATCTTTTCCGTTTAATATATTTTTTCTTTAATTCCCTGTTTTTAACTAAGCCAATCGGGCTTTTATGATTAAGGAATTTTTTAATCGTGTATATAGGCTTTTTAGTATTATGAGAAATTACAGAAGCTAAACAGCGAGCCTGATGTGATCCTCGTTGGCAATAACTAATGCGTTTTCCGTCAATAAATTTTGCAATGATTGAGTTAAATTGCTCCGATACATTATTGTCAACATCTTGTATTAAACTCACGCTATTTTTTGAAAGATAGCTGACAAAGCTATATAATTTGTCATATAGGTCTGAAGCAACAAAAAATTATAAATATTTATAAGGCAGTCATAAACCGTAATTCTTTACACTTTGGGCTTTTAGAACCTACCTGTCATTTTTAAGTCTGATAATATGCTACCACTGGGTTTATATTGCTCATGACAGAAATATCCCAATTCTGCACAAAGTTTGTGTTCTCCAAAAACGTGGCTAATAGAATTGTCTAAGTCTTGTTTTAACAAGTTTATTTTTTCTAACATCGGAACACCCTCATTTTTTCTATGTTCGATAGTTTTTGTAATTGCATATCGTAATCTTAGCTGTTCTTTCTATAAAAAAAACAACGTTATAAATCTACAAATATGTTTTTCTTTACCAGAAACATAAGTATTTTTCCTAAAATAATTTTTCTACGAATAGTAAGTACTTACGCTTATTTGCTTCCGAAGAACTAATGGCCCAGCATTGACGTCTTTACCTAAATCCCGAATTTTCCGGGAGTAATTTCGTAGAAGTTGATTTCTGCACTCAGCATGACATTTTTATATGGATGAGCATCTAACATTTTTTTCAGAGAATTGCAGTCTCCGTCAGCTATTAATTTATGGTAGATTAATCCATGTTGCTCTAAACTATGGAGAAATCCTTCTTTTAAAATATCGCCTTCCATGCTCGTTGAAGAACCTTCAAAGTTTTTAAAGCATTTATGCCTTTTAGGCATCTGATTGTGTCCTTGATTTTTTGAGAGTTGGCAAATTGTACAATATTGGTTTTTTATGCCAATAAAAAGGACCTGAAAATTACATTTTTGATTTCGCGAAAAACTATAAACCGCTAATTCAATTTTTAAAAAATACTAGTGCAAACACAGGAACACTTCAGTTTTTCAGTATGTAACCACCAAAATAAAATGCAAAAAATGATCGCAACGAAACCACACAGCTACATCCCGGAACTATCACGCACTAAAAAAAAAACCCAAAATGCATATATAATAGCAATATTAGGTAGTAATGCAGGTATATAAAATGAAATTACATCGGATCCCGGCGTAAGAGGATCACTGAAATTTTATTAACCGTTCTAAAATAGACATTTATTACTACCGCGTCTCTCACCGCTGCCCCTCAGCTGTGTGGCTAGAAGATAGGTAGCGGAGCCTTAAGAAATACATGTTTTGAGGAATATATTAAAGTGACTCGATTTTTTTTTTGTGCAATAGGCAAATACATTCCTCCCGCTAAACGAATGGGCCAAAACAATGGAAAACTGGTACGAAACACACCCCCGCCCTCTGGCAGCTCTAGCAGTCAAAACTCACCCTCCCCCAAAGATACACGGCCACCGGTACAATATCCACCGCCGATGAACAACAATCAACATCCGGTACACCAGAACAGTATTCACACAGTTCCAAGTGAGTTTAATTGCATTTTTTCTCTTATTAATATAATCACACATTTTAAGTTTTCATTATTAGAAAACGATTAGAAACCCTTTAAGCTCAAACTAAATGTATTTTTATGATCAGACGCGCATGCACCTCCTGTACAACCCCAACAGCCCTCGCCCCAACTGCAACAGCCTCAATTGGTGGGACCGCCTCTGCCCCACATGCACAACTCCCCGATGCCGCCCCAAGTGGCGCCGCCCCCGCAAATTCAAAACATGCCGCCGCCACAGCAGCCGCCCCACAATATGCCGCCGCATAATCAACCCATGGTAAGTGTTAAGTTTATCATTTTACAGGGTAACTTGACAACTACTGGAAATATTTTTTTTTTTATGTTATTAAAAGGGAATTACTGAGGATGGGTTTGAGATTTGGGTAGTTAGAGCTGATTGGGTTGGGTAATTCGTATGTTTTTGCTGTTATTTTATTAATTTTTTATTTATCTATTATATTTACTTTTTATAATATATATCAACTCACTATTAAGGGTACAGTAGATGGTCTACTAGAATCTTATGCAGATGATACTGCCCTTGTGATTTCCGGAGAGTCTTGGGACATTGTGAAAGATAAATCTGTAAATAATTTGACTATAAAAAAAATTGGCTTCAAACGTTTAAATTATTATTAAACTTAGCTAAAACAACATGCATAGCCTTTTCACCTACTAAGGCGAATAGACCACATTATAGTTCTATTTTAGTAGATAATCACTGTGTTAAAGAAACTTCATGTACAAAATACCTTGGAGTTGTAATTGATGAGTTTGTGAAATGACAACCGCATATTGACTGTCTTTCCAACAAAATTCGAAAACTAATTCATAACTTTTACTTATCGAGGGAATTTTTAAATACTAAGACTTTAATAATGTTGTATAAAGCATTTATGGAATCAATTATAAGATATGGTATATTCTGTGTGGAGAGGACTTTATAATAACTGCCTGTACAAATTAAATATAATACAGAAATATATTTTAAAAATTATTTTTAAAAAAAGGATAGATTGTACCCTACGCATTTACTATTTAATAAAGATATTTTTAACATTCGATCAATTTACACTCTCACAATCTGTTCTTATATACATATTCGACCTAATTTAAAGTCTTTTGTTAATCATGATTATGATACAAGAACTAGGTGCAATAGGCAAATTAAACTACCACTAAGTATTAATAATCTTAATCTAAGATACATAAATTACTTTGGACTTAAACTGTATAACTTGTTAAAAATTTAAGTTGTTGTGTGAGAGTGTAATCTTTGAAAGCGCTCACCAATTTGAAAAGTTTTTCGTGTGAGCATTTGAACACAGATAGTGTCATGGTTGGTTGTATTTTGAATTTTTTAATATATATGTATGTATGCATAATTTTTTAATTATGCTTCTCTCTAACTTGCTTAGTTTCTCAATCTTTCTTATCTTTGTGATAATATTTATAATAGAAAATATTATTAGTTTATATCTAAAAGTAAATAACATGATTTGATACCGCACATACAGATGTTTCATATCTAGCTGATGTATCAATTGTATCAATATTAAATAAAAACTATAATATGTGATATATGTTAACTAGTCTATAGTAACTTTATATGTAATTAGTGTTATATGATGTTTGTAAAGTATTCAATAAACAATATGATAGTCAAAACAGAAATTATACAAATGAACACATTTCAACAAAAAAAGAATGTAATATAATTTATTTGCACCTCAGTACACAGTACCTGTATGTGCTGAGAATGAATACAATAAAAGCAAACAATATCAAGTCAAATTAAATAAAAAATTGCTTTAGTTTATAAAGGGCTTATTATGTTCTAATTTACAAAACTGTTTATAAAAGAAAAATTCAAGAAAATAAAAAATTACCCTAATGATCAAATAAAACAGATTTATTTATTTATGACAAACATTTACGTTATTTCATATTATAAGGTTCATATTGCTCAAGAATTATAAATTTAACAAAATTAGTTAAAACATGCACCTAGATGGATAAACTAAGACTATGAAACATAGAATATATAAAAAAAAACAAAGTAATAATACTTATAATAATAATAACAATAATGCCGCCGGTGTAAACTAATAATTCGTAATAAATAGGATTACTAGCAGCATGTAACAAGTCCAATTAGCAAGTTAAATATGAACTTAATATTTAAATACATTTTTAAAAAGAAAGAAGTTGGTAACTGAAGCTGTAGCTAACCAATTCATTTAAAAGACCCAAATTTATTTAAATTTAAGAATATATACTTCGTACACCTCTTACTAAACTTTTCCACATTCTGAACTTGTCATATGAGGATAGTCCGGGGAATCTGTACTTTTTAACAAAAAAATTGCAACCCGCAAACGAACGACTGGATGTGGTAAAGGGGTTCATAAGAAACATAAAAAAAATAAATTCGTATCTGGGGTAGTTGCGGGGTGGTTTTGCGGGGGTGAAAACTGAAAAAAACAGCTGCAGCATTTTTCTATCGCTATTTCCGGCAAAAGTTGACGCTCAAATTAAGAGTGCTTAATGGCAAAGTTGTAGATAATATAAAAATCTATAATTTTTGTAGAGGGCACTTTTGAACATAACCTCAAAATGTTCAAGATAAATGCAAAAATTGCGAAAATTTTTTTTTTCGTTTTTTATTTTTCATTTATCCAAAAATTATGCAATTTTCATAAAACTTGGTATAAATATACTCTTTAGTATCCTAAATAATCTCTATTTTTTTCAGTACTATACAATAACAATTTTTCAAGAAATTCAAGTTTTTCAAAAAAATTACTTTTTTTTAAACGAAATTTGTCCTTCAGAGAATTGTCCTAGGAGGTTCATATGGGGCTTATTTTTTTTGTTTTTATTTCTACTGTTTAATAAAATAAAGAAAGGTTATACTTCCCATTTAAAAATAAGCCAAAAAATGCAAAAAAAACGCAATATGGTTTGGACTGGTTCTTTTAGTGGTTTTTAAATAAAATAAATACAAGCTGCAGTAATAGGTCCTAAATAAAAAATATGGAGAAAGATTTTTTGGGAGATTCAGTAGCTGTGGAAGAAGCCAATCAAGGGAGCAGAATAAGGGAAAAAGCCCCCTATAAGAGGAAAACATGAAAGGTAAGATATAAGGTTTAAAAGTTTTAAAATAAAAAAAAAATAGTTTTTTTTAACATTATTTATTTTATTTTGGATACGAAGGTCCAGATCCAGACCTAAAGAAATTTAAGCGTCCTTGCTCACATGATAATAAAACATATCGATGCCAAAATGTTAAAATATCAGATATTAAAAATGTAAGAAGCCAGCTGTATAGCGTATCAAACAAAAGTGTTCAAGATATAAAACTAAAGATGTAAACATGTCATATGATAAGGTACTGTCACAGATTACCTAAACCAGATGCGAAAGCTTGCGTCGGCACCTTTCAAGTTCGTAACCCAAGCGGCGTACAAAGGCGCGGCTCCAGCCAAAGCGAGGCCTTTACCGGTAGCGGATGATTTCCAGCATTGGTCATAGACTTTCTTTATTTTTTAACACGCATTTTTTTTTGCACCAGTTGTTCAGTTTCAAAAAAAAATATCTATTAATAAATATTTATTTTATTATAAATGGTTAAGAATTCGAATTTTTTTATTGGTTTTCTCCGATTTTTTTAAAGATTTCAAATCTCTGTTAGCGTACTTTAAAGCATAAAATATCCTAAGTCTTATAAATAACTTCACAATATATAATCGAGGGAAATTATTACAGGGATGATTAAATTTTATTAAACTCATAACGTTTAAATATTTATGAGAAATGCCAGGTTTAGTAGATATTTGATCAAACATAATTTTTTTTTCTAATTCATAAATAAAACATACAAATTTCTCGCTAGGTGTTTTCAAACTACCAAAAATATTAGTTTCGGTGTTGCAATATGCCTTTAGTTTAGTTAATAAATTTGAAGCATCAAGGTTTCCGGATTCTTCTGAAAAACTGACACAAATGGGACATTTATGAATATTTAAAGCTTTTTTAATCAAGTAACTACAGACATATTAAAAAGCATTTTGTGTGGTTAAACTGTGTTCTCTATAATCACAATCAGAAACAGTTATTGCCTTACATATTTGAGATGACTGCGTAGGCATCACTTCTCTTAAATTTTCATCTGAAACGTTTTTTAGCTCAGCTAGAAGCACGCCTAAATCGTCCTCACAGTTCGTATATTCAGAGTGTAAAAAATTCTGACAAAATATTTTTTTATGGGCTCTTTGAAATTGAATTGGGGTTGGATTTACGCAATTCCCTCCTTGTTGCCTTATATTTCCGAAATAATTTTCAAGACAGTCTTGATTTATTTTTCTGGTTTTTAGGTAGCTAAATCCGCAATTTGAAAGGCGCTGCCATAAAACTTTCAATCCATAGATAGATATCATCCAACACGAACGAAATTTACACTTTTTTGTCAAATTTTTTCCCTTATTATTGCATATTTCAAGGTTTTTCAAAAATAGCCACATGTGATTAAAAAATTTAACTTGATAATCAAGACCCTGATATGCATTTTTAAATTTATTCGGGTGGGACGTATCTGTAGAATTAAACAAATCAAACAAAGTATTAAATTTATCTATAATTTGAATTGTAGGTAAAGCATCTACAGGAAGTGCTCCTAATGTCATATATGTATTCATTCCACTCGCAACACTATGACTTAAAACTTGAGTGGACAGTTTTACCTTCATCTTTTTAAAGTTATTGGGATATATGTGGGATTTAGTAAGTTTCGGAGCACACCTATACACTTGCTGGCTATCTTTTTCATAAAATTATTCGACAAACTTCCAAGACGTTACTTTGTTGTCAAAATGAAAATTATTTTCGGCTAAATTATTTTTAGTCGCCTTTAATAAATGTGAAGGGTCAAAAATGTAAACTAATTTCAAATCGCCCAATTGAAATTCAGGATTTTCTTCGTTAACCTTTAGCATTCTAGAAAGCTGTATAAAATTAGAGCCCATATCAGTTACTAAGCCTTGGATAAATAATCCAGCATCTGATAATTTTTTAACGCATTCAGTTAATATTTTTAAAATATCTGAAGCTGTAAGTTGGGAGTTTACAAAAAAATAAGCCAGTGGTTGCTTCCAGTTATGAAAAAGTCCGCGAACCATAATAGCAGCAACATTTTGTGCTATAATATTATTATTGTCATTTTTTCCAATATTCTCCCAGCCTACAATTTTATCTTTTGCTAAATTAAAATAAAGATAGGACATTAAAGATGTTTCATCAATGCATATGGTACAATACTTATCAAGTTCAGACATAGTTTTAACTTTAATAGCAAGAGAATTGAATGTTTGTTCGTTTAGTCCTGGTTTTGAAACAATACTTTGTGTCATTTTTTCCAGAGTACGTTTAGTAGGTAAATTTAATATTTTTGCGAGAAATCTATATGCTTTTGGCCCCAAGAAATACAAAACTAAAGCAAACTGTTTATAACTATCTGGATATCGTTTAGCTTTACCTACTTTATGCTGTAATTTAGCTTGAACTTTTATTATTTCAGATAAAGTTTTATTTAAAAAGCTGTCACATAATTTAATAAAACTATCGAGTTTCGGTTTAATCGCTTTAGCCTGCTCAAATTGCTTTTTTTGTTTTAAAATATTTCTTTTTAAACCTCTGACTTGGTATCGCAACTTCAGCTTTCTTGGGCTATTGGCAGTCAATGCAGATGAAATTTGTGTTCCTATGCTTGGTGATTTTATGCTTGTAATGTAATTGATGGGCGTATCTTTAGTGCCTGTCACATCTAAAAAATTATTAACTCTAATACTATTTTTATAAATATTTAGATAATGCCTATGCTAATACCTGTGTTTACATATGCCTTTGAAAAATCACTTTGAACAAATTTATAATTGGTCGTTTGGTCAATCATATCTTTATTTGATTTAAGGTTATCCACATCTAGATAATAACAAAGAAAAAAATAAATATTATTAAAAAAGTTTTAAAAATATTTATTTTCTAAAGCACATTTTAAAAAAAATGTCCTTTTAAAAACAAATTTTTATTTGTGTGAAAGTGAAAAAATAAAATAAATATTACAAAACTTGATAAGGCAGGGTAAACCGAGGGGCAAACAGAATAAAAACAAATACTTGACATTTTGCTGAAGAGAAATGTGACTTATTGTTTGCTTTTATTATATACATATGTTAGCGACCTGTAACTCTAAAGAGTTTTTATTTTTTGCATTGTACTAACTATTTTTTTTTTTTTATTAATATTTCTCATATACTTTTAGTGTAATTGATAAACAACAAACCAAAAGCCCCTTTTAATTAGGAATATTTCTAATTAGGAATATTGCTGACAATGCGGTTCTTATATATTTTTGAACCATAGTGAAAAATATTTAAATTTAAGCTTCATATAACAGCACAAGAATTAAGTCTTAAACATAGCAAAATTGCAATTTTCTTCGGCCAATTTCCAATGAGACAGTAAAGAAAGAATTAGGTAACTAAATCGTGTTAAACTAAAAAATAAAAATATATGTTTGATTAAGATTAATAACACAATCAGCTCTTTTTTTAAATTAGCAAAAAAAAAACATAAATTAATAAAAACACATTAAAATGTTATATTTTATTGTTATTGTTAGTTAACCTACCTGATAAAATCAAAATCTTTCGTGGAGGTTCTTCGCTTTCGTATTCCAGATTAACATTAATTTCAGTTTCATTTATTTCCGTCGATGTAAGTACACAAATATGATTACAAACAAATGTAGGTATAGCGTTTGGAAATAACTTTTTCCCTCCAGTTGAGATATATTTTTCCGCAAAATGCTTTCTACATATTCTGTAATTTTTAAAGTTTTCTTTTTGCAGCAGGTCTTCTCTTTTAGCTGCACGAAGCCAAGCTTCACGTCTAAACAAACGGTGCGTATTATTTTAAAACTAAATAAATTAAATACGTTTACCTTAAAGGATCACTTGGAAGACCAAAAAAGGTTACTTCTGTGTTCACAGAAGAACAGCATCTACTTATGCACTTATAACTCATTATAGTTAAAAAAATATATTTGCGCTCGCACTATGCCACTTTTCAGCGTCACGGGTACCGAAGCAAGCGTGAAACTAAAATAATCGGCTCCCATACTATTCGATCCGACGTTGAGCGGACGAAAATAGGACGAAAATGGGGAACGCAGATCATGCCGCCAGGCTTACATTCGCATCTGGTTTAGGTAATCTGTGGTACTGTAAGGTAGGACGTCTGCTAAAGATAATCCTCGACAAAGAACAAGGGCTGCAAACTTCTTTTTAAAAATTAAAAGAACAGATCAGCAGAGGCAGTTAAAGTCTGCAGGACCTTTTTCATGGCAGCAACAGTTGTTAACAACTACAGATTGTTTACAGTATGTAAGATTATTGACTTAGGGGACTGTCCTAAAGAGCGAAAAGGAGGTGGCCATATTTAAACAAAAAGGTTGGACAAAAGGGCGCATTCATTGGTAAATTGCGTGGCACTGAAAGTCATTATAATCGAGAAAAAATCTCAAAGGGTTTATTTACCTGCCCATCTAAGCATTAAAAAGTTACAACGTATGTATAATGAACACGCTGAAAGTGAGTACCAAGTTGGCTACCACATGTTTAGAAAGGTTTTTCTAACAAAATTTAATATTGGATTTTCGTCCCCGGCTTATGATACCTGTTCCCAATGCACGCGTCTAAAGTATTTAATTGAGTCTGAAAAAGACCAAAGAGGGAAAACCAAGTATATGACTGAATATCAAGTTCATAAAAGATGAGCGAAAGCCTTTTACGAACTTGGTAAGCAAGAGCGAGAAAATTTTCTGACTTTCTGCTTTGACCTGCAGCAGGTTCAACTCTTACCACGCACGCAAATTTCCGATGCATTTTATTCGCACCAAATAAGCCTCTATTCTTTTTGCTGTGTTGGTAGTAAACTCTAAAAACCCAACGTTTTATATTTGGACTGAAGATCAGACTGGCAGGAGTGCTACAGAAGTGTCATCTGCTTTGTTTGATTACCTAAAATCTTTGGAACTGGATAATATAACCCAGATTAAATTGTTCTGCAATGGATATGGTTTGCTGTTAGTTAACGCAATGCCATAATGTTTCTGTTTGTATTAGTAGTAAAAATAACACTTGTGTTCATTTTTTCTAATAAAGTTGAGCAAAATCAAATAAATCCATTTTTGTTTTTATTTAATACTAATTTTTTTTTAAATTTATATTCTAGCAAATGCTTTATCATGATTTATCTAATAGTGCTTGCTAGTAAGAAATTTTTTTAAAATACTACTTTTCTCGTTACAGAAAAATACTATTTTTCCAAAAATCATTTTTGGTGGATTTATTTGGTTTTGCTCTAAGCCTCCTCATATGTCATTTGGAAGAATATTACAGAACTTTGGAGCTAATAATCTTATAAATCTATGCTCTAAATTCTTACGAATGTTTGGTATTTTTAAATGTCTGTTAATATTATTTCTTGTGTAATGTTGGTGATTTATATATGTTTTAAAGTGGTTTGATTTGTGTGCACAGATACACGTAGATAATATGTATATGGATCGGACATTAAAAATATCCAGAAGTTGAGTCGAGTATCTTTTTTGTTTATAACTCTCAGAATATAATTCTGTACAATGTTGAGTTGTTTCAAAGAATTATTATGTATATTGATGTGTGTAAAACTAAAATTAAACCACTTTTCCAATGTGACACATGCAGAAAAGGAATATGTAAGAATTGTGGGAATTTGTCAGCATCGGAAGTGAAGGTCCTAGAACTAAAAGGTGAGAGAATTTTAAGATTTGATTGCACTGAATGTCAAAGATTTAAACCTCACAAACTTCTTCAAGGAACAATAGAGGATAAAAATAAAATAATAGAAAGCAAAGAAGAAATAATTGCCCTACTACAACAAAAAATAGAAAATCTTGAATCCAGTAAAAGTGAAGCTCATGTATTAAATTCCTTACAATACAGTGATATCCTTAAAAAGCCATTAAATCATCAAAAACAAACAAATATTCCTAGCCTTATTATTAGGCCAAAAAAACACCAGAACATTGAAAAAATAAAGGAAGACTTGAGAAAGAAGATAAATCCTGCCGAATTAAAGATTAGTGTAAATAGTATAAAAAGTACAAAAAACGGCTATATTCTAATTAAATGCCAGGGAAAAAATGATATAGATATACTTAAAAAGGAAGCAGAAGAAAAATTGAATGGCTACAACATAGAGGTGACAAAACTAAGAAATCCCCGCTTCAAGATAATTGACTATAAAATAAATGATAAAGACGATTTAAATAGTGAATTTGTAGAGGCCAGAATCCGGGAACAAAATCATTTTATTGAAGCAATGGACCACCTAGAAATAACTTTCTTTAAACTCAATAAAAAAAAATATTCTTATACTATCTACGGAAATTGTTCAGCCAAATTATTTCATAAGTTAATTGCAGTAAAGAAACTATATATGGGATGGCAGCGTTACCCAGTATTTGAAGATATAAGTGTACCCAGATGTTTTAAATGCCAAGGATTTTTTCACAAAAATACGGAATGTCCGAATGAGGTCTTTTGTGAGTATTGTTCGGAGAAACACGCAGTTAAGGAGTGCCCAAAAAACCAAAAAAAATGCATCAATTGTATTCATGCAAACGCAAAGTTTAATTTGGAGCACAATATAAATCATGCTGCAAACGACAAAACTTGTCCGTCTTTTGAACATCAAATCACGCTTTTGAAAAACAAAATTGACTATGATGGAAGTTATGGCAAATAATAGGCAAGAGGTAGAAGTGCTACAAGAACTGGACGTTTTAGATAATGCGGATCAACAAAGTACGGACTGTGATTATGTAAGCAAAAAAATTAACATAGGGTCCAAACTCTTAAATATCATTCATTTTAACATAAGAAGTTTAAAAAAAAACTTTGATCAAATGATAGTTTTTCTACAAACATATAATTTAATATCCTGCGACATTATTGTTTTGGGTGAAACATGGCAATTGGTTGGTAATGAATTTAATATAGAGGGCTTTAAAATGTATTATAATGGGGGAGACTGTAACCAGAATAATGGGGTGGTTGTTTATATAAAAAATAATTTAAACATAAACAAAGTAGAAAATATAAAACTAATTAGGTCGGGAATTACTTTGATTAGGATAACTTTAGCTATAACTGATATACAATATGGCATAACGTGTATATATAGACCTCCCTCGACGGTAGTATCGTCTTTTCTCGATGACCTGGAAAATTATTTATTACGTGAATGTAATCAGCAAACAGAAATACTTCTGGGAGATATAAACATAAATACTCTATCTGAAAATTCAGCTGATACAAATAACTACCTAGCTCTCTTGATGTCTTACGGATTCTACTCCCTTATAACTGGTCCTACACGGGTCACATTAACATCAAGGACCTGTATTGACCACATTTTCCTTAAAAAAAAATTTTTGGAAAACAAAAATAAACATCTTTCTTTTATTTTGGAAACTGACGTTACCGATCACTATCCTGTGTTGCTTAATTTTGCTAGAGACGAGGTTCGGGCAGGTAATGTTTCCAATAATATAAAAATTAAAACTATAAAAATATTAAACAATGAGAAGGCAAAAGATTTACTTATAAAACAAAATTGGGAAAACACTATCTTAAATATTAATGATGTCGAAATTGCAACCAAAATTTTTTATAATGTTGTCGAACATATTATACAAAGCTGTGAAGAGACAAAAATATTAAAACAAAAAATAATTAAAAAAATAAAACCTTGGATAACTGCTGCTATTATATGTTCAATAAAAAATAGGGACAAAATGAAAAGAAAATTGAATAAAAATTATAGTTTGGAAAAAGAACAACAATATAAAACATACAGAAACTCATTGGGTAAAATAATAAATAAATGTAAAAATGACTATTACAAAACAAAAATTGAGGAATCTAAGAATAATATGAGCAAAATGTATAAGGCTATAAATGAGGTTACAAATCAAATTACTACTAAAGGAAATGACATAATAAAAATAAAAAATAATAACAAAGAATTTTCAAATAACAAAGACATGGCAAACTTTTGTAATCAGTATTTTATAAACGTAGGAGTAAATATGCAAAACCAAATAAAAAAACCAAAAAAACAATTCAAAATTAATCATAACAGTGTATCTTCAATGTTTCTAAAACCAACTAATAGGAATGAAATAATTAAACATATTTTTTCGTTAAAAAACAATTCAGCGCCTGGGATAGATACTATTAGCTCAAAATTTATAAAAAAATTTCATATTTACCTTATTGAACCATTGGTTCACATTATCAACCTAATATTTAAAACAGGAACAGTACCTACTCAATTTAAAGTATCAATAATCACTCCAATATATAAATCAGGTGATAAATGTGAAATAGGTAACTATCGTCCTATAAGTGTGATCAATAATTTTTCCAAGCTCTTCGAGAAATGTTTGAAAGATAGACTTATTGACTATTTACAAAAAAATAACATATTAACACAAAATCAGTTTGGTTTCATTGGGGGGCTCAGCGCATCCGATGCTGTCTGCGAATTAACAAAGCGAGTGAATCAGGCTTTTGATGGTGATAGAAAGTGTTTGGCAGTGTTTCTGGACCTAGCAAAGGTCTTTGACACTGTACCGCATGAGCTTTTGCTAGATACTTTAAGATCTTATGGTATTAGAGGTCCAGTGTCAAGGGTCTTTGAAAGTTACTTGGGGGACAGAAAACAGTCTTTAAAAATAAATAATGAGATTAGTGAACCATCTTATGTAAAAATTGGAATTCCACAAGGAACAGTTATTGGACCTATACTCTTTATAACTTATATTAACGCTCTTACCAATCTTAAAATTCATGACGGGTCACTGATATCATATGCAGATGACACGGTTGCGGTGTTTCACGGAATTTCTTGGGGAGACACAAAGAAAACTGCAGAACTTGGTCTAGCAACAGTCAAGAACTGGCTGGATTCTTTTAAATTAAGTCTCAATAGTCAAAAAACAAACTATATTGCATTTTCTATAACAGCTGCTAATCGCCCCAGCTTTCAACAAATTAAACTTGAATTAATTGATATCAAGGAAGTTTCATTTACTAAATATCTGGGTATCATTGTGGATAAACATTTAAAATGGGACCAACACATTCTAAAATTAACACAAAACATCCGTAAACTTATTTATCGATTTCATATTTTGAGAAATATCTTAAATGAAAAACTACTAATTTTAATTTATAAATCCTTGGTTGAGTCCTTGTTAAGGTATGGGGTGATTGTCTGGGGAGGTCTATACAAGAATTGTTTAAAACAACTTAATGTAGTACAAAACTTTATTTTAAAAGTTATATACAAAAAACAAAAAAGATTTCCTACACAACAATTATATTCTGAAGAAATTTTTAATATACGCTCAATTTACATATTGTCAACATGCATTTATACACATAAATCAGAAAAAATCAAGAATTATGTTAGTCATTCCTACACAACCCGAAATAATATAAACAGACACCTAAAAATACCAAACATAAAAAAAACTATAGGGCAACGATTTTTAGGATACTTGTCCCCGAAATTTTATAACATCTTACCAAACAGCTTAAAAAATATAAATAATATTAAAAACTTTAGTAAGGTCTGTAGAAAATTTATTTATTCAAATATAGATAAATTTAATTTTTTTAAATAGTTTTGGGAAGGGAAATTTTATTGGAGAATTTTTGTTTAGTTGTAGATTATGGTTAGTTATATTTTATATTATTACTAAAATTTTGTGATTTCTCAGCATACACAAACAGATGTTACAACATCTAGGTGTATGTTAAAAACAATGACTGTTAACTATTATTATTGAATATAATTAAGTTAAAAATTGTTATAATATAACCAAAATGATTAATAAATTTGAATTTGAATTTGAATTTGAATTATTATATATGCCTCCCCAGGTGATCACTCCGTATCTTAGAAGAGATTCAACCAACGATCGCTAAACCAACAAGAGTAATTTGCTGTTTAAGATATTCCTTAGAATATAAAAGCGGAAAATACGTTTGCGTATATTACTAGTCAGTTTTAGGATATGTTGATCCCATTTTAGGTGAGATAGAACTAAAATTTGAAAATAGAATCAAATATATGTACAGATATACATATAAACAAAAACATAAATATACTATATGATCAACAATACAGCTGGATTGAATTGACAAAAAGCATAAAAGTAAAATTGATATAAATAAAACAACAGATAAGTAACAAAAAACAGCTAATTCAACGCATAAATACAAGGTATAAATTTATCCCAAATTAGACGAAATTGACTTCACGAGTGATATGCCTTGTCCAAGGGTAGTTTTTTAACTTACGTATTGAAGTACATACCACTCTCTAAGTTTTTGACTTCCAGAGATAAATGGTGAAATAGTACATAATACTACATATTCAATAATATGTGTGCTTAAAAAAACGCTTATAAGTTATCTACTTCTAAAATTATTAATTAAGTACAATTTTATGTATTGGCCCGAGGTAGCTGACTAGTTTTTTGTACACAAGTAGACAAGGTATGCTTACATTTATATTGAAAAACTTCTAGAAATTGAACACATATTGTTTTGATTTCTTTTTGAATTTACCTCTAGGCTCTCTATGTTCCTAATATCCTAATATAAAACATTATAGAGTTTAGGTCTCAAATAATTAACAAAATATTGTTCAATAGTATTTTTACAAGAAGTGTTAGTTGGCTTTCTCTACCTCTTGTAGGATATTTATGTGATTTTATATTGCAATTATATTTACTATTAAAATGCACATAATTACAAACATGTAATATCTTTAATGTTCTAAAGTTGCATATTATATTTTTTTAAACAATTTTTTACTTTGCTTAAGATTGTTTATATTGATAATTCATTTATTGGAAGAAAGAGTGTTGCTTAAAGAATAATTCCATATACAATATATATATATATATTTCATATAAAATCTTTTTGTATCTCAAAAACTTACTGGGTTATCGATAATTATTATTTTATATTAAAAGTTTTATTGTTCAACAAATCCTAATAATAAGACAATTATTAAAATATCGACAGATGATACATTAAAAAATCGAGGAAAAACAGCGAACCAGGTCTCATTTAACGCAATAATACGGTATTGGGAGTAAGAAGCCTTAGAGAAAAAATAAAAATCTCAAGTCTAGGTCTCAAAATATATTTTGAGTCGCTTGGAGTTTTTACTTTTTCTCTACTTACGTAGGTCTCTTTCAGATAATGAACGAGTTCTTTCAATCAGTAAGAAGCCTTTATTAGCAGTGAGTGCAAGTTGGTTGAAAATCCTCTAACATTTTGGATATACATTTGCATATTGATCAGAAGGATTCTTCTAGTTTTCTAACACACTTTTAGGGAAAAAAGAAAAAGGGTCGTTAGTAAATGTTTAATTAATTATTAACAGCAACACGTGCCTTTACCGAACAATCCGGCGCCGCCGCGACCCAACTCGCACACGCCGCCCCACCAGTACCAACAGGGTCCGCCCCCGCCCCAAATTCGACCGCAGGGAGTGATGCCGCACACGGGGGTGCCGCCCCCCGCGCACGTCAAGCCGCCCCAAATGAACGGCGACCTTAAGTCGGGTCCGCAACAACGTCAACAGCGTCACCAACAGCAACAGCAGCAGCAGCAGTACCAGCAGCAGCAACAGATGCAAGAGCGGGTGGTGGTGGTACAGCAGCAAGGACCGCCTCCGGGACATCCCCAAGGGCCGCCGCCCCCACATCAACAGCAAATGCCGCAACAGTATCAAGACGTTAAACCGCAAGTGAGTGAAAAAACTTCATAACAATAAATTCAAATTTTTTGCTTTGAGGTTTATTTACCACACTTTTAACGTATTGTCTTGTTTTAGGAAGTTCCTCAGACACACCAAGCGCCGCCCCAGCAACAGCAGCAACAACAACAGCCGCCTCCACAGTCTCGACCGCCTCCGCCCCACCATCCCCATCAACCGCCCCAACAGCAGCAGCAGCAACAAGTTTCCCTCTCGCCCCAGAGCCAAGAGGCGCTCAAGGAGCTCCACGCGTTTTCGCACGAGTTTAAATTGGCGCCGCCTCCACCTCATCCGATGGGCGGCGGGACGGAGTCGCCTCAATTGGCGCCGCCCCATATGCCGCCTCCTTCGCAACAGGGCGGCCAGACACTTAGTTCCACCCTATCGCCGAATAGTAGTTGTAGCCTTAGTACGCTGAGTGGGTAAGTGAACCAAATTATAATTATTATTATTGCAAAACTGGTAAACAGAAGTTGATTTTCTTCGTCAATTTTTCAGAAGTGTAACGGACCAAAGTCAATCGTCCGGCTCCCAAAAGCAACCGAGCCCCGCGCAGAGTCCCCCGGGTAGCGATAGTGAAAAATTGCAAAGTACGATCGCCAAATCCAAGTTGAACCCCAACGCCAAGGAGTTCGTCTTGAATCCCACGGCTAAACCCTTCCAACCCAGGTAAGAAAATTCGAGTAACGAAAATTCACAAAACGTTTTTAAATCAAGACTTAACAATAAGGTTCAAAAATTAGTTTTTCCAGATCCCCGAGCACCCCATCGGCCAGCAGACCGCACACCCCCCAAACTCCTTCCCACAGTCCGTACATTACGACGGTGAGTGGCCCAGGGGGACCCCCGATGCCCGTGATGATGCCGATGCATTATATGACCATTAGTCCTCAGTATCAGCCGCCACCGCCGCAAACGAATAGAATAAGAAAAAGTAAGAAAAATTTCCTTTGTTTGACTTAAATTGTTCAGGAATTCAATTATTTTGTCATATTTTAGTACCGATGGGCCAAATAAGGACGGACATGGCGTCCCAGATGCAACACGCGGCCGCGGTGACAGGTCAGCCGCTCCTCGCGCCCGCCCCTTTACCGCAATTCATTTATAATCCGGGGGCGGCGGCTGCGGCCGCCCACTCGATGAATCAAGCGGCGGCCGCGGCCGCTTATCAGCCGTCGGTGGCGGCGATGCACGCCGCCACCCTCAGGATGTACGACGCGGCGGCGGCGCAAGCTGCTGCCGCCGCCCAGGCACCCACGCAGGTAAGAAAAATCTTTTACTTTCGATTCGTCACAGTCTAAACGTCTCAGAATGTCAAAACAATTTTCTTTTCAGTTTTTTATTTTCTTTTTTTTTTCTTCTTAAAACCATCATAAATTTATCGAAGAGAACTCTTACTGCCCCGGAAGAAAAAGTATTGAGGCGAGCACTAAACTTTGCAATATCCTCCAAACCCCAGCTTCTGGATGTAATTTCTTCAATCGAGTCTGTTCAGCTACCCCGCGCGGTCGCTGATAAACTAAGATATGAGATTAGAAGCACTCTGGACCAGCTGAACAGGCTAAAAATTATTAAAAATATTGGCAGAGAGGAAGAGAGAGCGCTGAAAGATCTGAGGAAGAATAAAACCATTAAAATTCTACCAGCGGATAAGGGAACTGCGACAGTTTTAATAGACGTGAATACCTACGAGCCCAAAATCGAAGAGGTTCTACAGTAAGGAAAATACAGGTCGTTATCAAAAGATCTAACGGCGACCATTGAAGGAAGAGTGTCCAGAACACTAAAGAACTATTCCTTTTTCTTAACGGACGCCGTACGTACAAGACTTACCCCAGATCACAGTAAGCCTTCACGTCTTTATGGACTACCGAAAGTTCACAAGGAATTGATGCCATTGCGACCCATTACTAGCCCAAGGGATTCAGCAACGCCAGAACTTTCTAGGTTCCTTTTAGAAATACTCAAACCACTCTAAGGGAATACTGATTCATACGTTAAGAACTCCAGTCATTTTGTTGATCTACTTCGACCTATCAACATCGGACCAGAGGATAGAATGGTTAGCTTTGATGTGTAAAGTCTTTACACCAATGTCCCGATTAAAGATTCCCTGAAGACTGAGGATAAACTGAGCAATGACACGTCACTTCCGTCTCGAACCAAGCTTCCGCTCGGAGGAGTTATGGAACTTTTGGGAGGTCTGCCTACGTAATTCCTATTTTCAAGTAAAAGATAGGTTTTACGCTCAGGATGAGGGTCTGCCTATGGGATCATCGCTGTCTCCGGTGGTAGCCAACATATATAGGGAATGGTTTGAGGAACAGGCAATCAGCACCTCACGACTAAAGCTACATACGTTGATGATACATTTATCATCTGGGATAAAGGTGAAGACATACTTCAGGGCTTCTTACACCACCTGAACAACATGGTGCCAAGTATCAAATTCACCATGGAGACGGAGAAAAATTCGACGCTGCCATTCTTAGATGTTCTTGTCAAGAATACAAATGGCATTATAAGAACGTCTGTGTATCGAAAACCCACACATACTGGACAATACCTACACTATGATTCCAATCACTCTGGTTCGACTAAAGTTGGAATCATCAGGTCTCTGTACAACCGAGCTGTAACCATCTGCAATAACGACGCAGACTTTAAGGCGGACGTAGCACTTCTTACTAAAGATCTGCAGCAGAATGGCTATCCCAAATAACTTATCCAGAGGTCGATGGCGAAGGAAACTAGAACCAAGCAAGAGGATGAATCAACTGGGCTTCTCGCAATCCCCTATATAAAAGGTACATCCGAGAAAATCCGACGAATTGCTAAGAAGTTTAATCTAAAAACCGCCTTTAGATCTGGCAATACAATAAGAAGTTCCGTTTCCAAAACAAAGCCAGAATCTACAGCAGACACCAAAAACTGCTTCTACCAGATCCCTTGCGAGTGTGGGGACTCATATGTTGGCAAGACCTTTGGCAGATAGGACCAAGGAACATCGCAAATAAACGACAACCGGAGAAGTAGCCAAATCAGGCATTGCTGAACATGCTTGGACAAACGGCCATAACATTCACTGGTCTGAAACAAAAATCTTAAGGAAGGAATCACACTGGCGAAGAAGGAAATTTCTGGAAGCTGCCTACATAACGCAAAACCAGTGTGGATGTGACCCAATATATGGAGACCTCTTCTAGCAGACGCTCTCTTCTATATAAGCCTGCAGAATAGAAAATTGCTTTAGTTTACACTTGATAACGGTCGGAGATACTTACCGACCGAAACGTTGTGTTGTACGAAAGCAAAGACAGTGTCAGTCTGTTGACGGTCGACTACCTGTTTCTACCAAAAACATTCATAAGGGTCTTTCTGGATACTTGCACAAAATTTTCTTCTTGATCTGCCAGTGTATAGGATATTGAAGTTTGCCTTTTGCTATCTGCGGCACTTTCATAATAGATGGCGACGTTTTTTTATTTGTACTAAATTTATTAGGCCCATGAGATACGTCCCTTGTGTTTTCTAGTTTTCAGCATAAAATGTCTCAAAAAGTTGAAGTTCTCATTCGTAAGTTATTTATTTGCACTCGAAATAACACTTGCACGACACCTGAAATAGATACGCAAATATTAGGTGCAGATCAACAATTTTTTTTATATTTAAGTTAAGAAGTACGAAGTATTGCCTCTTATTCTCGTAGAAAAGATAACTGCTATTTGATTTCTAATAATGTTAGCTGCTACGGCTTCAAAAAATTGCTGCTATTTTTGTAGCAACTAAAATTGCATACGGGAGCGGCTATTGACGCGAGTGTCACGTTAGCTGGGAAATGGAATAACAATAGCACGACACGACGGGGGATCGGAATTGGTCCTACTCGGAATTTCTCCTACGTTTACGAATCCGGCCGAACGGTTAAAAACAGTGTAGTCAGAACTCTAAAATATTCTTAGCAATGTGACCGAAATTCAGTATTCAGTTCAGGGAGGGGGATATTGTGTGAAATTGAATGTGATACCAACCATACAATAACTACAACGAATAAGGCCGTTCAACCTAGAACTTATTGTTGTTGTTGTGTGTGTGTGTGTGTTGCAAAGATGGAAGTATTTGGTAATCAAAGATTTATTGATCAAGAATTTATTAATGAAGCCAGAAGGTATGAAACTTCTAATAAAATTTAAATTTAAAATTAAATCAGTTTTATACTTATACAAATTATTATAAAATAGACAATATATGAGGAAAACCGATGTTTTATGACCAATATGCTCTATTTTTTTTTTAAATATACGAAACCTGATCCAACCTTGGGCCAACCTAACTCGCCCTAACTTTGTGTTATCAAATGATGGACATCAATTTAAGCATTATCAAAATTAATTGGCTACACAACGCCCTAGTGACTTGGGTTGGCCCAAGGTTGGGTCAGGTTTTAAATATTTTAAGGAAATAGAGAATATTGATCATAAAACTTCGATTTACCTCATATATTGCCTATTTTACTTGGATCGTTACGTTATTGCCCGACCATTATCGTTAATGTACGAATTTTCATCATTGACCGTAACATATACACTATACAGAATACTCCATATTTCCATATAACTTAATAATACAGTTGCCGCCCGCGTGCGCCATCTAGCTATTAACAGCTGCGACACAGACAATCCATCGCATCGGTCGCTATTTAGCCGCCGAAATACATAAATACGACGTTGTCAAATATAAATGCCTCCTATCCTTGCTTCTATATCGAAATACAAACCCAGGATTTTCGAGGAAAAGCCGAACTCAGATTTTATCCTACGTTCCGGTCGTCCGTAGGACAAAATCTGAGTAGGACTAATTCCGCCATCTCGACACGACTGCGGCTGGCGGGACTGGCCGACTGCGACGCGAAGTGCGATTCGATGAGTGTAACAGAAACGGGAAACGGAGTATTCGGGATTCGGACATTGAAAATGTATTATGATTATGAAAGAAGCGGATAGAGATGGGTTATGGCGTGACTGATAATACGGAAATATTTTTATATTTTGTTTCCGTGTAATATTTTTATTGTCATCCATTAAATTTAATATTAAATAAAACCACTAATTGGAAAAAAATATTTAATTTCAAAAAACAAAATTACATTCTTAATAAAAAGCTGTTTCGAAAAAATCATATATTCTATGGAATAGAAATGACTTGTTCATTATTAATTTATAAATATTTTTTAAAGAAAAACTTGCAACTTAGCTATTCAACAAGAGTATATAAAACTGTAACATATAGTAAGTATAACAGTCAGGGAAAAGCGTTAAAAGGAGTGAAAAATAGAAAAAAAATCTAAAAAAGTCTGAAATAATAAACGTAATAAAAACTCAAGTAACTTTTGGTTAACAATTAAAAACATAATTTTTTTTACTTTCTCTAATTTAATGCGACTTCTCCGCTCCGAAATAATAAGACCAGTCTTTGAAAACATGCGTTCACATGCAACTGAAGTTGAAACTGTTCCAAACTTGCATCGTACGACATGGCTTAAATTTGGAAAAACCGCACCATTGTTAGCCCACCACTCCTCCAAGTAGCGGTTTACCTCAACTATAGCGCGTGCCTGCGGCTTTGATTGACTTTAGGATGAGATGACACCGACTTATTAAACTGCTTCCAAAGGTCAAATAGTTGCTTTTCTGACGTCGCATTACCGGCACCAACCTCTAAACCTGCTTCTCCAGTCGTTTCGCACTTTGCTCTTATATTTTGAGCTACTAAACCAGTAACATATTCCTTCGCCTTATCTGAAACGACAGGATTACTAAAACCAATATTCTTAAACCTTGGATCCAGAAATGTTGACACAATTAGGGTCTTACTGGACTCTTAATCTCCAAGCCGCGATGTTATGTTTTGTATAAGATTTTTTATAAAATTTTGGCTCACTTCGGTAGTAAACTGATCGCTATTCAACATCTCAATACAAACATTTTTCAACCCATTTGTCATGTTTATAACTTAAGATAATATGACGTATTTTTCCCCAGACATTAACTCAGTTACATCAAAAAATGGTTTTAATATAGTTACTAATTCCTTCATCAATGTCCACTCTGTGGGAATGACTGGCAGAGAAACTGAATCCATTAATGCTAGAGTTGTTCTTATTGCTTCTTCTAACTCCACAAATCTTTCTAGCATTATATATGTGGAGTTCCATCTTGTTGCTACGTCCTTTTTGAGCTTTTTTGGTTCTTTGCCTTGTTGTCGTTGAACATTATCGAATTTATGTTTGGCGTTTGCACTTTGCTTAAAATGTGTCACAATTTTACTGATTTTGCTTAAGGTCCCTTCCTGAATTAACTTTAGAGCATCGGCTACTATTAAATTTAAGGTATGTGCATAGCAACCAAAATGTCTCCATTTTAAGTCCACAATAATCGCTTTCTTTATATTTGCAGCGTTATTTGAAATGCACAGCAAGATGGATTTTTCAGGTATATTCCAAGAAGAAACAACATTTAAAAGTTGTGCCCTCCCTCATACCCAACGCAATCCAAAAGAACAGATTTGACATTAAAGTCAGGATCTATAAAATGTCCTGTAACTGCCATTACACTATCTGTATTTCGAGATGTCCAGCAGTCTGTTGTAATTGTAATAGATGTGACTTCTCTTAAAACATCCGAAGCTTTGTTCTGCACTTTTTCAAATCGTCCTGGAAGAAGAGCATTACTTAAAGTTTTTCTAGTAGGCAATTTATACCTAGGGTTTAGAGCTGAAATAAAAGCTTTAAAACCGGAATCTTCAACCACGGAAAATGGCTGAAAATCTTTTATAACAAGATTCAATAGAAGCTCGTCCAATTTTTTTTGTTGGGACATTGTAATTCTCTTATGAGTATATTCAGGCATTAACTGTTGCTGCATCTTTTTAGGTTCAGATCGAGCAGAGGGAATTATATTTTATGAACTTCCTTTACAAGTCGATGGCGAGGTCGATGGCAATATACTTGTATTAGAACTACAGGGTTCACTAACAGTAGAAGTAGCACCGTTTTGGGTATGCTGTTCAGTATTTGCTTCTCTAGTGTTCTGAACATGTTCAAATTGATGCAGTCTTACAGAAGGATGTTTTCTGCTAAGATGTGCTTTAAGGTTTGTTACAGACGTTTTATATGAAAAAGCTGACTTACATATATTACACTTGGCTTTGCTTTTATCTTCATCTGAGACTGAGAAGAAGTTCCAAATATCTGATTTCTTATTCATGTTGTTAGTTGAATAAAAGAACCTAAATAAATAACAACTTCAAAAAATATTCAATGCAATTTACCTTTTTAAATTCTAAACTTCGAACAAGCAAACACAGCACACTAACTTTGAATTAATATTTTGAAATATTTCACACCTTTCTATTGTCTTTTATCTTACTATGATACTACGTTATATATGCTACTTTTTCCACAATAACTAACACATAGGACTGGATGTGGCCAATCGCCCACCAAAAAAGGCAAATAACCCGCATTCCCATTGGTTTATCGACGGTGAATCCCTGGTGCCCGCCAATCGTTTAATATAAAGACAGAAAAACAATAACAAATCGAGAATAAAGCCCTGTCTGTGAATCCCAGGCGTTCGCGCCTGCTACCAATCACAGTATTTTGTTTCATACCTCTCCTTAAAGAGTTTCAGGACTTCTAGGGATCACTACCACCTGCTGTTCTAACAATTTTGTTGTATTATTTGCGGTGAAATTTCTTATTTCGATAATTAACATTTGAGTGTTTGAGGTTTGAGTTGTAATTTATTAAAAAAAAGACAACGAGCACCTACACTAAAAGTTTCAACAAAATATTGCTTAAAACAAAAAAACACCGAATGACAAAAATTTTCAAATTGAAAATTCAAAATTTAGCTAATAAATTAAAAAAAAAGCAAATATTCTTTATAAAGTTATTTGTCATTGTCTTCAACGCTACTCGCTACTTATAAAGTAACACTGTAGCAACTGCTATTTAAATAGCAGCTTTAATTAACTGCTATTTTTGTGTAGCAGTAGCAAAAGCAACTGCTATTCAAAAATAGCTGGGTCGACACATCTCTATTCTATAAACCTTCCTTTAGTCTTTTCTTGCCCATCTTTCATGTTTAAACTGCAATTTATTGCCCGATAAACGTTTAAATGCAAACAAGCACACTTACACTTTCAACCTGACTCTGGCACCTTTCAAAATAATAACTTTCAGGACGTAGTGCTTTAGCTCTATCTAGTTTTACTGTGCCAAAGCTTACGAAACAAAATTACACTTATAACCTTTGTGGGTACATTAGCAATAGCAGTTGAAACCTTTTTAAGCAAATACCGACAAAACTTAGATTTTAGCACTTAGTGCCTTTAGTACTTCAACTCTTCAATTTATTATATCTCTTTGTTTTCTTGTGTTAAAATTGAGTAATATCTGGCAACATAGAATACTAAGCATGTTTATCGACAAAATATCTCCTTTGCCCCCCGTGAAGATGTTGTGCTCAATCCAACGCAGCCAATGTTTATTCTGGTGTACTTAATGTTCTAAGGTACGAATAAATACTAGGTTATCAATACTTTTCTACTAGGATACCTACCCATTCTTTAAATCAATTTATCTTACAAAAACCTATATTTAACTGTCCGTTTTATGAACAGAAATTTCCTTGTTATTTTATTGCTTAAAAGTGAATAAAAAAGTGTGCACTTTATTTTAATTCGAATGAATTTGTCAGATGTCGTTCCTGCCCCCGCAACCGAGCGGCACCCCATCCCCGGCGCAGGCCCAGTACAATCCGGCCGCCGTTCAGCAACAACAAGGCCCCCCGCAAGGATACCAAGTGCAGGTAATAATCTATTAACATTTATTTATTTATTTCTATTTTATTTCATTTAATTGTTTATAATAGGCGATGCCACCTCAGCAAGCCCCCTCCCAGATCCCGATGTTCTGTATCCCTACGCAGCCGCACATGTTGCCAAATGTACCTTATTTGCAGCAGGCGCCGCCCCCGGGCCCACCCCACCAACACGTACAGGTAAATTAACAATGAAGGAATTTTTTAATAGGAGTTTTTAGGTCTGAAGGCGTCCAAAGGGCGAAACTCTCCTTGATGAGACCATTACTTTGTGTTCTTACCTTTGTTTTGTTTTCGTTTGGTCTCTTAGAGAAAAATGGATGATACGTTTGTGTTTGAAAATGCTAGTCAAGCTAAATTCATCCGCTATTACCAGAAGAACCTTATCGCAAGAAGAAATTTGTTGCTTAAAATATGGTTTCTTCAACAGTGCTTATTTTATCGATTAACACCGAAACTTGCCAACATACGAAACAATTCCTTGGAGGTTTTAAACATTTCAGATTTTATTTTACACAGTGCATCCCAAGAGTTATGTGTAAATTCGTTTAAAATTCAGGGGTGTGTCCGAAAAAAAAACGCTCTGACCCGTCGATTTTATTTCAAGTTGCGCATCTTTGTACGTGATGTTTGTATATACAGGGTTGCTCAAAAATAAATTACGACCGTCAACTTAATTTTTTCAAATGAAAGCACCGTCTTTTTATTTCATTTTTGAATTTCGCGTGGAATTCTACGTATGTTTCATGCATCATGTCCTATACCTAAAGTCAACAGTTATCGAAAAAAAGACGATTCATGTAACAAATAAAAAAAGAACAAAAATTAAGTTAAATGTTCAAAATGGTTGCCATTCATCACTTGACAATATCCAAGGCGATCAATAAAGTCTCGTTGCACATTTTCAATCATTTCCGGAGCTATGGCGCGAGATTATTTGGCCTATTAACAAATACCTTCGACTTGAGCAAAGCAATCCCCACAAAAAAAAGTCCATTGGTGTTGGGTCAGACGACCTAGCAGGCCATTCGATGGGTCCTCTCCTTCCTATTCACCGTTTGGGAAAGGTTTCATCCAAAAATGTACGCACAGTGGCAGCATAGTGTGGATCTTGCTGGAAAATTCTTCTTCGGCAGGATAGTCTGGGTCCAATGGATTTGGAAATAAAGCTAGTAATGCTGGAACTAATTCAAATTGGAGAAAATCGAGATACACTTGCCCGTTAAAGTCTGTTCAAAGAAAAAGGGACCTATTACTCTTCCGCGCACTATTCCACACCACACATTTAGTTTTTGAGGGTACTGGGTGTAATAACTTACCTCCATCATCCAATGCGGTTTTTCTGTTGCCCAGTATCAACAATTTTGTCTGTTCACACTACCATTCAAACAGAACGTGGCTTCATCGGAAAAAATAATATTTGTTACTAAATTATTATTTAGATTTCACATGTTTTGAAGGCGTTCACAAAACTCATTTCGCCTATCGAAATCGCCATCAAATAACTCTTGCACAGGAATAACTTTGTAGGGGTGATGTTTGTGCTTTTTAATTATTCGATGAACTAGAGATTTCGCCATGTGTAAATTTGCCTCAACCTGCGACAGAGGAGTGCATGGATTTTATTCCAAACAAAGCAAAACGTCAAGTTGTTCATTTTCATCTCGAGCAGGACGACCTGATTTTGACATATCGGAGGACGATCAGGATGGATTTCATTGAATAATTGAGCAGCTCTTTGAGTACGTGTTCTACCACCAAACCCAACCATGCACAGAATTTCTATTTTTTGTAGTTCCGTTAACTTTACCATTGTGAAAACCGCAACTTTGCTCGTACACTTCACACTTGACAATATCTGTTTGGCGTACAACTGTCATGCAGTTTCTATGAAAATACACGGTCACCAGCAAACAATAAAAAAATACTAAAGAATGGAATTTTGCTCTGTATAAAAATTCTCAGAGATAAGGTGACTCGAAAGGTGAACTTCAATAATAATGTTTGGTCGTCTTTTTTTCGATAACTGTTGACTTTAGGTATAGGACATGATGCATGAAACATACGTGGAATTCCACGCGAAATGCAAAAAAAGGTACTTTCATTTGAAAAAATGAAGTTGATGGTCGTAATTTATTTTTGAGCAACCCTGTATATACAAACTTCACTTAGAAAAATGCGCAACTTGAAATCAAATCGACGGGTCCGAGCGTTTTTTTTTCGAACACACTTCTGAATTTTAAATAAATTTAGACATAACTTTTGGGATGCACTGTATATCACTCCAGTTTTGTTCCAAAAATCTGAGGCAGTTAGATATATTTATTCATGTTATAACTAATAAATCTATAAAAAGGGAATGTTAGTAACTTGTGTTGTGTTGACATAATAATATTTAATTTAAGTCAGTGTGGCAACATCCAAATTTATTACTTCTAAAACCCGCCACTACGTGGCGCTCGAATCATGAAATGCTAAAAAATTGATGTCACTTGTCATCCCCCTCTCTCGAGCGAGAAATGGTTTGTAAAGAAGTGCCTTGTTTATCGCTAAATATAAGTTTGGTTTTTAGCCTAAATAAGGTGTTTTAGTAGCAAAAAAGTGTTAACAACAAATAGCTGAAGCTTAGGAAACTCTCCTAACAGGGGAGATAGAACATTTCTTGTATTCGGCTGTACGTCAGATTTGACAAAGCCTTATAACAAATTGTTTGCTGGTGGCTGGTGTCTGGTTTCAGCTGAACCGAAAATTTGGTAATTTTGCATTTACATTTAATTGAATAATTCAAGATTCGCTTATTAAAATTTTTTGAAACTTTTTTTGAAACTGCGCGAGGATTTGCCAGATTGGTCTCTTCAAAAAGTTATCTTACATTTTTTCTATAAAATATACAGGGAAGCCAATAATTGACCTCCTTAAGATTTACATGGGATTTCCTATGTTCCGCTCGGCGACGCACCACGCACATACATAATGCATAGGAAGGTTGTTTGGTGAGAACTAGATTACTGCAACATAATTGTTTTACATCGTTTTTTACTTTTGAAATACACAACGTGATTCAAAATATACTTTTTGGGATTATAGTTTTTTCCGTTTATTTAACTTATTGTTTTTATTTTGAGCTAAGATTATATAAATAGCATAGGTTGTAGTTAGATCATCGTCCCTATGCATATTTGTAAACTTCTGAACAAACCATGAACAACGCATAATTATTACACGAACTACAACGAACTCGACGAATCTCGCATAACAAATCGTGAATTGCGCATCGTCTGTACCGAGTTTAAGACTTAGTATTCGATGCAAATTTCGTAGTTTAGACGAATTCTTTAGCTTATTTTTGCTATTTAGATTATAGATACGACTTTTAAAATCATAAAACAAAGAGATCCTTGTTCATATTTTGATCACTTACGACCTGTTGTAGTTAATAATTGGTTATATATTTGGTCTCAGTCTAGTAATTTTTGTTTACATGACCTGCCGCACAAAAGAGGCCATAATTCTGAGAATTGGCCAGGCATCGGCATGAGTGATATCTAAAAATAAAGGGCGTTTCAATGTCTCTATTTTTTCTATAAGTTTACACAGAAGCTTGGAATTGATCGTATTTTTATTATTACACATTAGACAAAACAAAATAAACTTTGAAACTCCGATACTAATTGTAACTTGCGCTCTATTACCGTTTAAATATGAAATGTTGGTATTTCTTGAGAAAAATGCAAAAATTGCCATAAAAAATTTATAAACAAATTTCGTCCTACACATACTTAGCTTAAAATGTTTGAAATTAAGTCAGCTATCACCCCCTTAAAGGATAGCATCTAGCTTCCGGACATCCTCTATATAATATTAATTTTGTCATTGATTTCCAAAAGGGAGTCAAAAACAATTAAAACAAAGATCAAGTCTGACTTCTAAAACAAAAAAAAAAAAAGAATTCAAAAACAAATATACAATTGGAAAATATTATATACTACCACTGTTGCCCGCAGAAAACTAAGCAAAACGTGCAAAAAGAAATACATACATACTTATTATAAACCTTAATCAAAGCATCACATAAGACGTAACCAAACACCATGCTACTAATGCAGTAATTTTACCTTTTTTTTTAAAAGAGCCCTCCGATAAAGCTTTTTGATCTGTAGGAATGTCATTATAAAGCTGATAAAAGTTATAAGAGAAAGATCGCTGAAAAAAAACTGGTCTTGTGAGGTGGTGGAAATTCTTTAAATCTTAAATTTAAGTTATGAACGTCTGTTCGGTATTTAATCTTCTCTAGCAAGTAAGAAGGACACTTATTAAGTATAATTTTTTGAAATAAAACCAAAGAATGTAATTTACGTCTCTTTGCCATACTTAACCAGTTACAGTCTTTTAGTTTAAGAGAGACCGGCTCATACTGTGTAATTCCATAGATGTACCTTAAACAAGATTTTTGTACCCGTTGAATCTTTTGTATTTCAGTGAAATCTAGACAAGATGAGTAAACCACAACACAAAAGTTAAAATGGCTAAAAACTAAAGTGTCAGTCAGCTTAATTTTTAAAGATTGCGATAGTGAATGCCTGTGAGGATAAAGTAACTTCAGCGCGGTATATGCCTTTTGTCTACAGGTTTTAATATGTAATTTAAAGCGCAACTCGACATCCAGATAAACCCTAAACTTTCTTACATGATAAAGAATCATCACCTATGCTTATGGTTATAAAAGATTCAACACTCTCCTTGTTTCTACCAAAAATCATAAGTCAATCACGACTTTTATGTGTTCTCTATGTTTGAATAATGATTCAGTCCACCATGGGCGTTTTTTTCGTTTATTTAACTTTTTTTTTATTTTGCGCTATGATTTTGCTGCTATTTATGTATAGCACAAGCTGGAGTCAGATCATCGTCCCTCTCCATATTTGCGAACCGCTGAACGAACCATCAACCAACAATGCACATTTTGTATGCTCTGTTCGTCAATTATTACACAAACTCGACGAATTAGCATCGCGCATAACGAGCCTCATACGATGCGCAAATTAACGAATCGCGAACTGCGCATCATCTGTAGCGAGCCTTAGACTTAGTATTCGATGCAAATTTGGTAGTTTCGACGAATTCTTAAGGGTATTTTTGCTATTTATGCTATAGATACAAATTTTAAAATCTCTAAATTCATATTTTAGACACTTATTAGTATTGACCGAATGCAAGGCGTATCTTTACCGATACGTTACTTTTGCTTTATCTTATTTTTTTATTACGGTTTGAAAATTTATTATAATTGTTCTTTTAAATTTCAGTTACTAGTTCACCAGCAACATCCCTCCCAGGGCGGAAACCCCCACGGAGGTCCCAACCCTTAACGCTGAGCAGGGGCCGGACTGTTGAATCAGCCGCCGTCGCTGTTGGATCGGGTTCCCTTTTTTAATAGAGAAATTTAATTTAATTTTTACATTTACGATTATGATTAATGTTATTGCGCGCGGTAACGCGGGAGGAACCTCCTCTTTCGTCCTCTCCTTTACCAACGACCATATTCTCCCCCTTCTCCTCATCGTAGTAGGCCCGATGTCGTTCTTTGTTTACCATGTACAGTCGCGGATAGAGTTAGACAAAGATTGAGCGTAAATATAGAAGACTGATGATCAAAGTAATTGTTGAACGATGTGAAATAGTGGGCGGGCGGCGGGCCCTTTACAGATCAGTGGAAATAACGGTGTGATTGTTATTATTGTTGCGTGTGCTACATTATGGTTTTTTTATTATAAGGATTCTCTTATAGGGTCTGAAGTGGTCACGTTATGTTGTGGGAGGAGCTAGAAGGACTATGCGCCATGTTAGAAGGCGTGGCATTGTTTTGTTTTTTTTTTACTAGGTGCAATAGATACATAATTCGTCAACCTAATATTACAAGGTTGTATGTAACAATTATGATAATTTAGGAAAAATCGATTTAAAAAAATGGTCTTACCTAAAACGCAAACGATTAAGTACTTTTCTTTTTTTATTAAACAAGAAAATTAAATGGACAGTAAAAATAATTTATTTTGATATAAAATTCCAAAAAAACAACATTTTCTTCAAAAAATAATTTATTGAAAAATAACAGGATTCCGTTATATTAAAAATAAATTTTCTTTTTTCTAAATGTAACATAGAATTTTGTAACACAAAACTAGTATTTAATTTAACATACACAGCAAAGCATATGACTTTTATTTTCGGCTAAAAATACTTTCATAGTATTGCCTGTCCATCTCGGGAATCCATTTATACATAGACTTTATTGCCTCCACTTTACTTGATGCAAGGGGAATAGCTTTATCGCATCTTTTTAATTCCAGTGGAATAACTAGTTGTTCTGTTTCAGCTGTAACATGCCCCTTTCTCAATTTTCTTTGATGTAAATTTAGAGATTTAAATTTTTCTGTGAGGTTAAAGGTATCTTTATACTTGAGTTCGAAAAACGATCTAGAAAACTGCAAAGAAACTACTTTTGAAAATGGCACAGCATTGTAGTTGAGTTGGCTTGAAAAAGACTGAAAGTCTATAAAATCTTCTTGTTTCATTTGGATAATTGTTTATGGATTATGGAGATTTACTTTTAAAAGGTATCGTAAAAGAGATAAAGGAGAATAGTATTCTACCTTATTTAATGACCTTTCGATTGAACTGTGGATTGCATCTACTTCTCGGATACAAGCATGACCAGGAATAGAAAATATCATTGTGATTTTTGATAGGTTGTTGTGTTTTTGAATTAGGTGACTAAGGTCATAACTCATGAGACTATTTCTATTTTGCGGAACGCAGCTGTCGCTCCACAAAATAATTTTTGTAAATTCTGGATTGTCCTGCATAACTTTATCAAGTATTTTGTAAACCGCACTTGCAATGTCATTTCCCTTTCTTCCATGTAAAGCTTCGCTCCACACAGCACAGTATACTTTATGGAGAGGTGTCCAGTCATATTGTAAACATTTAGTTTACTTTTATAAAAAAAGTTTTTATGTCAGCTTTTGGGCATGTTAAAACGTTTTCTAGATCAAAGCAGAGTTCTCTTTTTTCTTGAATTATCAGGCTTTTTTCCTTTCCTTCTCGGCCAAGGACTATCAACTTTAGTAGTGTTTAAAATATAGTTCTTTTTTTCAACAGCTGAAAGCAGATAATAATTTTTTAAAATCTCCTTTCGTTGTTCATCGCTTATTATTCGAGAGCATTTTTGTAAACAATCTTTTTTGTTTTTAATCTCCTTGGCGAGAACGACCTTTTTTCGCAGAAGAAATATATTCAAGGCCCCGATCAAATTTAGTTTTTCTTATATTGCATGCCCATTCGAATGTAATTTTTTGTCTTTTGCGTGTTAACTTTTTGTTTATCTCATTTATCAAATTATCTTCTTTAGAATCCGTAGTATCATGTGAGGTTGCTGCGTTATGAGAATTATAATATTCTGTTTCAGGGTCTTTTTGTTTTAAGGTGTTTAGCGTTAACGTAGTGGAACAACCGGGAACATTTCTAAAACAAGAATTTAAAACTGTTGGAAATAATTTAAAATTTGCTAATATCTTGTAAAAAAATCGTTTTAAAAAACCAAATAAAACAATAACAATTTTTTACCTATTAAAATTTATTTGCAGCTGAACAGAAGACGGATGAGAAGATTTTTCAATCTCAAATTTGCTGTTTACTTTAAATTGCATTGCAGAATTAGAAGCCTTATACGAGCTAGTAGAGCAGCCAGGATTCTTTCTAAAACAAAACATAAATCTACATTATTGCGTTTTCCTTGACTATACAGAAAATTTAAAATGGTTAAAGTAATATACATATAACATAACAATAAGTTAAGAACCAAAAAGTAATATGATAACTTATATACCTAGTTAAATGGCTTTCTAAGTCTGACTCTTCACATTCCCTTTCACTGCTACTGGATCGGGTTGGAATGTTAATATAACGACCACGAATTTTAATTCTAAAATCAATAAAAAGTGAAAAAGTAAAAAATTAAAAATTCAAAAACGTAAGCTTACATAGCTAAAATAAAAATTTCAAAAATCTTACCTGCATTCTTTTTTCTTTTTTGATTTTTCAGGAAATGTACATTCCTTGTCTTGGTCAGAATCATAACCGTAGCCATCACTAATATCAGTCTCATTTAATGCCATATTTTTAAATAAACTTCTCAACAAATACTTGCTCTGCTCCGATAAACGTTTTAAAATGAATTATAAAAGCAACATTTGCAGGGTTCTATGTTAGTACATAGAACCCTGTAATATTTATTATTTTATTAAACATTTATATTCTAAGGTTCTATGTTTAACTTACAACTATGATATATCCATTTGTCATAATTTTAGGTATACACCTTTGGTTTTTCTTATATTACCAGAGTTCTATGTGAGCTTTAAATTTATTTCCAAAATTATAGTGTAGGGCTCACCACATGGAACTTTGTGATATTACAAACCAAATTTCCCTGGAAATGTTACATACAACCTTGTAATATTAGGGTGACGAATTGTTGTTTTCATTTTAAATTTATCGGCAGTCAAGAAAGTTAATATTTGTCAATAAGTGGAAGTTTTTTTCGCTTTTCCCCGGTATGTGATTCTTAGCGGCTCCTAGTACTTTGTAGGAGGAGCCTAATAATTTGACAGAACGGTCACGTGATCTATGGTTTCGTTTTGATTGGTGCATTGCTTCAGTAAGAAAAAAGAATTTAGTGATTAAACTTTACCCTTGTATATCACTCTTATTATATGGGAGCAGCCAAGAGGTATCACGTGACATGTCAACCAAATGGAAGGCGTGGCTTTGTTTCTTCACAGTTTTGATATTTGCTCTCATTTTTTCTAGAAGTTTAATTTTAGCTTCATTAAGCAATCGGGTGATTCCGTGTTTCTCGTTATTAACTTCAACTGCCTGAAAGGAAAACACTATTTTTTAATATACAGGGTGGTCCAGTTTAAACGTCATTAATTTTAATTAAGTGATACAGAATTTAAAAAGAAATAGACTTTCATTATGAAAATTTTCATAGAAATGTTTAACAGTCGCACTGGGACCCTAACAGTGTATCCGGAGAATATGGAAGGAGGGGGGTTAGGTACTAACCCCAGGTTTCCTTGAAACCGGAACAGGGGGGTTAGCGACTGACCCCAGATTTTTGTGTGTGTAGGTGCTTTTTTTTAAATAATAAAATCAATGATCTTATTGAAAAAAAAAACATTTTATTTTTTTAAAGACTTTAATAAAAAATAAGTGCAAAAAAACTAATTATTATTACAGATTGTGCAATGTCTAGTTGTTTTAATTTGTTCGCTGGCCGTATGCCTAGGGCAAATATACTTTTCGCAATTAGAACATGCCTTCATATATTTTCTTGATCAGCCGATCTTGGACAAATAAAACATCTTCCTTTTTTGGGAATCTTCTGCACAGCGGACCGAGTAGCTGGTCCATTTGCCTATCGACGAACTAAACCTCTTGTTGTGTGCTGGTCCTGTTGACATTCCAAACCAAAAATTTTCAAAGAAGCTATATATTTATTTTGGAGTCCCTTATACTTTGAACGATTTCTCATGTTGATTTGACACAACTCCTTGCCTAAGCATTTTAGAGATATTTTTCTCCCAGATTTTTGTTTTGGATTCTGTCTTGCCCAGTTCTCGTTAGCTTTTATGAAAAGAATATAGGAGTTATAGGCAACTATATCGATCAGATTGAAAAAAACAGCCGTCGGCCATCTTCTTGTGCCACACACACACATGCTACAACTATATGCCCTTACATATTTATCAAGCGTATCGACGCCGGCTTTTGTGGAATTATAGTACAGAATAATTTTTGGCTTGTCATTTTTCACTTGCATATTATGATGTTGTGTAGAAAGAACAGTGACGACCTTCTTCTTTTTGGGTACATAACTTACAAGTGTTTCACGGTCCCGAAAAGCAAAGCGAATAGTGCCGGGAGTTGCATACTTCAACGATTGTGGTCTTAGTTCTGGTAGAACATCTTTTCTATTACTCATTATTGTTCCCACGACTGTAAGATTTTGTTTTAACAAAGCATTTGCTGTTGGCACTGACGTAAATTTTCTGTCCATTGTGATATTGCGACCACTATTCTGCAATTTTGCTAATTCTACAAGACGTTTTACGACTTCTGGACCACTATTGTATTCTTTGGGCTGATTGATTACTTTTCCAGCATATGGTTCTGCAGCAAAACATTAGTAGTTTTATGAGTCACAGAGCACATTAGCTTCGATCCCATATTTACCAGGTTTTGTCGGAATATATAAACGGAATTTGCATCTGCCATGGAATGTTATAAGCTCCTCGTCTATTACAACTGACTCTGAAGTCTGGAAATTTGCCTGTGACACGCTCCCATATATCGCTTGCTGCAGCAAAGTTGTCGTATTCTTTACGAACATCTCGAGTAGTTTTATCATTAAACCTTATACATTTTTGGAGTAGTTGGAAACGGTAGCGTGGTAGCCCTATAAATTGGCAAATTCTCTTCATTGAATAAGTCGATAAGCGGATCTTTGTTTTGCTTGTAAGCACCTGCTGTTATCAAGAAGCCGATGTAGCCTAATATTTCTTCTCTTTCAAAACTCCTAAATTTTTGTATGAAAGAAGATTGTGGAGTGCTTTCTTTTACAAGGGCGAGTTTCTGGTTCGTATATTGCGAAATAAATTCGATGGTGTCGTCATCGAAAAAAAGTCGAATCGCTTCAAGTGGCGTTTTACTCCATTTTTGAGACCTGGCGCTTCTTTCATAACATTAGCAGCAATTTGCCTTCGTCGGGCAATAGGATCAGATTTCCATGTAAGACCTGATGCAGAAATCATGTCAGAATTAATTTGATTTATTACAGATTTAGGCCGTGGACGACGTCTTGCTGTAGAATCTGGAAAAAAACAATCAAAACTACTAATAAACCATTTTGAAGATAGAAGTACCATTATTTTTTTCCGTACCACTACTTTCCTCATCTGATTCCTCATCCATAATTTCTTCAGAAGATTCATGCTGCTCTGATTGAATATTTAAAGCTAATATATGTTACTTACTAGATAATCAGTTATTTTCCGTTTCTTGACAAAAGCGATTGTGCTGTTCACCTTGATCGTCATCGGATTCTTCATCTGAACTTTGCAAATCTGGATCTATGTAATCCCTCACATCATCTTCATCCTCAGCATAAAGAGCTTCTTCCAATTCGCGATCGGTCAAATATCTTCATATCAAAATGAAACAGTTAGAAACTATAAAAAAACTGTATCAGCACTGAACTACACAACAACTGTAACGATACTACTGGTAAAAAGTCGCCAAACGCGGACACATCAGTATTTTTACAAAGGCGTAGGCATTTGGAAAAATACCGATAGGATATTTTCCAAATGCCTGGATTGAAATTAAAAACAGCTAAGGAATGCTACAAAAAAATAGGGGGAGTCAGGCACTGACCCTTTTTTTTACAAATCCAAGCCTAATTTTCTTTTTTTTTTCAAAATTTTTGTAGCTGGCGTTTCTGTACAATTAAACTAAGATATTTTAAAAAACAGTGCCTTAAATCGAAATTTTGCAAGAACAACTTTTTTTCCAAATTAAATGGAAAATCTAACAGTTGACTTCTTATAAAAAAATTATTTTATCGCCTCGCAGATTTTAGGCAAAAAAGGACCCATTACCCATTCCCTCCGTATGTTAAGCCACTGGCATTTTTTTTTTAATTGGCTTCATCAGTAATTGACAATTCACTACAATAACCTGCATGTTAAATTTAATTAAAATTGAGCTGGTAGTTTAAAACAAATAATTGAGGAGTTTGCTGCAAGATGGATGCAGCTTCATTTTTGGATATTATTGGGAAATTAAAAAAAAAACATTTATTTTTTTAATCTTTTGTTTATAACAAACAAACAAAATTTTAATAAAATAAAGAGATGTTTGGGCGATATTTAAGGCCATTTTTAATATTATATTATTTTAATAAATACATAAAAAACATTATAGAAAAATGGAGCTGCATCTTTCTTGCAACAAATGCGTAAAAAATACAGATTTTGTCAGGAAAAAAAACACGAATAATTAACAAAAATACTTTTTATTGTCTAAAAAACCAAAATAATGTATTTTAATATGTCATTCCATGGAGATAATACAAATTAAAAAGCTTATTATTGTCAAAGAACGGAGATTTTTATGAATAAATCCCGGAATAAATATAAAAAAATGAGAACCTTATTCATGTTCTTAAAAAGGACAAACAAACCAAACTAGTGTGATATATTATAAGTACAACATTATACTAAAAATAGTAAATGACATTAACGCAAAGGAAAATAAGCAGTAAAACCTACTTAGTTCGTACGCTGCTCATGTATGTTACTGATCTGCCTGGTCGTCATCCTCTGTTCCAGATACGTTATCAAGTTCTTGGGTCGCTGCCAGTGTTTCACTTGTGAGCTGGTTGTAAAATACCATTTGGTCTAATGAAACAAATCGTGTAGCCAACTGCAATACATCCGTATACTTCGCTTTTTTTAAAGGTATTGGTTGATCATAGACTGGTATACCTAGGTCCAGTTTAATATCGTTTTGAATATCCCTCAATATTTGAAATTTAATAAATATTGGGAGACCAGTAGAAACACTTACTCTTATACAGTGTGTCCCACTTAAGGATTAGCCACCCCTCTAAAATTTTTGTTTCTAGACCAATTTTCAAAAACTTTTTTTTGTTGTATAGATGGTCAAAAATGGCACTTATGAGCCAAGTTCGACATTTAGAGAAAGCAGGTCATGGCCTACTGTATTCAAGTTTGAAATGCGAAAAATCGAGAAGTAGTATTAGCGATATTTATTTTTGAAAAATGGTACTGGATTATTGTTCAGGACCACTTAGAACATAAGTGTACCAAATTTGGTTATGATAGTATACAGGGTGTTGAAATAAATTGGAGTCAAATTTTTAAAAGGCGCAATAACATTCTTAATCAAATACGAATATTTTTTAAATTTTTGGCTAATTGGCATGCGTCTTGAGAACACAAAGGTTGGAAATATCCTTCAATAAACAATCGATCATATTACCATACTATTTTGGGCTTCACAATAATACAACTTCATTTATAAATTTTTTAGTTTTATTTCATTGTTAGGTTGCAATTCACACTTCACTAGTTACTTAATAATGTAATGTAGGCTAAGCAGCAAAAACTGAAAATAATTACCTCAAGGAATTACCTAACACCAAAGATAATAATACTACTAGTATCTTATCTTTGCTAACACTCAAATTTAAAAATTAATGCCACAAAACTAAATATTAGTTTCTTCAATATGTCCTCCATTAATTCTTATACATTTTCCTATGCGTCTTCTGTCGTTTACTACCACCTCTTTTAAATGTACCCTGCTTATTTTATTACACTCTTGTCTAATGCGCTCACAAAGATCATGTAGAGTTTGCGGTCTTGATTTGTACACTTTGTTTTTAAGGGTTCCCCAAAGAAAAAAATCTAAGGGAAAAAGGTCGGGGGAACGTGCTGGCCACTGAATTAATGGACTGTTTCGTATTATCCATCGATTCGGATAATTCTGATTTAGCCAATTCCGCACTACCACTGCATTGTGGATAGGCGCACCGTCAAATTGTATGTGTAAGTTTTTTGTTTCGGCTAACGGCAAATCATCGATTACGTCACTAAAATCACCTTCCAGGAATCGAAGAACATTAAGTCCATTTAGATTTTCATTAAAGAAAAACGGCCCGATTATACGTTCGTTCAAGATACACCCCATACGTTAATTTTCTGTGAATACTGCCTTTTACATTGTATCACCCAATGGGGATTTACGTTACTCCACATTCTAATATTTTGAGATAACACAATGCCGTTTGTAGTAAATGTTGCCTCATCGGTGTATAAAATATTTTTCAACAATGTAGGGTTAGTCAAATACTCGCCTTGTAACCACAAACGATATTTCATCCTGCGTTCTTCATCCCCGTGTTCCAAAGTGTGAAGGAATATAGGCTTGAAAGGCTTCTTGTTATTTTTCTTTAAAAACCTCCATATGCAATTTTTGGAAATATTTAAGTTGGCACTAGCAACTCTAATGCTAGATTGCGGATTAGCATTAAAGTATTCAAGAATTATTTGGTTATTATTATTTGCTCGATTACGATGTAAATGAGGACGTACTCCGGCTACTGAACCAGACTGAACAAACCCGTAGTTTATTCTGGCTATTGTTAAATGGTGGATGTTTTTACCAGGATGTCTCCTGTTAAATTTCGCCGCAGCTTCACGAAATGTTCTAACTCCATCGCCAACTAGCCGCACTACTTCAACTCTTTCGTTTAAATTATAATCACCCATAATTGTTCGCAGTCAAAATGAACTAAATGCATGAAAACTTCGACAAACTGTCAGGAACATTTTCTTTCATAGCATACTTGGGTAAAATTCCCAAAAAATAATTTTTAACCAGACACAATCATACCTTTGGAATTTAACAAACAAACTCATAAAAAAACAAACAAATTGAGCCCAAGATAGTATGATAATATGATCGATTGTTGTTGAAGTATATTTCCAACCTTTGTGTTCTCAAGACACATGCCAATTAGCCAAAAATTTAAAAAATATTCGTATTTGATTAAGAATGTTATTGCGTCTTTTAAAAATTTGACTCCAATTTATTTCAACACCCTATATACTATCATAACCAAATTTGGTACACTTATGTTTTAAGTGGTCCTGAACAATAATCCAGTACCATTTTTCAAAAATAAATATCGCTAATACTACTTCTCGATTTTTCGCACTTCAAACTTGAATACAGTAGGCCATGACCTGCTTTCTCTAAATGTCGAACTTGGCCCATAAGTGCCATTTTTGACCATCTATACAACAAAAAAAAGTTTTTGAAAATTGGTCTAGAAACAAAAATTTTAGAGGGGTGGCTAACCCTTAAGTGGGACACACTGTATAGTTTAAATGTTCCTTACTATACTCAAATATTCGGTATTTCGAAATTTGGAATCTTTGCCGGTTAGCACTTAAGATTACTTTTTTGAAGTGGCCGTTAAAATGAGTGCTAAAGTTGAGAATCGTGTTTTGTCTCACTAAAACGGAAATAAACTGCTTCGATCCTTGCTGGATATAATCAACGTACTGTTGGGGATTAAAAACGTAGTCCTTCTTTCTTAAAAATTTTTCAATGACACCAAAGCACCGGTCACACGGTAGGAAGCTATGACCCGGCTCAGGAAAGCGATGAACAACTTTTTGAATAGACGATGTGCGTACAAGTAAATACAAAAACTGCACCATTATTGACTTTTTGTTTTGCGCTGCCGCATTATCCGAAAATAGGTACAAAACCTTGACGTTTTGAGGAATTATATAGGTAATGTAATGATATAAAAGTGACACTACTTCATTAGGCGATTTTCGAGCCGTAGTTTCATCTATATAGATAAAAGTGCGCTTTGTTAGTCTTACCAGAATGGATGCAAAAGTTATATGTCCACAACTGGCGTTTGTAGAAAGCCTCACCAACAGGAACTTTTGGGAGAGGAAGATTTTGCTGGTGGTCAAAAGTCAAAACTTCCACTTCATCGCTATTTTTACACAAGCCAGTCTTTTCTTTTAAATTCTTAAAAAAACATATCTGCCTTAATTTTGTGACTCTCCTTATCCATTTTCAACTCCTTTCTTTCATTTTCGTCAAGGGTTACATCTTTAAGTTTGCTATGCAACATATCATTTCTTACGTGTCCGAGCGAGGCGCACCAAAACTATAGTTAAAGTTTTCTTTAAAAAATCGATAATAAAAGTCATACGTGACTTGAGGTTTGTATTCAGAGTTGCTCGCACTTTCCGGCTCATAAAGTTCATGCATTTTTTTGACACTTAAGTCCGGAGACAAATAAAATCGTCGAGACTTATTCCTACTATAGTGGGACTCTTCGTGGAAAGCTTTTAATATGTGTGGTTAAATTTTGCAAGATATCCTCTGATTTTCGATTAGGTCTAGTTTTATGCTTTCCCTTGTCACAAAGCAATGATGCAATATTCCTGGCACGAAAAGTTTGCGCAATATGGTCTACTCGTTTCCTTGATATACCGTGAATCGAGCCAAAAGCATGTCTACAAACTCGTTTGTTTGGATTGTTGTCCCAACTTTATAAAATACTTATGAGAACAAGTACGATCTTGTCTTTGATTGTTCTTTTTACGAACTCTTTGAATAGATGTCGTTTGAATCAGACCACCTAAATAAGTATTTTACAAATTTCTGTCACCGATTTTGTTAAATTTTCTAAAATGGTCTTCCTTGTTTCTTCATCTAAACTCCTGGACAAAATTATCGCACCACTAATTCATATCACCACTAATCACATATCAGTTAAAACAGTTATAATATCTTTTCTCGTATAAAAAGCAGAACTGGACAAAAACTATGTTTATGCTTTATCATGGAACATGCTGCTCGTGAGGAGTGAGAATACATCCGCAGGAAAGTTTTCATAATTTGATACGAGGAATGCTGCGAAGACTTCAAGCGGTCATTGCAGCTAGAGGTGGCAATACACGTTATTAAGAATTCATTATGGGTCTATTGTTTTATTTTTGTATCAAAATTGAAGTTAGTGAAAATCGATGCTAATTAGTTACTTAAATCTCGTTTTGTTAAATAGAATATAATTGTTTTTGTTAATTAATAATGCATAGTTAACAATGCTTATAAGTTTGCTTATTTTTTTATCTTTATTAAAAAAAAATCTCTAAAAATCAAGTGGTGCGATAATTTTGTCCAGGAATTCATATTCTGAAAACACCTATACCTACAGTTGCAGTTAGTACCAGTTGATCTCGGCCCTTTCTCTACGCCTTTCCAATCAGTATATATTTTTCCTTCTGAAATCGCCTTTTTTTTAACGTTTCTTTTCCACGCAGCAGGGTTGGCACTTTTTCTGTTCATCACAGGTATTGTGGGCTCCTCTTCGGATACATCATGAGAACCACCTTGAAGTTCCGTAGTCTTAACGGTTTGTTTGTTCAAAGAAGTACGTTTTTTCTTTGGATATTTCTTGGCAAGTGAAGTCAGTGGGGCGATTCTGTAAGAAAAATAGGGAAGGCGTTAAATTTGTTATATCAAGTTTATATTTTTTTACTTTTTAAAATACACAAAACTGCAGCCGAATTTAATAGCAAAATTTACAGTATTTACACATAAGAAAGTACCAGGATTAGAAAAATCGTTCGTAATAACTATTTACCTTACAGAATTCCCCCCCAGGACCTCATCAAGGGCTTCATCAGAACTTGATGGCACAATAGGCCGTTTTTGTAAAACAACCAGTTTTTTTCTTCCACTTCGTTTTCTGGATGAAGGCCCAGCCACTTCAGGATCAGAAGTTTCGTCTAAACTTGTAGGCTCATATGCTGAGCCACTAGGAGCAAATGGATCTGACTCAGATTCACTCATTTTTAAAAAGCACGAATGAGCCACGAAACTGCAGGTCAAAACGAGTCAACAGAGCTAGAAGCAGATTAAACTACGCAGAGCCCAAAACACGTGTTTTTTTATCGCGCGAAAGCGTACCGTACTCACAAAATGCAAATGATACACTGGATGAGATTTTTCACATTGCGAGTCGCGACGCAGCGAAGCCGACGACTCGCGTCTATATCCCAACACTATTGCGGAGAATGCGCTTGTCAGGCAAAATATAATATCGCATTTAAATTTGGAAGATGGGAAAACCATGTATCGTTCTAAGAGCATTTTGTATTTTTTTTGAGTAGGACATATTTTTTCTGCTCGTAAAAATAGTACAAAAAATAGTACAAAATTTTATTTGTAACTCTTTTTTATTTTGTTTTAAATTATTGTATTTAGGAAATACACAAAAATAATGTTATTCTTTTCGTTTAATATAAAAAAATATCGTGTAATATCACTTCACTATCAATTAATTATCACAAACAAAGTTTACTAAAGTAACTCAACTTTTCTCTTTCTTTTCCTTTTTAGGGATTTCAAAGATGTAGTTACTGGTAATGGCTGTCTACGATTTTGTAATTCAGATTTCTTGTTATGAGGGTAGTACTCACTAGAAACTAGAGGGCTTATTGTAGTTGTTTTCATTGCACTAATAGCAGAAATTATAGTTTTGATGTTTTTCTTTGCATAAGTAATTTCTTCTAAATTATTGCTATTTGATATCAAGCTTGTCAGAATGCTTAGTTCTTCCAGAGTTGACTTTTTTTCTAACTGAACGGTATCTCTAGTGTTTTGATTAAGTTGGCAGGATATAAGCTGATGTTCATCATCAATATTATTTTCATCAATATATAATAAAGAATCTTCATCATTCATGGAGAAAATATTTGCTCGTGGAGTAGGAGGGTACCTTGTACAAACCATATGTATATGTTTACACATGTTATACTGTATAGCATAATCGTGGCAAGTACATGAATATGTATGAAGGCAGCATTTACATTCATTGCAATTAAAATTGCATTGGCATACTTCATGAGTATCTTTAATGCATTCAACAGTATAGTATTCTAAACCTGGAGTACTATTCGTGTTCTTAGATGAAGCAACAAGCCATTTCTGTTTAGGAATATCTTCAAAAATTTGAACAGTGTGCGTAAATTGCTCGGCAATTTTATGACGTTTTCTTAACTCACTAAGTTTATAGGGAACCCTGTTTCTTGATATTGTCACCAATCTTCTTAAAAATTTCATACGAAGGCATTCTAAAATGTTATTAATGCTGACATCCAGTCTTCTCTGACATTTTCCTGCCATTTGAGGATTATGTTTCAACTCCTGGTGCCATTTTTCCAGACACATGTTAGTGTTCTTTTTAAATCCTTTCCGGAAACAATGGGCCCATTGTTCAGGTCTTTTTGCATAGTAAGTGGCAAAGTACAGTCCATATTTTTTTGTATCCTCATCACTAGTTATACTTTTTATCAGATTAGTCATCATTTTCTGGAAAGTTAACTCATCAAGTTCATTAATTAATAATTTTATATTTTTCTTAACTTCTTTGCGTTTTTCAACCGAATTTATTTTAGAGAGATTATCATTAAGATTTCTTTTTACATGCCAGTCACATAAAACTTTGTTAGGTGAATGTTCATAAACTTTCACAAAGGCATTATAAAATATATTACAATCGTCCGACATAAAAATTCTGGGCTTAAGTTCTGGAAATTTTTCTTTTAGACAAGAAAAAAAAATCTTATTACTTCTGTCTGGGTAATTGACCATAAAAAAGCTACTAGAAACCCTTCGTAGTCTTCATCGACTACCATAAGTGTTGTAAGCTGTATTTTGTACGGGATTGGTCCCATGAGTTGAATCAATCATTAAAATGTTATGCCCATATTTTGCAAGCATTTCTGTTTGAGCTGCATTCATAAAAATTAAAAGAAAATTATTTTTTCCTATGGTACTATGTTCTACACCATAAGGTTTATACAATAATATAAAATTATCCAAGTTAGACATCTTTTTCAATTTTTCAATTAAAATAGTTACACTTTTAGTGTCGTCTTCATCAAAAATCATGTCTGAATTTATTTTAAAGGATTTACTTACATTATGTAAGTCATGTTTTGTTGTATAGCTAATTCTGGCTGAAGGGTTAAAATTTTTACTCAAATCATTCAAAATTTTGTAATGGGGAATTCCTTGAAACATTTTTCCTGCTAATTGTTCACGTTCAAACTGTGTCATTCGCAGCCTTCCTACTTCCAGCTTATGTCCTATGTGGGTGGATATATACTTGACCATAATGTTCCCTTAAAAAATAATGACAAAATTAGGAAACATGCCAATTTCAGTAGAAATGTTTCTACTATTCCTATAAAAGTAATCTTAAAAATATAGTACCTACCTTTGTAATTTATATTTGTTGTTATCCTTGCTGGACAAATAGACCCAATTTTATTTGAACCCTTAACTTTTGGTTGCCGCTCTCTTTTTGTATTTTTGACATTTTCTGTGTAGTTTCCAGATCGGTGACAAATATATTTTATTATTTTTGATTTGTCATTGAGACTTCTGGAATTTAAAAGAACATATGATGACTGATTATTTGTCTCTATATCAAGCTTCCACTCCTTAAACTCATCAAATGAATTAAATTCCAGGTTTTCTTGCTTCAATGGTAAGTCATGCACATTGGAAAAATGCTGATCCAGTTCAGTCATTAAAGAAAACAAAGTGCTGCATAAAGGGCATTTTAAGGTCTTTAAAGTGGATGGTTTCACGAAATCTTTGTGTTTCCTTTTCATGTGAACGTTAATATTTGATTTTGTACTACATTTCGTCCCACACTCCGTGCAAACATACACAATTTTTCTACAAAAAATGGGAATTAATATTCTTACAATCTCAATAATGATAATAACTTACTGGGCATTAACCTGCTCCTCCATTTTTTGAAATGAAACACAAGAACACAATTGTGATATAAAACAAATAACAAGTGATAATCACATAATAACTTTGCCAGATTTGCCTTTGCAAAATAACAAATAAACCACACTCCGCATCAGTCCACACAACAACAGCTGATGGGATGGAAAGAATGTGACATTTAACATTGAACGACCAGAGGCATGCGCAATGTCTCGCATTAGTGTTGGGATATAGACGCGAGTAAGCCGACGGACTATGCGCAATCCCAACGAGCATTTACGATCGCTTGGTGCAAAAAATTACACGCACCCATATTGCACCAAACGAATAAGGATGCAAATACAAAAATTCGTGTAACTTATTAGCCTATTTATTATCGGATCTGCATCATTTTTACACCATTGGATTCGCTATATTTTTTACATATAGCGTATGTTTTAACATTAATTGACCAAAAATTGGAGCTGTACCCATCTTACAGCAAGGTCCTCAATTATTCTTAATTTTAACACCCTGTATCTTTGTTACTAAACATTTCTGAGAAAAATTTTGTGATGAAAGTCTATTTCTTTTTAAATTCTCATTCACGTATTTAAATTAATGACGTTTTAACTGGACCACCCTGTAGATGAGAACTAATTGAAAATCCTATAGTTCTTAGTGCCCTCCCTCAGGTATTGGCGGCCATCTTTGATTGAATTGTAGTAGCAGAAACGTCACGTGACGTTTTTTTTTATACGAGGAATATTTAAAAAATTCTTTATACATGTTAGTTTAATTAAATCCCAAACTACTACTGCCCGGGAGAAACTATGTATATTTCCATATTTGGATGTTGTGGGAGGAGCCTATTTTTTTAAGGCATAAAGGGCGTGGCTCTTGTTTCTTTATTACCAGGGCCATTCGAAATATTTTTATTATTTCCACATCGGACCAGAAATGGGTCTGCTTATACTGACTTAACGTGATTTTATCCGCGACTGTATTACGGTTTCTTAAATATCATTCGTAATGGTATTACATTATATCATATATATTTATATATATATATATAGTTTTTTTAAATTGGATGGATAGGATAAAAAATCAAAATAACTACTCATTTTAGGTGACTATGTTAATATTTTTCCTGATCCAGCAAATTATCGAAGTAATCAATTTTTTATTGCTATTGTGGTAGTACCTGTCTCATTCTAACCCTCCCGTTTCCTTTCCCTCTCCCTCCACCCTTCTCCAGTAATGTTATAGTACATATTTATTTATCGCATAAATTTCATAATTTTATTTAAAACGATATTGTCTCAATTAATTGTATATTAGTCACATACATCGAGGTCCACAAGTTAGGTCTACTTTCTGTACATACTTAAATTCTTATGTTTTTTTTTTGTTTTAATTTATTATCGAAAACAAATGAATTTAAGTCATATTAACAGCATGAAAACGGTCGGTTACTAATGTTTATGTGTGTTTTTTGGGATACCGGTGACAATTGTAACAAAATAACCATTTGATTTTTTTGTACGTCATGTTTGTTCAAGTAAAGTAATAATATTTTAGAAGCATATATATACTTTGCACTAAAAAATCAATATGAACACACATGGGTGTTAAATGTAACAGTTATTAAAAGTACTAATTAACACGTTGAAGGACACTAACACATTTTAGAAGTTGTCAATTTTAGCAATTAGTTTAAATTTTGACGCTGATTGACGTTCTGTCACAATATTAAGAATTTACCAGAGGCGATAATGACACAACGCTGATCAGCGTTGTGTCACATCATAATTCCACATAATAATGTGACTGTGTCACAACGCTGATCAGCGTTATTTGTTTTTCTTTTTAAATGAAAGTCAACACTTAAGAGAAATTTCTTTATTTGAAAAGATACATGGGTATGGCTTAAGAAAGACTAATTTATACTAATTAGCATTTTTTTTTTCATGCCACTCCTCGAAACAGTCTGGACATAATGGTGGCTTGTCTCCTTACGTATTTTCTTGCGTGTGCATAACCTGCATTTCAAAAAAACAGATTTTTTGTTTGATTTTGCGGTAGGCTCACCGGGATTTTTTTCTGGCCAGTGGCCATTTGAACTTAGTCCAGGCTGTTGTGCATAGAAAAAACTTCAGAGAAATTTTTCTCTGAGCGTCGATTGTCATGTTTTTGACTACGTATTAAATCTTTTGCTTCAATATCCCTAGGCAATTGAATTAAACATTTTATTAATTTATCTCTATATTGAAGATATCGGAATGTTCTGGAGTTGCCTTTGCAGAATTTACGAGTAAGATAATGCGCATTCCACGCCGTTACATCAATTAAATGAAAAAGAGCCTTTTTGTACCATCGCATGGTTTTTCTGGGGGTGGAGTAGGTCGATGTCATTTGATCGCAGCGGTCAATGCCGGACATATGATCATTGTACGTGGCTATTTCTTTAGGTTTCATTTGCTCTTTTCCATATCGATTTTCTACGCAGACCATCTGAGGATGGTTTCGGGTAGTAATCACCAACATGTCACGCTTATCCCGCCATTTAGACACAGAAACTTGTTTCCTCCTAACCCAAAAATGTTGGCCCTTTTTTAGTTTTCTTTTAATTAAAGTTTTTGGGTTACTTTTCCTGTTTGAACGTAAAGTGCCATTGGTGTGCGTCTTGAAACTTAGCAATTTTTCGGACAACGCTATTGTAATAGTTATCCATAAACAGCTCATGACCTTTCATTAAATAAGGTTTCATAAGTCTTAGCACTAGAGCTTCAGTCTTAGTGTTGTCTGACTCGTCATCTTCGTTTACTGGACCACTGTATAATTCCATATTTAGGAGGTAGCCGTCCTAGATGTAGATGTTGTTAGTTCAAAAAATTTAGGGGAAACTGGCCTAAAATGACATACCCTAAACAAAAGCTTCCACAAAACTTAGGAATATTTATTGATGACCATTCATTTCAAGTTCAGTGAGTTCGTTAGTTTATGCCAGTTCCCATGGAAGACAACAAAGCTTTAATTTTTTTCACTTTAAAATATTGATGCCAAATTTTAAAAAAAATGTGCAGTATGTCATTTTAGGCTTATACTTGGGCAAAATGACATACACCTTTTTATAGATAATGTTGCAAATAAAAAAGGTAGAAATAACGAAAAAACAAATGTCTATTCAGTTACAAAGTTCGCAAGTAAAAAACTTAGTGCGACGGAAGACCCCTGCGCATTCTGCGTGACGCCACTTTTTACATTTTTGACACCGCAGCCAAAGCTCGCCTGATTTGGACTGGGAATAAAGGCTGTTGCAATAGATACACGCAGCATCTTCATCATCGTCTTCGACCTCAGCAAATGGATCTTGATTTTTTTCTTCATCATCGGTCCACAATTTGACTTTAACCTGGTTACGTTTTGCACGTCGCTCCAAGACTAAACGTTTCTCTTCTTCTTTCGCCTTGAGTTCTTCCATGTTAGGTGTAGATGTTAGCACAACCGTTCCCTGTCTTTTCCGATTTGTTCGTTTAAAAGATGCTGATACCTTGGGTATTGGAATGATGCTTTCCACGGAAACCCGGCTACTGTCTAATATATTATCTTCTTCTTCATTTGGAGTTATATGGGATGGTCCAGGTCTGCCTGTCGGCTTGTGATGGTGGAGGGGATGTGTTTGGATGAGGTCCTTGGTGGTCTCGTGTTTGTAATTCCGGATCATTTTGTTCAGGGATGGCGGTTGTTAATGATGCAGCGAACATCCAGTCGGGAAAAACATTGGCGTTAAACGGATGGATTCCGGTTTTTTTAAACCCACTAACGGCATTTTCCATAGTTGCACTGCGTTCATAGGCTTCAGAAAATAGCTTTCCTACTTGAAAAGGAGATACAGTGCGACCTGGATTATTCTTGAGCCACTTTGTAATCGCTTGGTTATAATAAGCAGATAGAGGACCAAAAAATGACACATCCAGGGGTTGTAATCGGTGTGTGCAATGCGGAGGAAAGCAAATCATTAGGACACCATTTTCTTTAGCCAACGTAATAACTTCCAATTGTTTGTGGCTAATGTGACCATCAAGCAGTAAAAGGGTTTTCTTATTTTGAGATGAATGTGTAAACTTTATAAAATGTTTCAGCCGCTTACAAAACAGGTCACCTGTCATCCAGCCCGATTCTTGAAACAAGCCCAATGTCCCAGCTGGTGCGTCATCAATTAACTCTGGCTTCCATTTTTTTCGAGAAAAAACCAGAGCCGGTGGCACAAAATTACATATTGGATTCATAGCACAAACTACAGAAGTGTGTGCCCCCCGCTCTGTACTTGTAATGGCACCAACCTGCTTTCTTCCCTTTGTGGCCATAATTTTTTGCGGACGTTGAACCGTAGAAAGCGCAGACTCGTCAACATTGTAGATACGGTCAAAGGTTATGTTATGTTCCGCTACTGTATGTTCCAATAAATTGAAAAAAATTTCAACTTGCGGCTTATTGAAACCCTGCGCACGAGCCGCTGAAGTGGCTTCCGGTGTTCTGAGTGAAATGTTAGGATTGCGCCCCCTAAAGCCCACAAGCCAATCCCAGGCAGCGTTTTTCTTAATCCTGTTAAATCTGTGGGGTAACTTCTTCCTTTCAGCTAATTCAAATGCCAATTGCCTGACCTCTGTTGTGTTCAGGCCAAACATGCATGTTTCCAATTTCTTAATATGTTGCACTATCTCGCGTTCAAGTTCTGCAGAAAATGTAGGTCCATAACGACCCAAACCTTTTTGAGAACCTTTTATTCTTTTATTTTTATCCTGTGCCCTTCGTCTAAGGGTTGCTTGCGGTACACCATATCTTTTAGACGCCGCCAACCAGCCTAGATCACCGTTTTGGACTGCTTTAATAGCTTCGCTCATGCTTGCCTCACCCCAATTTTGACGCGTCGATTTACGCGTATACTTTCCAACCGTATTATGTGAAATCATAAAGACATAGGTATAGGTTTCAGCCTAATGCCTATGTCGTTTTACACCAACACTGTGTATGTCATTTTACCCAAAGAATAAGTGTGTTAGAAATGACCCAAATACTTATTAAAAACACAAAAAAAACGGGGTTAAATCACATCAAAATAAAGAAAAAAGTCTATTTTTTACCTGGACTAACCGTACTTAGGCTTATTGTACCTATGCATTTATACCTATGCTTTTTGCAAGTGATATCGAGAAATTAGGAAACCACAGAACAATGTTTTCAGGTTCGGAAAAAGTTTTTTTCGGTATTTCTTAAAAACACGTGTATTCTGCTCCGCAGAGTAGACTCGACTGAGGTCACAGCTGCAAACCAATTACATTTTGTCATTTACGACAGCGTTGCCACTTCTCAAATTAGAGAAGTGGCCGATATGCCATTTTACCCTAGTATGTCATTTTAGGCCAGTTTCCCCTAAGTCCATATCGAGACTTCTTATTCTTTATTCAAACTCTGAATTTTAATCTTCCACGAAAACTCAATTACGATTCATCAATTGAAAGTTCCTTGGAAGGGCTATAAACACTCTGAAATTGCTGAATTAGCATGTCTATTAGGGGCTGGATTTTATCCTTGCCTTTAGAATTCACTCGAGAACAACATAAAACCCTTAAGATTAGCTCAAACCTTCTGGATGACATTATATATGAAAATATGGGATGAAAATACAATGTATCCGAATAAGAAAAATAGCGTCGCATGTTCTTGGTAGAAACTTGTCCTTGTAATAGGCATAGACCCAAAAACATCTTTATTTCTTGGTTGCTTACCGGGCGAAAACTTGCATGTCTGCTATAGCGTGTTTTAGGTCTATTAGTATTTGTTAATGATATACCGTAGTTGTTTGTACAGTCAACAAGGTAGTTTAATATACTTGAAGTAAACAGTCATTCAAACACTTCCATAACTGTTGAGTGTGGTCCAATATTTATTTTTAAAACGTTGCTGCCCTCATCAAAGTTAAAATCAGAAATTGGAGCGATCATAGGTTCCCAGGGATCTATATCCGAGACTAATGGTGAAGAAGGTCTTGGCGTGTGTGATGGAGAATCCTCTGATGAAACAACTTCGTCATCTAATACAGGTACTGTGTTTTTTTGCTTGTACGTGACTGTCTTTCTATATTTGGAGCACTCGAAGACAGTTCATCACTTTCATCAGATTCGGAAGATGGTTCATAATTTTTGTCAGTGGATACAACGTTTTTTAAGTTTTATTCATTTTCAGACATTGCTTTTAATTTAAGTGAAGCAATTTCAAAAATAGCTTTAACGGGTGCACAGTTACACTGAAAGATGTGTAAGCTGTTGTAAAACTGTAATGTTTTCCCAAAAAGTTCAAATTGGCTGATTTTCAAAAATGCTTGTAGTTTCAAAAGTTTTTGAGGTAAAAAAGCGGTTAATACCTTAAAAGGTGCACCGTGGAACGTTTTACCTTTGAGTGAAATTCTTATGACATAACCTCAAATATTTTCCAAGATATCTTAAAAAATGTAAAATTGGACAAAAAAAAATGATGATTACGAAAATCACCTTAGCAAAACGAAGTTTTCAGTTACAAAGATAACAACGTTTTGTAAGTTTCATTCACCTTCAGACATTGCTTTTAATTTAAGTGAAGGAATTTCAAAAATGGCTTTAACGGGTTCACAGTTACACTGAAAGATGTGTAAGTTGTTATAAAATTTTAATGTTTTCTCAAAAAGTACAAATTGGGTAATTTTCTAAAATGCTTGTAATTTCAAAAGTTTTTAAGGTACACAGACCGTTTATATCTCAAAATGTACATCGGAGAACGTTTTTCCTTTGAGTGAAATCTTATGCAATAACCTCAAATATTTTCCATCTTAAAAAATGTAAAATTTGACAAAAAACATTGGTGATTACGAAAATCACTTTAGCAAAGCGAATTTTTCAGTTACAAAATCACCCTAGATCACAACGTTTTGTAAGTTTCATTCATCCTCAGGCATTGCTTTTGACTTAAATGAAAGAATTTGAAGAATATCTTTAACGGGAGCAGAGATACACTGAAAAATGTGTAACCAATTGTCAAATTTTACTGTTTTCTCAAAAAGTTCAAATTGCCTGATTTTCAAAAATGCTTGTAATTTTAAAAGTTTTTGAGGTACAAAAGCGGTCAATACCTTAAAGTGTGCATCGTGGAACGTTTTACCTTTGAGTGAAATCCTTATGACATAACCTCAAATATTTTCCAAAATATCTTAAAAAATTTAAAATTGGACAAAAAATGGTGGTTACGAATATAACCGAAGCCGAGCAATTTTTCAGTTATAAAATTACGCCGTATGACAATGTTTGTTTTTTCACTGTTTTCTCAAAAAATTCAAATTGGCTGATTTTTAAAAATGCTTGTACATATACAACGTTTTGTATGTTTGTTTCATCTTCAGACATTGCTTTTAATTTAAGTTAAGGAATTTCAAAAATAGCTTTAACGGGTGTACAGTTACACTGAAAGATGTGTAAGTTGTTGTAAAATTTTAATGTTTTCTCAAAAAGTTCAAATTGGCTGATTTTCAAAAATGCTTGTAGTTTCCAAAGTTTTTGAGGTAGAAAAGCGGTTAATACCTTAAAATGTGAACCGTAAAACGTTTTACCTTTAAGTGAAATCTTATTCAATAACCTCAAGTATTTTCGAAGATATCTTAAAAAATGGAAAATTGGACAAAAAAAATTGATGATTACGAAAATCACCTTAGCAAAAAGAATTTTTCAGTTACAAAATCACCCTAGATAACAACGTTTTGTAAGTTTCATTCATCTTCAGACATTGCTTTTAATTTAAGTGAAGGAATTTCAAAAATAGCTTTAACGGGTGCACAGTTACACTGAAAAATGTGTAAGCAATTGTAAAATTTGACTGTTTTCTCAAAAAGTTCAAATTAGCTAATTTTCTAAAATGCCTGTAGTTTCAAAAGTTTTTGAGATACAAAAGCGGTTAATATCTCAAAATGTGCATCCTGGAACGTTTTACCTGTGAGTGAATTCTTATAACCTCAAATATTTTTGAAGATAATCTAATAAATGTAAAATTTTACAAAAAAAATTGATGGGTGCGAAAGTCACTTTAGCAAAGCGAATTAACATCTTAAACACTATGCATGTACGTGTATCCTTTATTGGATCCTTAATCTCTTTTTTTTGTTTAAAAAACCGCTACTTAGAGCATATTGACATATATTCATTGATAACCCTGTTAGCTGTTTCCTCGTAAACCGATTATGGCAGTATGCTCTACATTTGTTTTTCTCGGTCTAGATTTCATTTTGCCAAACCAAATTAGGAATATTTAATAAAATTTGTATAAACTGAACAGTTCATCTAGGCTCGCCTTATGTTACAATTGACGTGGGTCTCTCTCTACAATAGAAAATGGAAATCGAGCAGTTTATGTTTGACTTGTGGGCCGCCCTGTACGATCCCTTCGTTCCAAATTTATCTCGCTAATTGTTAAGTTATACCCTTTTTATTTTTAAATAGTTATATTTTTGTTATTGCATTTTTTTTTGTTGTATATTTGAATTGTCACGGTCATTTTCCGGGTTATTATAGAAATTTTTCATTTTTTCTTGATGTAGGTATGTTGTGTTTCTTTTTTTTTTTTGTTAATTTTCCCGCAATGATTATTTTATTCGAGAAAATTAAAGAAAAAAAGAAGAAAAAAGGTATTTTCAATTATTAAATTAGTACCACATATTGTGGTAACCATTTGTACGCTGTTTGTAATGAAAAGCGTAAAAATAGTGAAATTTTTGTGCAACAGCTTAATTAGCTGCCAAAAATCGGTGTTTTTTGAGTTGAATTGTTGCTTGCATTAAGTTATATCAAGAATGTTTTTCTCGAATCACCCCCATAGGTAAGCTTCTTGGGGGTGTTACTTTTCCCTGTTATGAATACCAAAGAGAAACTATTTCATTAAGAATTTGCACAAACAATTGAATTTAAATTAGTACTGCCTATTAGTTGGTACGTGGCTGATTATAAGAAAACTTGGCAACAAGGCACGATAAAAACTGAACGTAACGTTGCCAACAGTTTATTTATTTATTATTCATCTAACGCTAATGCAACCGACAATTCAATAAAAAGAAAAAAATTTAATGCGAAATTATTTAAATCGATATGCGCTCGCGCAAAATCCATCGTTGCGCCCGCGCGTTCACGTGAAAGGTGCCTTAGTTATACGGGGTGATTTCCAAAAGTTATAATCAGCGCAATAAAATCCGTATATGAGCACCCCGTATACCTTATGATAATTATGTAACTGATTATTATTGTTAAATATTGTCTTTTTTTTGTGTTTTTTCAAATTGTTGTTCTGGCACCAGTAAATTGTTAAAAAAAAAATGTTTATTCAAATTTTGTAATTTTTGAGTTTGAAGAGTAAAAAAAGAGAATCATTGGTTTTTTTTTGTTACAAATAAAGTGGTCATTGATATTTTATTTGTACGACTTGTAGTTTTATTTAAACGTTAATCAATATTATTCAATACACATACTTGGGATGAAGTGTAGATTACCAAGCAAAATGCAAGTCATTTATGCTGGTTGTTTCAGAACTATGGGATCAAACTTCTAGGGGTTGGTCAGTGCAACAGTAGAATCCATTTGAGTATAGGAACCCATGTCCGGAAATATGTCACTACGGCCCTAAGACACGTTTAAATTTAGAAAAAATATTAATTACCTAAATAGGATCTGATGCATTTATTTTTATCTTTTGTATATGGGTCATTCTCATTTAACTTTGATATTTGATGTCTTCAAGACTTTTTTCTTCAGGTTTTGTTTGTTAGTGTCGATTAGATGTTTTAAAATAAAAACTAAACACGGATTAATCACATGTTTAGGAAATAATATATCTTGATTTTATCAATGTAATTTTATTTCATTTTAAAGTCACAAAATGTCAAGGTTCGTCACGGTCTCTTTCTTAGTTGCTTTCATACTATCATGATTTTTCGTTAAGGAATTGTTTTTTACTTAGGCTTTACTTAGATAACTAAAAAATATTGATTTAATTTTTAACTTTTCGCCTATAGGAAACACGTCTTTGCTTTTCGTATTTATTAAATTCTTTCAAAGTATTGTCTCTAAAAAATATGTCAGGTTCGTCACTACTATTAAGAAAGCGTAAAATTCTTATATGGACCAATTTACTATTTCCAGTTAACCACCTGCTTGCTAAATGAAACCATAGTGTCGCTACGCAGTGTAAAGAAAGTGTTTTTTTAGTTAAATACTGTGTTTAAAAAAGTGTTTTCTTGTGACTTTAAGGTGAGTATGTTTATTGCTTGTCAGTTACGTCACGCAAATAACTTTAAATTTCTTTATATTTTCTTAAAACTAATTATTGTATTTTGTTAACCAAAGCAAACTAAAAGTTAGGTTATGTTTACAATGAAATACCGGTCGCCGGTCATAGTCAAATAGTCTTATTTTTAATAAAATGTCAGGTTCGTCACGGTCAGCTGCGTTACTATTCTTTCGTAACGCAGCTGACAAGTTCGTGACGAACCTGACGTTAAAAGTAGTAAAGTAGACATTATTTTCAGCAATGCCGTTAACACCGGCTGAACGTGCAAGGCGTTATAGAGAAAAACTGAAAGAAAACCCCGAAAAAAGACAAGAATATTTGGAAAAAAGCCGAAAGAGGGCAAAGAAGTCCAAAAAGTCTATAGAAGAACTTTCCGATAGGGAGCAGCGTTACCAAAGAAAAAAATGGAGATTGTACCAACAGAAAAGTCGGCAGATAAAAAAACATGAACGTGAACAGGACCAATTTCTTCAGCAAAATACTCCACCGGGAAGTCCGATACCCCTGCCCGATCATATTCCTATGGAAGATGTTGGAATAGTAAATGAACCTCCAAGAAATCAATCTTACTTAGAGGCTAACAGGTCTTCCGGAAGAAAGAGACTTCGCAAGGACAGAACTGCTGCATACAGGAAAATCAAGCGTTTGGAAAAGGACTTGGAAAAAACAAAGCAGTCTTTACGGAAGTATAAGAAACGTTGCCAGCGATACCAGAAAAAGAATGTTGTGGCAGGGAGTCAGAAAAGTGAAACTGCTAGTCCTTACAGTAAAGCCATCCAAGATACCAAAGGATATAATGTTCCTGAAACTGTAAAAAAAACTCTAGTTTTTCATAATGCACTAGTTGCACAAATAAAAGACAATTACTCAAAAACAAACAACGAAAAAGAAAAGCAAATTATTTCTAGAGCCACTAGTGGAACCATTGTCAAAAAATATAAATTTTTAACAAGAACTAAAAAGGTACTCCAATGTCATTCTTCAACTACAATGTCAAAAGGGAAAGGAAGATGTCGACTAACTTTACATCCACTTCATAAAAAAATACGAGACTTTTTTAATAGAGATGACATAACTACGTTAACACCGGGAAAAAAACAAACAGTAACACGAGGCAAGATCAAATATCAGAAAAGATTGCTAAAGGAAACCCTTAAAAATCTTTATGAAAAGTTTTGCAAAGAGTTTCCTTGTAGTAAAATTAGTTTTGCGACATTTTGCAGGCATAGACCTTGTTGGGTTGTGAAACCAAAACTTTCCGATAGAGATTCTTGCTTGTGCAAAAAACATTCCAATATACAGCATAAACTGGATACTTTAGTAAAAGAAAAAATATGCACAGAACGCAACATCGAAAACGTATGTAAGCTGGTTACGTGTGATGTAAAATCAAAAGATTGCATGAAAAATATCTGCCCAAAATGCCAAGATCAGGCCGCTATAATCCTCGCGGATATTAAAGATCCAAATAAATTAGTTAATTGGAACTTTTGGAAACTTGAAAAAGAGGAAAGGAGCAAATCAGGCAAAACATTTTTTGTTAATAAAACAAAGCTTATCCGTGAATCTGGAATGCTAAAGAACCTATGCACAAATTTTAATGCAGAACTAAAAACAATGTTCTGTTGGCATGTCTTTAAAAAAAATCATCAAGCCAGTCAAAGGCAAAAATGTATTTCTGAACTAACTTATGAAGAGGCTGCTGTACATATAGATTTTTCTGAAAATTACTCATGCAAAATGAGTTCAGAAATACAGGCAATGCATTTCGGTTCCTCACACAACCAGGCCAGTCTCCATACCGTTGTAGTTTACTATGACAATAAACCTCCTGAAAGTATATGTACCATTTCTTCCTGTACTCGGCATGACCCTCCTGCTATTTGGGCCCACTTACGTCCTGTTTTAGAAGAACTAAAACAAAATGGTGTGCAAACTGTTAACTTCTTTAGTGATGGCCCAACATCACAATACGGCAACAAGGACAATTTTTTTTATTTGAATACAGATTTTAGAGATTATGGATTTTCAAATACTTCATGGAACTTTTCAGAGGCTTCGCATGGTAAGGGTGCTCCAGATGGTGTTGGGGCTGCAGTCAAAAGAGTAGCTGATGGACTTGTCTGTAAAGGGAATGACATTCCAGATGCAGAAGCGTTATTTAGGATTCTTCAAGGAAAAGTAAATGTGAAACTTTATTGGATCGATTTAGAAGATGTCATTAACTTTGATTCCAAAAAAGAAATAAATAATCGTTACAAAATGACTAAAGGCATTATGAAAGTAGGTCAAATTATTTTGAAAGATTCTGAGTCCGATTTATATGGACGCGAATTATCGTGTTTTTGCAAGAAATTGCCTACAACATGTGATTGTCATTCATTGCAACGGATGTATTATCAAGACTGTGAAACTGTAGATTCAGACGATAACCCAGAAGATACCACTCCTCAACAACAGCTTCAACAACAACAATTTTTACCTGTGACCTTTGAAAATGTAAAAATTGATCAATGGCTGCTTGTTAAATATAACAATGTGATATATCCGGGCGTTGTTACTGATACAAATAACGATGAATCCTGTGAAGTTAAAGTTCTGCATTCTGTAGGAGTCAATAAATACATTTGGCCAATCAAGGAAGACAAGATCTGGTATAAATTTGAAGATATAGTGGGTTCTATTGAAGCACCTACTAATGCAACTAAACGAATTTTACAGTTTAAAACGCCGTTTTGGCTTGAAAATGGGGAAGGCATCAACTAATTTAACCTAAGTATTTTATTATTTGTTATGAGTTACTTAAAATTTAGAGTTTATTTTGTTATGTTTGGTTAAATTTAGAATTTACATTTTTGGTTAAACGTTTTTGTAATTGGAGCCATTTAATAAAAAAAAAACAATTATTATTTAAATGTGTTTGTTTTCTATCAATTTTTAGCATCATTGTCAGGTTTGTTACATCAGTGTCAGGTTCGTCACTATTTAGAAAAACACATAAAATATGGTATTGCAAACACATAAAATATGGCTTTACAAATTTCCGACTCAGTAAATTTAAAATTTAAAGAAATCATTGCCGACACCCAAAATTATTCCTTTAGAGAAAAACGTGGTTTTCGATTAAAAAAAATCATTACTGGTCACCTAGATGCCTCTGATGGTGAATACTTCAATAGTTGCATCGAAAAAATTGCCCGTGACGAAACGCAAATTGAATCCCTGATGAAAAATCAAATATCGGTTACTACTTCTGTAATTAAGAACTTCAATTCAACAATACAAAAGTTGCAGATCGACAATATAACAAAAATTCTAAAACCATCAAAGATTCTATCGCGAATCTTACTGATACTACGAGTTATTATGCTGCGAAAATAGGAGTTCTTGACACCTGTGAATCTCTTATGGAGAGCTATGCCTTTATTGAAGACTCCTTAAATGATACTCTAAATGCCATCACCTTTGCACGACTAAAAATTCTACATAGTTCTATTATCATACCAATTGATTTGATCAGCTCTCTTAAACAAATCTCTCAAGCAATAAATAAAAACAATCTACCCTTACCAGTCTATTCATCTAATATTGCTCAATATCTCACCATAATTGAATTAGAAGCATATCAATCTGACACGAAACCAGTTTTCATTCTTAAAATTCCTCTTGTAGAACCAGAAACTTATACCTTATATCATGTTTACCCTATACCTATATCAGATAATAGAACTGGATTTCATCACATCATTTCAACAACACAGAAATATATTGCGCGAGATGATGATTCGATGCTTTACGTATCTTTGCAAAATTTGAAACACTGTAAAAGCTTAGGACGAAGCCAGAAAATCTGCCTGGACACACTACCTCATCCAATCGATAGAGATGCAATTTGTGAAGCACAACTCTTAAAGCAGAACGCCCAACTACTACCACAAACCTGCCAAGTTAACGTTCTCCTAGCCAAAGGTTATAACGTCCAAAATATAGACCAAAACTTATGGTTGATTTCACTGTCTGATCCACTACCCATCACCATTAAATGTATAGGATCGCTAATCTAAATAGTAACCTGCAACTTCAACCCTCTTGTACAGCCCTCATTGGTAGCACCAGAGTTCAAGCAAAATATATTGTTGAAACCTATCAAAATATCAGCTATAAAAATCAGCCCGTACTTATTCCCTACAAATGTTGTGAGCATTTACCAACTAAAGAATATATCCCAGATCTTCAACCTTTAAAACTAAATAAGATCGATACAGACGATCTCAATATTGCTCAACACAAACTGGATCAATACTCTGAAAATTTGGAACAAATGATACAACAACCTTCAATAAATCAACACATCTCCTGGTTGTTATTTCAACATATAACATATATATACAGGGTGTCAATTTGAAAACTTCCCACCCCTATTATCTCGAAACGGGTTAGGTTTTTATAAAATCGCTAGGACACGTCGATTTTATTATCGAGGGGGAACAATTTTTATGCAGAAATCACTTTGCCTCTTTCAACCCCCTACCCCCCAGAACCTCCCTCTCAAAAATCTTAAATGGCAATAGGGGTTGAGTGATACCTCATTTGAAAGAACTTTTTATTCTCTACATTTTGGCACCTTATTTTTTAAATTTGAGTGCTGCGTTGCCAAGTTAGGGTTATTTAAACATTGTTAAATTACTTATTATTAAACATTATTCCTGTAAGTGTTTTAAATACGTTGAAGCTATGATTTCTATTGGAACGTGTTTGACCATAAAGCGAACCGGTGCATTTCTCACTGAAAGTGTTTATCAATCCGACAAATTCTTTTGGTCATGAAAGATAAACATTTAATTTTTTTTCTTTTTTGTTTATTTTCGTTTGCAATGGAATTCGTCTCAATACAGTTCGATGATATGATCCGAAATTTAAAATAGTATTTAGTGAACTTTCCTACCAGTCAATGTCACTAGGTATTTAAATCAGTTAAAATTTATTTCGATAATTTGTGTGTTATTGTTAGTTACTATGGTATACACGCTTAGGCAAAGAATTGAAATGATTTATTTATGGCGAGCAAGGAAGATGCGCAAGAAGAACGGCAGAAGTTTTTAATAATAGAAATCCTAATTGTAATGTAAGTCACAGATACATTTTGGACGTAGTAGCTAAATTTAATGAAACGGGTTCAGTTGGAAACAAAAAAAGGGCAAGTCGGCGTGTTTTAAACGAAGATGCTCAAGTAGAGATTTTGGGAACATTCGTTGCAGAACCCACCAATTCTCTCCGTACAGTAGCACGTCTAACTGGAATGTCACATGAAACTGTACGACGAGCATTACAGTTACATAAATATCATCCGTACAAGATGCAAATTTTACAGGAACTTCATGAGGACGATTTTGATAGGAGAATAGAGTTTTGCGAAATTATGTCCAACTTAATAAACACTCGTGCAATTGTGGTAAGCAACATTTGCTTCAGTGATGAATGTACCTTTTTCCTAAACGGCCATGTCAATAGACAGAATTGTCGATACTGGAGTGAGGACAATCCCCACATTTTCAGAGAGGGTGCTACACAGCGGCCACAAAAAATTAATGTTTGGGCCGGTATTCTTGGAAATGCTGTTATAGGACCGTTGTTTATTGAAGAAAACTTAACTGGAGAGCTCTACTTACACCTACTTGAAGATGTAATTGATCCTTTGATAACAACTGAACTGGAAAATCAAGTTGGTAACATTTTGCAAGAAAACGAACTACACTTTCAGCAAGATGGAGCTACGCCGCATTATTTTCGGCCAGTGCGGGAGTGGTTGAATAACAGATTTCCTAACCAATGGATTGGTAGAAGGGGACCGATAGAATGGTCTGCTAGGTCACCAGACTTAACGCCGTTAGATTTTTTTTTATGGGGGCACATAAAATCGGTTGTTTACAAAACTCATCCTGATGATATCGAAGATTTAAAAAGAAGAATTACAGAGGCAAGTAGGGCTATTCCAGAAGAGGTATTTCAGAATGTTCGGGAAGAATTTGATAATAGACTTTATTTTTGTTTAAAGAACAATGGAGAACACTTTGAACACCTCTTAAAGTAGATGTGTTAATAAAATAAATTTTAGGCGTGCTTTTGTAAAGACCATAATTGTAACGGCTATGCAAATGTTTAGTAAAAATAATATTAACCTAAATAACATGTTTCAATGCAAATCATAGCTTTAACGTAATTAAAACACAGGAATAATGTTTAATAATAAGTAATTTAACAATGTTTAAATAACCCTAACTTGGCAACGCAGCACTCAAATTTAAAAAATAAGGTGCCAAAATGTAGAGAATAAAAAGTTCTTTCAAATGAGGTATCACTCAACCCCTATTGCCATTTAAGATTTTTGAGAGGGAGGTTCTGGGGGGTAGGGGGTTGAAAGAGGCAAAGTGATTTCTGCATAAAAATTGTTCCCCCTCGATAATAAAATCGACGTGTCCTAGCGATTTTATAAAAACCTAACCCGTTTCGAGATAATAGGGGTGGGAAGTTTTCAAATTGACACCCTGTATATAAATTATTAGCAAACATAAAGTAACTATATTGATGGTTGTTGGCATGACTGAATCAAGGGGACCGAGGTGCCCCGGTGAGTAAACATAACCTTTATTAGATGGGTCAGTACAGTATATCGTAAATATTTTTGTTTCATGGTACTCTCAATCTCTTGCTGTATACATGGTGGAGCTCGCTGAATGAATTGCATTGTCAATACTCACGTAAGTTTAATTTTAAAATACCCAAATTTTACAATTATTTGTCCGCATTTAATTATAACTAAAAAATATAAACAACTGACTTGCAGCCAAAAAATATTTATTGTAAATTAGTAATCTACTTTGTAGTAGAAGAATAAGGGCTTGCTTAAAGTAAAAATCGAGTATACTAGTTTAAAAAACTATATATTCAAAGGAGCTGATTTGGTTTTGTAAGAGAGCAAAATTACTTTTTATTATCAGTACTTTACCGAATATGCTAATTGACCTGCTTTGCTATTTTTCTATTCTAGTTTAGTGAAGACACTTTATAATACCACAGTTGAGTGATATTAGTAAAGTGACCTCTTACTGTCATAGTAAACATCACTCTTAATTAGTGCCTATTTTTAGCACCCCACTGACTTATTAGTTATTTGGCCTTCTCGCTAATTTTGGTTTGAATATCCAAACATCTGTGGTTTGGATAATAGAGACGATCGGCACGTATGGGGCGCATGTCTTCGCGCCCATAAAGCGCTCTTTGTCTGCTCCTCTGCATTTTTCTGTAAAGTAAAAATCAAGGTAATTTTTTAAACGTTTAGGGTTATAATAGTCCTATGGTTGGCACTTTTGGTGTGACACTCAAATTACGAGACAGTTTTACCATTAATCAAAACTCTTATTTTTCTCTCGATACGTGCTTCGCTAACGAAGTTAGCATCTTCGGGAGAAAATTAAAACTGTTTTAATCTTCTCCGTTAATGGTCCGTTAAAACTGTCTCGTAATTTTTTTACGGTTATAGTTCACTCAAAGATATACCGTTGATCTTTTAACTGCAAGAAAACCGTAATTATCTTTAGGGCCGAGCCGTGCCGGGGTGCGTATTGGCATTCTATACTATTATTCAGATCGGCCTTACTTTGAATCATGGTAGACTATGTCTACGTGATATACCACAATTTTAAAGCCCATTCTATACTTCGATTCAGAGCGTAAGTAATATTTAGTATTCTGAAATGCAGTATATAATAGGTTTTATTTTAAAAGCAGTTTTGTAGTTCAATATATACTACGTCTCAGAAAAAAAAACAAGAACAGAGCGCGTATTCTGTATTCTCCTAGGAAGGAAATTTCTTTCTATGCAATACAAATTTATATGGCATAAAAAGATATTTATTTCTTTCCTATGACGATAGAGAATACGCTCTGTTTTCCTAAATAGTTTTAGGGGTCATGTTTTATTGTCCATAATATTGCCATCTTGAATAAAGTAAGAAAACAGTATTATTTATTTTAAAACTATTACATAAAACATGAATTAAAATTATTCTTCTTCTGTTAAAAAATGTTTATTAAATTTATTTGTAAATATGTTTATTCATATTTACAAATGACATTAAGTGAAATAACATAAATATTAATTTATGAAACTATTAAGTAACTAAAATGTAACTTTTTTCCATTCATTATTCTTCAGAGAAATCTGAAAAAAAAAATTATTCGATCAAATGTAAACAAAACAATTTTATACAAAAATTTTCAATTTTGAAACTTTTAATAAAATATACATTTTCGTACTTATAAGAAAACCTAAACTATGTTATCTATGTATTTACCTTAAAATGATATTTTTAGATATCAATAGTGTTTTCTGCCTTAAAAAAGAATAACAACACGGCAAAAAAATTAATAGCTATCAAAACTAGTTACAAAGGAAAATTAAAATGTAAGGCATTTTAATAGAAATATTAACATATACTGCTGTAACTTAGTTTTCTAAAGAAAATATATAAAAATAATGACAAAAAAATTAATGTAAATTTTATTTTCTTTCGTGACATTTTGCATTTGGTTGATTCTTAAAAATATTTTCTTCTAATTTATGTTTCCTTTTAATGGTCTTTTTTAGTTCCTTGTTGAAAGGTCTATTTCCGATAGTCCGATTGAATACGCTTTTTTCCAGATACGAATCCCTGTCTTATTCGTCTTCTACTAATGGAAGTAGGTTACACGCCTATATATTTTAAAGAACGTCACTTTCTTAAATTGCAGAAAAATGTCGCCAGTTGTGTCGGTGTGGTAATTGTATTTAACTCAGCATTTCCTTTGATAATGCAGTTTGTTAACTCCATTATTAAGACCTGAAGAGTGTTTTTTACCAGCTTTTGAATCATTTCATTCTTTGTCTAGAACATTAGATTCATATATTTTTTCAGTTGCTGCAATGCTCTGCTGCGTTGCACTGTGACATGGTACATTACTTAAATGGCTTTCAGAATGATCACCTAAATTCATATTTTCAAAAAAAACGTTTGAAACACTGTGTCCAAGAGCTAGCTTTGCTAACATTTTTTTGTCAGTTGCAGTAAGTAAAGGAGCATTTAAAAGAAAAAGTCCAAATTTTTGTTGCACAGCACAAAAATGCTTACAAAACTTTATCTACAGTGTAAATAAGTGTGTTATCATTACTGCTTACTCATTATTTTTTTTCACAGTAGAGCTTTTCAGTTTTATCGCAAAATTTACTATACAGAATTTCATTTTTCGATGATCGACTACTAGCAAATAACAGCAAACGTCTCTTATGATAAGATTCAAAGACGTTAACAAAAAAAAACAAACCACCGAGAAGGGACAAAGCCGTGACCGATTTTTCTTGCGCATGTGCGAGCTTATTTGGTATACCTGTCTTATTGCCGGTCCCCTGCCAGCCGTCGGTTAGTCCGGTAATATTCGACGCCTATAATTATAATATAATTATAATTATTATAGTTCAGTCTAGTCAAGTGTTGCCTGAATTATGCTCTTTATTTTATTAAAAACTTTTATAATATGCCTTATACTTGTGCTTTTCGCGGATGTCATTCAAAGACAGGGTGTGGTGTTTCTTTCTTTGCTTTTCCGCAGGAAGAAGATCGGTAAGTTCAACTTTTCTTTTAATTGTTTCCACTCAAAATAAGTTGTTTCTTTTTTTGTTTTTCGCAATTACAGTAATTCATTATTTATTTTTTATTAAATTCGTAATTACAACAATTAGAGGATTTATCTATGCAGTAATTAAAAAAAAAAAATTAGCTTTTGAATTAAACATGTAATTTTATGACTTTCAGTGCCAAGTTATGGCTGGCAGCTTGCTATAGAACAGACTTGTTTTCGATACCTAGAGAACAACTAACCAGGAACTATAAGCTCTGTGAGTACCATTTTGATGAGAAGTTTTATAGTGCAGGGCCCTCAAGAAAGCGTTTGTTACCTAACGCGTTACCAACATTATTTCCTAATCCCACAAAAAGGACTTGTGAAGGTGAACAGCTTGAGGATGGACGGCCAAAAAAAGTCTCAAAGGAAAAGGACGAAGAAGGATAAAAATTCTATCCTGTTAGCTTTTGATGGGTTAACTTAACTATAATTTTTACCTACTAACTAATATTAATTTTATGCTTGAAACCCTATTTTGCACGTAAAAATATATTCTGTATCTATTATATTTCTTCTTTTTAGATATTTTAATACAGCCTGCAATAATGAAACCAGCAACGTTGGCCCAGCAAAGTATTGCCGAAAAAAATTCTCCTTAAGACAGAACTAAGACACCTGAAAAACACCCATTATTGGATATTTTTTCTGGTAAGACTCTCTTCTTTCAGTTTAGTAGGTTGGAATAAGATTTCAGTAAGAATGGATTATTCTTCAGAAAACCCTAATTAGTTTTATACCATTTTATAACAAGGCCCAGACAAGGTCTTGTTATAAAATGGTTATACAAAACTTGTCTGGGACAGGTACCAGGATTAGGATTAGGTACCAAAATGTCTGGACCCCATATAATACCCTTTGGGGTATGGGTAAAATAATACCCTTTGTCTTTGTTTCCATTTCTATGAAAACCAACCTCAAAATCACTTATTTATAATTTATTTAAAGTTTGAAAACCAAATACATAGGTAGTTTTACCTGAGCAGAATTTCCAAATTTATTTTAGTTTACCATATAGTCTAGCAGTTTTACTTTCTAATTTTATTCATATTAAAGATGTAAAGTTTTAAAATGTTAAAGCATTTTTTTATTATTTGCAGGCCCAAGCACTTCACAATATTCAGTGTGCGAGCCCCTCGGCAGCTCCTATCTATCGAAATAGATAAACCGTCCGAGAATTCTCCACCAGGCCTTCTTTCTCCGTCAGCTTCTACTCAGACTTCTCCTCAGCTGAGTAGTAGCACTCCCCGAAAGCGAAAACTTCGACTGCAAATTAAAAAAATGAGAAAGTTTGGTTTAACTGTTAAAGCACGCCAAAAAGAAGATCCTGATGTAAGAGATTTTAACAGGTTATGTGACAAATTTCTAAGTAAACCTTTGGCATGTGTTATTAAAACTCATGTGGCACTAAAGGGCAAGAGACGCAAATCTCATAGATATTCTATGAAATTAAAACAATTTGCCTTAATATTGCATTTTTTAAGCCCCAAGGCATATAAATTCATAGGTAGTTTGCTTACTCTACCAACAAAAAGAAGTTTGCATAGAATTACAGAAAATATTTCTTGCCAGCCTGGTATTAATAATGCAGTTTTATATAAAGCTCTTCAAATCAAACTTAACACCCTGCTTGAGCAAGATAAGCATCGCATTTTGTGCATTGATGAAATATCTTTAAAGGCTAATATTGCTTTTAACGTTACACAAGATAAAATTGTGGGATTTGCAGATCTTGGTGAACATACCGAAGAACCATTTATTTGTAAAAATGCGTTAGTTATTATGGCTAGAGGATTATATTCTTCCTGGAAGTAGCCTTTAGCGTATTTTTTAGTAGGTTCACAATTAAAAGCCTCCAAATTAAAAACCATTATGGAGGAGCTTATTCCTAAATTACTGGAAATTGGACTTAAAATAGAAGGTATTGCTAGTGATATGGGGTCAAATTTTATTGAACTTTCTAAATTGTTAGGTGTGACACATGAAAACCCAGAATTTCAATTCGGGGACCAAAACTTGTTTTATATTTTTGATCCATGTCATCTAGTCAAAGTAACAAGAAATAATCTATTTAATCATTCATTTCACTTTGACGAAAAAAAAACATCATGGACTTTCATAAATGATTTCTATCGTGCAGATTTATCTGCACAACAGTTTTATAGATGTGCCCCAAAGTTGACAGATTCCCATATATGTCCCTCAGCATTTGAAAAAATGAAAGTAGGTCTCGCTAGCCAAGTTCTTAGCCATACTGTGGCAAGTGGGATGAATACTTATGTAACTGTAGGTGCACTCCCTGCCGATGCATTTGGAACCATAGAGGTAATTGAGAAATTCAATAACCTCTTTGATTTATTAAACTCAATATGCTTGGGAGATCCCTGTAAATTTAAAAATGTTTATGATGGATCACCATACCAAATAGAATTTTTCCATGAGATGTTATTTTTTTTAAACAAATTAAAAATTTTTAACTCTAGCAATAGAGATATTACAAATTCTGTGAAATTTCGTAATTGCTGGATGGTTACAATCAGAAGCACGATAAAAATATGGGAAAAATTATCAACATTGGGTTACAAGTATCTCAAGACTAGGAGGTTAAATACAGATTGTATCGAAAATTTCTTTGGTGCTGTAAGGCAGCAAAGTGGGAATAATCCAACACCACTGCAATTCCAAAGAGCGTTTAAAAAGCTGTTCTGTCAGAATTACTTACATTCGGAAAGAATGAATTGTAAAAATGATTTGGATAGTATATTGATGAACGTCAAATCCAACAATATACCCGAAATTTTCAATGAAAAAAAATCTGAAGTTGCAAAAGGTATTGCACTTCAAAACTATAGTTATAGGATAGACCACATTCCCACAGAAAATGCCTTTCGGTATGTTTGTGGCTATATTATGAAAAGAGCACTTGAAGTTCATATTAACTGTGATACCTGCACCAATTTCGGCAAAATGTGTGATGAAATGGATATAAATGGATTATTTCTTCATTTTAAGGCTTATAATTCCAGTATATGTAACTTTGGTGGCTTACAATCTCCTCCAGAAGAGTTTATTTCATATATATTTAAATTAGAGGAAATATTCAATTGTAATTTTGAGAAAATGTGCATAAACCAGGGAATATCTAACAATTTATTTAACATCTTTCAGCTTCAGCTTCTCGGTGGTTTGTTTTTCTCTGACGAAAGTCAATTAATGCACATATATGTTAAATGTCTTGCATCTTTGCAAAACGATATCTTTAAATATACGAATTGACGCTTCTACAAAGTTATTTGTATTATTTCCCCTAGTGATTAATGATGCCCGAAAACATAAACATCACTCTTCTCTTCGTTGCCGAAGAGCACTAATGTGATTTTTTAAATATGGGTACTTTAAAACAATATCATTTTTCATCAGATCGTTTAAAGATTCTTCTGCTTCTTCTAAAGTTGATGCATACATTATGGCACGAAATAAAATCATTACAGTCTTCCTATTTTCTTTGGGTATTTCATTGTGGCTATCCCACAACCAACGCCAAAAAGCTTGGCAAACATGAAAGATACAAAGAAGAAGCTTTGGCTTTACATTTTCCGATGAAAACACAGATGTCAGCGCATTTCTTTCTGATGCTCTATCATCGGTCATGAATATACTAGGACAGCCAGAATTACCAAAACCTTCATTACCTAATGTTTTTTTAAGCAAGTTAAAGGCTAATGTATAATTTGCTTCCGTCTGAGCTGTATGTAATACACAAGCTAATGGCAAGGCTCCAATTTTGGAAGCGCACTAGAGTCCACAAACACAATTTCTTTAGAAAAATCTTCCTTATGAGTACGCATCATGATTGGTGTGAGTATAATTACAATCAAAGGATTCTCTTTAACCGCTATTATGTTCTGTCCTTTTTTATGGTAAAATTCAGCCTCTTCTTTTAGGACCCTCACCACTGAAGATTCATCTTGGCCTCCAAAATTTAAATTTCTAAAACAAGGAGAAAGTTCTACGTAAAATCGGTAAAATTTAAAGATATTTTCAAGGCAAGGCGATGTAGATATACAAAAAATAACTTACCTCCACTTTTCATACAAATGTTTTACTTGCCGTTCCGTGGGATTTAATTTTGCATTGGCTAATACTAAGGGTAATTTAGTGTGAATGTACATAGGTAAAGTAAATTAACATAACACTTACCGTAACACATCCATTAGAGCCTCGTATCACATACCGATCGTTTTTTATAGTGTTTTTGTTGATAATTTTTATTAAAAAACGAACGGTGGCATTACATTTCTTGTCTCTAACTCTAGTGTCTTCCCTTTTTCTGGTTTTAGCTTTATTAAAACCGCTGTGCTGGCATTTGAAAATTTTTCGATATACGTATCTCTTTGCTGATGGGTATGTATAACGCACAATCCAGTTAGTACTTGTTTTATTACTAAATATAGCTAACCATTTGCCACAACAAATACTATTGTCTTCAACACAACATCTGCTTTTTTAAATCGAATTTTAGCTTTAAAACCATCATTTGTGAGCTCAAGATATTCGATTATAGAATCGTCCTCACTACACATTTCCACTAATATATTTTTATAATCCATTCTAAATTTAAAAAAAAACGAAAGATAAACTCCCGATAAATCTTGTTTGATCACGAAAAAAAACAAAACAATAACAAATAATATACCCCAACTTTTATCCCACATGCATCACCGAATCTGAGTCGCGGTATAAATCGGCTACGTGAGGCGCAGCAATTGACATCCATTGCGTACTGTATTTCAGTATTTCAGCGCGCTAACGTAATAGCGAAGCTCTGAATTGTAGTACAGGATGGCCTATGAAATTAGATAAAGCATATGGCCATAGTCTACCACGATCCAATGTAGTGCCGATCTGAATAATGGTATAGAATGCCAATACGCTGCCGGGGTGCAAGGGGTGCGTGGCACCCGGGCGGAGCTCGCTTGGGGCGGCAAAATTTACCCTTACCCGAAAATATAAATATCAAAAAAATCAAAACGCCAAGGAAGCAAGTGCAAAAAAAAAAACTAATCAAATAGTTGCTATTAAGAAGATAGCGCGGTCTTTCCCTGTGATGTATAATATATGTACATTAGTATAATAAAAACACTCGTACCAAAATTGTACGTGGCTGGCGCTGAGCGATGCTATTACATGCCCGATATTTTCGGGGATTTTCCGAAATTATTTGGGAATCTATACGTGTTTTCTGTGTTTTGTTTCATGTTCATGGCAAGTTGCCTCTTAGTGTGATATTTTTCAAAATTTACTTTCTATTATACATTATTCATCGCATTTACGTCCTTCCATGATAGCACTGGTAGATGTTCGCAGAAAAATAAAATTTAACTAAAGTGCGATTGTGCAGAACATAATGTTAAACAAAACAAATAAAACATAAAGAACAAATTAAAGTTTATTCTAATAGCAAAAATATGTAATACACTATTTCTAAAAAATACTGCAAGAACGAACTTATTAATACCTAACCTAAATGAGACAGAAACAGCTGGAAAAACAGATACAGCTTATGATCCTAACCAATATGTTTCCTACACCTTTTGTACCCTTTCAATTATTGATTTTGCAAAATTTTCCGGATTTTGGGTTAATGGTAAATTATAAAATTGATTAAATGTAGTAGACTTCTCCGTCCAACCCGCTGTTGTACGAATAAGGTCAATATTTAAACCCGAACAGAATGCGGCAGAGGTACTTGCATGACGAGTACTATGACTTTTAAATATATCTGTATTTATACCACCTTTGCCTAAAATTAACTTTACCCATCTACTAATAGTCTGTGTAGTGGCAGGATGATAAGGTTTCTTATAAGTTAAAATTAATGGCTTAAAATTACTGCGATAAGATGATGTCCGTTGTAAATAATGTAATAACGTAGCTGCTAAGAACAGGGTTTGGATCCCATGTCATGGAATACCTAGGAGATGCGGGATTCCTATTATATAGGCCTTTAAAAAATCTTTTTAAAAGTTTTTCATCCTCCGTAGGAAACGAGAAAATTAACGACAGACCCGACCGGTACGAATTTAAAGAAGAATATGAGAGTTTGGAATTAAAACTCTCTGATAAAAATTCTAATATCATATTAAAATTGTATAAATAGGGGTCTTGGCTTTTTTTTAGGCAAAATTGCCACCATTTCTTATAACAAAGTGAATATTGCTTCAAAGTGTTTTCTGTGATGGATGAAATCGTTATAGATATGGATTCCTGAGGTATTCCTTTTAAATTCATAAAACTGCTGGGAATTTCCCGGCCACCAGGGAAAGCGTTTCGTATAGAGGATGGTGTTCCCTGGAAGGAGAAAGAATAAGGTTTTTATCTGGATAAAAAAACTATTGGATCTTCTACTAATAAATTTAAGAATATTAGGTACCATGTTTGCGTTGGCCAATTAGGTACTACTAAAATGCCTGTGGCCTTATCTTCTTGAATTTTTTGTAAAACTTTATCAACTAGTAAAAAAGGAGGAAAGGCGTAAAATTTTAAGCCTCTCCAATTTACTGTGCTAACTACCTGGGTCTGGACCCCAAGAAATAAATTTTTTGCATTTTGTATTTAACGTGGATGCAAATAGATCAATATCTGGAGAGCCAAATTTATTGATAATTTTCAAAAATGCCTTAGTGCTTAATTCATATTCGGTATTTATTGTCTTTTTCCTCGATAAAAGGTCAGGGGGCTTCGTATTAAAATAGGATGCAAAGATAAAAATATTTTTTGCTTCACACCAGTCCCATATTTATCTAGTTATTTTATTAAGACTAGAGTATCTTACACTACCCATTTTGTTGATACACGTTATGGCTGTTACATTATCAATTTTGAGTAAAATATTACCGTTTGATTGATATTTGGCAAAACATTTTAGGGCATAAAAAGCTGCACAAAGTTCTCTCCAATTAATATGGTGAAAACGTTCATCGTCTCCCCAAAAACCACTAGCTTCCTGATTACCACAAAATGCCCCCCAACCTGTATTAGAAGCATCTGAAAAAATTTTGAAATGAAATTCTCTCTGTATTATTGATTTTCCTGTATGATTTATATTATTTAACCACCAATTTATTTCTTTATTTACTATTTTTGGAATTTTAATTATTTTATTAAAATTATTATTGTTTAGTTTTAGAGCTTTTAATTTGACTATTTCTAGTGGTTTTACATGAAGCCAGGCATATTTTAGGGTAGGTGATGAAGAAACTGTAATTATTCCTATAGTATTGTGTAATTTTCCAACTACAGAAGAAAAACTTCTTATTTTACAACATGACCTGTTCCTAAATCTGAGAAGCAAGTTACTAATAATAATACTTTTTCGCCTAGGTAGAGATAAAGTCATATTACAACTATGAAAAATAAAACCCAAATACTCTATTTTTTGGGATGGGATTAATACACTTTTTTCTTGGTTAATGATAAACCCTAACCTTGTTAATAGATTTTTAACTAAATCAACTGACTTACAGCATTCATTAAAACTGTTGCCAATTATTAGTACATCATCTAAATATATTATAATTTTACAACCCCTTTGTCTTAAATGTTTTGCTACAGGTTTAAGAAGTTTGGTGAAAATTCGTGGTGCGATGTTAAGACCAAACCGTAAACAATTAAATTCATAAATCTGATTTTGAAATACAAATCTTAAATATTTTTTGTATTCTTTATGGATAGGAATTAAAAAATATGCGTCCAATTGCCAAATAACATTTTGGTGATATTAATTTAATGGCCTTTCGGTAATCCTCCATTTTAAAGTGTTGGTTATCAATGAATAAATTTAACCTTTTTAAATTTAAAATAAATCTAAAATCGCCATTTAGCCTTTTTATTAAAAAAATAGGATGACAAAAACTGATTTTTGTTAAATTGGCACTTGGATATTGCTCCTTTTGCCTCCAGCTTTTGAATTTCTGCTAAACAGTTTTTTGAATTTAATTCAGTAATTGCAGTTACATTTTTACTTTGAATTTCGTGTTTGTGACCCAATATCTTCAATATTGCGGAGGGTTGTTGGGTGGGGTCAGAAATAAAACAGAAACCTGTTTACCTAAATGTCGACGTTTCGACTTATATTAAGTCATCCTCAGGACACTGAAATGGATTCAAGTAATTACAGAGATAAAACAAAGTAATTTCAAGTACATAAAAAACACTATTAAAATAAATGTTCTTTAAGTTACAAAAATTAAAACAACAAAAAACAAAAACCACGACACAGTTAAAATTACATTCAGGTACAATCCGTTAAAAAAAATTTTTTTATAAAAAAAAACAGTATAAAATTAATTTTTTTTTTCTTTTTTTTTTTTATATACATTACACCTCTTACCTAAGTCTAGGTTTCTTAAGTTATAATTAAAATAGGAGCGTAGAGTTATTTTTAACATGGGTTAAATTGTAGGTGTTACTGTGGGCAAACTAGAATCAACAATAAGCCAAGAAACAAATGTTTTTATTCTTCCGAGCGTTTATTTATTTAATTTTTATGATTCAATCTTATGTTGATAAGTTAAGAATTAGTAGATAAGGAAGATGTATGTATCTATACGTTCAAAACCAGAAACTTAATTTGTTAATACACTGTGTGATCTAAATTTGGGACATACACTCTTTGACAAAAATAAATTTTATGTTTTAGTTTTATCTTTTTGGTAGTAAATTAATTAAATTATAGTAACTTGCATTTAGATCATCGGTGTCTTGTTTTTTATTTATGCTTTCTTTATACTTTTTTATATTAATCATTTCTAGTAAAATTCTTTTTTTATAATTTGATTCTCTGCCAATGATCCGAGTGCTGTTAAAATCAAATTGGTGTTGTTGATTGAAGGAGTGTTCTGCTAGAGCAGTCTTCCCTGCTGATGCTGCGTAGTTCGTTGGTTTTACGCTTCTTTCGTGTTCGCTAATTCTGGTTTTTAAGTACCTGCCCGTTTGACCCACATACAGACCTTGACAATCAGAACAGGGTATTTTATAAACCACGCCACTTTGTAACTCATTTGGTGTTTTATCTTTTAGTTTTGAGAAGTATTTGTTGATGGTATTTTCATTTTTGAACGCTATTCTGACTTCATCATCAGAAACAACTCCTGATAGCCTTTCAGACAAACCTTTGACATAAGGAATTTTTGCAAATTTATGGTTTTGGTTTTCTTTGACTTTTATAGGTGTAGGGTTGTTGTTTAGGATTTTGTTTAATATTTTATGAGGAAAATTGTTTTTTAGTAAAATATCTTTAATTTTGTTAACATTTTTTAATGAAAACTGGAGTGAGATAAGGCTATTGCGCGGGATTTTAGGTTGCTAATTATGTTTAATTTTTGTTTAAATGAGTGATTTGATTGGTAGTTAAGAAATCTCTCAGAGAAAGTGGGTTTGTGATACCAATCAGTGATCATTGTATTATCTTCTGTTCTGATTAATAGAATGTCTAGAAATGGAAGTTTGTTATTTGTTTCACACTCTATAGTGAACTGTAATTTAGGGTGGAAACTGTTAGATGTACTTTTTATATTTTCTATTTCAGTTTTTGGAATACACGTGGCAATGTCGTCAACGAATCTTTTAAAAAATGGTAACCTAAATTTTATTTTCCCCATACAATATTTCTGTAATTCTGACATAATCAGATCAGAACATATAGGTGATAGACAGTTACCCATTCCAAGACCATAGATTTGTTTGTAATATATATTATTGAAAGTAAAATAACTATTTTCGAATACAAACTCTAAAAGACTTAAAAATTCATCTAAAGGGATGTTACAGTGGTCTCTGATAAGGTGCCATTTATTTTGGACTATATTTTTAATTAAATCAGTTGGTATGTTGGTAAATAAAGATATTACATCTAATGATATTAGAATAAAGTTATTTGGAATTTTAAAATTTTGCAATTGCGTGACTACTTCAAAGGAGTCTTTTGTGTAGAATTGATCTTTTTCAAATGCTAAGTTAAGTAAATTTGCTAAATATTTACTGAGATTATATATTGGAGAACCTACAAAACTTACAATTGGTCTTAGAGGAGTATTTTCTTAGAGTGTATTTTTTTATTTTATTATTTTAAAAACCAGAATTAGCGAACACGAAAGAAGCGTAAAACCAACGAACTACGCAGCATCTGGGAAGACTGCTCTAGCAGAACACTCCTTCAATCAACAACACCAATTTGATTTTAACAGCACTCGGATCATTGGCAGAGAATCAAATTATAAAAAAGAATTTTACTAGAAATGATTAATATAAAAAAGTATAAAGAAAGCATAAATAAAAAACAAGACACCGATGATCTAAATGCAAGTTACTATAATTTAATTAATTTACTACCAAAAAGATAAAACTAAAACATAAAATTTATTTTTGTCAAAGAGTGTATGTCCCAAATTTAGATCACACAGTGTATTAACAAATTAAGTTTCTGGTTTTGAACGTATAGATACATACATCTTCCTTATCTACTAATTCTTAACTTATCAACATAACATTGAATCATAAAAATTAAATAAATAAACGCTCGGAAGAATAAAAACATTTGTTTCTTGGCTTATTGTTGATTCTAGTTTGCCCACAGTAACACCTACAATTTAACCCATGTTAAAAATAACTCTACGCTCCTATTTTAATTATAACTTAAGAAACCTAGACTTAGGTAAGAGGTGTAATGTATATAAAAAAAAAAAAAAAAGAAAAAAAAAATTAATTTTATACTGTTTTTTTTTTATAAAAAAAATTTTTTTAACGGATTGTACCTGAATGTAATTTTAACTGTGTCGTGGTTTTTGTTTTTTGTTGTTTTAATTTTTGTAACTTAAAGAACATTTATTTTAATAGTGTTTTTTATGTACTTGAAATTACTTTGTTTTATCTCTGTAATTACTTGAATCCATTTCAGTGTCCTGAGGATGACTTAATATAAGTCGAAACGTCGACATTTAGGTGAACAGGTTTCTGTTTTATTTCTGATCCCACCCAACAACCCTCCGCAATTTTTACTTTGTTTTGGTAAGGATTTAAAAGAAAATTTTAAGCCCCTAATCCATTGTAAAATCCTTGAATTTTCGGGTATAATATTTCGCCAATTATCTTGAAAATGTTTTAATCTACCGACAATAGACAAATAATCATTATTCACCTCTACTTCATATTCGTTCTGTACTGCGTCTGATAGGGATTGTAGCGTTTCTCCCTGTATTTCTGCCTGTGGTGGGTTGTCTCCTTCCTCTTTGTCTGATTCTGCCTTAAATTGATCCTTTCCCCCCCCCTTTTTGTTCTGTGTTTCTGGAAAAAGCGCCTGGAGTTTAAATTATTTTGATCAGTTGAAGTTGATGGTCCTGGTTTTGGCTGAACAGTCCTCTTTAACTCCTGTCCGACTTTTTTTATTTCTTGGCAAGACTTAACTTGCTTAAGAAAATCGGCTCCAAATAGATATCCATCGATTGGAGTGTGAAGTGCCGCTGCTCTAGACTCTTCATTTAAATGAGGATTAATTTCGAATCTTCTTTTTAATGAAACTGCATGATGAGAACTAGTTATTAGTTGAGCAGTATCTACTAATTTTTCTAATAAGTCAATATCTAGAACAATATCTTTTGTGGGTTCTGCAAGCTTTTTTGATATTGTTGTCCCTAATGCTGTTAATGCTGCTCCTAGTTGGTTTTGTACGTTTGAGAAGAAATAATCATTTTTTAGGGCCTGTAAAGGAAGTATGGATTTGATTTCTTCATTGATAGTGGGTGATGCTGCGGTCTTACAATTTGATGGTATTGGATATTTTTGAATTAATTCTTTTCTACTATCTTGATTTATGCCCTGACTAAGGTAAGTGGACCCCTTACAGCTAATTCTTCATGGCCGTTTTTTAAATAGACGGGTGACCCCCTAATATTGAAAATATTTCTTGATTGTTAGAAGAATCTTGTGTACTTTCCGGGTGTGGATCAATTTTTGACGAGGTTTCTTCTAGATCGGAACTATAATGTGAACCCGATTCTATAAAAAACAAAAAGGGGACTAATATTGCTAAGAATAGTTTGACAATATATTACTGGTTACCAAACATATTTGCTAGTATAATCTGGGCAGTAATTTTGCAGGTGGCTAAATAAGTCTAATTGACTAGCACCAAAAAAAAATAAATATATAGAATTACTAATAGTATAATGCAGACAATAATCTGCGGGTGACGAAATAAGTCCAATTGACTAGCACCCAAAGATAAAAAATATTTTATCTTTCCCAGTTTATTATCCAAATAAAATAAGAACGTTCGAGATTCTAAATGCCCCTATTGTATGAAATTTTCTACCTGCTTCTAAGATAAGCCAAGAAAAGTAAACAAACATAGATCGCATTAAGGCTGATTGGTAGGTAAAAATAAAGTTTTAATTTTTAAATTTAACTTATAAGAAAATTATTATAAACAATTACATCAATTACGTATCTCTAGAATAATTTCGTGTACTTGCAATCAATAAATACCTAATTTATTACCTGAATAATCGTCTTCCGACGATGACGAGGAAGTTGAATCATATTTCTTCATTCGTTTTTCTAACCGATTAACTGTTGGCCCCAGATCGGCTATTGTTTGTTTTATGTGGTTCAACTCACGTAATAAAGATTTTTTGTTTGTTTTCGGCATCGTAGGTACCTTAAATAGTCTATAAGTGACACGGAACTCACAAAAACATGAACTAACAGAGAACCGACGAGGCATAGGAGTGCAGGAGGGTTGCGCGTTCTTTTAAACTCTGTGCGTGGTAGCCATAAAATGGAACCTACCAGTGCTAACATGGAAGGACTACAATGCTCGAATAATTAAGATTGATCATCCTTACACAGGTAAGTCGACCAATCTTATAATTATATTATTACAATTATCAGTGTATTGTGAATGGTAAGTTCATTCCAAATAGCTTATTATTACCTACATATATTATACAGTACCAGGTGTTTCAAATTCGAGCCACATCATTGGGATTTCGGAAACGGTAAGAGATACAGGGTCGGTTAAATTGGAACAAAGTTGCGTATTCTTATGCTTAACAAAATGCCGTTTTAAAATTTAAAAAATTCCGACTACGTACGAAGTTATTCGGAAAATACCGAAATTTTGGAAAATCGTTTTTATTTTTTTGTGAGGTTATTTGAAAACATATTTTAAAATAATTGACACTTTATTATTGTCACTTTTTCTCCTCTACCAGATAGCGTTGTCAAATTTAAAATCCGACGTTTCGTCTTTTGGCAACCATCATCAACTTTATTTTTTTAAATACGGCCCTGGAATTTTTTTTACTCATTTTAATTCCCCTTTTTATTCTTAGAGAAATGACATATCACATAGTTTAATTTTCCAATATTTTGATGTCAAAAATTTACTTTTATTAAAAAAAAGTTAATACTGTCCTGTTGTTTGAAATAAAAATTGTCTTGATGTTGTTTTTCAATCAATAACATGGTAAAAATATTGCTAATATGTTATATTATATTATATTTTCACAAATTTTTCTGCAGGCCTGATGTCTAAGTCTCCGGCTGAATAACTTGAAAATTCTTATTAGCAAAGATGGCTTTGAATCAGAAAAAAATGGACGACCATCTGTCATTAATTGTTTATATCTGTTTGACATTTGGCTTTTTCGATATTTTGTGAAATCAAAAATGGTATTCTCCAGTAGCGAACAACGTGATATGGTCCAAATTTACTATTCTTTGAATAGAAATTCGCAACGCTCCTGCCAACAATATCTGGAGCAATATCCAGAGCGCCCCCAACCTAATTATACGTATTTCGGAGCTTTGGACAGGAACCTTAGCCTCTATGGAAGTTTCACTAAACCTCGAAATATGTATGGGACTCGAGTGCATCCTGAAACCGAGCAGGCGATTATTAATGCTGTTTTACAACGATATACTTTCACAATAACTTTTTATCAGATAGCTTTCGTTAAAGGTTACCCAAAATCCGCAAGGTTCAACCAGACAATTTTCCCGTGAATTGAATATGCCAAGTACCCGTATCCACAGAGTATTGAGAAAAAATCGCTATCGCCCCTATAAACTTCATATCAGTCAAGAACTTAGGCATGGAGATACCGATAGAAGGCTTCAGTTTTGCAATTGGTTAAACGAAAAACTGCAAGATGATGAAGACTTTTTAAACAAAATAATTTGGACAGATGAATATAACTTTTCGACCAACGGGCTATTTAATCGGAATAATGAACATTTTTATTCAGTCGAAAATCCGAGACAAAACCGCGAAGGGGCAGGGGCATAATTCTTTCAATGTTTGGGTGGGTCTTTACAGGAATCGAATTTTGGGACCTATTATATACGACGGTAATTTAACTGCTGAGCGCTATTTAGATTTAATTCTGCCAAATATATTCGATGTTCTTGAAAATGAACCTCTTGATATTATCCGCGATTTGTGGTGGCAGCAGGATGGTGCACCACCCTATAATGGAAGGAATGTCACACGATTTTTAAATCATAATTTTCCTAATCAGTGGAAATCAAGGGGTGGTGCGCTGGCCAGCTAGAAGTCCCGATCTTTCCCCGTTGGATTATTTTCTTTGGGGCTATTTAAAGAACAGACTATTTAAGAACACCCCAAATGATATAAACATTTTACGTGCAAATTTATTGACAGAATTAAGGGGTATACGAGCCAGGACTATCCAGCGGGTAGTATCTGGAAATTTACGTAGAAGGATACAGAAATGTATTGAGGTGCAGGGTCAACTATTTGAATATTTACTTTAAACTTAAAATATTGCATTTTTTCGCATTAAGTTCTATTATTTTTAGTTTGTGTTGTTCAACATACAAATTAGTAATAAATTATAGTTGTTACTATTGTTATTGTTAAAATTTAGTATAATATATCAAATTGATACTATTTTTACCATGTTAATAATTAAAAAATTTCGTCAAAAACATTGATTTATTCAATAAATGATAGTGTTAAGATAAATTATTACTTTTTATTTCAAACAACAGGACAGTATTAACTTTTTTTTAATAAAAGTAAATTTTTGACATCAAAATATTGGAAAATTAAACTATGTGATATGTCATTTCTCTAAGAATAAAAAGGGGAATTAAAATGAGTAAAAAAAATTCCAGGGCCGTATTTAAAAAAATAAAGTTGATGATGGTTGCCAAAAGACGAAACGTCGGATTTTAAATTTGACGACGCCATCTGGTAATAATCAAATAACCTCACAAAAAAATAAAAACGATTTTCCAAAATTTCGGTATTTTCCGAATAACTTCGTACGTAGTCGGAATTTTTTAAATTTTAAAACGGCATTTTGTTAAGCATAAGAATACGCAACTTTGCCCCAATTTAACCGATCCTGTATCTCTTACCGTTTCCGAAATCCCAATGATGTGGCTCGAATTTAAAACACCCGGTACAGGGGGACGTTTAATTATGCATTTACTGAAGTTGTGTCAATCACCTCCTCACCTCCAGCTAACCTCACTTTAATATATCAAATGGGAACCCCCATCGTGTGATACATCATAGTAAGCAGCGTAAAATTCTCTATTCAACGGTACCAAAAAAAAATGAAATCGGTAAATGTGTAAGCAAATAGTTGGCGAAAATGTCTAGAAATAATGAATATTTTATTTACGCCAAACTTTGGTATGTCAAATGGCTACCCCATGGTGTGATACATTATTTTAAAGGGCATTCATTATGCTATCAATGGTTGTAAAAAAAAATAAAATTGATTGACCAAGAAGCAATTAAAGTCTAAATCGGTAGGGTAGAAAAACAAATTTAATTAGTTTAACATCACTTGACTATTAAAGATTTTGAGGGTGGTTCCAAGTTCCAACCCCCGCCCAGAAAGTGATGCTAAGGGATTAAAACCATTAAAAAAAATTGTGGGCCTAAAATCAAAAATCGACGGACGCGAGCGTCTGTGAGTCTTTGAGTGAACTATCGTTATAGTCGTTATACATTGATTTAAAATTTTCGTTTTTTTTAAATGATTTACTCACATAAACACGAAACGGTTTATATCCTCGGAACTGGCACACGATCTCGCATAAACCTTATGCCAGGACAGTTGCTTCGGGAAACATACGATACAGGCCCCAGTAGGTGGATTCGCGATTCGTCCGATCCTGTCCAGCCGCCAAATCTGAAGAGCGCGACGACGGGGTCTGCGTCTCATTCTGCTCAGTAGGACCAACCACTCTCTCGGTCTACGGGACACGCCCAGTGTAAACACTCGCACTCTCCTTCTCCTATGCCTATGCTAAAGTATTTCTCACTTTTTCTATTTTTCCACGATCACTATTTTATTCTTACATACACGAGCGAATGATTGATAATACGGCCTAATCATCCATGATTCGTAGATAAAGTACTGTTGGGGCCGGTAACTTTCACATCGATTCCAGAACAGCTCTTCCCATATCGTCAGACGCCTATCATGCTCCAGACATCTGAAATTTATCATATAAAAAATAATAATAGTAATGTGACCAAAATAGCATCATAGCGGCTTAGGCCCATCGAGAGGAAGAGGTGTTAATGCCTAAATGAGGATGGGTTCCAGGTTTATTAGACAGTTTTCAAAGATGCATATGTTTCAACGCTTAACGTAAACGTTATCTTAGCCGCTGTTTGACAGCTCTCCAAAAAGTGTTTTAGAAACAGGTGTTTCCCGCTGATCTAACGATAGCAAAAAGCTTTATTTCCAAGAAATTCGTTTCCTTTGTGATTATTAATCCTTAAATTTTCTAACCTCATTTTTATTTAATATTAAGCCAACTATAGATATCTTATCAATATTTGGTTTACAGTATCATATTTAATTAGGTAGCGTTATTTAAAAAGTGAAAAGTACCTAAATGATTAAGGATTTTGCAGCTCTAGAGTTAGACTATATTCTATTTTGTTGGATCAACATCAACATGGATCATCATCTTCCTCATTAAACCTGATCTTACTTCTCTTGAAATTTGTCAAGACACTGAAATTTAGATTTGGGTTAGTCATAGTCATTGTTATGCAAAATTAAAAAAAAAAAAAACAAAATTCTTTTTACTGTTTCAGACAAAAGGACACTAAATAAGCTTGAATTACTTAATGCGCATACACTTTGTTTCATTTAACTATTAGCTTGTCCAAGCGTTAGCCTGGCAAGGATCAAGCTATCGCTTAGATGGGATGTTTTAATATTGCGGTTATTTGTTTACATGTATATTCTGTGGCGCTCTATTGTGTACATGGATGTTGCTCTAAAAACTTCATTATTCTTTTGGATGAAGTTTGAACAAAACCCACTTGTAATTTTTGAATAGTAGTATTTGTTCGTTTATACAATCTGTTTTCAAATTTTTTTATTTGTCAGCTGTCAACCGAAAGAAGAAAAAAAAAGGAAGATGTTCATAAACAAAACACTTATCCCCACAAAAAATATAAATCTAGGGAGCTCTAGAGAAAAAATGTAGGTTGCTAGAATGGACTTAGTTAGGCCTAAGTCTCACTGTCACACTCTCTGCACTTTCAAATACAGATACGAAAAACTTACCTACCTCCGCACCCGGGACTTTTAATTTGAATAATATCACCCGGACAAATATTATTGTCGGACTCCATTGCCGTCGTGGTTCTTGTGGTCGTTGTCGATGTTGTCGTTGTTGTTGTTGTCGGTGTCGTTGTCGGCCAAGTCCAAGGTGGCTGAGTAGGCCACGGTGGGTAAGTTGTCCATGATGGCTGACTTGGCCATGTTGGGTAAGGACTCCATGATGGCTGACTTGGCCATGTTGGGTAAGGACTCCATGATGGCTGACTTGGCCATGTTGGGTAAGGACTCCAAGATGGCTGACTTGGCCATGTTGGGTAAGGACTCCAAGATGGCTGACTTGGCCACGGTGGGTAAGGTGTCCACGGTGGGTGAGTTGGCCATGTAAAGGGTGTGGTGGTGGTCCTCCTAGTGGTAGTCGTAGTAGGGCTGGGCGTAGTTGTGGTAGTCGTCGTAGTACTGGGCGTGGTTGTGGTAGTCGTTGTTGGACTGGGCGTGGTTGTGGTAGTCGTCGTAGTACTGGGCGTGGTTGTGGTAGTCGTCGGGCTGGGCGTGGTTGTGGTAGTCGTCGTAGTACTGGGCGTGGTTGTGGTAGTCGTAGTAGGGCTGGGCGTAGTTGTGGTAGTCGTCGTAGTACTGGGCGTGGTTGTGGTAGTCGTTGGGCTGGGCGTGGTTGTGGTAGTCGTCGTAGTACTGGGCGTGGTTGTGGTAGTCGTTGTTGGACTGGGCGTGGTTGTGGTAGTCGTCGTAGTACTGGGCGTGGTTGTGGTAGTTGTTGTCGGACTGGGCGTGGTTGTGGTAGTCGTCGTAGTACTGGGCGTGGTTGTGGTAGTCGTAGTAGGGCTGGTCGTAGTTGTGGTAGTCGTCGTAGTACTGGGCGTGGTTGTGGTAGTCGTTGTCGGGCTGGGCGTAGTTGTGGTAGTCGTCGTAGTACTGGGCGTGGTTGTGGTAGTCGTTGTCGGGCTGGGCGTGGTTGTGGTAGTCGTCGTAGGACTGGGCGTGGTCGTCGTGGTACTTGGTGTGGTAGAAGGCGTAGAAGACATACTAGAGGATGTAGAAGACATACCAGAAGGCGTACCAGAAGGCGTAGAAGACATACCAGAGGGTGTAGAAGACATACCAGAAGGCGTAGAAGGCGTACCAGAAGGTGTAGAAGACATACCAGAAGTCGTAGAAGACGTTGGTGTTGAAATAGATGTGTACGCCTTTGTTGTTGGCGTTACAGATTCTTTATCCGATGATGAACTTTGTTGTGAAGTAGATGTTTGTTGAGGTTTTGAGGATGTCGTTTGACCTGATTGAGATGACGAGGACGCTTTTTGAGTTGGTCGTGTTGATGATTGAGGAGGTAAAGAGGGTGTTGATTTAGTTCGCGTGGTTGATGGTCTTATTGTTGTGGTTTGTGAGGTCGATGGTTCTGCTAGTGTGGTTCCGCCTATGCCTGGACCTCCTCCGCCTAACGAATTATTAAGTTAATCCGAAATAAATCAAAAATTTTATAAATTACTGACCAGGTGGATCCCATGGATTTCCGGCCCCGTCGTCCTCAATATGTTCCATTGGCTGATACCTTCTTCTTGGGCTGCAGTCAAAAAACAAAAAAAAAGTTTCTTAAATACGTTTAAAATTCATGATTTCCTTATTACCCCCATGCGTTTATTCCTGCGGCCAAAATGGCGCCTCCCAGCATCGTAGCGCAGACCAGAGCCGTTTTTACGTAAATTGCCATCTGATTTTGGCCCGTGGAGCTCCTAAAATTAGGAATTTAAAGTATCCAATGCGTGTGGAAATAACCACCAGTTACCTCGCAGACATTTTCACTCAAGCGGGCTGTAAATTATTTAAAAAATAAAATCTTTGTATATATAATATATGGACATTTTCGATTATAAAATTGTATAAATTGTGACATACTTCAAAAGTGCCTTGACAATTACAGATATACTAATGCGATCATTAAAAAAGTTATGTTAATTGGTGTGTTTTATTTTTTAATAATAATGTATTTATTTAGCTTGAGCTACAAAAGGTAATACATATTTAAAAATTTAAATCAATAAAAATAAAAAAGTGCAATTAAATTGAGAAAAAAGTGTGTGCTTGTACAAAATTGCATACATATACAAAAAACACAAAACGTAAACTAAAGTAAAATAAAGTAAAGTAAAGTTTATTCATGCTTATGAAAAAAAATTTTTTTCTTACAATCGTTACAAGTAGATAAATACATATTAAAAAATTATTTCACTTACAAATTATTAAAGTTTTACATTGCAAATTAAATATTAAAAAAATAACATCCAAGATACAATTTCACAAATACTAAATAAAATAATCACAATTTACAAACAGTTAAAATTTTGGAGACCCCAATATCAACTTCAATTTCCTAAAACCTATTTTTGTTTCATTTTCACCAATTTTCACAGTTGAGCTTGTAGATACGCATCAAAGCTATAGAAGGCTCTATCAGCAAGTAATTTTTTTACTGAGGCAGCAAAAAGTTTTTCATTTAGAGTTTTAATATTATTAGGAAGTTTATTAAAAAAGCTTGGGGCATAATAAGTAGTTGAGATACGAGATTTATTGAGTCTTAGAAAGTGCATTTCGAGGAAATCTACTTGTCGAGTGCTGTGAGTATGAATTTGTGATCTCTGGGTATATTTATGTAAATTATTATTTGTATATATTAGACATTCAAAGATATACCGTGATGGAAGTGTAAGAATTTTAAGTTTTTTGAAAGAGTCTCTCACATCGTCCCTGAAACCCAGACCCTCGACAACCCTCAGAGCTCTTCTCTGCAGTTTAAAGATTCTCCTAGCTTGAGGTGCATGACCCCAAGCCAAGAGACCATAATTGCAGGTGGACTGTATTAGCGCATGGTAAACCATTAACAAAACATCCTTATTTACTGTGCCTTTTAAGCGTTTTAAAAGAAATATTTGTTTTGCCAATTTATTTGCAATGAACTCCACATGCTTATTAAATATCATAGTAGGATCTAAGTGAACACCCAAGAATCTCACCCTATCCGAACTCTCAAAATTGGTACCCTCTGTATTTCTCAAAGAGAATAGGACTTCCTCCGTTTTGTTGACATTTAGGCTAAGTCTATTTGCATTAAACCACTTGCTCAAATCTGACTTCACCTCCACCAGCATCAGCTCCAGTTCTTGCAAACTAGTACTCCTGCAAAGAGCAGTAGTGCCGCCAGCAAACAACAGCAGTCTAGACTCAATTGACCTGTCGATATCATTGACATAAATAATAAAGAGGAGTGGCCCCAAAATAGAACCCTGTGGCACACCATGAGTTATTTTGTATTCTTCTGATAAAACTCCACCCCAACAGGTTTTCTGTACACGTCCAACAAGATAAATTTCAAGAAGTGATAAACTGGGCGGGATCAGACCATAAAGTTTAAGCTTGCTCAGAAGGATCCTATGGGATATGCAGTCGAAGGCCTTTGAAAGGTCACAGAAAATTGCCCCAACATGGGACCCCATTTCAAAGCCCTCAACCACATACTCCAGAAGATCCAGTATAGCCTTAACAGTCGATTGTATTTTCCTAAACCCATACTGAAAGTTTTTGATGATTTCATTTTGTTCAAAATAGATATAGAGTTGATTTTTTAAAAGTAGCTCAAAAACCTTCGATATTATTGGAATCAAAGATACTGGACGGTAACTATTTAAATCATCTCTATTCCCTTTTTTAAAAATTGGTATGATCTTTTGAATTTTAAAGCCACTTGGGTAGATGCCTTCCCTTATACATAAATTTAAAAACTTTAAAAAAGGATAAGTTATATGTATAATTTTGACGACCTGTATATTTAAAGATGTTATTAATTAATTATTTATCTTATGCTTTATATTCAATTTATTATGCTTTGTAATCACTTTAAGTTTATATATTCTCATGTAACCTATTGTTTAGTAACTCTTTGCTCGTATGTCTTGTAAGTCGGTCACACCCTGTCATAATAAAAGTTTTTTTAAAACACCTTCGTGTTGGAAACTTATTTAACTGGCGCAGTCGGTAGGATCGGGGCAGTTTTGGCAATAAAAATTCACGTCATCGAGACGATTATTGCTTCAGAACGTGAGTTTCAACTCTTCAGCACCGAGACGAACTCCTGGCAGCTGTGGTTGGCAAGCAAGCAGCAGAGTGTTCACCCGATAGGAAGAAGACCCAAAAAGTACCAAACGGTAAGTGCCCAATTCCTATCAACCCTTTTCATTTTCTCCGTTTGAGCAGGTGAAAAGTTCTGTTAATTTCTCCGATTGAGCAATTAATAGTTTAGTATTAAGTTTTATTTTATTTTAATTGATGTTATAAATTGGAAAAGATATATTTCAAATCGATATTGAATTGCACATTTTATTTGGCATATTTTAATTTTGACAATTTTAATTTGAATTTTAGATTTAAGATATAATAGTTAAAGAAAACAATTCTAGTCAAAATAATATTTTATGAATACTAATATTTAAGATATTGATAGTTTAATCAATACATTTTCACAAACATTAAGATTAAATCAAGAAACTATAAGTGAAAGTATTGAAACATCAAATCAATTCACAATGCCTGAAACAAATGCTTCAAGTAATGTTAATTATACTTTATTAAAAATGTATGTAGACAATATTCTACCATACAACGGAAATCCAAATACCTTAAATAGCTTTATTTCCGCCGCTGATTTCTTATTTGCAACTTATGGAAATGAAAATGACGTAGTATTAAAAAATTATTTGATACGCACAATCCGCATGAAATTAATTGAAAGAGCTCAAATTCTAGTAGGTTGTAGGTTAGAACTAGTAACATGGCTTCAAATTAAAAACGCTTTATTTGACTGTTTTGGCGACAAAAGAAACTTAGAGTGTTTAGAACAGGATCTTTTTATGGCAACCCCTTATAAAAATTAACCCTCCTTACAATTTGGAAAACGTTTACAAGTTTTAAGAAGTTTACTAGCACAAAAAATCAATGGTTACCCATCTACTCAAATGGATGAAGGTACCAAATTAATTCATTTAAGACAATATGATAACGTATGCTTAAGAACCTTTATACGAGGACTACCAAATCCCTTACAAAGTATAATTCGACTCAAAAGTCCAGATTGTATAGAAAATGCTATGACAATGATTGTAGAAGAAGAAAATTTCCAATGTACCCAACATTTAATTAGACATACACTTATTCATAACAAACAGCAACCCCAACAAAAACCAAATTCATCAATCATACTAGACAACAGCACCGACCCAATAATAAGCTATAAGGCTTAAATCCTGCCAATGCCTCAAGTGGCGACACCCCAGTACTCTTAGTGACAGTACAATTAATCGCACACTGAATCGGCTTCACATGCTCGTCCCAACGATCTTTTGGATGTCCCGCTGCCGTTACAGCGAGGGCATTAAGTATGGTCCGATCGTACCGTTCACACTGACCGTTTCACCGCGGAGTGGCTACTGCGTTTAACCGTTGATTGAATATTTGGTATAAACGTTATCAAATATTCAATCAACGGTTTAACGTATGCTTCGCACCGTAATTGTCACAAAATAATTTAAATGTGCGCGAAATAAAAGCAGTAGCCCGATCCGGTTGTATCATGAACGTTATCAAGCAAATAAAAAAGGCAAATAAGCAAAATAAAACATAAGAATCGTTGGTCTGTCAACGTATGGGCAGGCATTGTTGATGATTATTTAATTGGGCAATACCTTCTACCGGAACGGTTAACAGGACCTATTTATCTGCGTTTCTTGGAGAAAGTTCTCCCAGAACTCCTTAAAAATGTTCCACTAAACGTTAGACAGCAAATGTGGTTTCAGCATGATGGAACGCCGGCTCACTTTGCTGTACAAGTACGCGAGTATTTGGCTCAGCGGTTTGGGCACCGTTGGATTGCCAGAGGTGGAGCAGTTTCTTGGCCTCCTAGGTCACCCGATTTAACGTCGCTCGATTTTGTCTTGTGGGGACATGTAAAGTCTTTAGTCTATGAAACTCCAGTAGAATCAGAGCTAGACTTAACTGGACGAATAACAGCAGCATTTCAAATCATTCAAAACGAGGATCAAATTTTTTGTGTAGTCCGCCGAAATCATGTGCGGCGTTTAAATCGGTGTATTGAGGTTGGAGGAAGACATTTTGAACAATTGTGATGGTATCATATACAAAAGGTAAACATAAATGCATCAGATCCTATTTAGGTAATTTATATTTTTCCAAAATTTAAACGCGTCTTAGGGCCGTAGTGGCGTAGTGACACATTTCCGAAAGTGGGTTCCTATACTCAAATGGATTCTTCTGTTGCACTGAACAACCCCTAGAAGTTTGATCCCACAGTTCTGAAACACCCTGTATATTATCTAAAGTTATCACTTTATGTAAATGTAAAATGTCTTTGAAGTGAACGCAGAGAATATTTAACAGATCAAACTTCACAGGTAAATTCGTTTGATCTATTAATTATACAATGCATCCGTTAACTTCCGACATGTATGTATATCCTACTAGCCCGATTTCGGTAGGGTGAAACGCATGGAATTCCAACTGCGTGATGCCTTACTTATTAAACGTAAACCACTTTTAATAATTTTTTAATTTTAATCGTCTTAGGCCTAATTTTCATGTTGCCATTTATTGTTATCGAAGATTTTATAAAAATCTATTTTTGGAACAGCAATGATTAATTGTTCTCGGTTAATTTATTTATTTATGTTTTACTCTGTAGTAATTTTAAATTTTAGTTTTTTTTTTTAAACTGGATAAGTTAAGAAATAAAGATTAGCTTTAGCTTATCTTCAGTTCTGTTCAGGCATATAGGTACTGTATTTTGCAGGGTTTGTTAAATAAAGACGATTTATTATTATTATTTTTTTTTTGAGTTGAATAGTTGAATTTTAGTTGCTTAGCTTTGTTAATAGTACTGATAAAAATAAGTTAATTGCATATAAGTTAACTGCATATATAATTATTGACACTTTCAGTCCTGAGGTAATATTTAGAATATTTAGAAAAAGAAAAATAGGTTCCTAAAAGGCATTTAGTGTTCTACAAAAAGGGCCTCTTAAGATTTTTACATAAACTCGCCCTTTTAAAAGTTATTAAAAATATAAGTAATGGTTAATATTTAACCGCTAAGTCCTAATAAATAAAGAAAAACCTAATCACTTTTCGATAAACTTTAAAAAATCCCAATATTTAGGTAATTTTTCTTTTGGAAGGACAATTGTTATGAAAATCGATAGGCGCGCGATTCCAACATGAAGATTCCGCAGGATTCCAGTGGAGGGGACAGCGATGGTCCATTCAAACATTTTAAATTTCTCAATGTACGAAGGTAAGCAGGGGACAATTTTTTTTTAATCTTGTAATACACGTTTTACTATATGCAGTCATTTATTTAGCATATAATTCTCTCGTCATTAGTGCGTGGTTTAATTTACTGTTTATTTAAAAGAAAAACAATCTTTTTTTTATCATAATAATTATTTTTGTTTATTTGAGTAAAGCAGCGCTTCAGTTGGTAAGATATAATAATAAATATTGCTCCTTGCTAAATAATCTACATAATAATTATATATATAATTTTGTATAATTATAAATAGTGATAACGTTAGCTTAAGCTTAATGATCTTACAGTGTTTTTTCGCTTAATTGTTCATTTTGTCACAAAAGCCATATGTACAAAAATGCCTTATAAATAATTTATTTTTATTTACAGTGGGTGCAATAAAAATGAAGGTAAGTTTGCACATATAAATTATTAATACACTATTTAAGTTTTTTTTTCGATTGTTCTTTCTAAAGTACTAATGCCAATCTTTGGAAAAACCTTTTGCCTAAATTGAGAGTAAGTATTATAAAAAAAATTATGGTAAATTAATCGAAGCATTTAAATATTCATAAAAAGTACATTTGCGTCTTTTTAAACACTTTAAAAGGCTTTTTGAAATGCCATCTTTATTTCAAACGAATGAAAAGGGACGGGGGTTTATTTCAACATTTTTGAATAATGTCTATTAATATTTCATCTTAAATAAACAAAATAAATTATTTATTCGCTTATTGTATTTATTATGACATTTTTAAATTTATTTATATCAGACCATTAAATTAATATTTTTAAAAGTAGGACGTAGAACTAACAAAAAATAAGTTTTTTTTTGTTAGTATATCCTAAACTAAAAAAAAATTATAAAGAATTCTCACTTAAGAGCAACACATCATATATTATTATCGTTAAATATATATTTAGTCAATGAGTTTTTAGTAAATTTTTGGTTTTCGTATATTTATCAACCGTATATCGTCAAGGTATATTTATTAAAATGTAGAATATAGGTCATTCTTGTCAAAACCAAAACATTTTACTTTTTTTTTCATAATACATACATGTATCTTTTTTACATATATTTTTATAGTATTAGATAGAGTAATATGTCGTTTAATAATTTTGATATGTTTACCAGCTTCCAAATAACAATTTCATACAAAAACAGAAAATTTTAATTTTTGGACTTAACGGAGTGGAGGTTCGATGTAACGGAGTAGGGAATTAAGGTAACGGAGGAAACTGTGAAAGAAAATACACCATTTCTTATGTATGTTATAAATATATTAAAACAAAACAAACTTTATTTTTCATGAACACAAGATTCAGTTCCTAAAGAAAATGTTAAGAACAAAAATTTTAAAAAATTAATGGAAATTAAGCCCTCTATAACTTATAAATAAAAATTATCAAAACCTTTTATAATATCAAAAGAGTAAGTATCTTTAAATTCATTAATATTCCACTTAGTTAAAACTTTCATAATGTCATTTTTATCGATTGTAGAAATGTCAGGTTTATCAGGAAATTCAAAAAGATTATTACCGACTTTTTTCATAAACGAGACTGTGTATTCGTTATCTTGATCCACTGAAATTATTTTACCTACATAATGCCCAATTATTTTTTTTCCACAAAGTTTCACCACAACAAAAGAGTCTTGCCTAATGAGTTCTACAAGCATTTTATTTGTGTAATACTGGTGTAGAGGAATATCTTCATCGCTTGAACCATCATAGTCTTCTTTTGCTGCAGGAACTTCCTCATCAGAAGATGGGTAGTTGTCTTCATATCTTAGCCGATCTCTGCCTGTTGCAGTAGTACCTAACAATAAATAATATGACTCAATTTTATCATGATTATCATGTCCTAACCATCGCTAAATGAAAGCAGAATTTGACCAAGATTGTAGTGTGAGCAGGTTTCGTCTGGGCTACATATCAAACAGGACAGGAATCTCACAGAGATGACGTTTGGAGATGATTGACACTAACATATTTCGTGACATTTCAATGTTCCTTTAAGTGTAGGAAGAGTTATAGGCAGAAGAGTTTAGATTTTCAATATAGCATTATTGTCCAGTCTCACAACTTTTACTTTTGAAGATCCATTAAAAACCTCTACCATTGCCGCGAAATTTGAAATATCTTGCCCTTGCAGGGTTGCCACCTTTTCTGTTTAGAAAATCGGGACAGAACTGACACAGTCAAAAATTCCAAATATTATAAAATTGATTTAAAAAAAACTACTCTTAAATTTGTTATCTACATTTTATTATATTTGCCTAAAAGTAAAAACTAAATAATATTATTTATTAGAAGTAGGATCCAAAAAGAAACTTAACCTGACTACATTCTAATACACTTGACTATTTATTTAACTACAACTACATCTAAAAAGAAAAATTAATATTTCTAGTTTACTTAAATTTAAGAAAGGTACTAGGTACACTATATACTAATTCTAACTAAATAGAAATGCTAAAAACTAAAGTTATAATTTTATTTATTTTTAAAAGAATACTTTTTATTTGATTTTGCTGCCAAAATAAGAGATTGATCATTTTTAATCTTCTCTACGAATTCCGCACCACTTAAATTGAAGTAATATGAAATTTGAAGTTCGCTTTTAATTAAATCCACTGAACATCTATTCCTTGTTTTTGTCCACTTTAACGACATAGGTTTTAGGTTCTTGATATTTTGCATAGCATAGGATCCAAAAAATTCTTCTTCTAAACGGTTCTCTAAACTTTTCTTGAAATTCAACATAATTTCAAATAAATGTGTAGATGTAGTAGATTCATTTTGTAAAATTAGCGAGACTTTCTCAAAAACGGGAAATAAATTGGCACAAAAATGTAAGTAAATTACTGTTTTGGAGTGTAAATAAGCGTCACTTCTTTCTTCATATTTCTCAATTTCGAGAAGTTTTTTAATAGGTAAGGGATATTCATTACCCAATGAAATAAAATAGGATAATATTGCCGGGTATTTTTTAAGAAGTCGCTGAATAGCAGGCCCTGAAGATAACCATTCTAAATCTAGAAACTCAACAAATTCCTTTAAATTTTCCCTTCTGGAAGCACTAGAACTAAAGTGGTTATAAATTTTTAACAAAGCCGTTTTTTCTCTTTGATTTGGTTGGTTTACCTTTAAAATCACGGTCATAGTCAACCAACAATCCACTAACCACCTAACCGGTTTTTGGTTTTGGTCAAAAGTTCAAAAACGTCGGTTAACAGAAATTTGATTATTCGGTATTTGATTTACTCGAAAACCGATTTGCTTTATATTCGGTTTTAATTAACCAAAACCGTGGTTAACCGAAAACCGATTAATCGAATATCCGATTTTCGGTTTTGACGAAAACCGCGGTTAACTGAAAACCGGTTAATCGGTTAACCGAAAAATCGATTTCGGTTGCCAGCACTAGTTATAAGTGTGTGTGTTTCATTAAAGCATTTTAACAGGTAAGATAAAACCATTTTATTCAGTAGTTATATTTTTGTAGTTTTTTTTTTGGTTCATAAAAGATTTCTAGCATTTTAAAAATATTCTATTCTGAAAATAGTATTAGATAGGATGTGGTTCTTTTATTCTAATTAGATTTAAAATGAAAGATATCTGTATTCATTATTTTTATTAATAATATCTATGTTTTTTTCATTTACAGATATTTGGCGTCGGAAGACAGTTACAAAAGTATAGCCTACAGCTACAGATTGGGCGATCGCACGGTTTCCAATATCGTTCTTGATCTATCAACAGCTATTTGGGAAAATATGCAACCCGTATATTTACCACAGCCCACTACTGAAATGTGGCAAAAAATATCTTTGGACTTTGAAGACAAATGGCACTACCCGCGTTGCGTAGGTGGCGTTGACGGTAAACATATAGTTATAAAGAAACCGTCAAAAACGGGATCCTCATATTATAACTATAAACATCATTTTTCCATTGTCTTAATGGCGAGTGTTGATGCTATAAGTTTACAACAATAGATATTGGAGCAATGGGAAGATTTAGCGATGGAAATATTTTTTCTTGTAGTCCATTAGGAAAAAAATAGCAAACAAAACTTTGAATCTACCAGAACCCAGTGAACTACCAACAGTTGAAGAACTTTTGCCTTACGTTTTCGTAGGGGATGAGGCATTTCCTTTAACACAAAATTTTATGAGACCCTATCCAAGAAGAAACGTGCTTGGTAATTACAACACTAAAGTATTTAATTACAGATTGTCACGAGCGCGCCAGTGTGCAGAATGTGCTTTTGGAATTCTAGCTTCGCGATTTCGTATTTTCAAAAAAGCATTTGAAATAAAAGTGGACAGTGTCGTCAGTATCGTGAAAGCAGCTTGTATATTACACAACTATTTGACAAAAGAAAAGGTAAATATTTTGGACGAACAACTAAAAGAAATGCCTACATCTCAGTTACTTCCCTTACGACTAACAAATAGTAGAAGTTCATTGAATGCTTTTGCGGTGAGAAAAAAGTTTCCAGCGTATTTCAACACGGATGGTAATGTACCCTGGCAAGAGCAAAGTGTTCGAAGTGAAAAATTTTAAATTCATAATAAAAAATATTGCATCATCCAACAAATTTTCGATAGCAATGTTTTCAGTTTGTATGTATACCGTAAAATGTTTTTAATTTAAAAATAAAACATCATAAACTATCCTAAATTGTTTTTATCTGTATATTTGTATTATGTACTTACCGGTTTTTAATTTAACATGTTTAGCAATCGTGTTCCAGATGTCATCTTTTAGTTTGGATTTCATATATGAGGGATCATTTGTATCATTTAGAACAGGAAATTTTCTGACAGCCTCAATAAGTTCTTCCTGCATTGTTTTGCAATTATTTTGCACACTCGCTCACGAAATCTGTGTCTCGAACACTGGGCGACACACGTTTTGTTTGGCACATTTGTGGCTTAAGCTGTGCTGCGTCCTAATATGCGGGCGTGCAATGCTAACTACATGATACAAAAACGTGGCGTGTGCTAGGTAAAAATTAAGTTGTAAGTAACTTGTAATGACTGTAATGTTATTGCTGCGAATGTGTACCTGTATCTCAATAAATAAATATCTATTCTTAGGTGGTCGGTACACACCATAGATCGTAAGGTTTTGTTGTGTTATTCACGACATAATTAATAAACTCATTAATTATGTAGATCCGTGTCCTCTTCTCTAGTATCGCCTGTCATGCACAGATATACAGTGTGGCCCAAATTGGGTGTACATGTATGAGTATCTTGGAAACTATAAGAGATAGAAAATTGGTTAAATGGGGAAAGTTATAGGGTTATCCCTAAATTATACTAAATTATAGACCTATCATTTAGTTACCAATTTAGTGCCGCTTTCAGAACGATTTTATCTTTTTCCGATTTTGAAAAACTTGGAAAAAATCAAAAAGTTGTATTTTTTGAAAAGGGCTGTATTTTTTATTTTAACGTATTTTTAAAATCTAAAAAAACATTATTATGATTTTTTAAACGAACCTTCTAAAAGGCAAAACATAACATAAAAAAATTAATTACTGTTGCAACGCCGCACAGAAATTTTAAAAACGTTATACCAAAGTAAAGTACACTTTTTGCCTTACATTTTAGTACCATAATATAGGGCGTACTATTTAAAAAAATCATATTTTATAGTAACTTTTTTGTGACACACCCAGTATACATAAAAATATTTTTAGTTCGTGGGTTTTATGTCAACCCTACAACTTTGCTGTAGAACTTTTTGCTCTATCTCCTATCGTTAAGGCGCTATCTTAGCCGTACACCTTGTTGGCACACCCTATATTAAATTACTATAATACCTGTATTTTTTTACTGTTTGTAAGAAGTGCCCTTCCTTGACAATCAAAAAACGTATTTATTTTACTCAATACAGTTATTTATAAATATTCAAGAATACCTATTTATCGTTACACAACCATATATATAGATATATTTGTCTAGTAAATAAAACTTCCCTTGACATTCTATTAAAAAATCAAACAATGAATATTTCGTATTTGATTCTCGATGGGTCAAATATAAAAACGATCATGACCCAGTTTTAAGACGATCCGCCCATATGAGAATTTTGGCATGTGCCGCATTATTTTACTTTAAAACACGCAACAGAGAGGTTAAAAACCATTATTTACGAATTTCAATATTTTTAAACCATAAATTAGCAGAGTTGAACTTTAATTATAAATACCAAAAGAGGCAAAGTTTAAGGTTGTACAATAACGATCGGATCAAGGTGGTTCAGCCCATATCAAACTCGTTTCTTTTTAATACAACACGCAATCTACTTAGTCAGGTTTAACTTAATGATTGCGTAATTAAAAGTGTAAACGCCTCCTAATTATAACATTTGACAGGCCCTTTGTCACCTTTTTTTAGGGGATCCACCTATGCCACATCTTAGCATACGTATCAGCAGCTTTAGGTAGCACTGTACTAATATCGGACAGTAGCATGTCAAGAATGATCGAGCTGACAACGCAGCAACCCTATTGCCACGTTCACACAGACAGGTGAATAATGCACAACAAGAATAATATAAAAAAGTGGAATAATTAATTAATTTTTAAAAGAGGAACTATTCGTACGATGTTGTTGGCATCGGATGCGGCCAGGGTGCGTCAAATGTCAGACGACGCCATAGAAAAGTTGGAGGAGGTGTGCGCTGACAAGGTGAAGCTGATTCAGCAACAAGGGGGGTTCATCTATCCCGGTACTAAATGGTGTGGACCAGGTAATAAGGGAACAATACGTCTATTTTTTGTCCCTTGTAGTTTTTTTGCATATTTAATATTAACGGAGATATTTGCGAAAAACTGTTTACGACATGGCTCTTTGAGCTGGATTTTTATCTTTAAATGCAAATACCTTTGCAATGAACGGAGATAGCTATATCGTGTTTCGGTTTTTTTTTAATCAGTTTAAAATTCCTTTTTCATATATTTGTGAATTTTTCAAATATGTTGGACTTTTGTTAAAAAAAGTGAAAAATAATAAAAACTCTGCATATAAATCATAAAAAATCAAATATTTTTTTTATATATTTAATGTTAATGAAGATATTTGCAAAAATTGTTTAGGACATGGTTCTTCAAGCCGGATTTCATGTCTAAATGCAAATATATTTGCAATGGAAAAAAATCGCTCCATCGTATTTGAGTTCATTATATCAATCTACAAATATTTTTCAACATTTTTACGGATTTTTAAAATATTTTTTGTCCTATGTAATTTTTTTGTAAATTTAATTTTAACCGAGATATTTGCGAAAAACTATATACATGGCCCCTTGAGCCGGACATTTTTTGCCTTTTTGCACTGTTTGCAACATAGTCCTTCCAGCCGGATTTCTTGTCTTTAAATGCAAATATCTTTGCAATAAAAAGAGCTAACCACATCGAGTTTGGGCGAACCATAGCGAATTTGTCATTTTTTTTTAATTTTTATAAGAAAAAGTGGAAAATAATAAAAAAATTCTTTATATTCGTATAAATTATAAAAAAATAAATATTTTTTTATCCTTTGTAATTTTTTTGTATATTTAATATTCACGGGGATTTTTGCGAAAAACTGTTTATGACAAGGTTCTTCGAGCCGGATTTTTTGTCTTTACATGCAAATATCTAATAGAATGAAAAGGCATGGCTATATACAGATCGTGTTTTCGTTCGTTACTAATAGCGTTGATTGAATATTTGGGAAGATACGCAACCTTATGGGCTAAAGCGTGACCGCAAATATGCGTGAAAAATAGATGGCGATTCTCTCCAGTATGCGCGAAAATAATTTCGTCCGTCGCTTCTCGTTAGTAATCGGCCGATCATCCCAGAGTCGTGTGGGAGAGTTTTTGCACAGGTTCGTGTTTGCCGTATTACAATTTGGTAGTTGTTAAAAATTTTTCTTGCATATCATAATCACAAATAGATAGATATATGTAAATGTGTTTAGTTTGTGAGACAATGGCTCCTTTAGGCAAAATTAATCAGTGTGCGTATCGTGGGTGCAATAATGTAAGAAAATGTAAAAACAATGTTCTCAGTTTTTTCAAATTTCCGATTTTAAAACCAGTGTTGCTTAACCAGTGGAGAGAAAATATAGGCAATGCGGAAACATATGTTATGGATGAAAATTTATTTAAAAACAATGTGGTTTGCGAGAAACATTTTGATAAAATATATATTGCAGTAAGTAATAAGCGAAAGAGACTTTTAAAATCAGCTGTACCAATTTCATGGAAAGGTATTATTTTTGGTATTTTACTGTTTCCTTCCACATTAGTGTTATAAATTTACTCTAAATTATAGAACCGGCCTCTAGAAACACAATTTCTTTGCCTGATACCTCATGTAACGCTCAAAGCCTTGAGAGTTTAGATGCAAAAGTTTCATCAATAAATTGGGAAAATGGTAAGTAAAGAATATTATAATATTACTTAAACTTGACACTTTACTTTTGATAGGCAGATTTTTTTAACTGTTGTATTAAAAGTACATGAGTGGGTATATTTTTAATGCTCATTCTCGAGCTCGCATTACTGAAAATATTCCTATTTGCCCTTTTGCATATTTTCAAACCCTTTTACAAGTTGGTGACAAACCTTACCTATTACGACAATAAGTATTATAATATTATTATAACTATAATTATTATTATATATTACTTACATATAGACAGGATAATTCTTTTAATGCACAAATGTAAATGAACGATAGATCTCATCATTTTAGGATAAAAAGTTTTTTTGTTTTTTAGCAAAATTTGGAAATGCCTATTTATTTTAAGAAAGCTTCGCTTTTCAAAAAAAGTTCTACAGCAAACAAATATTTTAAATTTAACAGGCCATTTAATTTGCTAACTAGAAGATGTTAAAGACGTATCACAAACATTTTTGGGCGGGATAAAGAAGCTTTTTATAGGATATTACTTTTTATTTATAGGGTCTATATTTATATCTATAGGTATATCTATAGGTATATATTTATTTATGTAAGATTTATGTTCATTAATTCTTATTGGTAATGGTCTACAGGTTTCACCTATGTAAAATTTACCACAAGTACAAAGAATTTTATATATTAGATTTTTATTAAGTTCATTTTAATTGAAAGGTTAAGTTTTTCTTAATAAATATCGTAATGTGTTTTGTGATTTAAAAATAATTCTTATGTTAAATTTTTTAGCAATGCTTTTTATCTTATAAGAAAAACCTGGAATAAATAGTAAAATAAGATTTGTCGTAAAAATTGGTTGATTCAATTTTATACGTGCATTATCAAACTCTAATTAAACTAACAAACTAAAATAATTATTTTGTATTAAGATATCTTTAATAAAATATTTTTCAGTTGTTAAATATTGATTATTACAAGTAATATATTTTTAATGGTATTTTATAAATTGATTTTTGCTATAAGTGACGTAATACCCAATAAAATAAGTAACTTATAACAGATCTAAGTAATAAAATACAGTGAAAACTACTTTTGGGTGATTACTTTTCAATTTTCTGTTAGATACTTTAGCCTTTGACGGTGTTTCGAAAATCGTAATATTATTATATATATTTATAATAATCCTAATATTTAATAAACAAAAAATTGAATGCACTGGTCAATTTTGAGCACTTGTACTTAAATGTCTCTAAATTTACCAGATAGTATAATACAAGTCTTTAGAAAGTTTTTCTTTGTAGATACAATTGATACAAATGTATTGCCTGGCACGCATATTCAAGTTGATATTTGGCAGCACAATCCAGTATTATTTTTAAATTATGTGTTAGTAATATGTCGATTAATGTGCCTATTTTATATCATAGAAGTACCATGTCAACAAGTAGGTACCGTTTATTTCAACGTATTTATGAATAAAGTATGTTTTGAATTTATTGAAATTCGAAATTGTATTTAAAAGAGAGAGATATATAATATTTAATAGGGATGATTCCAACTACTCACTAGAAATTACCTCGTTGAAAAAGTAATTAAAAGGGTTATTCAAAACTGCAAGTGCCCAACATGGCGTCGACAAGAAGAAACAAAGTTGATTATGACTCTCTAAAGAAGGAACGTCGGATTTAAAAGTTAAAGATGTTAACTTGTAAATGAGAGAAAGTGTTTACAACAATGTATAAATGATTTTATTTTATATTTTCAAATAACGCCAGAAAAAAATAACAAACCATTTTGCCAAATTTCACCTTTTTCCTGAATATTAGGAAGTATTTGGCATTTTTCCAATTTTTAGATTGCATTTATTCAATCATTGCGTTTATATTGCGCAACTTTCGCCTAATTAAACCATTTACTGCTCATCCCTATTTTGGACATCCTGTATAATCGCGATGAGACCCTTCATACTGTTAAACAAAATATTTGTTTTTTTTTCTTATTAACTTTTTCTAGTTTTAAGAATTAGTAATTAAGTGTTTGCCTGTATTGCAAATTAAAATGTGGTCTATTTTCTATATTTTATAGTGTTGTTACACCCTTATTCAAAACCTTTTAAATTTTGCGATTTTATTTTTATATTAATTTCAGTTAAAGGTATCTATTTTTCAATATTTTTATCCAAAAAAAGTGTACTTCACAGATCTCACTACCCTACACAGTTTTTGAGATATTGGCTGGTTTCACAAACCCGTATTGTCAAAAATCAAATTACGGGCTACTTTGTGCAAAAAATTATTGACTCTAAAAAACTATAGTACCGTATATAGATATTAAATCTTTAATTATTTAATTTACTCTTTCTTTATATTTACGTGGAACCTACCTATATCATCATCTTTATTTAATGTTTTTGTTAATTTTCTAATTAATAAATAAAAGCCTGTTGCATTTTTGTTTTGTTTTTATTTATTTATTTTTGTCTCAAAAAAGGATTTTGGTAAGTAATTTATTATTTGTTAATAAAATTTAAGTTGTAAGAGATAGCACCTTCCAATACATTACTTGACCACCACATTTATCTAGTTATTTATGCGAGATCACAGCGCATTTAAATATCGGCAATAACAAAATAAATAAAAGCGCTGTTATCATCATCGCCCTTGTCTTAAAAAAATAACAAAACGGCCGGGCGGCCAAAGATTCCCGCGTCGTTAAACTGCAAATGGTCAATATAGCGCCGACAAAGAAAAACAAAGTTGATGATGGCTCTTTAAAGACAGAACGTCGTATTTTAAATTTAAAGGTGTCATCGTATAGGCGAGAAAAAGTGGTCACAATAATTTATTCATTTAATAAATACTTTTGTCATATATTTTGAAATAACGCCAGAAAAAAAATAAAATGATTTTGCCAAATTTGAATTTTTTGCAAAATTTAGGAAGTATTTAGATTTTATTATAAAAGGACACTATATTGCTCAACTTTCCTCTAATTATACCACCTCTATTGACGTCCTGTATAACCGTGATGCGGGGTCTTTAAACGAAATGTTTTTTTTTTCTTACTAGGTATCTTTTTATTGTTTTAAGTATAGTTGTAACAACTGGTAATTGAGAATTTTCCTGTGTCGCTTAAAACTTAAAATGTGGTCTATTTTCTATTTCTATTAACATCCTCACTCACAACCCCTTACTTTACAGATCTCACTACGCTGCACAATTTTTCAGATATTGAATCACATGACAAAATGGGTTACATTTTACAAAAAATTATTGATCAAGAAGTTATATTACCATCGGTATTAAGTCTTATGAATTATTTCAATTATTCTTTATAATATTTACGTGAAACCTACTTATATCTTAAAATTTGTTCCACATATTTTTTGTATATTAGTTTTTAGTTAATTAAGTGCAACGGGCTTTTTATTTAAAAACTTGACCCTCTTGAACACAAAATGGAGGAAACATAATGCTTGTTGGAATTATAACTTGTATTAAACTTTGTTGGTAATTTTGTAAAAATAGCTTTTTATATATATTTTTGTATTAATTTTTGTCTCAAAAACATTTTGGTAAGTAATTATTTGTTTAAAAAATTTAACTTTTAAGAAATTTCAATATGCCTCCACCCTTAAGTATATCACTTATCACTTGACCACCACATAAATGACACCGTGTTGTATGTTCAAAAAAAAAAAATAAAAACATAGTTGGCAGCATCATCCCATATCTTAAAAAAATATCCAACAAGGCCGCGTAACCGGAGATTCCAGCGTCGTTGAAAACCTGACTCAAAGAAGCCAAAAGCCAATCCACGCAGCTAAAATAAATCGTTCCTAGATTTGACGCTTCGCGGCAGCACCACACGGTGCACGAAACTGAACGGCAATCCGATAGTCGACCGGGTACACTTTTTAACACAGGATTGCGTATCTTCCCAAATATTCAATCAACGCTAATAGGAAACCGCAAAAACGCGAAATTTTGCAACGTCGCGCGTGTACGAGTGCCTGCGACAGAGCACCAGTAGTCAGACAGAGCGGCAGAATATGAATATGCGGCCGGGGCGCATATTCATATTCTGCCAACGCTAAGCTCGTTCGGCTTGATTCGTTGCATTGGTTGTTCAAGCGTAGGCAAAATATGTACACGGAAATGAAACGTTGGCACATTATAAAATAACAAAATTCAGTAGATTTGTTCGCTTGCTTGTGTTAAATTGTATCCTCATCCATTCAGTTTATAGCTTGCATTCAGGTCATTCAGGGTATTATAAAATTAATATAATGTCTGACAAAAGGCCAGTTAATTATAATTATTTTGGCGTGAATCCCAACGAGTTCAGAATAGATATAAGTACAGTCGAAGAGGTTGAAGTAAGTGTGTTTATTATGTTTAATTTTTGTTCTAACCTATAAATTACTCATTTCGCGCGTTTTTGATTTTCAATTTAACCTATCAGTTAATCACTTGGCGCGCTTGAGCTGGGGTGTTACCTATAGTAGTTCCACTGTCTAAATATATTCTAATAATATAATAATAATTAGAATATCTTTAGACTATTAGACGGTGGTAGTTCTATAGTAAGTTTCTGCATATTATATCACAGTATTCACATTGAGACCGTCTAATTGGCGGATCCATTTATTCAGTATCATTTTACTAAATTCATCATTTTTTTTTGGTTACTTTCCGCTTGTTTCAGTTAATATATACCTATCAGTTTTTCTATATCTAGTTGTGCTATTTCCAAGCTATTTTCCTTTACAAATTGCCAATGCTTTAATAAATAATATTTATTAGTTTAGTTTTTATGATGCTTATTTTTTTTATAAATAAAATTATCTGATAATTATAAAAGAAACCCAGAAATTTTTGACTTAAATATTCATTACTATTTTATTAAATAAAAACTGCAAAGGTTATAGGAAAATATAAAAAATTACACTGTAGCTTACACAGGGTAATTTTTAGAATTATTAGATTATAGATTATCATTTTGTTACTAAAAATTCAACAAAATAATAAATATATTTTTGAATCATAAACGTCATACTGTTCTGATGTTAGGGGTTTAGATATAAATCTATTAGCATTTTGGAATGGAAGTTGACAACAATTTTTTGTTTTTTTTTATGCAAAGAAAATATACACTGCACCGCAAAATTAACCGGACACCCAAATTTTTTCCATAAGACATAATACAATCATGACCTAGTTTAAGTACCCATAACTCGTTTAAAAATCAAGCTATTGAATCGATCAATGACTGACTATAATTTCATGATCTCTGTGATCCTTTGACGACGACAGTATTTTCTACACGGCGATTAAATTTTTTGGAGCAAGCGAGTCCATAAGAATTCAACTACGAAAGATGTGACAAAACTTTTAAGCATTCTGTAGAAAATACTGTCATTAAAGTTATAGCCAGCAATTTTTTTTTCAATAATTTTCTTTTTCAAACGACTCAATAACTTAATTATTAAAGGAGTTATGAGTACTTAAACTAGGTCATGTTTGTATTGTATCTTCTGGAAAAATGTTGAGTGTCCTGTTATTTTTGCGGTGCAGTGTAGTAGGTGATATTTCTTTACAGGAATGGGTGACCAAATTTATTGAGGTAACTGTAAAAACACCAGTTGTAAAATCGAGAAAAAATATTTTAAGAAAATACTACCATTGTCACTTCAATGTAAAACAATCTCGCTCCACGAAGAAGTCTCGCGTAATATCAACTGTCCTGCGAAAATGAAAGTAGTTCTTGAAAAGCCTAGACCACAAAATTCAGAGGATATCAAATTTTGGCCATGTATCATTACTTAACTTTGATCACAACCACACTATAAGTAGCGGAAAAGCTCTTCTAAAAAGGCCAGTCGGACAAGCCACCAAAGAAGAGATTTTACAATTATTTGAAAAGGGGCATTCAGCAGCATCTGCGTACCACACATTCATCGCTATCAAAATGGAAGAACTAGGCGATGAATATGAACGTTATGTTTTAGATAGATACGTTTGTCCAACTAAATCAGATTTTTCAAATTTGTGGGCTATGCATTTCAAAGACAATTATGGTGAACGTACTGGGGAAGGAATGATAGATACATTAGAGCCCAATTTAGATAATAATAAGTCAACCATGTCTAAAATAGTAATATCTGGGAATCACTATGCCGTTTGTTTATGTACACCTATTATGCAAAGAGCTGCATATAATCTTATTCAGTCGTCCGAAATATTATTCGTGGATGCAACTGGCAACTGTGACGTGCAAAATCATATGGTTTATTTTTTTGCAACTGTATCTCCGGCAGGAGGTATTCCAGTAGGGTGTGTTATTTCTAGTTCGCAGAAAGAGGACTTATTTGATTTAGCAGTTTCCACCTTAATAGAAATTATGCCCATGAAAATTTTTCCAAATGTAATACTGACTGACAATGATCTAACTGAGAGACGTGCTAAAGAAGCATTGGCCTGAATTAAAAGCAGTTTGGAAATGGTTAGGAGCAGCAAATAATCATATTCAGAAGACAGATAGGCAGTTTATATATAAAATGTTCAAAAATATTTTGAAATCTAAAAGTGAAGAAGACGTTGAATTAAATAAAAAAATAATGTTTGAGCAATGTAAATATCCACAATTCTTAAATTTTATTAACAAATATTATTTGGCAGATAACAAAATCAAAAGCTGGTGTTTAAATTATAGGCAGAAATTTATAACTCGTGGATCAGATACCAACAATTATGTGGAAGTTATGTTCAGAATTTTTAAAGACATCCCACTGGACAGAACTAAGGCATTTACTTTAAACCAGTTAACTGATTTTGTTATTGTCAATTTTGAGTCTCATTACAAACAAAAACTATTGGATATTGTTTTAAATAGGGAAAGAAAAACTACCTTACGTCGTTATTATCCAGATGAGAAAAATGTTTCTTAGATAAAATAGAACAGCTTTCTAGTAGCGAATACCACGTCAAAAGTAGTTCAGATTCATCAGAAACCTACTTTGTTGATATGGTATCTGGTATTTGTTCTTGTCCGCAAGGATGCTCAGGAAAACTGTGTAAGCACCAATCGGCTATAATAAAACAATTTCATATAGTGGATGTTGCAAATACTTTGACACTTGCTACTAGAAAACAAATATATGAAATTGCAACTGGCACAAAACCGTTGGCAGAAACATTTGCCCCGTTAAAATTATCTGATATTGAACAAACTAGTACTCATAAACCCTAAACATTAGAAGAAATTGACAGTGAAAACATAGTAGAAAACTCCAGAATTCAAATAAATACACCATCAAATGAAGATCTCGAACATCTTAGACAAAAGTAAGAAATATTCAGCAATCGAATAATGCATCATTTAGAAGACGATCCGACTGGTTTTTATCCTGCTCTTAATGCATTTTTGAGTAATGCTGAAACGCATGCCCATAGTTCCACAGCTCTAATGTCTGGAGTCTACACTTCATTTAAATATAAAGGTGCCCTTCCGAAACGTAAAACACATATTTTACATAAGGGTAAAAAAATTTCAGTCCAACCAACATCCGTGTCCCGAAGGAAATCCGCAATGACCGGACGTAGAAACTTAACAGCAGGAAGAAAAGTAGAAACTTTGGGTAAAAAAAAATAAAGCCCCTCATGCTCTTCAGAAATGTGTTGCGAGCAATATCGGTTTAGGTGGAAATAAATTTAAAAAATAAAGCATTTTATGGTTCTGTTATTTTTTTTTAATTAAAATATGAGCTAAAATATCGCAGTACAAATTCCTATACTACAATGTCTTGCCTTGTCTACATAGTCTGTATTATTTAGTTCAACTTATGTAAGGCTTAAAATATGTTTATGTAGAAAACTAAAGATCTAAGTTTATATTTTTTATAGATATGTAACTCAATCTTTTTAGCGTATATTAGGTGTATTATAAAATATATTCCTGCGCAAAACTTGAAGTTTTATATAAAACACAGTTTATAAAAAACTTTAAAACGTACCTAGTATGCATAAAGTAAGTAACAAATTCGTTATTGAATAATCCAAAAATATTCCATATTTGCCTTATAAGTTACACTGTATTATATATTTTAATGCTAAAAGATGCGTAATTAAAAATTATTATATACGTATTCGTGGAAGTTTCCGAAATATTTTTGAATTACGAGATAATACATTTTTGTTCGTTATGTAAAATGCCAACGTGCTGGTTCCGCGTGTATTTATTGCCTACGCTAAAACGAATCAAGCCGAACGAGCTTAGCGTTGGCAAAATATGAATATGCGCCCCGGCCGGACCGAGGACGGGATTAGTAAGTAAACATCTGACTTTCGTGGGAGCTGCGTTGTTTGGCGACAAAATGTCCCAAAATATTACGCGAAAATCCAGGCATTTTTAAGACATGCAATATACCGCAGTTTGCGTCCTCTGCGAGGTATAGCAAATCCGTGAACGGATTTCAATTTCTCGTTCCAAAAAACCTCCTCACACCAAATTTTAATTTAATATCTTATGAAACACTCGACTTATTAAAAAAAAACGATTTTATGTTTCTCATTTTGACGCCCTGTATATTGAATACCGAGTGCCCAATCAGAAAATGGCATAACGAAAGTCGCATTATTTTGGTCTACCCTATATGTGGCCGGCGGATTGGCCTCTTTTTTCCGGACACCATTTAGAAGTCAAGAATCAGCAAAAATTAGACATTTACAATGTTATACAGAATTTGTTAAATCATTGAAGAAAATTACAAACAGCAATCGACCAAGGTTACTGCTCTGCGGTACTCCAGACATCGCTGTGTATTACGTGGAGAATTCTTTCTCTATTTTAACTTGTTATCTAGATAGGATCTTATAAATTTAATCCCTAATTTTTTTTTAAAATATTCAACACGCCAAAAAGCTTTTTACAACATGGTTCTTTAAGCCCGACTCTTTACCCTAAAACGCAAATATCTTTGGCATTAAAAAAGACAATCCTAACGTGTTTAAACTCATTTTAATCAGCATAAAATTCCCTATTAGTTCTTCTTGCGAAATCAAAAATTATTCTTATTTGAAGGCGATAGGGCAGCAAACTACTCCGACTTAGGTTACCACAAGAAGGAAGATATGTGCTGCAGGGACCACGACAACTGTCCCAAGTACCTTATGAAGGGAGAGTGCAGGGAAGGCATTTGCAATAATTCCCCATACACCAGGTAAATCTTGAACCATATGGAGGGAAAAGTATTTTTTTTTTCTAAATTTCCATCTAGATCACATTGCGACTGTGACGCGTCTTTCCGGAAATGTTTACAAACAGTGAACAGTGAAACCGCCAACACCATCGGTGCGATTTTCTTCAACATTATCCAAGTGATTTGCTTTAAGGAGCGGAGCCCCTGCTCCGAATGGCAAAAGTAAGATGATCCTCAAAGAAGGCGAAAATTAATTTTTTTTTTATTTCGCTTTTTTTTTTTTGGTTTTTAGTTCAACCGATCCGGTAGATTACGAAATTCGCGAGAACCTAAAATCGTTTTTTAACCAAGAGAGTGAAAATTGTAGCTTAGAATGGGCCAAGTCTGACCGGTACAAGCCGTCGGCTCTCACAAGCCAGTTCACATTCTCACCGATCAAGAAGATAAAAATGAATTTTTTAAAACAACTTTTAGCGAAATTCGGGGTTTTTGTTGAATACACTTAAGTTGCTTTTTTTGTTTGTTTTATTTTCCCGCAGTTATTAGAGACGTATTTCCTACCATTCTTGAGCAGTATATTTTTGTTGTTATTTAGAAATGGCTATAGCAAAGCAGAATCGGACGAAATATGCCATAGATGGAGTTTCCGGCCGTCAGAAAAGTATTTCCCATTGATGCCAGTTACAACTAACTAACGGTTACAGTTGCACTGTTTCATAGAGATGAAAACAGTCCAGAGGCACCTCAACGTCCATAAAACCAAGAAGAAGTTCACCAAGGGTAGCGCGGGCAGGCTGTAGTCGAGGTATGAGGAAACCGATTGCGATATATTTTTTTTCAGTTTAATTTAAAAGTGAAAAATGTGTATGACTGCAATCATCTATAGCTCTCCAAATAATGGACACTTAAACTGGAAAATATTTTGGAGCCACTATATTATGATTTTAAAACCGTTTGGTTGGTAAAGAATAATACCGAAGGCATTCACATTTCATGTTAAAAAGTCATATCAAACTCTATATGTTTCAATTATACATATTATTATTTTCAACTATACCATCTAATTTTCCTGCATTATTTGTTGAAATATACAGGTTGTCTCTAAAGGGTCTGTACAAAATCCTGGGACATATTCCTGAAGTTAAAATAATCCGATTTAAAGCAACTTACCTTAGTCCAAAGTTGCTTCGTTTTTTAGTTATAGAGTGTTAAATTGTTTTTGAGTAAATTAATATTGAGGTTTTCACTCAAAGTTTACCCAATGCCTAATGAACAATTTCATATATCAAGAATTCTTGTAGCCCAACAACTTTCTTAGTTAGACTCAAATTGACGAGGGATCGATCTAAAAGAGTCTAAAGTTGCAATATATAAGAAAAACTCGCAGTATCTAACACTTTTGAGTACTATTCAATTTTCACTTGTAAATTTCAATAATTTTTTTAGTATTAAGATATATCCATACACTCTATGACACATCATAAATATGGACTTAATGTATAAAACTTTATTTTAAGTAAAAAAATGAATAACATGTCCTGCCAAGTCTAAAATCAATTTCTTTAACAAAAATCTTACTTTAATGCAAGATAATTAAAAAACTATGAAGTTTTTACTCAAAGTATACGCAATTTACAACGAACAATTTCATAATGAAGAATTTTGCGACTAAAGAACTTCTAGAATTCAGCTCAGATTTATTAGGGATGTCCTAGGAGGACCAAAATAGGAATATAAGGATAATTGTGATTGTTACCCAAAAACCTCTTGATGAATTTGTATGTTTATTTTAAGGGAATGTAAAGCGATTTCTTGAAATACATTTTGTCTATAAAAAGTGCCTTTAAGTGAAAATTTTATTATACCAAAGCAGTTTTGATTAGGCCAAGTCTAACTTCAATCCATGATAATTAAAAAATTATCCTAGGCACTCTTATGGGGATGTAAAATGACGGTCATTCATTGGTCATTTTTGTAATTTTTGTCATTTATGGTCATTTATATTTTCTGATTTTCAATATCAAACTAAGTACTTATTATAGCAATAAAAACACACATTTCAAACAAAAAAATATAATACAACGTAAAATAAAACATTAAATTCTCATAATAAAAAATATTTATAAATAAAACAAAGTTGTATTATTAAAAAATAACATAAATATGAAAATTCAAACTAAATGCTTATAAAGGTAGGTAATAAAAGTAATAAAACTGGATTTAACTAAAATTCGTAATTTTCTTCATCTTCTTCAGTCTCATAATTATAGATATCACTGAAGCTAATATCAAGTTCATTTTGAGATTTGGAAAGTATACCTTCCAACTCTTCAATAAGACTAATGCTTTCGTCAGTGGTACTACCTTCTTGGTCACTGGTACAGCTTACATATTCATTTCCGTTATTAAGTAAGGTTTTAGAGGTGGAGGTAGAGGGTAATGGTGATTTTGACGGTCCAGACGGTTCCTCATCAAAATCGGAAATAGTTTCTAGAATAATACTGTTTTTTCTATATTTCTTAAAATAAAAATAATACCTAAACGACTTTGTTCTATCCTAGAATACACATGTCTGACATGTCTCTCCTTGTCAACTAATCCTAATCCGAAACTTATATCTTTGCTCGGTTTAACGCTTTTATGAGGAAATAGTTTTAGATTGTGATGTATATAAGTTAGCATACCAGCTCTTTTTGTTGTTAGATGATTCCTAGTTTTAGAATGTATAAATCCATAAGAACTGAAAGTTCTCTCAGTAGCTGCTGAAGTAGCTGGCATGCCAAGTACAGCTTCTGCCACATGTCGAAGTGGCATTTCAGTACAAATACCTTTCCAGTATATCAAAGGTAAAATGTTAACATTTTTTTCACAATTCTGCACAAATTTTAATCCCCAAAAACCTTCGCTGCTCCTATAGGCGGCTAAATTTTCAAGTACTTTGCTATCATCAACATAATCTAAGTACATGGCAGAATGGATGGAGTTAACCCACCTACAATTTCCTTTTGTGATAGTTGCTTTCCTAAAAAACAAAAAAAAATTATTAACTTATAATTTAATTATAAGTATAAAAGTATACTTAACTACATATTAAAGTTAAATTACGTTAAGTTTATTCAATTTTTAGGTATTGAGTTTTGTTTAAGTATCAAAAAAAATTACCTTTATATCGAGGATCCAAAATGTTTGCAGTAAAGTGTATTTCTCTAAGGCACATCTGTTGCCTTTCAAGTAGACTTTTTTTTCCTCCAGCTTCAATAAGGGCGAGGTAGACAATTGGTTTTTAAAAACAATAGCAATTTCATAAAATGCAACAGCTACTTCACTAATGTTGCACTTGTCTAACTCCAAACGTAAAATCCATTTCTTTATTGGTTGTAATAAAGTTAAAAAATGTTCGATTTTCGTCCAGAATATATCATCAAGAATATCATGTTTATTCCTTTTTTCAAGCAACGTCTGATACTCTTTTGTGATTGCCATTGCTTGAAGAGTGCTTTTGCTTTTTTGTAGGCTCTCAAAACTTGTAACTGTGGAAACCCATCTTGTTGCTACTGGAAGTTTAAGGGTGCAGGATTCACCTTTTTGCTTTTCCTTTGAAATTCTTTTAAATGCATAAGTTAAAACCGATTTATTTTTTATTGCCTTTATTATGGACTTCGAGGCATTAAGAAGAGTTTCTGTGGTCTTTAATTTCATTATATCAGTAACCAATAAATTAAGTGTATGTGCTGCGCAACCGTAAAATGAAATTGGTTTGTCTGGATATCTACTTTGTAGCAAATCCTGCAAATCCCAAGATTTCTTCATAATAGCGGCATTGTCTGAGCAAAAGCCGATTATTTTGTTAATTCCCACCTTATTGTATACCATTTCTATTTGATCTGCCATGTACTTACCTGTATGTCTACCTTCTTCAGTAGACAATAATTTGTAAAAAACAGGTTGGGATGTAGTTATAACGAAATTAATTATGCTCTCATTCCTTATGTTTGTCCATGCATCGCATTGAATGCCCAGGACTTTAGCATTTGTTAAATTATCTGTCACTTCGATTTCAACTTGATTAAATACAGCATTTAAAAGCGAATTTGATAAAACAAAAAGTGAAGGCAACGTCAAGAACGGTCTGATTTTTTTAAAAAGGTTATCCAATATATATTTTCTGTTATATTTAAGGGCAGACCTGTAGCATAAATTGCCTTTGCTAGCATCAACCAAATTTCATCTAGATCGTCGGGTTTATTGTTGTCAATAAAGCTGCTTAGAGTGCTTAGGGTACTAATTGAGCTACATTGACTACGACTACTCTTTCTCTGGACTTCCAGCCACCGACACATCCAGTTTTCTCTTGTTTGATTTTTCTGACTCATTCAGCTTTAGTTCACTTTTTAACATTGTCAGGGCACATTTCACATGTAACAAGATGTAAGCCCATTCTAGTTGCATGGTGTGCAACCTGTTTTTACAAAATTTACACTCGTAACATTTCAATTTCTGTCCTGGCTTATTTAGAGTAATAAAGTATTTATATACAATACGTTTAGTTCTACCCATTTTCTTGATGTTTAAAAAACAAAACACAACAAAAAATAAATAGGCACAGGAAAAAACTTTGAAAATATAAAATAGCTCTTATTGTAAAGGTACTAATGCCGCCGAACAACTGAATTGACGCGCCGATCGCGAGAAGAAGCAAGCAAGCCAGCCAAGCCAATGTAATAAGCAGGTTGCAGCTTGTCTTAAGCAGTAAACATTGAAAATCAGCTGATATTTTTGTGACAGTAATTTATTTTTTATGACTGTCATTTTTTTTAATGACGGTCGTTTATTTTTTATGACCGTCATTTATTTTTGCGACAGTAAGATTTTAATTGATAAAAAATAAATGACGATGGTGTCATAAAAATAAATGACGTGACCGTCATTTTCAATATGACCGTGACGTGACCGTGTCAGCAAAATTTGCTCACATCCCTAATAATATAGCCTAATCGAAAAATGCTACTTTACAAAATGATTTTAAAAAATCACAACAAATGTATCTAAAAACTGATGGCAAAATCGTGAGAATCTGATAAAAAATAAAAAATTTATAAAACATCAAACTTGGCCAATATTTCAGGGTGGCGGAATTTTGTGCCGGCGAGTATATAATATACACTTCTGATTGTTACTCAAAAATCTCTTGATCAGTTTTTGTATAATATTTTGAAATCATGTAGAGGGATTCGCTGGTATGAATTGTATCTATAAAATGTGCCTTTAAGTATAAAATTTCGTCATTAAATTGTGTCAAAACGATGGAGTTAGTATATGAAACATTATTTTAAATAAAATAATTATTATATCTAATATGAATTTCTTTGACAAAAAAATGTCACTTTAATGCAAGATAATTTAAAAACTTACTAAGGCTTTGATATGAGGTTTTTATTCAAAGTTAGGGCAATTATTAATGTAAAATTTCATATATGGAGAATATTTGTATTTACAGAACCTTTTACGTTAGGCTCATATTTACTTAAGATGGATGTGTAGAAGGATTTTATTATTATTCCTTTGGACTCTTAAGGACACTTCTTTTATTTCCAAATTTATTTTTGTAAACAATGTAAAAAAAAATCGTACCAGACTCCTAGAACTAGGATAAAATACAGTAAAACAAATAATTAATTTCCATATAATATATATACATTTTTTTTTTCATTTTAGGACCCACAAATCCAGTACAAGTCAACCTAGTTGTGATATATCTAGTGCAAAGACGCATAGAGGATAGACTAGAAAATACATACAGTAGCATATTTTTCCTTAAAATGTATAAACAAATACATCGATTAAATAAAATTAAATTTCATTATTTTTCTCGCCTCATTACGACCCTGTATGTCAACAAATCGGTTTTGACAGACGAAGCATGAGTTAAACATCAATTGACTGACAAGCGACATTACAATCAGGGTCGTACTACGAAAATTTTTTATTAAAAATTTGTGTTTGTTTCTTAAATAAAACATAAATTCAATCGATCGATCCTAATGTACGATGAAAACCATAACAGTTCATCTATAAAGCTACTTACAGCTTGTGAAAGCTAACAAAGACAATTAAAATTAAATTTCATATTTTCCTAATCTAATACTGTAAATTCTAACATCGGTGATTCCTCAACCTGGTTAGATGTAGTTCCACTTTCCTCAGGGATAAAGTCATTGTTTTCTAAAACTTTAATTTCCATTGGAATATAGGGATTTTCTTCTTCTTCTTCTTCTTCTGGGGGGTCATCTGGATCTGAAGGTAAAGGCTCCTCTGTTTGGTTGGTCAGTATAATATTCGGATGGTATCTGAAAGACATTTTTTAAATTATAACGAAAATCTTGCTAACAGTACTGAATAGAACCAAAACTTTACGATTTTCAAGGGTCAAACAACTTTTAGCCATCGTAATGAAAAAATTATTCCGGGCACTTTTTTGAGGTTTTCACTCAAAGTTTACACAATTCCTAATGAACAATTTCATATATGAAGAATTATTGTAGCTCAAAAGAGAGTTAGACACAGATTTACTAGCAATAGGCTTAAGGAAGTCCAAGATTAGAATTTAAGAAAAACTCACCATATTTAGCACTTATGAGTAGTATTCAAAAACCACTCGATGGATTTTGATAATTTTTTTAATAAAGTGTATGGACTTGATGCATAAAACATTATTTTAATTAATTCTTAAAGAACAATTAAATATATGACGAAATTTTGTGAATAAAGAACTTTAGAAAGTCTCAGATTTACTAGGACCAAAACAAGAATATGAGGATACCTGTGACTGTTATTCAAAAACCCTTTTAAGGGATTTTATAATTTTAAGAGATTGTAAAAACACTCCTCAGGATAAACTTGATACACGAAATATATTTTTAAACGCAAAATTCAATAAACCTTGAACCATTCCTCAACTTGCACTCACGATTCCTCTTAAAATCCGCATTTGCAAGAATTCTATTCTATTTACTGTACCTTCTCATGTGAGTGAACAAATGTGCCAACGTGACATAAGACTTTTGACATACGTGACACACGTGTGGGTTATGGCCTTGAGGCTTGTCATTTTCATGTTGTTTCATGTGTTGGGTTAAAGAGTAGGCCTGTCTACATGCGTACGTACATTGGGAACATTGAAACGGTTTGTCACCTGAAAAAGAAACGTCATTTGTTAGTACGAAATGTATGGCGTAGAGGATGGTTTAGTAATTAGTGGGACAAACTTGCAGGGGTTGTAGAGGGCCTCAAAAATAAGAAAGTTTGTGCAATAAACCCTTATCCGAAAATCATTAGATTTTGAGGTACAGGGTGATAAAATTTTAAGAAAAAATCTTATTTTTTAAATTAATAATGGTAAAAGTTCACTTTCTGGTACCGAATTCCACTTTAAAAGCAAATAATTTTTTTTCCTTGTAATAAATACCGTAAATATTATCAAACAGATAAAACCCCTCCAAGTTTGTCCCACTAATTATGAAACATTCCTGTACGTATGTCACTTATTATAACCAAAAAGTGTCTGACCTGTATGGATTTGCTCGTGTACTTTCATCGTGTATTGATTTTTGAAACTCTTCCCGCAAAAACTGCATTCGAATGGTCTGTCGTCCGAATGTCTCTTGGAATGTTCTACCAGGTGGCTTTTTTGCTTGAAGGTTTGACTGCAGGTTTCACATTTGTACGGTTTTTCACCTAAAAACGTAATTCCTGGTAATAGAAGCAAAAATTGCATTTCTGCGGTTATTTAGCGAAATAATCCAGGCATTTATATTAATGTTGCGGTTGAAAAAACATAATTATAGAATAACGTTTGTAATGTAACAAATGAAATTTCTAGGAATATTGACCAGTCAAAAGTGTCTTGTTTGGCCCTATTAGACTATAGGGATTTTAAGGGAAACGATTTTAGGATTATTAGACTATAGGGATTTTTTAAAGGAAATATTGGTGCTTGTTGTATAAACCAGTTGTTATTACACAAGGTGTGCCTCAGGGTAGTATTCTGGGGCCATCATTATTTTCATGACTACATCGGACCTTTTAATTCTATAATTTCTATATTATTCTCTATAATTTCTCCACTTTACATGTTAATTAATGGTGCACCTTGAAGGTTAATGTTTGATAAGAACTTTGAAGCTCATGACAAGTTGAAATTGTCAGTAGCTTATTTTTCAATTACAGAGTTTATATACTTTTAAATATATTTTTTACCGACAGGGTCTAAGCTTATGCTAATTAACTCACTTATTCTGCCACAATCGGACTATAGTAGTGTACTTTTATAAAAGGTAAAAAACACGAAATCTACGGCATCACAAATACATTTAATAAAATAACGAAGGTTACATGTTTCGCTCGACTAGAGCATCATCAGACCTAAACAATAATTAAAATTATGTAACGCGAAAAAAGGAGAATTCAACAAAAACTTACCATAACATACACAACATAAAAGACCAATTGAATCGTTTATTGTTGAAAGGGGTTAAGCGCCATTTTCTACTGTTTTGAGTTATTGTGAAAATCCTTCTCTCTTTCTATATTCGCGACATTTGGTGTTGAAAAGAGGCATGGATATACTTGATGCTTCGAAATTGTATTTAGTGTAGAAAGGAGGTAAGCGACGTCGCTTGCCCCCTTTCAACAACTTACAAAGTAAACGTCACGTGGCTTAAAGATCCTTGCTCCGTAATCGAGGCTCCCATTTGCATTGTTTACTTTGTCGTGATAGGACCTGTTGTTGTTTTTAAGACTTAAAAATGGCAGAGCATTCGAATAGTGAACAAACCGAAGTTAAAAAAAGAAAGAGAGGTGTGTGAGACATGACGACGAATATACCCGAAATGTTATAAAGCAGAGCAGAATAAAAGGTATTTCATGTGTTAGTTACAGAGGAAAAAGAGTCCCGGAAAAGGACATTGGATTGGGATGCAAGTAGGTTAATTTTGCTATATTAGATTAACTTCCTATCTGCATCGTTGTGTTTTTCTAGATGCCCCTTAAAATGTTTTACTAAATTAAATGAGGACGACAGAAGTGAAATATTCAACAAATTTTATAGATTAAAGACAAAAGATGAGCAGGATATATATCTATAAGGACTTATAGAAAAACGCAGTGTTAGTAGAAAACCAAAAAATATTACTGAAAATGAAGTAATGAAAAAATCATGTACCTATTTCAATTTTGTTCTTGTTGGTAACACTAGAATACGGGTTTATCAAAAAGCATTTCTCAACTTAAATGGTACGCATAAAAATGTTGTTGTCAAACAATCAAACACCACGTGACAAAAGGGGCCACAATGTGAAGGTTCATGCAATTCCCGAAGAAAGCAATATTTTAATAAGACAACATGTTGAGTCATTCCCTCTTAAACGGACACATTATTCTGGTAAACTTATTATGTATCAACTTTTTAAAGAAAAACACCCAGATTCCTCTATAAAGTATGATTATTACTTGAAATATTTTAAGGAATACTTTAACTACCGTTTTGGTCGACCTCAGGTAGATAGATACGTGTTGCCAGTGTGAGGAACTTGGAGTTAAGATTAAAAGTCCTTCACTTGGTGATGCGGCCAAACGGACTGCTACTGCTGAGCTAATTATCCACAAACGAAGAGCCAAAAAATTTTACACATATCTTAAGGAAGCCGAAACTCGTAGCAAAACTAATGAAAGTGTGTTAGCCTTATCGTTTCGTCGAAATTCCCGTACAAGATCTGTTTTACCTTACACAATTGACTGTAAACGTGTTTAATATTGACAAATTTAAAACCGGTGAAAGTTTCTTTTACATAAATATACCACGAAGGCAAAGGCAGTGGCGAAGCGTACGAGTAGACAAGGTAGACACTGTCTACCCAAAATTATCCAGTTATTTGTCATTAATTTATCACGTAATTATTTCATGTAATTGTTGAATTAAAATTTAAAAAAATAACACAGAACGTAGTCGCTATCCTTACTATTATTATATAGTATCTAAACATGATTAATCCGAAGGCGCGCCCCGCCTGCCGCACCGATTAAGATAAAAATACAGGGCTGACACCCAATAATTGTATACGAGCCCCAGGAAGACACATTGATATTTGTCTTCCGAAATTTGGAGCATATCGAACCAAATACGCATCAAGCAGGCTACAGAGGTCCGGCCGCATTCAGCCTATTACGTATGCAAAATTTACTCGCGGGGAAGACATTCGAGCTTTTGTCTATCGAAGTCGACCAGCTATTTTATTATGCTGTTGAGGGTTATTGTTTATGGACACGCTTGATCTGGTCGGCCGCAATACATCTTCAGTTTTGTCTGCATTTGGTGGGGGCGCGTGCTATAGTAATTTAATAATTAGTATTTTTATTTTTGGGTGTATAGAAAAGGTTTTTTTAGTGTTTATTTATGAACGACTGTTCGATATTGGCAATTGTATTTTAGTTGTGTTTTTTTGTAAGTAGTATTTATTTTTATCTATCTTTTTATGCTAGTAGTAATTATTTATTTCTTTTTTATATCACTACATAATTTTCCTCTTTGAGTTAATATTTCATACACTTTCATTTTGTATTTCATTAAAGTGAATAATATTGAATACACATTTTTTTCTAATTAACGATTTTTATTGTTTGTCTACCCGAAAAAAAAGTTCACGCTTCGCCACTGGGCAAAGGCAGTAAAGGTCCAAACGAGGTATGTTCTTTTTTGCTGCATTACATAAAAAACTATGTTCCAGATAGTGTGGAGGAACTGCTTTTATTTTGTGACAATTGCCCTGGGCAAAATAAAAACAATACAGTCATCAGAATGTATATGACATTGGTAGAAGCAAGATTTAAAAAAGTAGAACAGATCTATCCGATAGAGATTTTGGCACTTTAAAAAAACTTTTGAAGCGCTTCGACAGAACTTTTTTATTTATTTATTTATTTACGGAATCCATTTACAAAAGTGTTACATAACATACCCATACAAACATATATATTCAGATACAAAACTATCTATAAATCAATGAAAGGTGTAGATGAGTTAATTAATTAAAGTAATTAAAATCAGCCCCTATGAATAGTATATTGTATACCTAGTAGGAAAAGCTTAACATTCCCGGGCGATCGTAAAAATTGCCAGTCGAGGCGCAAGCCGAGACTGGCAATACGGAGTCCATGAAGCGGTTGTATGCATAGTTATACTTATTTCTAGATTTTATTGGTAACAATTCCAATGATGCAGCATTCACTGCCTCCGTGAGTTCTGGGAGGGTTTCAGAAATGGAACAGTCATTATCACTCATCATTTTACACGTTACTTTGGCTTTTTAAAACGTTAAAAAATCAACACTTTGGAAAGACGCCACAAATAAACTTTTCACTCGTCAAGTTTGACAATTTAAAATTATGTACTTCCTTTCCGTAGTTACAAAACAATGTTTCATGGCTTCTTTTATTTAAGGGAAAAATAATAATGTTGATTTAAAATTTTTAACATGATTAGTAATAATTTACCGTAATTTTAATGATTCCCGATTTTCGGAAAAATAGTATGTAGACCTCGTAGGAAAAGCCACATTCCCGGGCTCCGTATTGCCAGTCTCGGCTTGCGCCTCGACTGGCATTTTTACGATCGCCCGGGAATGTTAAGCTTTTCCTACGTACGAATAAAAATGTAACTTCTTTCTCGGAAAATGTTGTAATGGCATACTTCTTGGAACTTGGTTCCAAGATGAATTCTTCAACTTTATGGGCCAATTATTCAATGCTGAAGGCAACCCTTGCAATTAGAGATGATGTGGATATATCTGAATATTCAAAACTTCGGGCATTCCTGAAACAACAAGCACATGCCTATAAGCCAAAAAAATCCAAGATTTTAACTAAAGAAGAAATAAACAAATTTATTCAGGAAGCTCCAGACAAGGAATATTTAATGATTAAGGTAACTTACAAAACTTCAAATTATATTTGGATTCTTTACATGCTTATTTATTGTTGTAGGTAGCTGTAATATTTGGAATTTCCGGAGCTTGCAGAATGGACGAGCTGGTTAAAATGACTGTACAAGATATACAAGACCTACTATCTAAACTTTTAGTTACCATACCGGATTCAAAAACCAATACATCAAGATCATTTATAGTAATAGTTATTGTCATACAAATAAAATTATTAGTTTGGAAAATATTCAACAAAATAATGCTATTAGTTCCCAAGTTCTTCCAGTTTTCAATACTTGTACTAATTGTCAAATAACAGTAAATATAACAAATAATAAGTAATAATTTTAAAATATAATATTAACCTTGTTTGTGCTGAAAGTTTTAAAAATAAAATTGTTTAGGAAAAAGCCTGCCGCATTTATGTTCTAAAGTTTACTGTATGGAAATAACATTTCCTTACAGTACAGAAATGAATATTTCCTTACTGTTATTTTCGGTTGCCAGACAACAATCAAGTTGGAGGAAATATTGACTTTTTCTTTCAAATATGTTGTCAAAAATGTTATTATTTCTTATCGATTTTCGGAAAATAATATTCTTTAACTGCCTCTTAAAAGATGTAATCCTAGAGTCAAAAAAGCTTATCTGTCCTGACAGACCATTAGCACTTTGAGCCATTCGTGTATTTGGCTCATTAATACCATAATTGGTATGGTGGAATGGGACTGAAAATATTTCTGATTGTCTATTCAATCTGAAAGGCACCCTAAGTTTAAAAAGAGACAATAACTCGGGACAATCTATAGTAGCATTTGAAACCTTATGCATAAAACATAAGTCGAGTAATGTTCTTCGTGACTCTAATGTGGGTAAGTTCAGGTTATCCCTGACCCACTGATAGTAATACTCCTGTCTCCTGTAACCACATCTAAAAGTAGCCACCCTTAAAAATTTATTTTGAGTTTTTTCAATCTGCTCAATGTAGCAGTTATATGACGGGGACGACACAATTGAGCCATACTCCAAGATGGGCCTAACAAGAGAGCAATAAAGTAATCTAAAAGTAAACAAAGACAAATCAGTTGTAGTCTGTTGGATAAAACCCAGCATTTTCATTGCCCTACCAGTCACCTGATTAATGTGACTTTTAAAAGACAACCTGGAGTCAATAAATATTCCTCAAGTCAGAAACCTCTGTTTTGACACCAATTGCTTTTATTATGTTATGTTATGTGTAATTATGTCAAGTGCGAGTAGGAAATTCAGTGTAATGGAAATAGATAACAATGACATTTTGACAATGACCGGTGGATCAAATTTTATAAAAAGAACGTTGTTTCTTTAGAGACAAGCACAAGAGGCATACCACGAAACGAAAAACAAAATTTTTTAGTTTCACTCTTTCATCACTTTAAGCATGATGCCTCTAAACCTAGATATGTTAGTGCTTCCCCCTTTATTAACAGCCCTTTTAGTGTTAGTACTTTTCACCTGAAAATGCCAAATGCTGGGATCGTAACATGGCCGTCAAATAAGGCATATCCAAGCAAGATTCCAGTTAAAGAAACCAAGATAAACCATATCAAGCTGGTTTTAAAATATTTTCTAGAAAACCATAAACCATTTAATAACGAGATTGTTAACTGGCCAACTAAAAGATAAACATAATTAGGTTATACCTTTCCATTTGTCTTGAGTTTTTTCTCAATAAACATAATTTCTTAAAAAAAGTTTAATTTTTCTATAAGTTGTTGAAGGGGCTAAGTGACATGTACAACAATAAAAATTATTTAAAAACAAAAAGAAAAAATTACCTTGTTTTACACTAATATATCTACTTATCAATATTTGATTAGTTTTACTCAAAAAAAAAATCAAAAATAATCAGTATTGCTTAGAATAGTTTATTCCATTTTTCTCAAACTTTATAAAATGTAACTTGCCTCCTTTCAACAATAAACGATTCAATTAGTTTATTATCTGTGATTAGTAAAATTTTGGAAAGGGTAATTTACAATAAATTGTTTGAGTATGTAAATGAGAATGGGTTATTGTCTAGCAATCAGTCTGGATTTCGCCCAGGACATGGAACAGCCACAATATTACTTCACGTCACTGATCTTATAATCAAGGGTCTGGATAGCGGAATGGCTACTACTATTTTAATATTGCTTGATTTTTCTAGAGCATTTGACTGCGTAGCGTAGACCACGATTTACGAATTTCTAAACTTAAGTTTTTTTGGATTGGGAGATTGTTCTTCTCTTTCATTCTCTGAAAACTATCTAAGTAATAAAAAGCAATTTGTTAGAATTAATGCTGGTGTAAATTAGATTTGACGGTGAGAGAAGTTATGTCTGGGGTGCCACAGGGCTCCATTCTAGGGCCACTTTTATTTTTGCTGTTTACCTTTGATTTAAGCAAAGTTTGTCGAATTTTTCCAAAATCAAAGTTATGCCGATGATACACAGCTTATTTATACTTTTGATCTATTGGAAAATAATAAAATTGAAGCAAATGTAAACTCGGACCTTAGAAAAATCACCGTAAACAGCAAGAAACACAAATTATTTTTAAATGCAGGGAAGACTAAAGTTTTACTTTTCTCCTGTACGCGACATTCCGAGTTTTTAAAAGAATACCTTAACTTTGAAATGAATGGCGACGTGTTGAAGTTCACTGAGCCTTCCAGAGATAAAACTGCTGCAATAAAATTGATTTTGGGTGAATAAAATTGTTTGTACCTCCTATACACACAAGAAGGCCAGTTCAATTTTATCTTGAGAAAACCCGTACCAACTTGAGCATGGTTTAACACACTAAATAGAGAGAATAACATGGACCTTTTTAATGGCTCTACAATTGCTTTAAAAAAAAAAGTAATGCAAGCATTATCTTTTGCAGCATAAATTATTGGTTCTCAATTGATTACAGTTAAGTCATAGATTTGATCAGTAATAGGTGGGCTGGAGATGCTTTGGGTCAGTTTTTTTTCTATTGTACTACTCATAATTGCTTTTGGGTGGGTTTACTCATGTTATATGCATAGTTTGTTAGTTGAGTTGTATTTTTTGTTACCATATTACTCAATATTGTCTTTTGTATTGGGATTTTCCTGTTGGACAATAAAATTAAGATTAAATTAAAATTAAATTATGATAAAATCATAAGTTTAAAAAATACCACTCACCTGTATGCTCCCTCATATGCAACCGTAACTGAGCAGCCCTACAGAAAGTCTTTCGGCATATCGTACATTCAATTTTCTTTCCAGTATGAATAATTAAATGAGTTTTCAAGGTACTACTTTGAGCAAAACTCTGAAATAAACCACTCTAACACACTCCTCAATTTAACACTAAATAAAACTTAATTTACCTTATCACAAAATGTACATTTATGAGGCTTTTCCCCTGTATGTGTCCTCTCGTGCATTAAATAATGAGCTCTCACTTTAAATCTTTTATCACAGAAGCCACATTGGTACGGGGCCTCACCTGTATGGGACCGAATGTGTACCACAAGTTTATGGTTGGCACTACAAGAATTTCTTAGTAAAAATTGAATTTATCGTTAACAAGGTTATTACGTAAACTGTTTTCCACAATGAGGGCACAAATACTTTACTTTGACTGAGCACTTTTCAGGCTCGGTAACTGATTTTTTAACTGTTTTCTCTGGTGCCCTTTGAACCCTATGATGGAGAAGCTGATGCCTCTTTAGTTGCCTTAAAAAGTTGTAACTGCTTCCACAAATAGAGCATTGAAAAAAGCGACTTGCTAGAAGTTCACTTTTTGATTTAGGTACAGTTACTTTCAAATATTTGTACATACCTGTATGATAACTCATGTGCTCAACAAATTTGCCCATGTTCCTCCTGTTTTTACCACAAAGTGGGCATTTTAAATCGTCACTATGAACCTCTTCATGGTGCTGGTTCAGATCTGGGAAAGTCTCATTGCAAATTGAACACCACATGTGTTTTATTTCACTGCAAACATCAGGTCAACTTAGAACTACATTAAGCATCCACATTTACCTGTGAACCCGTCCAATATGGACTGATAAATTCCTATTTTCTGCCCCAGTAAACTTACATATCTTACAAGTCACATGTTTATAGTACTTTTTTTTAACTGCATCTACAATGTTTCTAATTTCCTCGGGGCTATACTGCTTTAACCGCAACCTCTGTTGGTACTTTACTCCCAAATCATCTGTCACAGAAAATATTATATATTGTATTTGTGTACTGTATCATCTTACCTTTAGAGTCTTGGCAATCAAGGTTTAAAGGGTCATCATCACACTCATTAGACATCTCAATTTGTCTAGAGTCTAAACCAGTTCCTAATGTTTGGAACTTACAAAGATGACAAAGGGAAGCACTGTGATTCAAATGGACATCTTTAAAGGTTTTAAATGTTGTGTTACAAGATGAACATTGTTGTTCTATTAAATCACTATAATAAGGACCTTAATAAGGAGTGTCTTAATAAATATACTATATACCATACCTTTTATCCACAATATGATCTTTAACCTCATCTTCAAACGGCAATAAATCTGAATCTTTCTACAAAAGACCCCTTGAGGGTGTAAGCTAATTATTTATCTAAATTTTTTTACTTACCAAGCTCACCCAATTCTGTATATAATCATTCGATTGGATACACTGTTCCTTAAAATTATAGCTAATGTTAATATATTCCTCACAAGTACTGCATAAGTACATTGGGGTCTTTTCCGCTAATGTTATCTATAAAGGAGATATGTTCAAATGACTTTATTGAATAATTTTCGGTTGCTTACTTCAACATTTAATAAGAACATTAGCCTTTGCAGTATTGAATTCATTTGCTCCAAGTTAAGAGGGAGGAACTTCATGTCGTCCTTTTTCCGAAGGCATGTCCTACAGAGAGGAGTTAAGTCCTCAGTGGTATCATTTAAGCCCTAAAAATATGTTCAAAGGTTTTCTTAAACTCAAAGAAAATAGATATTTATTTATATTTTTAAAACTATAATCGATTTACCTTAAAACTTCGTTCCGTAGTGGCAGTTTTACTCATTTTTTAAATACTTTATAGGTATTTTACAAATCAAGGGATATACAAATTAGAGGATTTAAGTAAATAAACAAACACAAATGTCAAGGAGCTAAGATGACAGTGACAGATGGCTTTGACAGTATTGACACTTGACAGGTATGGGACTGCCAGTTTTCAACTGTCAAGTTATATATGTCTCACAACTTCAACTTCAAACAAATTAAACATTATTGTTATTAATCGTCATTATGTACAATAATGATTCAGTTAATCAACGAAGTTAAGAAAGTTTGTCCCAAAATTTGAAAAATGGCTACAAATTATTGGAAAATTTATGCCAACGAAATCTGTCAACCATGGCAACGTCGCCAAAATTTGAATAAATATTGGTAAATAATAAGTATTTCGAGTAAAAAAAAAGTTCTAATTCATAATTATGGTTAATCATTAGCAGCCCCACCTGTTAACAAAACCCAATTATTTAATTTAAACAATAAAAAAACAACATTAATTATTGATTTTTCGATGTTGTGACGTTTACCGTCCGCATACGTCACAACCTTGCGTCATGGAGTGTGCGCTGTTGCCTTCCTCTCGCCAGTGTAACAGAGTGATTCACTGACAATTTAGTTCTCAATTAAATTTCATATGTTAAATAGTTAAAAATCTGTCTAAAACATGTTAATTAAAGAATAGTAAGTAGATTTTAGTAATAAATAGTTGTCATTGATTTACTCGGTCGCCGAAGTGGGATTTCAGTGAAGAAACTGGGGGTGGTCGATACAGGGCCGAGTTTAACCTGGAGGGTTGAGGTGTCAAAAAAATACCAATTTTCCTTTAAGAGGCTTATTGGGGCGTGATTTTGTTCAGTTACTGGTCCTTTTTCAGTATAATGCATAAGTTTTAAGCCAGAAAAGTCGAGTTTTTTACGGTCTTAAGTGGTTATTTCCATCAGTTTTGTGAGGACCTTGAAATTTTATGTTAACCACTTTTAATATGCACTTCATCAATTTTTGCTAATATACGTGTTTTTTTCTCAATTACAGCCGAGTTACTCTGCCACTCACTGTAGAAGAGGTAAGTTTGCTTAAAATTAGTACTACTTTTCTTATTCAGATACTAATTCTATTGATTTTTGTTCTTAAGTAATACAAGTACTTTTTGAGGGTTAGAGGTGCTTAATGCAAGTTCAAAAACTTTTAAAAAGAATTAATGAATGGAAAAGTTCAAATTTTGATCATTTATAAGTCTCTAAATTTATTTCTTTAATATCCATGGACTCACCATCTGAGTCTGAAAAATTGCAAATTATTCTTAGATCTTTGTTCTAGAAATCCCTCCCATTCATACAAATAATATAATAATAATAAAAATCCTCTTTATGTGTACATTTTGCTACACATACACCTACCAAAGCAATGGCAGGGTTTAACTTATATTTACTCTTCCACCGAACTATTGCTTGTACCCAATACTCAATAATTTATTCATGTTATCACATACAGTTTACATATGTCAAAAAAGATAAAATAATATTAATTAAAAAGAAACTACTTAAAAGGGTTCATTAAAACAATTACAAACAATATTTTTCACATAAGATACATACAAAAACAAAAGGACTAAAAATAAAAGAAACAAAAAGAATGCATAGAATACATGAAATAAATAGAATGCATTGTTTATTAGATAATGCTTCATCCTTTGCTTTAATTGGTGAAACCCTAGTCATATTTGGTAATACATTGAAGAACTTAATAGCCCAGTACCCTGGACCATCCTGACACCTCCCCAGATGCCAACAGGCAGGTACCAAATAGATGCTAACATAAATATTTCTGCAATCATCCCTGTAACCTAAACCAGATATCACTCTTACCGCCCTTCTCTGCAAGCCAAAAACCCTGCTTACCTCTGCTGCATGGCCCCAGGCAAGAATTACATATGAAAGATGGGAATGAAAAATGGCAAAGTATGCTGTTCTTAACATATCAGCAGAGATACAATTGCAGGCCCCTGTTGAGTTTCCTCGCAAGACCATCAATATTTATTTATTTATTTAGCAGTTTATTTCCAACAGGCAAAGCCCAGTTACAGGAAAATCTACAATTAATGTTTTGAAAGTGTAAACAAGTATTAAATTACTATAAATTAAATAACAAAAAGAAAGAAAAATAGGAAAACTTAAATTACTATAGTAACCTATGGTCGAATACAACCCCTAGATCTTTAATAGAAGTACTTCTACAGAGGATTTGATTGTCTATATTGTAATTAAACAAAACAGGATCTCAAGCTATTAAGACATAACTGATTTCGACTGCACCACCCCCTAATTAGGTCCAAGTTACTCTGTAAGAACAAGCAGTCCAAGATACTATTGATACACCAGAATATTTTCAGATCATCAGCATAAGCTAGTCTAAGGCAGGAAATCAATTCAATTCAATTCAATTCAATATATTCAACTTCAATATAAAATATTACAATTCTAAGAATATAAAGCACCTAGATACCAGAGTATCTGTATGTGCTATGGTAGAAACAATTTAAAAATTCTAATATATCAATGTTGTTACCCTTAGCAGGCTAGCCGTTATATAAATTAGTTCACAATATTTAACATTTTAAATAAGTTTACCCAAAACTACATAACAAAAATCAAAACCAGACAATAAAAATGAGAAAAAGAGAAAAAAAAAAAAGATTCATATACTATATACACATATACATTTTAACTACAAAGGTATTATGTAGTATTTTACAGAATTTTCTAGTCTTTGGTACCTAAAACCTATAATATTTGAAACAAAATAAATAATTGAATAAATGTCCATACTGAGATTTTTTTCTTTTTCCCTTATGTATTTATGTTGTGATTGCTATCGAGTAAGAAAATAAAAAGTTTGGTGAAAAGCAGAATATTGATACAAGCACTTATGATCAATCAACAAAATTTTCTTTTGTTTCGTAATATATAACTTAGGGCATGCTCATTAAACTTTTTGTAGTATTTCTGTTGTTTGACATTTTCTGGGAGAAGGTTATAAAATTTTGGAGCTAAAAATACTGCCGAATGTTGACCAAAATCTCGAATCATATAAGGTAGTACAATTTGTTGGTGTTTATTAGCTCGGCTTTGGTGTCTATGGTTTATTATACTTTGTTTACCATAGAATTTATGAACATAAGAGCAACAGGTTGTTATAAAAAGAGTTTTAAAATCTTGTATTTCAGAATTATATAATTGCTTTGTTGAAAATAACCTAGGTCTCTTTAACATTATCTTTACTATTGAGTTTTGTATTGTTTTAAGATTTTTTAGACTGTTTTCATATGCCCCACCCCAAATCAATATCCCATACCTTAATAGGGGTTCCACGAGAGCTTTATAGATCAACACAATCAGTTTTCTGCACAAAATTTCCCTTAGTAAATAAAATTTATGTAAGAGTGCCTTTATCTTTTTTGTTAAATAATCAATGTGTATATCCTATTTTAGATGTTTGTCTATATGGACTCCCAAATATTTTATAGAGTTTACCTGTGCAATTGGTTCATTAATATTGTTTACAATAATATTTTGAAAGTTTGGTCTATTTAAACTGTTTATGGAAAATGCTATATATTTAGATTTTTTTGGATTTAGTGACAATTTAAAGGTGTCGAAAAAATTTTTGATTAATGATAGACCTTCTTGAAACTTAACTTTTGCCTCTTGCCATGTGTCTCCAATAAATATAATTCCTGTATCATCTGCATAGGATATTACTTTGCCAGGAGTTTTTATATCATTCACTGCATTTATATAAACATTGAAAAGTAGGGGTCCTAGTACAGTGCCCTGCGGTATTCCAATTTTAATGATATCAGGATCGCTAAGGTTACTTTTTATCTTGATGTATTGCATTCTGTTTGATAGATAACTCTGTAAAAGTTGTAATACTTTGCCTCTGATACCATATTTTTCTAATGTTTGTAATAATATTTGGTGTGACACTGTATCGAATGCTTTTGTTAGGTCGAGAAACACCGCAAGGCACTTTTTATTTTTGTCCATACTTTTAGTTATATCACTAACAAGCTCATATATAGCATCTATTGTACTGACTCCTCGAGTAAAACCAAATTGATTTTTTGATAGTACATTATTTTGGTCAAAATAACATAACAGTCTATTCTAAAGCATTTTTCGAAGACTTTTCCCAGGTTAGAGATGACACTTATTGGTCTATAATTATCCATCAATTCCTTACTTCCGGACTTAAAAACTGGACTCACCACAGATACTTTAAAATGACTTGGCACTACACCAGTTTTAAAAATTTAGTTTATAATATGTACAAGTGGTGGTAAAATGTGGATATGGAGCAGTTTTAAGATTTTTGCAGAAATTCCATCTTACCAGGTGAGCCATTATTTTTTAAAGAATTTATATATTTAATTATCTCATTCTGAGTAACAGGTTTCAAATACATGGAGTTTGGGAATGTCCTGTTTATTGTGAAGGGGTGAGGGGGAGTATTAATGCTTTTTGATAGGTTTAAACCAACATTCATGAAATGCTTGTTAAAATGATTAGCGATCTCTATAGGATTTATTATTTGATCACCATTTTGCAACCTAATCATTTTTATTTCCCCCTTACCCTCATTTCCATTTTCATTTACAGCCTCATTTATAAAATTGTATATTTTTTTTATGCTATTACTATTTTCCTGAATTTTATTTTTGTAGTAATCATTTTTTGTATTTTTGATCAGATTATTCAGTTTATTTCTGCACTGTTTATATTCAAAGATTTTTTCTGGTGTAGGATTTTTCCTTAATTTTTGTTTTAATTTGTCTCTATTTTTTATTAAAGTAATTATACCTTGCGATATCCAAGGTTTAATTTTTTTAACTCTTGTGTTTAACACTCTTTCATAGTATGACTGATTTATTATTTCAGATATATTTTTTACCAAAAGATTCAAGGCTAAGTTAGGGTCGTTTTGTGTAGATATTTCATTCCAGTTTCTGTTTTTGGCCAATTCGATTAATTTTTGATAATTTATGTTTCTAATTGTTATGTCATTTATTTTAGAGTTTTCTGGTTTATTTTTATTTGAAACAATATTTATTAATATAGGCAAGTGATCTGTTATATCGTGATTTACTATATATGGATTAAATTTAAGTATATTTTCTTTAATTTTAGTTTTGAGAAATACATGATCTATACAAGTTTGTGAATCAGGTAACAAAGTATACAAGGTATACAAGTTTGTGAATCTAGTAACATCCTCATATAATGAAAAAAAGCCATGGCTATTTAAAAGTGATACATATTGATTGACCATATTGTCACCATCATTTAAAATATTCAAGTTTATGTCCCCTAAAAATAAGGCTACATCACATTTTTTTTTATTTTCAAGGTAATGGCTTAAATCAGTTAAAAAGTTGAGTGTATTAGAATTTGGGGAGCGATAGCAAACCTCCAAGCTAACACATAAATTTTCCAAGATAAAAGTTAAGTTAGTAATACTAATTCTATTTGTAATCTGCTTCCCTGTGCATATTATAGGGTTTAAGGATTTTTTGGTGTATATCAATAAACCATCAAAAACGTTAAAATCTGCATTATCATAATAACAATCAAATTCAGGTATTTGGCACATGGAAGCGGATGTAAGGTTATGACATTCAGTTAGCAACAATATATCACAATGTTTTGCATTATAGGATTCAAGAAACACAATAAGCTTAAGATTCTATAAGATCATTAATATAAAAGATAAAAAGAAGGGGGCCGAGATTGGATCCCTGTGGGACTCCAGAAGTTGAAACAAAGGTATTAGATCTGCAACCTTCCACCTCAACAAACTGTAGATGGTCAATAAGGTATGACGAAAGCAACGAAATTAGCCTTTCTGAGAAGTTGAATTGCTTGTTCAATTTTTCCAGCAGAATGCTATGATTTATCTGATCGAAAGCCTTACTGAAATCGGTATACACCACATCAACCTGACTTTTTCTATCGAGGGCTGAAGAAATAAAATGAGTCACATTACAGAGGTTAGTGATGCACGACCTTTTAGGAATAAAACCGTGCTGATCTATAGAAAGTAGTGACTGAACTTAGGGAAGAATTCTGTTATAAACAGTAGTTTCAAAAGTTTTGGAAAAATTGCAAAGTTGTCGATTCTGTTTATATCGTCTTTTTTGTGAATTGGTATTACTTTAGCACAGACGCCTGGAAATTTGCCAGTTTTCAAAATAAGTTTAAAAATATGACATAAAGGCTGACAAAGGACAAACATGCAGTCCTTAGCCACAAAACTTGGAACACCATCCGGACCGACTAGTCCATAGACTAGCAGCAATAATTTCCTCAGTGGTAATTGATGGAAGAATGTCAATGAGGTCTGAGGAATTAGAAGGAGGATAGGTTTCTGCAAGGTTGATTGGATCTTTATAGGCATTCTGAAAAAGTTTGGCAAAAGCTGGCACAATATTTTCTGTTCCTTGAAAAGAATTATCATTGGCATCGCACATGATAGACGGAAGTGAAGAGTGAACTTTCTTAGCTTTAACAAAAGACCAAAACGATGAGGGATCAGTGACAATGTTCTCCTCGGCTTGGGTCTCAAATGAGTTATAGGCCTCACGGGCTTGAGATTTTACTGTCTGACGAAGCCTGTTGTATCTGGAAAAATTAAATTCAGTTGGAGATGATCGATAATCACGATATGCTTTTTCCTTCTTAAAGATATTAGAAATAATTTGTTTTGAAAACCATACTGGAAATCGCCGTCGTCTTCGTTGTTTTAAAGGTGCTGAAGCAGCAAAAGCTGAATCAAGTCTTTTGTAAAGTTCCTTGCAAGCGCTGTCAACGTCAGAAGACTGCAAGACAGACAACCAGTCTGCATCAAGCAACAAATTATACATGAGTGAAAAGTTTGCTTTTCTGAAGTTGAACTGCTGTAGATTATTTGAACTTATAGAAGGATTATATTTATGAGGGGAAGCCGACTTAAAAGAAATTGTCAAAGCAGGATGATGCAAATCTTCGTCAATAAGCGGTGATATACTTTTGATGACACTGACGTCGAAATTTGAAAAAACCAAGTCAAAAAGCCTACTATTAATATTTGGAATATTGTTAAACTGCTTAAGACCAAGGATCTCGCATAGGTTGGTCAAAAGCTTGCACTTGGCACTGCTAGCTTCGGTTGTCTGATAAGACGGAACATTAAAATCTCCAACAATCATAACGCGTTTCGTGTGGACCAGATCCAGTGACATAATTGTTTCACACAAGGTCTCAAAGTCTCTCTCGGTTGTGCAAGGAGGGACATAGATTACAAATAAATAAAATACAAAATAACCATAAGTGAGCTTACAACCTAAAATATCTATAAATGGTGTGGAGTTAAAGATGTCTTCCAAGTTAACCCTCTCTAGGTGGATGTTGTGAGAAGCTGCGACCAAGCGGCCACTCTATCCAGCTGTCTGTCAGATCTGAGCACTCTAAATGTTTCTGGACACAATTCAGAGTCGAGAATATCTGGTTGAAGCCACGTTTCGGTGAAGGCAATGATGTCAAAGTCGCACACGGAGATCCCTGTATAAAGCTTATCAGTCTTGGTCCGGAGGCCACGTACATTTTGATAACAAAGACGTAGGTGGTGTGAAGTACTGGAAGGATTTAGTTTTTTGTGGCGATGACAGGCCTGTCATTGTCAAACTTGATGTACAGATTTGTTTCTCCATTGGATCGCCGATGCTCAAGTACGTCCTTGACCTTTTGCAGATCACTCCTCTGACCAGGAGTGAGGTCAGCCTCAACATAAACCGCCTTAGCAGAGTTAAACCTCCTTCGGTTCTTTAGTACATTGGTTACATCAGAATTATTTGATAGAACTATCTTGAGACATTTACGACCTTTACTATTTGGTCTGCCCAACTTAATCACTTCTGAGACATGCACTTGCTTGCCAGTAACTGAGTTTAGAAGATTAGATATTTGGGTAATTTCTGAAGTGTGTGGTAAGATTTCCATATTAAACAGCATGATATTATTCATTCTCCTCTGTCGATCCGCGACCTCTTGCATTAAATCATTGCTGTCTTTGACCTGGGATTGAGAAGTACTAGGTGGTATATTATTGACTTGCTGTTGGTTATTGTGCAGATCACTCACTTTAGCAATAACCTCACTAAATTGGGTGGTCATGTTGGCTTCTAATGAGCTAAGTTTTCCCTCCAAAGATACAATACCTCAATACGCCTCTGAAGAACCGGATGAGCTTTAAACCCTCAAGGCAGAGTGTACAAAAATATTTTAAACTACGTTTATTCTTCAATTCTATGACTCTGATCCCCGATCTAGTCAGATCTGAACATTCCTAATGAAATTGTTGCCTACAGCCATCACAGTCGACAAACATGCATTTATCTGTAAATGCTTTTTCACATTTGCAACACTTCGCCATATTTCTAGAAGCTCTATGGTGTGCAAACAGATTATGTTGGTTAGTTTGTTATCCTGTGTTAAAATATGCTTACCTCATTGGAGCTTTGGGTCCACATTGACTCCCAGAAAACTCACCTCTGATGCATTTTCTACATTTGACAGATCTCTCATAGAGAATGTAACCCGATGTGTCTTATCACTATCTAAAATCAGTCTGTTTGTACAAAACCAATCTTAGCCCTCGCCTGTACTGCCATAGATCCAAGTAGTGATTCCTTATTCAAATTCAAATTCAAATAGTTTATTGTCCAACAGGAAAATTCCCAATTACAAGACAATCGAAATAATTAAAATTAAAACAGTACAAGTTATAAGCACCTTAAAAAAGTAGTACAAAAAAAAATAATATAAGATCCAATATAGAGTGATAACAAAATTTAAAACAATAGTATAATTGTAAGAATATAAGACACACTAACCAAATGATAACAATCACAGAAAAATAATCAGGTATCATTCAAATTAAGAGAGGAACACATCCTTTTTTTAGAAACATATTCATCTGATTATACCATGTACAAGCACGGCACAGTGGAGCTTTGCTGGACAGATTTGTTAAGTTAAGAGAGGGATAAAATATATGGTGCCTCCTTGTATTGGCAGGAGGAACAAATAGAGGTAGCCTCTCTAAGTTTCAGAACAATCAATTTTACTATTTTATTTATTTTATTTTATTTTTATTTTAATTACACCACTCCACAGAAAAAATTTCAATTATTGAGTGGGGGAAAAAAATACAATATTATACAAATTACAATCCAAAACTAGAGAAAAAAAAAAGAATACATTATTAATAGCAATAGTTTCCTACAATATTATACAATACTTGAATAAAAAATAATTTTGTTTATGTTTACTATCTAGGAAAAGCGCACTCTTTTAATTTCGGACAAACTGCAGTTGAATATGTCACATTGATCCTGAACAGAATTAAAAGTGCCACATGCTCTACGCATTGGTGAATATTTACAAATATTCGTTCTAAGTCTAGATAGGTAAAATGTGTCAGAATTTCTAGATGATATGCGGGGCACATGAAGATTTACATGTGTAATAAGTCTGGCGAATCAATTATATTATTAAGAAGTTTAAATAAAAATTTCAGATCAGCAGATTTTTGCCTCTCCTCAAGACTACTAAAGGAGTACCTTTCTAGTAGGCGTTGATGTGAAAAACCAATTTCTGGGTACACTCTGTCACATTTATATGAAAGGAACTTTAAGAATTTACGCTGAACATTTTCTAGTTCATGTATATGATTCATATAAAATGGTGACCACACAGAAGAAGCATATTCCAGTATTGATCTCACATAAGAAAAATACAAAATTTTAAGACTAAAGATATTATTAAAGCTATGTGCGTTCCTAATGACAAAACCCAGCATTCTGTAGCTCCGATTAACAATGTCCTGAATGTGTGGCTGAAAGGAAAGAGTGCTGTCGAATCCTTGAACTCCGTTGATCTCGGGACAGTCTCACTGTCCATAGTATAGTAATACATAATCAGGTTTTTCTTCAAAGAGTAAGAAACAACTTTACACTTGGCAGCATTAAGAGGAAGATTGTTATTTTTGCACCATGCATTGAGGAGATTAATATTATTTTGCAATTCCATACAATCTATGATACTATTGATGCTATAATACAATTTTGTATCATCCACATATAACAAACTATTTACAGTGAGCTGTTCCGATATACTATTAATAAATGTGTTGAAGAAGAGCGGCCCCAATATGGAGCCCTGTGGAACTCCAGACGTTGCAACTATCTGAGCCGAACTACGGCCATAACATTCCACGTGCTGAAGACGACCCGTAAGATAAGAGCTAAAAAGTGTATTAGGTGAGAAGAAAAACCGTAGTTTTGGTCAAGATTATTTAGAAGAATACCATGATCCAGACGGTCAAAAGCCTTCGAAAAGTCTGTATAAATAACGTCAACCTGTGACCTGGCATTTATTGACTCAGATATATGTTCTGTAAGACAAACTAAGTTCGTGGTGGTAGATCTACCTTTCATAAATCCATGTTGACGATGATCTATAAGACCCCTTATTGAAGGAAATAAGGAATAACTGGAATACTGGAATTATCTTTGATGACTTCCAGAGGTTCGGGAAGCATTCTTGTTTTAGAGCCAGATTAAAGAGAACTGTTAACGGTTTAGCAAAAATACAAGCACAATCATATAAGAGAAAAGCTGGTATTTTATCAGGGCCAACTATTGATTTTGGCTTGATAGTCTTTAAGGCCAGTAAAACATCATTTTCAGTGAAATCAGACAAAATTATGGACTGTACATAAGGCTTTTGAGTTATATCAACATTATTTTGCGGCGATTCACCAATAGTGTAAGAACTCTGGAAGTAATCGGCAAATGCATTGGCAATACCCTGAGGGCTACTTAACAGCTCTCTTCTCTGATCAAACATAGATTGTGGTAACGAGCTATTTTCTTTTGAGTTCTGAATTAACATCCAAAAATTATGAGGTTTTAATTTTAACTCATCTTCAAGCCCTCTACAATATTGCTTATAAGACAGATCGATATCTCTTTTAATCTTAGAACGTAATTCTTTAAATCTGGCTAAATCTTGAAGATGACCAAAACGTTTAAATTTTTTCCACTTGTTATGTTTTTCTTTTAGGGATTTCATTATCTCTGCGGTAAACCATGGCGGATAGGTTCGTGTTCGTTTTACAGTTTTTGGAACAAGCTCATTAAGACAGGAATAAATTTTTTGATAAAATAGCTCCAGGGCATTATTGACATCCCCAGCGACTCCCAAATCACTCCAATCAATTCCGAGGAAGCTATCATATAAAACTCTAAGATCAGCTCTCTTAAAATTATAGAAAATATTTTGTACTTTACAAGTATTACATTTCTTGCTCTTGACGTCATTAATTCTTATGAGTAAAGATGGATAAACTGCTTTCTCCTCCACCAAAGAATCAGAGCAACCCTTTTTTTTTTGTATTATGCATTTGTTTATAGCAAGCTTAATTTTGGGTGTGTTGTTTGGAATCCGATTTACTCAATTTATAAAAATAGATTGGAATCTGTGCAGAACAAATTTTTAAAGTGTCTTTATTGTAGGGATAATTTAAATATTGTTACTAATGACTTAGGTGATATAAGAAAACATTTTGGTATACTTACTCTTGACAACAGAAGAAAAATTTCAGACCTTTTATTTTTGCATAAACTTTTGAATAATAGAGTGGATTGTCCATGTTTGATGCAGGGGTTGAGATTTAATATTCCATCACGGCAATTAAGACTTAGTGATCTTTTTAATTTACCTTTCAGAAATACTAACAGTTGTCATCTCCACTGTGCAGAATGATGAGATTATCAAATTTTTATAATAACATAGATCTCTTTTTTGAAACCCAAAAAAACCTGAGAGGTATATTGAAGAGAGAGCTACTATAATTCGTATCCCAGACTTTGTGTTTTTTGTGTAAGAATTAGTATTTAAAATTTAATAGTCCTTTTCCGGTTTCGCAATTGTTAAGGGTATTTAACTTTAGTGTCTGCAAGTTTATATTGTTTCTATATTTATAAGTGGATACTGTAGTGGGTTTACCTGTTTGTATCCTTAAGAAAATAAATAAATAAATAAATAAATAAATAAACCCTCCACTGTGCAAAGCTCAGAATCAGACGAGATGACAAGATCCAATATCCTACCTTGAGAATTCCTAATAGAATTAATTTGATGCCAGTCGAAAAATTCCAAGAGGTGAATAAACTGACTTAGTCTACTGGATGAGGCAGAATTAACTGAATAAGAAGTAAACTCGGGGATATTAAAGTCACCCAAAACAAGTACTCTTTGATTATATAAATAGGTTAAAGCAGATAAATATTCAAAAATATCTTCATATACCTGGGAGTTGGGTCCGGCGGTATATATAATAAAATAATAAACAAGACAGAAAACCCAAGAATCAACTTAGTTCCTACAATCTCGACCATATTAATAAGATTTTGAGGTAGCTTTAAATTTAAGTTAATGACCGAAAATGTTTGCTTTACCAGTGGCGGCTCCTTCTTAGGGTCAATTGGTCAATGACCCCCCTTAAATAATCTCATAAAAATCCCAATTTTATTATAAATATCTTTTATCTAAAACTTCATTGTGAATTATAAAATTCTCTAAGCAGTCTGCATTGGCAAAACAAATAAATATATTATTAACGTCGCGCCTCGCGCGCATCACAAGCCCGTGGCTGGGCCGTATTTTAAATTGTCCCTATACAGTTCTTATGGCTTATGGAGAAATGCATGTAAAATAGAACAAAGAAGGCAGATTAGCATTTCGTGGGCGGGAGTGAGAGTCACCTTTCAGTCCTATATCGCTAACGTAGTCGACGGCCCGACTGGATGAATGTTTTCAGTTTTGTTTTAAATAGTTACTGTTTGCCGCCCGCACGAAATAATTGCCTTAAAATCTGCTGGAACATTAAATTATGATGTTCCAGCAGATTTTAATTTAAATAATTATGACGGCTTGAGAAAAAGGAAAGTGGTCGACCAAAACCAAATATGAATTTAAAACAAACAACAAAGGATAGGGGTAAAGATATTCAAAAATATTTTAAAGAATCAATGTACAATTTGTGTGATTGGATTTGTGGCTGCAGTGTGAGAAATTTTTTTGCTACCCGTCTTTACTATTTTCGAATGACGCTGTATGGGCGAAAAATGGAGTAATTGACATTAAGCATTTAAAAGTGAAAATTACAAAGCTTGCTTCTTCCACTACTCATATAAATTCATCAATGAGTTACGCAAGTTTAGGACGTGTTAACACAGTCTAACAGTTGAAAACTATATACTTTGGTGTTAACATAAGACAGCAACTTGATAGTGTATATCGTAAATCTGTGCATGACTTTAATGAATCGGTTTCTAAAAATAGGTATATTTTAAACAAACTAATCGGCTGTGTAAAATTTTGTGGAGTTTTCGAAATTGCATTGCGCGGTCATGACGAAAGTATCAACTCCAATAATCCTGAAATTTTTCTGGGCCTTATCGATTTTGTTTCTGAACTGGATTTAATGTTTAAAGAACATATTGAAAGAAGTACAGTATTTAAAGGCACATCAAAAACAATTCAGAACGATATTTTCGAATCAATGTTAGCCATTGTACATACTCATATAATTAAGGAGATTGACCAGACAAATTTTGTGGCAATTCAAGTAGATGAGACCACAGACAGCTTCAATAAAACGCAGATGATTGTCATATTGCAATATGTATTAACTGATTGCACATGAAAGATTTTGGAAATTTGTTAACCCTCCAGATGCCACAGCACAACATTTAACTAATGTAATATTGGAAGAACTTCAATTATCAAAAATTAATCAAGCACCTGAAAAATTAATTAAACTGGTAGGAGTATAAACAAAAATTAAAGAAATATACCCAAATGCACACTTTATTGCTAGCACTGCTATGCCCATCAACTTATCCTGCAAAAAGCGGCGAGTCAACATAAGCCGATAAAAATATTTTTTGTAAATTTATACGCATTTTCGTCCTTTTTCGGCCGATCTCCAAAATGTACGATGGTTATGGGTAGAGTGGTTTCGATAACCTGTTTATACCCTTTTTCTTATATTTTTATTTAAAATATTTACTCTAATAAAAAGGCAAAGTTAATTTTCGGCAAACGATTTAAGCATTTAAAGTTATTTTTACCCTTAATAGGGTAAATATCTCGGTAAATATTATTGAGTTTTATCTAAGTCTGTATTTTTTATCCAAAATATAAATGACAAAAAGATCTTTCAAATACTTTAAAAAATCAATAGTTTGATTTGTTTTTTTCTATTAGAGTAAACTATAAGTTTTCAAACCAAAATGACCCCCCTGAAGATTGACCCACGAGCCGCCACTGTGCTTTACGACTAAAATAACACCGCCACCCCTCCTCTCTCTCATCTCTGCATAGTTACGATCACAGCGGTATGCCGAATATTCATTTGGAAATAGTTCTGACGAAAAAATGCCATCATTCAGCCAAGACTCCGATGTCGCAATAACAAATAATATATAAAAATATCTGACTAGAGAGAATAGTATTTTGCTTTAGTGACAAATAGTTGAATCTATTCAGCAGGTACTCCTGTTTCACACCTTTTACTGGATATACTCCATCCAACTTAAAAGAAAGTAACTTTAAGAATCTGCGCTGTACATACTCCAGTCTGTTAACATGAACATCATAGATGGGGAACCACAACATAGAGCCATACATTAATTTAGACTTTACTAATGAATTGTACAATACAGTCAAGCTGGATATATTCTTAAATTGAGAAGTGGACCTTACTATAAACCCGAGGTATTTTAAGGCTGAACTAGTGACCTGGGCTATATGCTGGTTGAATGTGAGCCTCTTATCTACTTCAATGCCCAAATCCTTCACTGAAGAACAGTCTAGCAACTGAGAACCACTCAATATATATGGGTATAAAATCTCTTCATGAAGAATGGAAATTGTCATTTTTTTACATTTGTCACAGTTTAGGGGTAGTTTATTTCTTTCACACCATTTAAAGACCCTATTCATCTCCTCTTGTAGCTTCAGGCAGTCCAGCATAGTACGAATGATACGAAACAACTTCAGATCATCAGCGAATAAAAGACAGAAACTCTCCATACAATCAACTAAATCATTAATAAATAGATCGAACAGCATTGGGGCGAGGTTACTGCCTTGGGGCGCACCACTCGAAGCCATGTAATACTCAGACCCGAAACCATTAAATTCAACATACTGAAGCTTGCCAGTCAAATATTAGATGAAGAACTCCACCAGACAAGGATGAAATCCAGCCAAAGCCAGCTTCCGTGCCAGCAAACCGTGATCTAGCCGATCAAAAGCCTTCGAGAAGTCTGTGTACAGCACATCCAACTGGCTTTTCTGATTTATAGCTAGATATGCTGTTTCCAAGAAACATGCCATATTAGTGACAGTAAATTTTTTTTGAAAGAAACCATGCTGCTTTTCTGTAATTATGTGCTTAATCTGAGGAGACAATTTATCATGCACACATATCTCAAAAGCCTTTGAAAATTAGAGAGAATTGACACCGGTCTGTACTTCTCTATTCTGCCATGGTCGCCACTCTTAAACATTGGACATATTTTAGCCTTTTTCCACTCTTCCGGAAATGTATTGGTCTTGAGTGATAAGTTGAATATTTGTAAAAGTGGTACAGCCAGGGCCGATGCACAGTCATGCAAAAGAAATGAAGGTATTTGGTCAGGACCCGCAGTTTCTTTGTTTTTTAACTTCTGTAAAGCTTTTCTTACATCTGCCTCAACAAAAGATTGGACCAAAATGTTGTCTGAACCATATGTATCAGATTCTTTGGGCTGAGCAATAGAGGACTCAACATAAACACTCCTGAAAAAATCAGAAAAAGCATTTACAATACTTTTAGGACTTACAACAGTGGTATCTTTATAGCTCATAGAACCTGGAATGCGAGAGTTGTTTCGTTTAAGGTGAATGAACCTCCAGAATTGCTTTGGATCACTCCGAATAGCTGACTCAGTCCTGGATATATACTCGTGATAAGCAAGATCCATTTTTGAATATCTTATATGAATTTGCAGCATAAGAATCAGTTGTATTATCAGCAAAGAGAGTGAATTTTGCAAGAGTTTTTCCTTCAGGAAGGTCTTTTATATATATATATTAAGAAAAGGATGGGCCCCAGAACTGTTTCTTGTGGTACTCCAATGCTCATTACCCTCCTTGCTGACGTCACACCCGCGCCACCTGAGATCTACATTGAAGATATGACTGGACGAGTTTCATACTATTATGATGGAATTTATAGTATTCAAGTTTTTGAAGAAGGATATCATGATCGACACAGTCAAAGGCCTTGCTCAGATCACACAGCGAGACTCAATTGTACTGAAAATTATGAAATGCCTCTAATATATCAAACACAAGATGTAGGATGCCCTGGACAGTAATCTATGCTCTCTAAACCCAAACTGGCACCGGGAGAAGACACTATTATTGGTCTCAAAAAACCCAACAATTTTAATGGCCATGCACTTCTACTATTTTAGATATTTTTAGGCAAGAGTGATATTGACCTGTAATTTTCTGGCAACCTTTTTAAAAATTGGTACCACAATTGCCACTTTGAGAACTTTAGGAAAAGTATTCTGTTTAAAACAAAGATTTATTAGCTTAGTCAAAGGAATTATTAAGCAGTTTTAATAGTCTTTAACATTTTAGTGTTTAACCCATATATATCACAGCTTGGTTTGTTTTTTAGGTTATTAATTACATCCCTTACTTCATTAAAAGTTACATCAGAAAATGGAGGTAATGCTCTCTCTGTTGTAAGATAATCAAGTGGATTATTTTTAAAATTTGGATATCTCGCACGATGCTCTGTGCTATGCTAGAGAAAAAATTATTAAAGTCATTTGGTGTAATTGATATATTTTTATGATTTAATGACTTTTCACTTTTACCTCGGTGCCTGTTTATTATTTGCCACATAGTTTTTGGTGGATTTTTACAGGAGCGGATAGGGTTATCATTGGATCTTATTTTAGCTTTTTTGATAGCTTCTTTATAGAGTTTGTTGTAATTATTACTAAGTTCTTGTTTAATTTCTACCTGTTTATATTGACGGATGAGTTCTTCCAAAAACTGCAAGTGGTCTCTTATCTCCTTAAGGTCTTCATTAAACCAGCTAATACCATATAAGAGTGGTTAGAATGAACAATGTAAGATTTTTCTGGAAATGCTGATTGATAAGCATTTTCAAGCAATGATATTAAATGTTGAAAGCTCCAATTGACATCAGTTTCTTCCCCAATAAAATCCCATGAAAATTTATCTACAATGTTATAAAATTTATTAAGCCCCTGTTTAAAATTTATTAGTCTAAATACCTTTTGAGACCTATCAAAACCACCAACAGTCATTGGGATCATACACTGTATTATTTGTGATCTATGATCAGATAAAATTATGCTAATAACACTCACACAATATACATCCACTCACTGTCTGTCATCTCGTGTTGGTTCAAAAATTGTTTGTTTAATACCAAAGCCTGTTAGCAAGTCACAGAGACGAATGGCTTCAGGTTGACTTGTATTAAAGCAAACATTAAAGTCGCCTGCAACGATTACTGGCTTACCTGTATCCAGAATACCTAAAAGCCCGTCAACAGACTCCAAGAAGATGTCATAACTTCCAGATGGGCGTCGATACAATGCTAAAATATTAATATTAAAATTCTTTAAAAAAATACCACAATATTCAAAACATTTTTCAGCAATAGGACTACTTAGACAATTTAAAATAGAAAACTCAAACACGGTTTTAACAAAAATACATGTATCACCAGCAATAGAGTGAGATCTAGTTGAATATGCTGCCAGTTTATATCCCTGGATATTTATCAAATCTATCTCATCTTTGGTTAACCAATGCTCTGTTAAGCATAGAACATCGATGTCTTTATCAGCGATGAATGACTCCAACTCATCCACTTTTTTCCTTAGGGACCTAACATTAACATGTAAAACCCTTAACTTGTTGGTTGTTGGGGATTTTTGAACACCCTCCCTCGACTCTGTAGGTTCAGAAAATAGTTTACAGATGCACCATCGGGCCAGGTTTCAGCACGCAGGTATTGATGTAGTTATGTCATCAGAAGGATGGGCCTCAGAACTGATCCTTGTGGCACTCCAATGCTCATAACCCTCCTTGCTGACATCACACCCGCGCCACCTGAGATCTACATTGAAGATATGACTGGACGAGTTTCATACTATTATGATGGAATTTATAGTATTCAAGTTTTTGAAGAAGGATGCCATCATGATCAACACAGTCAAAGGCCTTGCTCAGATCACAGCAAGACTTAATTGTACTGAAAATTATGAAATGCCTCTATTATATCAAACACAAGATGTAGGATGCCCTGGACAGTATTCCTATATGCTCTACTACTCCATTAGTTAGAATTTTACTATTAAACATCAATAAAACTGAGAAAAAATAATAATAATTGCAAAAACTATATGAATCAACAATAATTTAAAGACAATATATAGCCCACTCTATATTAGGATGAGAAGAGATAAAGGTCTTTTATTTTGGTGCATGGAATTATAACTTCTTTGAAAAAGGATGATCTATTATATATTGCAAAAAAAAATTCGTTTCTCTCTTAAATAAACTGCCATTGATATCCTAATAATCTTCATAATAAATATTAAAGTGTGTATTTGATAGTGCTACATTTACAATGCATGTACCAAATATTTAATACTTGGATCAAATGACTTCATGAGGACTATTTTTTCGGTGTAAATGACAGTGCACTAAAATTTGAAACCCGAATTTAATGCTTCTCAAACAGGGTAGATTAAATTAATTTTTGTTGGTGTAAACACCTATAGGACCTATTTTGAAGTTGAAAAAAAGACCTTAGTTAAAGTCTGACAATATCAAAGACTCACAGAGTTTTTTTGTCATTTTAAAGAAAAATCATATTCATGATGTTTCTAATCAGTCAGGTGAATAAGTTAACCTCAGTCAGGTAAGAAATTAGTTTAAAACTGAGGTCTTTATTAGTATGAGAAACACTTAACCTTTTAGACCTCAGAGATATTTTTGACCTCTTTATGCTAAATCTTACAGACAGGATGATACTTTATTGATGTCATAATTGCATCATAAAAATTTATAGACCTTGACAGTGTAATAAAATAAAATTAGCACTCATTGGCTGTATATATGTACCGTAGTTATATTATTAAAAATTGACATACAAGATCCATTTCCCTAAATACAGGTTTTTCGTCACGTCCAACCTTTGATATTTAATTGTACAACTGAAAGGTTGCATAGAAAAAAATATGTTGGCAAGCAATTTTCAGTAATTAAAAAGGTTCAATTATACTGATTATATAGAGTTTGCATTTCTGATAATGTACTTCCAATTTAATTTGGCAATTACTATTGATCACTTGTTTTTATAGTATGTACTTATTATGTAAAATTGTTATAGAAACTGAATGGTTTAGCGAAACTGGGAAATCTGTTTGCCTGCTTTACACATGAAAATCTGGGTCAAAGAGTCTATATGTGACCTCACTTCTTATAGGTGATATTGTTGTTGTCCCGTTTCTATTGGCACAAATACTCTTTAAATTTTAAGGAGTGAATTTGTTCCTGTAGCAATCAATAGGCATATTTCCTAAAATTGTAGCAGACAAAAGCGTTATTTTAAAACTAAACTAAAATACTCAGGTATTTATTGTTTCCGGGAACTATATGAAATCTATTTTAATCTCATGACAAATAATCTTAGATTAGTGAATAAAAGTAATAATTGCTTTTTGTATGTGTATGTTTTGATTATTTTATATTAGTTTCTATACCAAAATTCTTCAATTAATTACTTGTGAATTTTATGATTATTACTAATAAACACATACACCAAAGACTGTTATTTAAAATTCGTTAATATAAATAAATGTAAATTTAAATCTTGTGTGAACATACATTTTCTGTAAACAGTCATGAACTGACAGGGTATTTTTTTTTGTTTTGTTAACTTGAAACGTAGTGATACAATATTTGTTAAAAAATAGCACCTGATTGATCTTAGGTGTATCTTAAATGGGTTGATTGAGAATAGCAGCTTGCTAAACTTTGCCCCTTAAGATTACACACATTTTTCCTTAGTTGCCATTCTACTTGATATTTATAACTTAAAAGTTAATAAAAGTCGTTTTTTTATTTATTTGTATATGAAGCAAAACTAACAGATTATCTTTCAATCAATCAATAGTTTATTCATGTCAGTTACACATATCAAATAATAAGGACCAATAGTTAGTTCCTAAGAGTAAATTATAATAAAGATTACAATTTAAAATGTAAAATACACACGACTATCACATATCAAGTCTAATAGAAGAAAACAGATCCAAGACTATCGCAACAACTTAAAATTTTAATTAAAATATGCTTCATGGCAGTAGAAAGATTGACTACTATGAAACTTGTTTATTGAATTGAATTGACGAAACAGTGGGCTGCCAAGGCAGTTGCGCATATAGGTCTCCTGATGGATCCGTCATGCCCCACCGGGGGTTACCAGAGCCCAACGGTCTTAAGGGTGTCGCCCACTAGAGCGGAGCGTGCCGGAGCGCATTTTCTTGCCCATACGCATATAGAGCGCGCTAAACCGAAGCGACGCGGAGCGGCTAGCTGAGTTTCTTCAGTTTGTACAATGCTGTCCTCCGATGAAGAAGAGGTATTTATAATTTCTGCTTTGTGCGAAGAAGCAGAAAAAAAAACAAAAAAGGAAAAGAAAATGTTGGATACATAATATATGTAAAAAACGTAAGACTTAGGGTGAATTCTACACTTTATTTCCTGATCTAATAGAAGACGAAATTAAATTTCATCAGTATTTCTGAATGACGCATGGACAATTCATGAAACTATTAGGTTACCTAAAACCAGAAATAGAAAGACAAAATACGTCATTTCGTCAAGCTATAGGTCCAGAAGAAAGGTTAGCTGTATGCTTAAACTTTATTTAACAGATAGTTAAGGCAACCTTCTAAAATAACTTGTTGATTCTCATACAAAAAATATTACAAAAAAAGTACACCTCTAATATGCAAAAAAACTCAAAAAATACATTTTCTAAATTATAATAAAAAAATAAAATTAAAAGTTTTCCTAATTATTTTTATAAGTGTTCAGGCAACTAGTGTGAATCATCTAAATTATGTAAATTGGTAAGATCCTCGGAAAATTGTGGGGTCTGTGTCTGTTGACATGATTATGATGGTTGAGTGTAGGAATAGTATTGATGGTTTATGTCTGGTGATGTTTGAGGTATTGCCAATAGCACAGAATCTTGAAAGTTATTTGAATGCTGACGAGATGTTCGTGATAAAGATGAGAGTGGATATGGTGGATATTCAGCTCTATTTGATTGTACATGTTGTCTTTCAGATAAAGCTGCTAATTCAGCTTCATTGACAGCTTTAAAAACTTTCAATTTTTTTGTTAGCTTTCAACATTTCTGTATTTTTTTCTTAGGAGCTGATGAGGTCGATGTAGTCGATAGAGTGGGCGGTGGTGAACTAATATTGATTAAGAATCCTCTTCACTTGAATTTCCGGTTTCTTCCTCTGTTATTTGTATGTTTGAGGTTTAAGGTCTTTCAGTGATATGTGGAAGAAGGAAAGCCATCTGTTGTTCAAGCTTCCAGGGCCTAATTTTTTTTGCAGCATCCCCACTCTTTGTTTTACGAGCTTTAATGGCTTTGCGAAAATTGCCTCTTAGTTTTTTCCATTTATCTTTACATTTTGAAGCTGAAATATAAACATTTTCTTTTCAGATTCTTGGCTACAGGAGATTCATTTAGATCAATTGCATTTTCGTCTCGCTTAGGAGAAAGCACTGTTAGAGAAATTGTATATTCAACTTGTGGACTAAAGTCCAAATTATGTCGGCAAACATGTTATTATTGAAGCACCTGCCAATAGTGGTCCGTTATATTTTAACTACAAAAAGACGTTTAGTGTCGTTCTACTGGCATTAGTAGATGCCAATTATCGTTTTATATGTGTAGATGTAAGTGCCTATGAAAGAACAGTGATGGAGGAATATTTGCTTCTCCTAATATGGGAAAAGCACTGTTGCAGAACTCTTTTAATATACCTCCTGATAAAAGTCTTCCAGGAACCAATATTATTGTGCCTCACGTAATTGTAGGCGATTATTAAAAAATAGGCGAAATTAAAGACAATATATCAAAAAAAACTTTTAATTATCGCTTGAGCTGAGCCAGAAGGTTATCTGAAAATGTTTTTGGAATTTTGACACAAGTATTTAGGATTTATCAAAGGAGATTAAAAATGAGCCCCGAACATGTGGACAAAGTTATTTTAGCGACCTGTTGTTTACATAATTTTTTAAGGCCTTCTTTAATTTCATTGGAATCAGTTGACAATAACCTTAACAATGATAATCTTCAAAATTTACGACGAGTGGGAGGAAATGCAACGATGGAGGCCATGTCTGTTAAGGACATATTTGCAAATTATTTTTCTTTCCCCGAGGGTACAGTACCTTGGCAAAATGCAATGATAAACAGAGGAATAATGGATTAAGAACATACTGACAATAAAATGTGTATCTAGTTATAGTATAAGATCCGAAACTAAGATCGATCTTAATCAATATGTAGGATAGCCTTGACCTGATATCATTTGCCAACCCATCCTCGATTTATTTTTTCATAAAAAAATCTTTCATTACGTCGCTACGTATCGCACATTAGCCAGCGCGCGGCGTAGCACCGCAATCGGCAGCGTACGGCAGCGGAAAAATATACCCAACATAGAATTCCGGTCGCTTCGTTGCCCTGCCGATCGGTGCTCTTTCGGCAAGTGAGCGGACTCCCATTTAGAACAATGTATTATAAAAAGTACTTTCCGGCGCGCTGCCATACGCTCCGGCGCGCTCCGCTCTAGTGGGCGACACCCTTTAGAGAAACCGATAAGGCTCTCTGGTCTGAAGGACTTAAGTCGCTCGGTACACTGAAAGTGTTACCCAAGTATTTGAACCTGGCGCGCGTGAGTGCTGGACACTCCCCGACTACATAGTCAACCGTTTCATCCTCCTCACAGCACCATCGGCATTCCGAGTTGTCCGCAATACCGATACCACAATAGTATGGAGATGGCTTCTCAAGTGCCAGTGATCGGTTAAAAGACCTGTCACTACCCGAATTTCGCGTCTTTTTAGGCGTAGTAGATTTTTGGTGAGACAGGCAGAGGGCCCACCTATGTGCGCTTTGGCCTGTCTCATACCAGGGGACTCAGTCCATCTTCGATGGGTCCACTTGTCCAGCAGACCCTTCATTGATGCGACCGCAACGCATTTGGCGATACCAACTATGGGTTCCGGCCCCAACGGCACATTCGCGGATCCCAGTCTAGCAAGAGAGTCCGCTTCCTCATTACCTGCATGGCCTGCGTGGCCAGGTATCCAGACGAGCTGAACCCTGCATCCAACCTGTACCACTTTTTTCAGGACTTTTATGCACTCTAGTACATGCTTGGAGCTTACCTTTGCGGCCGTGATAGCCTTAATGGCAGCTCTGCTGTCCGAGCATATTGATACACAGATAAAAAGGATCTCTTAACATAAAGTAAAACGAATTTAAACCAAGGCCGCCATGTCTTTGGATATAGCCAAATGAATATTACCTTAGGAAAAACTTACCACATCCTTAGGTTTAGTCTACTACTATTTTAAACTGTTAAGTAAATATGTCCTAATTGTAAGAACAGCAAATTATTTAGTTATTTGGTCTAAGAGAAGAAAAAAAAATAATTTTCTCTCCCCAAGGTCATTATGTTTTTGGTACAAGAGTCTTAATCTTAACTTCAAAACGTGTGATCTTCTCATATGTACATAAATGTACTTGTCTGAAAGACATTTCTTTGACGGAAATAAATGAATGGCTTAAAATCTAAAAATTTAATGGATACAAGATCATTAAGTTCTTACGTCAAATATTAAATATCTTGTATTAAGAAATTATTTACTTGACCCAAAAATTATTATTTCGGTTTCGGAAGATAACTTTTCGAAATTTCGTAATATAACTCACCAAAAAATATAAAATTAAGTTAAGCCTGTCAGAAAACACTATAATATTAATTATAAAGGTACTTAGACAGCTTCACACAATTTTACATTTTTTTGTGGATTACGACTGTTCACAACCAAATACGTATATATGAGTATGTAATATCTTTATTGTATTTAAAGCCCCTTTATAATTATGTATTTTTTTATTAAAATGTATCTTATGTTTTCATTATTCATAAACTGTTTTTGATTTTACTTTTTATATTTTATTCACTTAAATAAGTTTTCGCATTCAATATTAAATATCGAAGCAAAATTTATAGCGCTTTTTACGAGATTTTTTCGAGGATATAAAAAAGAAAAGAAGATAAAATATTAATAACACACTTTTATTTTATATTATGGAAGTCATAAGTTTCACAAAATACATATACTAATATTATATCGTTAATATTTAACGTCAACGCAAAATTAAACTCTCTATTATGCTATGAGCATCAAAAAAAAATTTTTAAAAATCTGTAACACTTATTGCACTAGTCTTGTTTTTTTAAATTATTTTATGAAACCAGAAGGTAATAACTATTGTCTAGGCTTATGGTTTCTAAGTTATTTACATTTCCAAAACTCTAATACTTGTAGATAATATCTGCTAACCAGACTAACCACCTATGCATAAATTAATAGAATATCCTGAAAAAATTAACATGATGAATGACAATGAAACATTGAATTTATTCCTTACTATTACGATCACACTGTATATTATACATATATTTTTCGATATAAGAGAAAAAAAATTAAACGTATATTTTTATAAAAAAGGATTTTTTTTCACAGTTACATAAATGTTTGCACCAAGGATATTTATTTTGTCCTAAAATGGTATGATTCTTAGCTCGAAATAATTATCTTATTTAAAGTACATAACCTTTCCTTCAAGATTTTAATTTTAAAGTAAGAAAATTCTCTTCTGCTAAGATTATATTTTTTTCTTTTAGGAAAATTTATAGCGGTTTTCGCAGAGCGGTCCTGAACTTGTCCGGGATTCTTTTCCCGAGTCTTTTCCTGTTTTTTTATTGCTCTTAATATGTCCGCATTTTATCATCGGCCAATCGAAACTTAGGAAAACAATCCCGGACTAGTTCAGGACTGCCCTGTGAAAATAGCTATATAGCTATATTAGCTTCTAAAGAATATTTTAACGCAAACGTCCACCATTTTGTTTACGATACAATAATAATTTACACAAAAGCTTTTAAAAATCAATGCATGCTTATTTAGTTATTTATAAACTAATCTATAGGTATACCTATAAGAAAGTAAAAAATGCATTATAGCCCTACTGAGTATTTTAAACCTACACACGCATATATAGGTACCGGTATAATTTAAAAAAAGAAATAAAAACCACATATATTTATAATATAAATATACCTTCAAACACAGGCCACAAGTGTTCCAAAGCATTCCGCTTTAAAAAAAGAGAAAACTTCACTTACTTCAACTTCAAAATTCATGTTGTCCATGTTGAAAAAACCAAATTCACACACAAAACTGCGATTATACATCGTGTCGCGTTGACAATGCCGCGTCTAACTTGCTAATGATTGGAACGACCAAAGGACAAAGTTCGACAAATTCAACAAGTATCGATAAATTCACAATTTTATTCTTAAAGACAGTTGTCTAATAGCAAGGATTTAATTCGCTAAGATAATTAGAAAATAATGCGAAGAACGTGGATTCTCTTTTGACAAGATAACGTGAGTTTGAACTAAATGTATATCCTTAATTAAAGATAATTAACAGCCAAGTTAATATATTTTCTTGTAATAAGAAGTCATTTTTATCTGTGTACCGTTATTTTTTTGAACCTTCATCGCCCTGTATCTCAGAGACTAAGCAACTCCCGACATACGTTCATAGGAACTTTTTTTCATACAAGATCTAATCAAAAAAAAAATCTGCTCCATAACGTAAAGCTATAAATTACAAAGCAGTTAAAGTCAAGCGATCCGTTTTTTTAAAGGAGGTGGAGTCTCAACTTGATCCCGTTCCAGCCTTACCGAATACCGGTAAAATACCGCTTTAAGTATTATAGATTTATACTTAATACCATATTTTACCTATCTTTGATACTGTTTTTTTATAGTGTGTAACATTTAATTTTTTATTCCTTCAGTATTTTGTTAAACTGTTATTTTTTTAATTTCTCATTCAAATCTTACTATATGTCAATGCAGATATTAAGGCCCAAAAGAATATTTTTGATATTTATGTTTGGATATCATTATTTTAATATTTTCTTTTTATTTTTTTAGTGTTGTTTAATCGTTTGACTTGTTTTTTGTTCATTTAAATATATGGGCCTCATTATATGCACTTGCAGCCTTTAAGGTCCAGAAGACAAATTTTTTTAATTTTCGCGTCTCGACTTATAAGTATGATTATTTTGTGTTCAAACATTACCATTATGTTGTTTATGCCCTTTTCTATTTTTTATAATAATAAAAGTTTTGAAAAAGTAAATTTCTCTCGTAGATATTAATTATAATTTCTTAGGTGACCCTTATTACCCCCGGGTACCTTATATCCTCACCTAGGACAGAGAAAATATTATTAATATATACAGTAGTGGCCATAATTATAGCAACAAGTACATTTTTCCTTCAAATTATATGATGTGGTAGATTAGAAAAAAACTGGTATATATTATGATGTATTTTTTACAAAGCTTTTTATTTATGTTTATTTTTTTGTTACTTTATAAAAGAAATAAAAAATGGGAATTTTTTTTAGGAAACGGGTTGGACAAAATTATAGCAACACATTTTAGAAAAATCAATTTATTTATTCTCCAAAGTCAAAATAAGATTACAATACAATAATATTCTTCAGTATTTAGTATAGTACCCTTTAGCCCTTATAACAGCAATGCATCTTTTTGGCATGGATAAAATAAGTTTGTTTATAACATCATGATCGATTGACAACCAAGTATCCTGAAGAGCTTCGAAAAGTTCTCCAGCATTTTTGAAATTCCTGGTTCTACACCTGTTATTTCCCACACACATTCCCAAAGATTTTCTATTGGATTTAAATCCGGAGATTGGGAGGGCCACTTCATAACATTAATTGTTTCATCATGGAGAAACTCTTTTATTAGCCTTGAAGAATGTTTTGGATCAATGTCATGTTGAAATTGATATAACAGCGGCATATTTTTTTCAGAATAGGGTAACATAACATTCTTTAATATATCCTTGTACATAAATCGATCCATAATCCCTTCTATTCTGTGAAGAGTCCCATACCATACCCCGAAACAGCCCCACACTAAAACTGAACCACCACCATGCTTAACTGTAGAAGAAGTGTACCGAGGATTAAATCTTTTGCCTACAGGACGTCGAACGTATGCAGCACCATCACTTTTAAATAAATTGAATTTTGATTCATCGCTAAAAATAACTCTGCGCCACTGATCAATAGTCCAGCCCTGGTGTTCTCGAGCAAATTCAAGTCGGGCCTTCACGTTCTTCTTGGAAAGAAGAGGCTTTTTTGCTGGTCTGCGTCCAAACAACTTATTTTCAAATAGACGCCGCCTTATGGATCGTTCACTAAGATCGGAACACCCACTGCCATCCAAAAGCCCTTTAATTTTTGAAGAGGACAAAAATGGGTTTTGCCTGGAAATCCGAACAATCATTTTGTCACTTTTTTTTGAAGTTTTCCGGGGACGTCCCGAATTTTTTTTGGGTACTACCAGCCCTGTGTTATTGTATCTTAATGGATGACTGTTTGATGCCTGACTTATACTGATTAATTATAAGTTGCCTCACTTCAACAGACACGGTTTTACCACGACTCATAGTGTTATTTAAATAAGTTAATAACTACCAATAAATCACAATATAAATTGTTTCAATATTGCACTTCAACAGATTGAAAGAGCACTAAATTTCAAATGTTCCTATAATTATGACCAGGTGAAATATTTGCAATTACAAATATTTATTGTCAGCAAAAAAACAGGTAGGCTTTCTGTTATTTGAATGAGAAATTTTGTTTAAATATTAAGAGGCCATCCAAACCAGTGGCGTACTTTTACGATTAAAACATACATATAATAGTTATTATTAAATATTAGTAAAATTCAGATTTGTTGCTATAATTTTGGCCACTACTGTATGTTAAAAAGTAAAGTTGAAAGAACAGTACCCTATGGCATACCAAACTTGACCTTAAGCTTTTTACTTTCTTTATCAGAAATCTTGGTACTCTGAGTTCTTTCCAGATATGATTTAATAAAATTATTTGGTATTTCTCTCACTCCCATATGCTCCAAGCGCTCAGGTAGAATCTGGTGTGCCAGTGAGTCAAATGCCTACTTCCGTTACCTTGTAAAGTGAATTTTCTCTGAAAGTAAATTGATATTTATTTAATAGACAATATTTTTCTAAGTATTTTAAGAGATTACTTCTAAAACATTTTTTAATTATTTTACTTAAAGTGCTACTTAAGGCTATAAGTTTATAATTGTTTACATCTTTATTACCACCATGTTTGTGTAATGAGATTATTACTACATTCTTTAATGCTTTTGGAAAAACACCAGTATGGAAAGACGTGTTTACAATGTGTAAAAGAGGTTGCATTGAATGTTCATTAAACCTTTCGAATTGTTGAACTTATTTCATCTTCACCACCTTTAACTTCATTTTTTTAAAACTCAATATGTGATTTTTTAACTCTTTGTGCGTAACTGGAGTTAGCGTAAAGGAGTTTGTCGCTACTCTTTCCCCTCCCAACCAATTAGAGTTAGTATTAAGATTGTCTATTCTACTTGCCATCTTAGACCCAATAGTTATTTCATTATATTCGTTATTTCAGGAAGTAATGTGGTCATTGGTTATCTCCTTTGTTATATTCCATAACCTTTTTAGAGCTTTGTTGGGCCAAAGATTTATAAACGAATATTTAGCAGAATTTATAAGTTTTGAAAGTATTTTTCTATATACTCTTTATACTGATTGACGAAGAAAATGTTGTTATTATGTATAACAGATTCTTTTCTAAGTTTATCTCAGTTTCTTATTGATACCAACAAACCCCCAGTGATTCACGGCTTAATTCTCTTCCTTTTATTAGTTATATGTTTTGTCACTTTTGAGATCAACCCTTATAAAAAATTCAGTACACAAGTCACAATCATCAGCATTAAGGACATCATCCCATTTTGCTTATATGAAGTAAAACTACAACTAGAATAAGAATTTATTGTTTCAGTATCAAGTGGCACAGCTCTTCAGTGTAGCAGAGGCCTCAAAAGACAATACGGGAGGAGGAGAGGGTATTGAGGTGCTAAAAAATGAACCGTTCACCAACTACCCGCTGCTGGGGGGAAAGTACAACTCGGGCCAGTACACTTACAAAATTTACCATTTGGCCAGCAAGGTGCCAGCTTTTATTAGATTGCTGGCGCCCAAGGGCAGCTTGGAGATACACGAGGAGGCCTGGAATGCTTATCCTTACTGTAGAACTGTTATTACTGTAAGTCATTTTTGGATTTTCTCTTTTTTTTTAATTAAAATGGGTTTGGTAAAATGTTATTGATTTTTCAAAATTCTGGATCGAACAATTTTCGAAGGGGCAAAACGAAAATTGCTTAATTTGACTCATTTTTCAGAACCCAGGTTATATGAAAGAGAAATTTAGGTTAGTGATAGAGACGTTACACGCCCCAGACCGAGGAAATCGCGAAAACGTAAGTACGACTTAACACTCTTATTCATTTTGGGTTTTTTCTTTTGTTCTATGTGCGGTTGCATCGTCATCGGTGTCGGTTGGTTTTGTAAATAACAACGAATAGAATCCCGGGTATATGAAGGATAACTTCGTGATCTGCATCGAGAGTATGCATATTGCAGACACTGGGAAACAGGACAATGTAAGTCCAGTCGCAACAATTAGAAGCAAAACAGCACTTTTTATTGCTTGCCGGTCCATTTAGTAACACAGTAAAGCATGATAATTAATCATGTTTAGGTTGTATTTAAATGGTCCTGAAGTCCTTTAAACTGCTTCTTTGTCCTGTCTCGCACCCTCTCTCTCTTAATGCTTGTTTTGTTCATTTTTGTGCTTGCTGTTCTTAGGCTAAGAGTCTTTATAGTAGGAGAGCCAGCGACACATGACCCTACGTCATCGGGAATTGTGATATGAATAATAACAGTGCATAGTTTAAACACGGGCGAGTATGGAACACCCTTGTCGACTGGGCAAATCCTGTTCCAATTAATGTAATTAATTAATAAAAAATACGAAAATCTTGATTCGTAACGTATTTAGGAATGAAATAGATAAGTACATGACATTGAAGGGGACAGGTGGCACTTTAAAGAAATATGTGTGTGCCGAACCCCTGTTGACCGAACGGAAAGGGGTTGCTTGTAACTATTGTGATTACATCATCAAGAATTAATTGAAGTTTAGAATGTGCACATCACGACTAATTATGTGTGCCGTGGAAATTCGTATGCCAAATGCGATGTTGACCTATTTTTATCGGTCGACTTCAGCCCTATACCAAGATCATTGTAATTCAATCAACTCATTAAATTCACACTTTTGCGATTAATTGCAAAGTATTTCTGCCATTTAAATTGTATTTATATGGAAGCATGGAATGTTTGGATTTTTGTCAATTTGTTATATATTTATCTTTTCTTAAAACTCCGTTACGATCGCTTCTCATCTTCTCATTAAAAAACAATTATCCTCAATCCCCTATTATCATAAACTTGTTAAACTTTATTATCATAAAGTTGTTGTTGTGACATTTTTTACTATAACATTCTTAATATTCAAAATAGAAACATAAAACAAGTACTGTCATATAAAGTAAAACGCTGAGCACGTTTCCGATGCGTTCCACACTCACTAAAACGATTAATCTCCTAACAAAACCCCCCCAATTAAGACTATGTCGAATGAATAAAACGTCATGTCGGTTCCCAGGTCCACGAGCTTCCGGCAGACAAATTGAAAATGCGAGAAGTCGTCCAGATCGACATCGCGAACGATCCGGTCTCGCAAGCGGACTACAAACCGGACGAGGATCCCGCCAAGTTTAAGTCCGAAAAAACCGGAAGGGGACCGTTGGTCGGACCCGACTGGAAGGAAAAAGTCACTCCGGTCATGACCTGTTATAAGCTAGTCACTGTCGAGTTTAAGTGGTTCGGGTTACAGGTGAGAGTTCAGTTCGAATTAATTGTTTTTTTTCTAAAGACGTTTATTTTTTTTCTAGACTCGCGTAGAAAGTTTTATTCAAAAGTGTGAGAGGCGGCTATTTACAAATTTCCATAGGTGAGTGACCATTAATATTGTAGAAGAATCTTTTAGTTTTTTAGAGAGTTTATGTGATGACTGATATCTTTAAAATCAGGCAAATTGAAAGGGTTTTACACTATCATTATTACATATTATTCCGCAATCAGTCCCTCTGTTTAAAAGGAGTAATAGCAAATATGATTATCCTAGTTGGTATACCTCTCAAATTGTAAAAGACCTAAAGGAAAAATCTAGGCTACATAATAGATGAAAAAAAAACAAAATCTATTGTTGATCACAATGTCTTTAAAGCATTAAGGTCCACCATTAAATCAAATATTGATTTAGCTTAAAAAGCTTATATAGTCAATACTGAGAGAGACTGGAAAAAACTTTGGAAATTTATACAGGAAAGGCGAAGAACGTCTAGAATTCCTGGGTCAATGAGTTTTAACAATATCAGTTTAACTAACCCTGATGACACAGTCAATGCATTTGCCAACTTTTTTGGTAATGTTTTTAATCAATCTCTACCCTCCCCTAGTTTATTTAATGATGATGTCTTTTCTCAAAATATAACATTTTGAAAACTGAATCATGCAGATGTGCTAAATGCTCTTAAAAAACTTAAAAAAACAAAGAAACTTCTGGTTTTGATGGTGTGCCATCCTATCTGTTGCGTGATTGTGCCTCTGCAAGTATCTTTAACTTATCTCATTGTACAAGCACCTTCCCTAAAGATTGGGAAATTTGCCAAAATTTGTCCCATCTTTAAATCGGGAGAAAAAAATGTGGTGAAAAACTATCGTCCAATTTCCATACTATCAAACTTAAGGTCTTTGAAATTTGCCTGTATGATAGTTTCTTTCACCAAATAGAAGATTTAATATTACCAATCCAGCATGGTTTCTTTCAATCCAGATCTACAGTTACTAACCTAACATCATTTCTTCAGACTGCATATGAGGCTATAAATAATAAATGTCAACTAGACGTAATTTACATGGACTTCGCCAAAGCCCTTGATAAGATGGACCATGGACTTCTTACTCAGAAACTTATCAAGCTTGGTTTTCATTCTAATCTTGTACAATTTTTTGCTTCCTATCTGGCGGATAGACACCAGTTTGTAGAGTATAATGGGTTTAGGTTATATGTTTATAAACCATATAGTGGTGCTCCTCAGGGTAGCAATCTTGCTCCTTTTTTGTTTTCCATTTTTATCAATGACATATCTGTTAACATTTTAAGCAATAGTCATCTGTCTGCTGACGGCCTAAAGATATTTTGCATTGTAATTAATTGGGAGGACTGTTTGCTTCTCCAAAATGATATTAATTCAATCTACAACTGGTGCAAGATTAATATAGGCTTCCTCTCAATATTGAAAAGTGTAAAAAGATGTCCAATTCTTTGCTAAAAAATGAAATTAGCTTCGACTATACATTAAATGGTACAATTCTTTCTAACTGTGATTATGTTCGTGATTTGGGTGTCACTATTGACAAGAGGCTTTTGGCAACCATATCGATAACATCATAAAGTCATCTTTAAAATCTCTTGGTTTTATTATAAGAGCTACATCAGACTTGACTAGTATATCAAGCAAAATCATCTTATTTAATTCCCTAATAAAATCGCGATTACTTTATGCGGCTCCACTCTGGTTTCCAAACTATACTGTTCACATTGTTAGACTTGAATTTGTTCAACGTAAATTTCTGAAACATATCACTTTTAAAACTGATGGAATTTATCCGGAACAAGGATACGATCAGCACTTGTTACTCAGCAGATTCAATATGAGGGGGTCAGAAGCCAAGGGGTCCAAGTAACAAATAAAGAGTTTTGAGAATGTTTGATTTAAAGTTTTAGGTCATTAAAAAATATTCGGTGATATTTTATATTTCTGTTCTTATTAAATATTGTAATTTTAATGTTTCAAATTTTAGACATCATTTTTTGGTTTATGTTAGGCTTTTTTGCGAGTTAAAACTCATAGGCCAGTCACTTAAACCCCTTTGCCTTAAAAATAAAATACATAACAATTTACCAAAATAAAGAAATGTTTATTCTAATGGAGAAATTAACATGAACTCAATATAAAGAAAAAGATATTAATCATCATCGGATTCAAAATTTCTGTGCTAAAGTGTCTGTATCCTCTTCTTGGGTGACATTAATTTGTTGTTGTCTTAAGTCTGTAAGCCTTGAGGTTTTTCCTTCATATAACAGATTTGTAAAGACCTTGTAAAATGTATGATGGACAGGCGGAACAAAAGGTAGTAGCTGCAAGAGATTCTGATACTTGGCCAGTTTGATTTTTGGTGGTGTAACATGCAAATCTGGTAATGCTACAGTGGTTGGCTGATTTTTGATGGGGTAGTATTTTTTTGTTTTAGGTCCATCATATTAAATGCAATTTCTTGGTTGTAGACTTCTTTATAAAACATCTTGTAAGGTTCGGCTTTTTCAAAATGCAACCATTGCATCTTGCTAAGGCCTACAATGTTAGGTTTCATGTAGCTATCCATTGGAGATATTGACTTAAAGTCCTGAGACTGCATTTTAACCACAATAAATTTGCGACTAACGCCTCCCACAAAATGGATCCAATCATAAGGAGTAAATATGTTTGTAAGCTTCCTTTTTGATTTTTCTATAAGGGCAAAATCCTTGTGGCACTCCATGAACGAATGGCCCCAGACAAGAAATTGATGATCTACGCTTTTGATGTGGGTACAATATAGGTCGAGAATTTCACTATATTTTTATTTTGTCCGCCGCAGTTGTCACTGAAAGCGTCTATATGGGTAATAGTTGGTGGCAGACATTCGATATATTTGATTAGACATGATAAAACCTCCTGAGACCCTTTCGCTGCCATTCCCTCATGCCACATATACAGTAGTGGCAGAAAGTAGAGCAACTTCTTTATTTTAAACACATCTATTTTATTTAGTAAGAAAATACAATTATATTGGAAATATAATACTAATAAGATCTAAGCATTATAAATCTATCAACAACTTAACTTAATATTCTTTGTTTATATTTTTTATGTACAAAAATTAATTCTGGGGCGGAAAAAAGTAGAGCAACTTTTTGAGAATTGATGTTTTTCTTTTAGTAAAAACTGAAATACAATTACAATTTTAGTATTTTTAAAAATATCCATCATTTTTGATAACTTCCTCACAACGGTGGCGCATAGATTGCAGTAGATTGCCTAGAAATTATTACTGGGTCCATATTAATCCAAGATTCGTGTAATGCATTGAACAATTCGTCCTTATTTTTGTAAGTTTTCCCCCTTATTTTCCTATCCAAAATTTCCCATAGGTTCTCGATGGGGTTTAAATCTGGTGATTGACTTGGCCAGTCCATTACTTGAATATATTGCTGTCTAAACCAAGCCTTTACATATTTGGAAGAATGCTTTGGATCATTGTCCTGCTGAAAAATGTGCCTAAGGGGCATTTTCTCGTCTGCATATGGAACCATTTCATTTTCCAGAATATCTTTGTACATAAATCTATCCATTATCCCATCAACTTTATGAAGTGGCCCCATTCCGAAACCGGAAAAGCAGCCTCACACCATAACTGATCCACCACCATGTTTTACTGTTGGACAAGTGTATCTGGGATTTAACCTTTGGTTTGCAGGACGTCGAACATATGCTATTCCATCACTTTGAAACAAATTAAACTTTGATTCGTCGCTGAATATTATCTTTTTCCAGTCATTAATTGTCCAGTGCAAATGAGATCGAGCAAAAAGAAGACGGGATCGTCTGTTTTTTGCAGATAATAAGGGCTTTTTTGCTGGACGTCTTGCAAATAATTTGGTCTCGCATAATCTACTTCTTATTGTCCTTGAAGATACCTGAACGCCTAATTCTTCTGATAAACGCTGCTTTATTTTACTTGAACCCAAAAATGGATCACTCTGAGATATTTTCAAAATTTGTTTATCTTGATATTTATCGGTTTTTCTTGGTCTTCCTGTTTTTTTTCTAGGTAAAACATGTCCATGCTTCACATAACGTGAAATTATTCACGATACTATAGATTTATTCAAACTAAACCTTCTTGCAATATTGATTCGTTTTTCACCATTTTTGTGACAGTCTATAATTCGTGTTTTTAAATCAACGGATAAAGGCCGTCCTCCAGGCATTGTAAACTAACTTTGCTTTTAATGCAACCGGTAAACAGCTGCAATTAAACTAATATTATTCGATTTGTAAGTTCTAAGAAAAAATGTTGCTCTACTTTTTGCCAGGTACACAAATTCTTATCAGTTTAAAAATAAACAGAAATATTTAGAAGGTCAATTCTTATCTGATTTAAGACTACCTACTTGACCAAAAGTATTGTGGATAAATATCACTGTTATTCCTTTGTTAGTTGTCAAGAAATTTTATTTTTTTAAAAGTTGCTCTACTTTCTGCCACTACTGTACATGTTGCCAGTACCAGTAGCTAGATCGTGTATTCCAAGGTTGTATGTCCAAAGTTGACGTAAATAGTACACTTTGCTGCATGTAACAAATGGAGTGGGTAGAGTTTTTTGCAGGTCAAAACATATGGCACGACGAATTTGGGGGGATTCTTTAGCTAAGGTAGTGGCCCGATTCTTTAAGGATTTAACAGAAGACACACTAAATGAATCTCGTGGTCGTGGAGTAAGGCTTTCTTTTCTTCAAGACTTGGATCTAGGGCATCCATTTTGATTTTTAAAATATCGCAGGTTGAGCAAGTGTCGGTGTAAGGCCGGTGAAAACTAAGGTTGAACTGAGTGTTAAAAATATCACGGTATTTGATGATTTTTACAGGATCTGTTCGTCGTTGTGAACAAAAGTCTTTATATAAACTGTACATTTTTGAAATATTTAATTCTGGAGATAGATATTTACGGTTTGGGTTATCCTTTCTTGTATAATGGCTAATAAACTTAGGAAAGGAATTTATATGTTCTCTCAGTAAATTGATAGTGTCCTCGCTTAGTTTATTTCCAGGAGTATGACGATCTCTTTGATCTGTATGGACGATTCCTGTTTCTTTATGTTTAGTGACAGCGTTATAGAACCTCTTCTGAGAAATATCCAATGTACACAAAAAAAACTGCTTACAAACGCGATAATTTTTCAACGTTATGATTGTGCTGACGTTTTTTTGAGAAAATGTAAGTCGATTGGGTCGTTTAGGAATATGCTTAGAAACACATGAAATAATAAATGAAGTTTGGAAGTCCCAACCATTTTGTTTGTTTTTCCGTTTTTTGTTGTTTCTTTCCGAGATCCCAGAAATCTGAAAATATAGACATACGCACTTCTTCGGTAAAATGTTCATTACATTTGTAACTACAAATGTGATTGCACGGTTTAACTGATTTTGCTTTATGAACTTCACCCCGCCGTCCAACGTATCTTTGGCCAGAGTTACGCTTTAGTTTTGCTTCGGATCGCTTCCACTGTGCTATTTTTCGTGTTCATTTCTTGGATGTACTTGCTTGTGGTTTTCTTTCTGCTATGCTAAGCTCTGAATCTGAAGAAAACCAAACTATTTTGATTTGGGACGTAGTCCATATCAACATCGGATTATTACTAAACGGATCTAAAACTTAAAAAAAAATAACGTCAAGGAAAACATATTTCAACAAAAGCACTTTGAGAAGTTACCATTTTGGTCTTCATCAGAAGTAACCATTTTGATTAAAAAAAAACTTCAAAACAACTTAAAAACTGTAAAAACTTAACCTCTTTCACTTCGCGCGTAGCTACTAAATTACTGATGCTTGAGTGGCAAAGGGGTTCAAGCGCACTTAGTTCCCTATGCCAATTAACAATACGCGGACGACTGAATCTGCTGATTTTCTCAACAATTCATAGAGAGCAGCAGTAGTATTGAAACGCAATTACTTACTAGTAGTTCTCTTTGCCATTATATAAAATAATGTTTTACCATTCAGTTTTTACACTTAGATCGATTTCTGAAAAAATGTCACTTGGACCCCTTGGCTTCTTTCTGACCCCCCTCATATGCTTTCCCTTCATCAGGAAACCATTTGTGCAGGTTTGTTTTTTCTTTTCAAATTGTGTAATGGCCGTATTAACTGCCGGGAATTGCTAGCAGCTCTACACTTTGTTGTGCCTTACATTAATACTAGAAGACAACACATTTTTACTTACACATATATAGCAAAGAAAGAGCCTTTATACAGAGCAAGTTCTTGGTTTAACTTGGTCCATTTCAGTCAGGATGTCGATCTCTTTAATATGTCTTATTATGTCTTAGTTATAATTTTATATATGATTATTATAATTTTTTATGATATATGAATTGTTATTACTTATATTTTGATAGATTGTCTTAGTGATTAGGATTAGGTTCCTATTCGACAATAAATATATTTTAATTTGAATTACACTTGTAAAAATTCGGATATTTTAAAATTAAACTTACGTGAGTATTGACAATGCAATTCATTCAGCGAGCTCCACCAAGTATACAGCAAGAGATTGAGAGTAGGGGAGAGGTAGGAACACTGAGAAGCAAAACTTTTAATATTAATAACTTTTTTATTCAACGCTATTTTAAGCTCATATTTTATCTTTACATTTGGCATATAAATAGGAACTGAAAAACGATATTGTTTTTTGACGAAAACTAAAGGTAACATCTCAAAAAAATTAAAACTAAAAAATACCAGATGTCTCACTGTACCTATCCACCTATCAAGTTGGAACACTGAGACGCAACACTTATTATTATTTTAGGTTAAGACTGTCAAAGTTTATCTCAAATTTCAGACTTTTGGCGCTTGGTTAACTCATGCGTTAAAGGAGCTGGCAAAATCATAAGAACCTGTTTCCACATTTAATGCTTTTCCTTAAAAACGATATTTCAAAATCATTTTCTTTTATTTGAGATAGGACTTTGCCCACATAGGATGTTTTTTGCTTAGAGTTAAATTCAACAAGCACATATTCCCCGATATTAGGACAGCGATCAAGATATTCGAAAGTAATTAGGGGCTCGGGATCTTCACCAATATAATCTTCTCCTCCACTAGAATCCTGTAATTCCATTTCATTTTCATCTTGTTCGTCAGAATCACTATCTAATACGCGCTTTTTTACTTGGTGGCCATTTGAAAACGAAACAGAGCCTATTTTGGGTCCCTCAGAACATTTGCGAAAAAATCCTCGGACCCGTCAATTTTTGATTCAAGGTGGAACCATTTTTTTGCTAGTTTCGCCCCCCTGAGGGCAAAGCCCTAGCGGGGGTGACAAGGGCCCCCAAAATTTTAAATGGAACGGTGGGTCGAGTGATACCTTATTTTGATTATTGTTGAGACTGTTATTATAGCAACATTTTAAAGTATAATAGTGGTTGTCAATTACTGTTGTCAGATCATAGTGTGTCAAACAAATAGCTCTTTAAAGTTAGTTAGTTACAACATTGAGTGTGATAATAGTTTATTCACTTGCTGAAAGAGTTGAAATAATTTCTCTTTTCTTTGCGAACAATGAAAATGCTAATAGAACTGCCCAGCTCTTTAACACACTACAACACCCTAATCGACAAGTCCATCGCAAGTACATTTTGGAATTGGTTCAAAAATTTAGGGAAACTGGGTCTGTGGCTAATAAAAAGCGCGAAATGGATAATCCAGTGGTGAATGAAGCTTCAGAAGTAGCTATTTTAGGTCATATTGTGCAAGATCCTACACTGAGCACAAGGAAGTTATCAACCGTGTCTGGTATTAAGAGAAGCAGCAGTCAGAAGATATTAAAAAAAAAACAAGTTTCATCCGTACAAAATGCATCTCGTACAAGAACTAAACGAAGACGATTTTGATAGGCGAGTACAATTTTGTGAAACTATATCTGAACAAGCCGCCAATGATCCACACTTTCTATTTAATGTATGTTTTTCTGACGAATGCTCCATTTTCCTAAACGGTACTGTGAATCGTCACAACTGTCGCTATTGGGCTGATTCAAATCCCAGAATATTTTGTGAGGTGCATACACAACATCCTGAAAAATTAAATGTTTGGGCTGGCATTTTTGGTAAACGTATATCGTAGGCCCCTTTTTTTACCTGGCAATTTAACAGGAGAGATGTACCTGGAGTTATTAGAAAATACAATTCATCCAGCATTAGTGGAGATACTAGAAAATAACAACGAGTACTTGGAAAATCGTCTAGTATTCAGCAAGATGGGGCGCCACCCCACTATGCTGCAAAGGTTCGTCAATATTTGGACCAAACTTTTCCAGGGCAATAGATTGGAAGAAGACGAGCTATTTAATGGCCTTCTCGTTCCCCGAACTTAAGCCCATTAGATTTTTTTTATGGGGCCATTTAAAAACTAAAATTTATGCTAGTCAGCCAACATCGCTAGACCATTTGCGACAAAGAATAATAATTGATGAATGTCCTCAAATCACCCCAGAAATTTTGCAAAATGTACGGGAAAGGTTTGAACAAAACCTGTATTATTGTATGGAAGTCGAAGGCCAACATTTTGAACATTTACTTGATTGATTTTATCTTTAAGACCTTTATTTAAAATTATACTTTTTAACATTTTTTTGTAACTTTTATTAGCCCCTGTATCGACTAGGCAAATAGTAACGATTTAAAACTTAAGGGTTATAATCCACATAAAAATACCTTCAAAATAAGGTAACACTCGACCCCCCCCGTTTTATTTAAAATTTTGGGGGCCCTTGTTACCCCCGCTAGGGCTTTGCCCTCAGGGGGGCGAAACTAACAAAAAAAATGGTTCCCCCTTGAATCAAAAATTGACGGGTCCGAGGATTTTTTCGCAAATGTTCTGAGGGACCCAAAATAGGCTCTGTTTCGTTTTCAAATGGCCACCCTGTATATTGGGGAAGACAAATTGCCAAACTACCAATATGCCCTTATTTACCATGTTTAGCTTAGAGAATGGTAAATAAGTATTAATGTAAGGATTGACATTTCGTAATTTTGTTAAATAAAAATTGTTAATTATTATTATGATCAAGATACATTTAATTTAAACAAACTGTTTATTCCAGACAAGTATTTTGTTGGATGGACCGCTGGTACGGACTGACGATGGACGACATCCGACGAATCGAAGATAAAACGAAAGAAGAACTGGAGGCCCTAAGGAAGACGGGGGAGGCACGCGGCATGAAGGCAGAGTCCGATTAATTTAATTTAAAATAGCCAAAAACTAAATAAAATAAAAAATAATTATACGAAAACCGTGAAAAAAAGAACACCCGAGAGAGGATCTTATAATAGAAACGTTTAATCAGTTTAAACAAATTTACCAAGAAAAATTAGTTTTTAGGGGTGGGGGCGCGGCTCGCGCTTCATCTTATTATTTTTTAAGGATACACTTATTTTTTATATGTTTATTTGGAGACTTTTTATTCTTCGCGATATAAAACAAACAACAAAAAAAAAGGGTTTTATGCATTTATATTTAAGATTATTTACTGTTTGTCCGAAATTAATATTTTTTTTTTATTTATCGATATAATTGTTATACGGTGTGAAGATTTACTACTTTTAATTCTAAGTTACCAAGAATGTCGTTTTTCCAGGATATGAACGTCAAAGCGGAATTATTCGGTCCAGAACTTAAATAATGAGAGAAAAGGGCGGAAATCGTGTCGAAACGTTCAAATTTTCGTTGCCATCCCTGTTCTGTTAAGAAACCATTTTTCTTTCTTTTTTTTTATTGTAAAACTTATATTTTAAATAATAAATTGTTTGTTTTTTTAGTAGATTTTTTGGTTTTCTTTGGGTTCTGATCCTTACCCTTTTAGTTCTTTTTATAATTGTTTATTTATTTTTCTTTTTTTTTATCGCATGTTTGTATTTTTAACTCATTACATCGTTATTTCTCATAAGAAATATTACTCTGTAGTCGTCCGATTTTGCTCTAATTTTCTCTAGGCGCTAATAAAACCATATTCTAAACGGAAAAAATATTTTGTCCTAAGAAAGTTATTACAATCCGTCAAAGTTAACTAGGGCCTTTTTCCTTCAAAAAAAAATATTACTCTATACTTAGTTGTCTAATTTTGCTCGAATTTCCCCTAGACGTTAAAAAAAACCTAATCTACACAGGAAAAAATAGTTTGTCCCAATAGTTGTCCAGTTTTGCTCAAATTTCTCCTAGAAGTTAAAAAAAAACAATCTACATTAAAAAAATAGTATGTCCAAATGGTTTTAATAAAAAAGCCTTTACAGCTCGTCAAAGTTAACAAAGTCATTTTTTTCGTAAATGTACTAAAAAAATTACTCCTTTATACCTGTTTGTCCGATTTTACTCTAATTTTCACAAGAAGTAAATAGAACCTTATTCTACACGAAAAAACAGTTCTGTCCTAATAGTTCAAACAGGAGAATTCTTACAGGTCGGCCAAGTTCAGCTGGGTCTTTTTTCTTCAAAACTGTACTACTTTGTACCTAGTTGTCCGATTTTGCTCGAATTTTCTCCAGACGCTCAAAAAACCCTAATCTACACAGGAAAGAATAGTTTGTCCCAATAATTTTGATACAAAAGCCCTTACAACTCGTCAAAGTTAACAAAGCCACTTTTTACCTAAATTTAATTTAAAAAAATACTACTCTATACCTGGTTGTCCGATCTTGCTCCAATTTTCAACGAACATTAACAAACCATCATGTTACACGGATTTTTGTTTTCATCCCAATACAGTAATCCCTCGTCAACCGCGGTTAGCGAGGGATTTTCTAAAAACAGAAGAATATAAAATATAAGTGTGGAAATACGTAATTAAGACACCTCATGTACATATCTATATTAAAAGTAGATACATAATGATTTTGTTATAAACGTATACAACTTATTTTCGAAAATAATGTAAAATTGTTGGCTGCCTCATTGTTTTTGTGAGTTACGGATGCAGTAGCCCATTCAAACCATTTGAAAACTTTAGGCTTCTTTCTAGTGAAGGGTCTTCATCATAAACTAAATCTTGCAACTGTTGTGCGGTTGATAAAATTTTTTGTAAACTACTTAACGTTAGGGATATAAGGGATATAATTTCAAGCAGTTCTGATTGCGATAGTTCACTGTCGTTAGAAACTATAACCTTCTTGAACATGACTTGATTGCAACTCGTCCAAACCATCGCCATGAATTTGGTGCAAGATTCTTACAATCTCTTCAATTTCGGTTGCTTTGTCAGGAATTGTTGATGTGTCTGCCACAACCTCTAGCCACAGCTTTCTCCGACAGACATTCAATGTTGATGAACGTGACTCATCCACTGCTTCTTTGATAAATATTACGCAATGGGCGATATTAAAAGCTTTCCAACTTTCAGTGACTGTGAGACCAGGATTTTGTTCCATGCTATTTTATACATAACTGAAAGTTCGCTTAACATAATATCATTTAAACGCTGCTATTATTCCCTGATCCAATGGTTGTATCAATGATGTAGTGTTAGGAGGCAGCAAACGAACTTCTATGTTTCGATCAGCAAACTTTAAGGATTCAGGATGGCCGGGAGCATTATCAACAAGAAGCAAAGCTTTGAATGGCAACGATTTTGAGGTTAAATATTGCCTAACACTGGGTACGAAGCAGTTCAGAAACCAATCTGTAAATAATGTTGCAGTAACCCAACCTTTTTGATTCGCTCTCCAAAACACCGGCAGATCTTTTTTGTTTTTATTTTTTAGAGCACGTGGGATAAGAGATTGGTTACCTGAAGCATTAGAGCAAAACAGAAGAGTAAGCCTATCCTTAGCAACTTTAAATCCTGGTGCGGATCTTTCAGTTTGAGACACAAATGTTCGAGCAGGCATCCTCTTCCAAAATAAACCTGTCTCATCGGCATTAAATACCTGATCTGGATGATATCCCTTGCTTTCAATTAGTTTTTTGAATTCCATCGGATATCGATTAGCTGCCTCGTGATCTGCAGAAGCCGACTCTCATGTAATTTTTACGTTGTGCAGCGAAAATCGCTTTTTAAAATTTTCAAACCAACCCTTACTGGCTTGGAAGCTTACCGTTTCCTCATTAGACTTTAGGTTCTCGAAAAGACGCTTAGGTTTTTCTTGAATAATTTGGGTGCTAAGTGGTAAAGTCCAGTGCAACAATATATTAGAATGGTCACCCGTCAAAACACCAGCATTCCACCTGCCAAACAATGTCATCCACCTTCTATTTACATTGTTTGAGAAGTAAAATGCTGGTGTTGAATGGCTAGTGCAGTTGACGGGTGACTATTCTAATATATCGTTGCACTGGACTTTACTCTTCTTGTAGTTTGATCCTCGATCCAAATTCCGAGCGCCCTTTCCATCTTTTCCATCGTTAGAGGTCGCGAGAAACATTTTACTTTGTTGCTGGTATTAGTACCGCGCGAAACACTGGCCCGAATAGATTGCTAACTCTTTTTTATTGTTCTTACAGTTGATTCATTCACTTTAAATTTTTTTGCAGCACTCGCATACGTTTCACCTGCAGCAAGACAGTCTAACAATTGAATTTTTGTGTTAAGAGTCATTACATTTCGCTTTCTTTTAACAAAATCGTGGCCTGTGGACGCCATTATATTATAACTAAATAATTAACTCAACAAAAGGACAATCACACTAATCACCAACTTAATTTGCTAATGAATGTAACTTAAATGCGTAAAGCTTGGAGCGACTATAGCGATAATCGCAGAGCGATAGTAGCGCGACGATCATCGCGGAACACTGCTTAAGTATGTTTCGTGTAGTTCCGTTTTCCTTCGGGAGACAATCGCTGCAGCCGCTGGCGTTTATCGTGGGCGTCTGGTCCTAGAGCAGATATAATCGCCAGTCGCGAACGATTATTGAAAGTGTATACGTGCTCTCGCAATAATGTTGCAGCCAAAACTCAATTTTACTGCCGAAGAAGACGACAAATTAATTGAAGCAGTATCAGCACATCCAGCTGTTTATGATTTAAGCACGTCCTCTACAAAGATCAACGTGCCAAAGATAATATATGGATAGTGATCGCAGGAGAGGTGGGAAGATCAGGTATGATATAATATACAAAATGTTTTCTTGAAATATATTATTTTAAAATGTCATTGAACAAACCTAACCCAAAAAAATAGATTTTTTAAATCTGAACAACACAACAACTACATACTGTACATTAATTATATAGAATATTTCAAAAGGCCAGAAACGCTGAAATATCTCGCGTACGTTCAGATTAAACTAAATATATATAGATTTAGCGAAAAACCTTTTGACAAAAATAATTAATAACTACCTACTTGTAATTGCCGATATCACTATTGAATTCAGAAAGTTTCGTTCAAGTTATGTCTAGTTCGGACTGAATTATACGCGAGATATTTGGATACACTGTATTAAGTTAGTATTAATCTGTTCTGTAAACTGCGACATCTTGCCAACTGACGTTTCCCTCATTCAAGAAGTATGAGGCATATGTGTTTCTTATCGTAAATCCTTCTACATTAGCATAACCACCAGTTCTTGCCAAACGTATGAGATTGTTTGTAGGTAGGTCCTGTGTTAGGTCGAATTCGTAGTTGGCACGTCCTGTTTTCGACAGATAACCTTGCCTCAACATATTGTGCAGACAACAACATACGATAATCAGATCATCAATGCGTTCAGGGTTTAAATTGATGGGAGTATAAAATATACGAAAAACTTGAGCAAGAATAGCAATTGCGTTTTCTGACGTTCGGCGGGCTCGGCATATTTTATAATTAAACACAGATTTGCTATTATCACCAACTGCATCTTTCCGTCGACATGGTTTCATCATGTTTGGATGTATCCTGAACGCCTCATCTCCGACGAATACATGCGGTAACACAAGGTCAGAGTTTGGGAGCTGCCTTGGAGGTGGTAGTAAGGTACCAGCATAAAACTTACGGCCCAAATACCCAGATTTTTCAAAAATACCGCTATCTCCCTCTTTACCGAATGATCCAACATCAATGTATATAAATTGACAGTTTGCGTCTACGACAGCTAAAGTACGATAGAGAAGAATCCCTTGAAATTGTAATACAAAAATGCTGATTTATCAAGGCACCTGATTCGTATGTGTTTGCCATCAATAGCTCCAACACAGTTTGGGAAATTCCATCTCTCATAGTATTCCTTGGCTCTATTTTCCAAATCTTTTGTAGAAGGACGCGGTAGGAATATTGGTGCAAGCTCCTGCTTGAGTATAGATAGGGTTTCTTTCACTATACAACTGATTTCGCTCACTGATATCCGGAATTGAAATTGTAACGAGTGATAAGACTCACCAGTTGCCTGAAACCTGCAAAAGAAAAATATTAGGTTTTGTTTAAATAAAGTTTTGAAAATTTATGAAAATGGTTGTTTAAATCAAGGGTAAAGGATTGGTGGAGCCTCTAGTTAGTAGAGGCTGGAACACACTGTATTTAATCATTATTCGTTTACAGTGGGCGACTGCAAAAAGAGGTCAAAAAACATAAAGAACACATTCGAAAGAAAGAACCGATCACTGGTTCTAAAGCACTTCCGTTCAAGAAAGTGAAAACATGGGCCTTGCAAGAAAAGCTGTCATTCTTTCGCACATTAGAAGATGAGCGTGACTAAGTAAATAGCAATAAAATCAATCGCATCAAACGATTTTTATAATTTCAGTTTTTTCAAGTACATATTTAGTATTGAAATATCAATAAAATTGATACTCATTGATACATTTCTCCAACATAGTTGAACAAGTTGAATGGGCCGATGAAATAAACAGTGAACCTGAAAACGAAGTTGTCCCTGAGCAACAAACACTGGAAGTGTTTGTTGCTCTCCTCACGTCTCAGCCACAAGTCACTTCATGTGCTGGAAGTACACATTGCAAAAGAAGGCAACGTAAGTAGTCACCCGAAAAAAATAAAAAAATGAGAAAAAATTTGTCTCTACTATGGAGAAAAGGGCAAAGGAAAGAGATATCATCATGAAGGAGTTATTGAAGGAAGAACAAGATGACATTAGTCTCTTTTTTCAAAGCATCGCTAAAATGGTACAGAAATTTCCACCACATTTACAACAGCGTGCTAAGGTTGAGACTCTACAATTCCCATATAGAAACGGATATGTGGTCATCACGTCCAGAGAGAACACAACTTAACATGATTGCTTTTCCATCATCTTTGAGTAGTGCATACTCGGATATTACCAGACCTCCGTCTTCAAGCAACCAAAAGGAGTTACACCGTGTAGTAGCTTTATCTGAACCTTCACCAGAACTGCATTCTCAACACTGTACTGATATCCAGGGTATTTTTGGATCGGCTTCAACCAATGGTGATCCAATTATATATTCATATTTTACAAAATAGGGTTTTTTATGTAGTGTCTTATTTTTAATAAAAATATATAAAAAAAATCTATATTTATTTCCAATAACGAAAAGCTAAATTGAAATAATATGTTTGTTATTGCAAATACTTGATCCTTAAAACTACGCCTACGTAGGTATATACCTACCTTAAAGTTTAAGCGAGTTAAGAGCGAGTTTCTCTTCTGCTTTAATTGGGTAAAGATTGCAGTTCGTAGACAACTTCTTAATATCCTTTGAATTAAACTTAACACAAAATCAAGCTGAACTTTAGAAAGTCTGAAAAATTCTGCAAACTTTTTGTCGTCAGCACACAAATGATTTGTAATCAATACTTGAAGTATCCTTTATTCATTCTTGATTTGAAGATGAGATATTTAGGAAGTCTTGGTAAATTTAACATTTCTAACATGTCTTCATCGTCAATTTCTTCCAGCAAAAGATATTTCAACATCAATTTTTTATTTTTTTCTTTTTGTTACACGCATCGAGAGACTCACTATGTCTATAACAGCTTACTGACATGATTAGAAATTTTAGCCACAGGTTGTTCCTAGAACATGCCGACAGAATACTTGCTGTAAGCAAAACGCTCCGGCTGGCGATCATTGCTAGCAAATATCGTCGCGCTATTATCGCACTGCGAATATCGCAATAGTCGCTCCAAGCAAATCGTACCTTAACTAATCACACGCCACCTCGCGCCGTGGCTGTGCGTTCCGCGAAAAAGGCATCAAAACAAATAATCGAAAATTAGAATAGGAGGTTACGCGCGTAAGATCGCGACGAAAACGCACAGCGCTGTTAATTTGTTTGAAAATTTAGAGAAGCCGATTTCGCAAGACAAAACCGCGGTTGATGAGGGATTACTGTACTCTATACCTGGTTGTCTGAGTTTGCTCCAATTTTCAACAAATATTAAAAAACCATCATTTTATACGCTATTTTTTTATCCTAATAGTTTGAACAGAAAACTTATTACAGACCGTCAAAGCTAACAGATGCCTTTTTTCTTCAAAAAATTATTACTTAATACCTAGTTGTTCGATTTTGCTCCAATTTCCACTAGACATTAAGAAAATCCTAATCTACACAAAAAAAAAATATTTTGTCTCAATAGCTTTAATAGAGAACCCTTTATAACTCGTCAAAATTAACAAAGCCTTTTTTTTGGTACATTTACTAAAAAAAAAATTACTTCTCTATTTCTAGTTGTCCAATTTTACTCCAATTTCCGTAAAAAATTAAAGGAACGCTATTTTACCTGAAAAAATATTCTATCCGAACACTTCAAACAGAAGAATTATTACAGGCCCTCAAAGTTAAGAAAGGCATTTTTTTTTGAAAAATTTATTACGTCATACCTAGTTGTCCGATTTTACTGTAATTTCCCCTGGATATTAAAAAACACCTATTCTACATAGGAAAAAATAGTTTGTCCAAATAGTTTTACTAGGAAAAGCTTTACAGCTCGTCAAAGTTAACAAAGCCATTTTTTTCCTAAATTTTCAATAAACATTCCATCATTTTACCCGTAAAATATTTTTTTATGCGAATAGTTCAAACACAAAACTTATTACGGGCCGTAAAAGTTACCAGGGACATTTTTCCTTGAAATATTTACTACCCTATACCTAATCGTCCGATTTTGCTCTAATTTTGCTTATATGTTAAAAAACAAAAATTCTGTCCAAATAACTCAAGTAGAAAATATGTTATAATCAAAATAACCTTGACCGAAATCCTGGAATAAAACCACTTATTTTACACAATTTTCCTTGATGTAACAAGTTTTAAATAAATCTTATTTAAATAATGTGTAGATATTCCTGTTTCTCAATGTTAAATTAAATTTAGAGTGTCAAAGTATGTGGTGGAAGGCCTCAAAGCAATTACTTACTTCTAGTGTGTTAAAAAAAAATTGTGGTATTTCAGTAGCTACGATGTAAAAATGAACCTGATGTACACAAAATGTTAATAAACAGTAAATAGAATAGGACAATGTTAGATTTGTGTGTTTTTTTTTAAATTTATTTATTGAATAAACAGAAAAACGTAAACAAGGTAAAAGGAATTAAGTCTCTAAGTTGTTATATAAAGAATAAAATTTTAACACTATATAAAATATTAAACGTAAATATACAGGTTTTTTTTTAAATAAAAATATTGACCTGAAATCGGTGTAAGAATTGACCGGTTTAAGGCAACACCACCGAAATAAAGTGTATTTCGGTTTTATTTCGGTAGTGTTGTTTAAGGTCGGTTTTGAACTGTTACAAGATTTTTGACAAATATTTTCTTAAAGAACTATGGATGCAATCATCAAATGCATATTTCAAGCTTTTACGTTATTTTCTTCTTGTTATTTAAGATATAGGGATGAAGGAATGATTGTGATGGAAAGGACTGATATATTTTATGTGAGAATGAAAAAATGTCACAATATATCAAAAATTGAGTTAGCGTCGCCATCTACTAGAGAAACGTCTATATTTTATGATAAACACATATCCTGTAGAAGATCACAACATAGTCCGTTAGTAGCCGCGTTTAAAATACCAGATACAAGGGAAAAACAAGAAATGTCCACTGGCAAAATGATAACAACAAGGAATGTGCACAGATCGCTACGATGCAGATTACTGGTTCTAATTTTAGTTATGTTTTGCTTTCTAAGGGTAAACAAATGAATATTTTTCGTGCATACTTTTGCAGTTTACAGCGTTAAGGTTATGTTTTAATGTACGAAATATACAAGTAAAAAGTGCATCATGGAAGAAAATGAAAATAGTGAGCACCAGGAACAGCAGCAACACAGTGAAAAGTTTAAGAAAAGAAAGATACATGGACGGATTACGAATGTAAACAAGAAAATAAAGGTAAGCAGTCATGAACTAGGCAATGACTGTAAGTGTAAAAGACTGAGATATTTCGAGAAAACCAGTAGTGAAGAAAGGCAGACACTTTTGAAGAACTTTAATCTATTAGCAGCAAACAATGAACAAAATTTACATTTATGTGGTTTGATAAGAAGTAAATCTATTAAAAAAAGTCGTCCTCGAAAAGATGAAAATGTAGTTCTATTACATGATAATTCATATACATATGTTACATCATGCGAAATTCCAAGGAAATAATAAGCTCACCTCAGCAGGGTTGAATATACGTTGTTTTAATATTATTATTGTTTTGACTATCACGCCGCCCAACTTGGGTGACGCAATTTGTTACTTTGCTTTAGATGGCATTTTGTATTTTCAGTTAGATTCGCTCGTACCGCCAAACTGTACACTTACAAATAAAATTTGTTCCTTCGAAAAATCAAGTTGTTTAATTCTTGTAAATTAAAACAGTTAACAACAATTTTACTCATATAGTGTCAAAGTAGTAAGAGAAAATGCAATTTTAGAGAAGTCGACAAGGCATTTTTGGCAATAAATGGGATTACAAAAACCAAATTAGAATATTTGCAAAAATCCCTGAAAACATCGGGTAAGGCCCTTGTTGATTTGAGAGGTAAGCATTTAAGTCGACTTAGAAAAATTTCTGACCAGACGAATGAAAATGTGGTTACCCATATTAAATCATTTCAGGGAAACAAAAGCCATTATGGCCTCAAAAAATCAGATCGTCTTTATTTAAGTGAAGATCTTAGTATTGCAAAAATGTATAAACTATATCAAATCAAATTTCCTAATCATCCTGTTTCATACGAGTTCTATAGAAATGTTTTTAATACAAAATTCAACATATCGTTCGGGTATCCTCGTAAAGACACCTGTAGTGTTTGTGATCAATATACTGCAACAAAAAAAGATTTAACATTAAAACTTGAAAATAATAAGAATATGCCAACTTTTACATCAGTTCTTGCCGAGATACAGAAATCTTTGCTAACACTGGAGAATGAAAAGAAGCTCCACAAAATAAAGGCCAAAGTATTTTACGACCGAAAAAAATCTTCAAGAATCAGGTGCCAGAAAGATAAAGATCGTTAAGCTATCTGTCCCGATTTCCAAAAGAATGTACCTGTTTCATACATTACAACGAATTATGTTTACTACGAGAGACAGGTATCTGTGTTTTCTGAGTCTTTCAAAATAACTTTTCCAATTAGGGGGCACTCTTATTTAGAGTGCGACCGAAACATGGCCCTTCTGAACCAAAAACACCCTGCTGAGCTGCCGAGCCACTGGGTCGAAGAAATAGGAAGATCCAGAGTTAAGCCAGTACGATTTCATGTCGAAAACCTGGAAGAGGGCCACGATATAATAAGAAACTGGGATTTTTTTTTGTGAAGCTGAATTATAAGAAAAATTGTGCGTTCGCAATACGCCCTGTGAGGGAAATGGAAGTCACAATTAGGCACCCCCGACTTGTTTTACATAGATATTCCTATAATGGATGTTGAGAACAAAGCTCAGTACTACCACCTATACAGACAAGAATTTATCCTGTATTGCGAAATGATGAATTTTTATATCCTGACTGAAAGTATGAAGGTAAGTTTTTTTTTTTAATATAAAACTTTTACTCATAGAATACGATTTTCAGGTCTAACCCAATAAGCGAGGAAAGATTTGCAAGCTCTGAAAGTGTTCTGTTCTCAAGAAGCTCAAAACTATTATGATAAGTTACCTCATGCCGCTAAAAACAAAAAGAAAGAGCAGCAATAAAACTACGGAGGTAAGATATTTCCTTTGATTAGTTTATTGCTATTACTCATAGAATATTATCTACTTTTAGGTCTTAAATCAATATGGAACAAATCAATATGGAACAAATACTATAACTATGATAGATGAAGCCTCGAAATATTGAACATTACCCCTTTTTACTTTGGAAATTGATTTTTTTTTGGACATTCCTCATTTTTGCTATGGAGAATTGCAAGTTTTTTAGTTTTTTGTATTGAAATGTGTTTTGAAATACAATGCCTTTGAATACGTGTAGCAGACAGTTAAGTAGATAATATTTGACATATTTCAACCATTTCATTTTTAAGTCAAAGAATCTTAGAGGTTCCAAACTTTAAAATCGATATATCTCAGTATTTTTATTTTGTGACATTCCCTCTTTTTCCCCTGTGGTCTTTATTTATAAGGTTTGATAGAACCGCAAGAAATGGCGGAGTTGGTATATAAAATATAATAAAATTATAGATTCTTTACAAACGGGTTGTGTTGAACCCGTATGGGTAATGTTATACATAAATGGCCTCACTTTTTTTTTCAGTATATAGAGGGAGATATTTTAGACGAATTTCATAAAAATATTGTTTTTTATAGATAAAAAACAAAATCATGTACTTAGAAGTATCTCTTTGTTTTCGGACTCATCACAGCGTTGTGTGTATAACCCAATATGACACTCACACCTTACTGTGATAAATCCGAAGGTCATACGTGACATTTAAATTAAACCTAAAGGAGAATAATAAGTACGGAGAAGACATATTGTAAACCTCACTTAATCGAACCTTCTCTATACACTACCTATCAAATTTTATAAGAAAAATGAAAATTGAAAATTACTGGATTTAGAAAATAGAAGTGTTTGCCTAAAAACATTCAACTTGCAACAAATAATACCTGTCATACTTGAATAATTAAATAAAATATACAACCGATGTACCGGGTGTTTCAAATTCGAGCCACATCATTGGGATTTCGGAAACGGTAAGAGATATCTACAGGGTTGGTTAAATTGGGGCAAAGTTGGGAAATCAAGGGGTAGTGCGCTGGCCAGCTAGAAGTCCCGATCTTTCCCCGTTGGATTATTTTCTTTGGGGCTATTTAAAGAACAGACTATTTAAGAACACCCCAAATGATGTTTAACATTTTACGTGCAAATTTATTGACAGAATTAAGGGGTATACGAGCCAGGACTATCCAGCGGGCAGTGTCTGGAAATTTACGTAGAAGGATACAGAAATGTATTGAGGTGCAGGGTCAACTATTTGAATATTTACTTTAAACTTAAAATATTGCATTTTTTCGCATTAAGTTCTATTATTTTTAGTTTGTGTTGTTCAACATACAAATTAGTAATAAATTATAGTTGTTACTATTGTTATTGTTAAAATTTAGTATAATATATCAAATTTATACTATTTTTACCATGTTAATAATTAAAAAATTTCGTCAAAAACATTGATTTATTCAATAAATGATAGTGTTAAGATAAATTATTACTTTTTATTTCAAACAACAGGACAGTATTAAATTTTTTTTTTAATAAAAGTAAATTTTTGACATCAAAATATTGGAAAATTAAACTATGTGATATGTCATTTCTCTAAGAATAAAAAGGGGAATTAAAATGAGTAAAAAAAATTCCAGGGCCGTATTTAACACGTTCACTGCCAATGACTCAACATATAAGTCACGGCGGTACCCCTCCTATGGCCAGTGGCTCAACTGTTGAGTCATGTGCATGGCTTTAGTATATGAGTTTAGTATTGTTTCGGCTTCCGCAGGGGATACGTCTCGTTTCACCGGTCGCAAGTGTACTTATAAACACGTGTTTTTTCGAAATCGGTTTTTGTTGGTGATAAGTAGTTTTCCTGACATGGATGAAGAAAATCCAGGTCCTTCTCGGCCTAAACGGAGGCATACAGATTTCAAAATGATGAGACCCCTGACATTATCTGAACAAGAAGAACTTTTGTATTTATCAGAAAGTGAGGAGGACCCGTTCGTCGACAGTGGCAGTGAATACGAGCCTACTGATCATGAGAGTTCAAGCGACGAAGACGAATTGCCCGATGTTGCCGCTTTAGAGGATGCAAGCCTTACCGACATTGAGAATAATGAGACGATTAGTGTTCAAAACAGTAACAGTGATATTCCGACCTGGACTGATGTGCCTAATCAAAATGACTTTTTATTTTCGGGTGTGCCTGGACTTAGAGTAAATTTAACCTCGGACAACCCCATCGATTTTTTTCAATTGTTTATCACAGACGATTTTCTGGAACATATTGCTACCGAAACTAACAACTATGCCGAACAACTCTTTTTAAGTAAAGAAACAAAAGAGAAATCAAGAATCACTGAATGGAAGCCGTTGACAGTGCCAACACTGAAAACTTTTTTGGGTCTGTGGCTTCACATGGGCAATATTCAGCTAAACCGTTTGCAGGACTACTGGAAGACCGATGAATTGTATAATCTGTCTTGTTTCAGAAATAACATGAGTCGAAATCGATTTCTAGTCATTCTAAGATGTTTACATTTTTCTAAAAATCCCGAAAGAGGTGACCCAGATTATGGTGACCGTTTGTGCAGGATAAGATGGCTTCAAAATTTCTTCAATGACAGAATTGACAAGATCTATTACCCAAACAAGGAGCTATCACTAGATGAGTCCTTGGTGCTATGGAGAGGAAGACTGGTTTTTTGCCAGTATATTAAAAATAAAAAGCACAAGTTTGGGGTAAAACTGTATATTTTGTCAGAACCTGATGGGCCTGTGTTAAAAGCTAGGATATATACTGGAGACGAAAAAGATATGAAGGGAGAATTAGGGCATGCAGCAAACGTTGTTTTAAGTTTGACAAAGAATTATCTTGATAAGGGCCATTTCTTATACATGGATAATTACTATAACTCGATTGCACTATGTAAAGAGCTAATTTTAAAAAAAAACCTATGCTACTGGAACCTTAAGGCTGAACAGGAAAGGAAATCCTCCCGAAGTGAGTTCTAAAAAACTTAAAAAAGGTGAATCTATTACAAAGTACTCTAAAGGCATTGCAGTGGGTAAATGGCGTGACAAAAGGGAGGTTTTATTTATATCTACAGAGTTTAGTGGGGAACTGATCAAGCAACCAAATAGACGAAACGAGGAAAAAGAAAAGCCAAATGCTATCATTAATTATAATAAAAACATGTCAGGAATCGACAGGCAAGATCAGATGCTTGCTTATTATGCCAGCGAAAGAAAAACCATCAGATGGTATAAGAAGCTTGCTATTCATCTGATATCAATGATGCTGCTTAATAGTTATCACCTTTATAACAAATATTCTACTCAGCAAAAGTTAAGCTACTATGATTATAGGCATAATATTATAAAGAATTTGTTGTCTGAAGTCAAAGAAAAACCACCTAAGCCTCCTAAAGTCAAACAAAACCAGCCTAGTCATTTGCCTGAAAAATGTGAAATGGATAATAAAGGTCGTCAAATGAGAAAGAGATGCAGGGTTTGTTATACACAGAAAATGCGCAAGAACACGCCATTTTTCTGCCCGGTTTGTCCAGATAAGCCAGGTCTTTGCCTCGGAAATTGCTTTCGAATCTACCACGATGAAAAATAGGTCTTTTTTTCATTTGTTCTTTAAAAAATGTTAATTTTGTTATTATTTTTTGTGATTTACTCCTAAGAAAAATTAATTATTTATGTTTTTTTTCGCTACGTTATATGTTTGCAAAGTTTTAGTGATAAGAATTACACGTGCAATACATAATATAAAATATACCTGTTAAAAGTTCTTTGTTTTTTATTTTAATTCTGACTTGAAAATTTGACTCAAATGTTGAGTCACCGGCATATTCTAGGAGAAATATACCTCAGGGGCCGGTGACTCAGCTATTGAGTCAAAGTAGATTTAGGCCCAAAAAGCAAAAAAAACACAATATTAATCATACAAAGTATTAAAAATCCTATTTTCGAACTACTTTTTGCAAATAGTCCCGACGGCTTCTGAACAAGGGCACAAAATACTTATAGGCAGTCAACGTGTTAAAAAAATAAAGTTGATGATGGTTGCCAAAAGACGAAACGTCGGATTTTAAATTTGACGACGCCATCTGGTAGAGGAGAAAAAGTGACAATAATAAAGTGTCAATTATTTTAAAATATGTTTTCAAATAACCTCACAAAAAAATAAAAACGATTTTCCAAAATTTCGGTATTTTCCGAATAACTTCGTACGTAGTCGGAATTTTTTAAATTTTAAAACGGCATTTTGTTAAGCATAAGAATACGCAACTTTGCTCCAATTTAACCGACCCTTATCTCTTACCGTTTCCGAAATCCCAATGATGTGGCTCGAATTTGAAACACCCTGTACACAGTGAATGTTCACTATGTATATCACTGTTCCTGAACATATAAAAGATCTCTATTTCAGAGAAGTTTTTCTCATAATATTTGCAAACTATGTAACAATGTTTTAATTTAAAAAAATCATTAAAAGTACTAAAACTATTGGAATATATATACAAAAATCAATCCTTTATTCTTTGTTCTATTCATATAGCTGAACTTGCTTTATTTACTGTGAACTCGCCGGACACATAAATTACTTCTTAATGTGACATCAACCAAACTATAAAAAGGCTTACTAGGTCTTAGGGCATTTAAGTAAGTTTGTTTATTTTATCCGTTATTGAATATGAAATACTTTTATAGAGTTAGTCGGTTAAGATATATAGCGCGGGTACCTTCCGAGTGTTTCTCTCTTGATAAATTAAAAGTTCTTGAAAAACTAAATAAAACAGTATTTTTTATTTATCCCATATTACCAATAAAACCCTTAAGAAGGTAAATGTTTCGTGAATTTAACAAATAAAGATGCCAGTGGGTAGCTGATTTACAATTGGTAAGTATTTTCGTTTTTTTTTTCTAAATCAGATTTTTCTATGCATTATATTTAAAATATTAAATATAATTGTTTTACTATAGAATTACTTTTGTTTTTGTTTGTTTCCTTATATTTCAAATTTATTACTCATGTGGTTTAATATTATGAGTATAGATTTATGTTTAATTGTATAGGGGTTTAACACGTTGACTACAATACGTATCACCGGTGACTCGTACGAATGAGTTGCCCTTGTACCACACCAAAAAGTTACTATTAAAGACCAAGCCCAATAAGTTAATGGTACAGTCTTTGCCTAAAAGATGTCGCTGGATTTGCAGAGATTTATGCGTTCCGTATCGATTTTTGGGTGTTTTCTCGGTGGATCACCGGTGACTCGCGTGGTACATAAGTGAACCTTTATTTATTTTATGGAAATCAATTTTGTTTGTTTTTGCTTGTTATTTTATTTTTTTGGGTTGTAAGTGTAAAAAGTGATAAAACATGGATGCAAAGGAGGAAAAAAAACTTTTGCAATGGTACGAAGAGTTAGAATCTGAAGGTAAAGGGTTTAAATGATAGAAGCATAATTTAAGGTTATGTTTATGTAATTTTTAGAACAAAGTTGTGGAAATAAGGACAATAATAACGTTGAGGATTTAACTGATGATGATATTGAACGTGAGCAAGGTGAACAAGAACTTAAAGGTACCTAGGTACCTAGTAAATTTACAAAAAAAATAACAATATTTTTTATCATTCCAGATCAAATTCCTAGTACATCTCGAAATATTAGAGTTATACAACCTAATGAGAAGAATCAGTCTAAAAATAGCAGTTCGTACGTGTTCTCAGATAGTGAAGAGCATGAGCCCTTTCCGCCCTCTGAGTCGGAATATGAACCGACCTCTGAATCAGACACAGACTCTGAAATAGACGAACCTGAACTAGAGAGAAACGATAATAGATAATATTTAACCGACCAACCCGAGTACAATCTTATCCTGGAATCAAGTAGATGGAACGTCTTTAAAAAAATGTCTTTTACCAATGCAGAAAAAATAAATGTACCACCTAACTTACGACCCATTGATGTGTTTAGACTAATTGTAGATGCAGACATTATAGAGTTAATGTTATTGGAAACAAATAAATATACAAAAAATTTTAGACTATTGGTCGCGAAAATTTATTTATAGACATTGTTTTGTGCGTCATATTATGTCAAGAAACAGGTTTCAAGATATTTTACGATTTATTCATTTTTCCGATAATGAAACAGCAAATAAAGAAGATCGCCTCCACAAAATTAAACCTCTTATAGATCAATTATAGTACAATATTATAGTAATATATATAGTACAATAATTATTAGGGTTGAGCAAAATTTCACTACCTGTGAATCATTCACTGTGAATAAAAAATCACATTCACGACTTGATGACAACTTAAAAATAAACTGTGAAATGTCAAAATGTGAATGAGAAAGGCGCGTTCACATTGAGACAAACCAATACGCGTCAAAATTAACCGAAAGAAGTAAGAACCTATTCCACATTCAATCGTATTCGTCCGCGCCCGATCTCGCATCAGCGATTGGCCGTCGTTAAACAGACTATCCGATTCCCATCGTCTATCCGTCTCTCTCGTTTGTGGGGAGAAACGAGAGAGACGGATGGGCGATAGATTTATGTCAATTGGAGACATCGTTTTGATCGTAGCTTATAGCAGGAATTTTGGCGGGAATAGATGTTAACTTATGATTCGATTGATATTGATAGCCATTTAGTGCCTATGTATCTGTGTATATTTTAAATTCTTACATTAATATATTTTAATCGGTTTCATTATCTGTATCTTTCTTATTAACAGTTTGATAGTAAGTACAAAGTGAATAGCAAAATTGTGAACGAGGCGTTTTCACATAAATAATAAATTATTTGTGGTAACTAGCTACCCAAGTAGGTAAGCTTGATTCTTTGACCAAATGGATTTTTTCTTATTAATAATTCAGTTTTAGCTTGTGAGAGACTGAATATTAGTTTTATAATTGAAATATGCCGTTACCTGCGAAACGAAGAAAAATAAGTTATTTATGGAACTTTTTTACTCAATTGGACGAAAGTTATGCAAAATGTAATTTGTGTAGTGCAAAATTATCCTACAAGACTAGTACATCAAATTTGAAAAAACACATGGAAATCAAGCATCCCACAGTCTCCTTAGGTTTTACAAACGAAGAGTGTTCATCGGACTTAGAAAATAAGGTAGGAAAATTATGTCATATTTTTTGTGCAATTTTCCACTTTTATTCTAGGTTTTTGGAGGTGCTGATCCTACTTATATTAATTTAAATTTATTCTTTATAAGGTAGAGAATATTTCAGAAATGGACGCTCATAAATGTCTTTGATGCGTTTTATTTATTATCATTTTCGTTTATACGTGATGTTATTTATCACTGTTTAAATTTTTTTTAGAACTCCCAATTGTCGCAGTTGACTACTGGTGAAAGTGTTGCAGTATCAAGTACTTCCAAAGCTGCAAGAAATCCAAAAAGCACAGATGAAAGCAGTGATCAACCAGATGTTCCTAGTTCTTTAAAGCCATTGCATTCTAATTCGGGCCGTATTATAGGACCTCGTCAAACTGCTATCTCTGCATACATTCCTAAAAGAGTAACACCAAAATGCAAACAAAATATAGATGATAAGCTGTTGGCTCTTTTTACAGAGAGTTTTCAACCATTTAGAATTGTAGAGGAACCTGCCTTCCGTGAATTTGTAGCAGCTTTAAATCCGTCTTATGAATTACCATCAAGACACACAATATCAAGAACACTCATACCTGCAATGTACGAAAAATGTTTAAACGAAACTCGTCTTCTTTTGAGAAGTTCTAAGAAACTGTGTGTTACTACAGACTGTTGGACGTCGATAAATATGGAGAGTTTTATGGCTATCACAGTGCATTTTCTGAACGAGAATTTTGTACCAATCTCGCTTCTTTTAGAGTGCTCAAATTTATCAGTTCAACATACTTCCATAAATCTTGCTGCTGAATTAAAAAGGGTGCTTAAAGAATGGAACGTAGAAAATAAAATTCTGATGGTCGTTTCTGATAATGCAGCCAATATTAAAGGTGCAATTCAGAACGAATTAGGTTGGAAACATTTTGGTTGTTTTGCCCATACCCTAAACCTTGTCGTGAATGATGGCTTAAAAGAAGAAAAAATAACTGAAATAATTACCAAGGTAAAGGGTATCGTAGGGCATTTTAAAAGGAGTCATACGGCTACATCTAAATTACTAGCATATCAGAAATCGCAGGGAAGTGGAAATCCATTAAAATTATTACAGGACGTGTCCACGCGGTGGAATTCCACATTTTTTATGTTGGAAAGATTTTTATTACTAGAAGAGGCAGTAAAAACCACAATGGCTCTAACTAACATGGATGCGGCTAATCATTTAACAACACATGAATGGGATATTTTGCGGCAACTTTGTCAAATTTTAAAACCGTTTGAAAAAGTGACGCGAACAGTGTCTAGTGAAAAATATTTAACCGCATCACTTGTCATTCCACTTACCAATGGATTAATTTCAATTTATAATAATTTTGCAAAGCAACAGTTTCTAGAATGTATAAAAAATATTGTAAAAAAAAATTAGTAAATCACTTGATGAGAGGTTTGGAAAGTTAGAAAACAGCAATACTCTATCTATAGCGTTATTTCTTGATCCACGGTTTAAACAAATTGCCTTTAAGGATAAAAATAATGCAGAGATTGCAAGAAAAAATGTTATAAGCCTAGTTGCAGAAAAGTTTTCAGTTCAACAATGCATCGACAAAGATAAAGAAATAAACGGGATATCTAAAATACCTTCTGATCCTATGGATAGCGATGACGAAATATGGGCCGAATTTGACGAAATTGCTGCAAAAGACCAACCAATAATAGGTACATCCACTAGCAAAGCAATCGTTGAAATTCAGAGATTTTTAGACTATGAAAGACCACAGAGAAAAGAGGATCCATTAAAATGGTGGAGAGAAAATAAGCACATGTTTCCCCATGTTGCTTTAGTTGCCCAAGAACGCCTTAGTGCCATTGCGACTTCCGTGCCCTGTGAAAGGCTTTTTTCAAAAGCTGGACTATTTGTGTCGGAGAGACGAAGTCGACTTAGTACCAGAAAAACTCAAATTTTACTTTTTTTGAATAGTAATACCAAATTTTTAGGATAATTACTATATATTTTATAAAAAGTTTCTAATGCTATTAATATATTTTTATTATATAAAAGGAGAAGTTATTTTAGGTTTGTTATAATTTAAAGGTCTATATTTTGTTTTAGATTTATTAATTACTTTACGTAGCGATCTAGTGAATATAGTACAAAATATGGTCAAAAACTAAGAATGCAAAAAAAAACTAAGAGATGCAAAATAAATTATTTTTATTGTACATATATCATATTTTATATTGTTATGCTTATTTAGTTTTTTTTTACTGGATTTTAATTATTATAGAATATTTTAATTTATCCATTTCTGAGAAAGGTCGAATATTAAAATATGTTTGTTTTTATGATTATTTTAAACTTTTAAGACAATTATTTCTTATTAGGACATAGTGATATAAGTTTTAAAAATGTCTATGAAAATATATATTTTTTCAAATATGACAATGAATCATTGTCGTCATTGTCAATGATATTGTCTCCAATTTTTATTTACTTTTATCCCCCTTAATATTTGTATCTGGGTATAAACAATCACGATACAGTAAACACAGAATAGTAATGGTTTTCTTATTATTATGCGACTTCACTGTCATGATCACTACGCGATAAGCAATCTCGCTAACCGGCACTCAATCGTGAATTCACGTTCACAGGTTATATTCCCAGTGAATAGAAAATCGCGTTAACAGTTATACCTGTGAATTCAAATTCACGAATTAGCTCAAGCCTAATAATTATAGTAGCAATTAAAAGTACCCGGGGAAGTATCAAGTGATGAATCAATGGTGCCTTTCAGAGGCCGATTGTTGTTTAGGCAGTATATTCCAGGAAAGGCATCAAAATATGGAGTTAAAATATTTAAGTTGTGTGATAAGAGTGGATATACATATGAAGCAGAGATTTATAAAGGAAAAAGTGATACAGCGACAGCAGGACGCAGTAGCAATAGAATTGTATTAAATTTAATGAGAGATTACCTTGATACCGGCCGAACACTAGTAACTGATAACTAATACTATAATAACCTCGAGTTGACAAACATTTTACTGGACAGAAAAATTCACAATATTAGAACACTACGGAAATACGCCATAGGAGTACCTAAAGACATTTTAGATGAGAAAAAAATGAAAAAAGAACAAATTAAAGGAAAAGAAAATAATGGAAAAGCTGTTGGTAATTGGAAGGATAAAAGATCAGATAGATTTATAACTACAAGACATACACTCAATATAATAAACACAAATAAAAAAAATCGCAAGGGCGAAAATATTAACAAGCCAGAGGCCATTGTGTTTTATAACAAATTTAAAATGGGCATTGATTTATCTGATCAGATAGCCTCTTACTTCTCAGTACTTCGTCGGTCTATAAGATGGTACCACAAAGTGGCATTTGAATTCTTATTTGGAACATCGGTTGTTAATGCCCTTATTTTGTATCAAATTTCGAATAAAAATAAAATTGAAATTTCCGAATTTAGAGAGGTTTTAGTGACGGGATTAATCGGAGATAGGATTGATAATGAAAAAAGGCCAAAAAAACTAACCACTTTTTAAAAGAAGTAACAAACAAAACGAAGGATAATAGGAAAAAAAGAAAAAGATGCATAGGATGCTACGAGAAGGAATATAATCTTTCCAAACAGTCAAAATTAGCGTGTAAAAAAACGAAACTAGTGTCTACATTTTGTAATGAGTGTCCAAATACCCCTGACCTTTGCTTAAGTTGCTATCAGGAAAAACATTAAGCGATGCTTACTACTAGTGTTTTTACAACATATTTTGTCGTTTACAAAGTGTTGCTTGTAATAAAATATAAAAAAATGTTTCCTTTTTATTTGCATAACTTTGCTAATGTGGATCACCGTTGATAACCACTTAAAAATTGGTTAACTCGGTTCATTTATAGCCCGTTACTTAGGCAAAATGTCTTGCTTTTAAATCCCAATCATTTTAAAGCGCCCTGAAGCATCAACCTGCAGAATATTACCGGTGATACATACGGTACATAAGAGAAGACTTTCAAAATACCCCCTTGGTAGCCAACGTGTTAACTTTGAACAATTTGTAATTGATTCATTTATTTATTTAGATTATTTTATTGATTACGTTGTATAAGATAGGCGGTTTTATTATTATTACATATAAATGTTTCTTAGTAGAATTAAAAAAAAAAGAAACTGAGTTATATATTACTACTATACTAGTATATATATATAGGTGAAACAAATTGTAAAAAATGTAATATTTAAAAATTGTACTGAAAAGGCCTCATGCTTGTACGAAAATTTTCAATTATTCGAGATGCGATTTTGTACAATTTTATGATGGGATACTTGAAGTACAAACTAGTAAAAGAGATTTATCCCATTTGATAAATTGAAAACCTTATACCAAACAATTCCTGCCTTTATGGCATTTTTTATACGGAAATTAAAACTATTAAGAGAATTCGGAACAAAAATTAAGTTCTATATAACTTTTAGAGTAAAAAGCATCAAAAATGAATAAAATATCAACGAGTATGATAGCTAATTTTTGTATTTTACTTAAGACATTTTTGGTGATACCTGACCAGACCCTAAGGCTTTTGTTAGTAAAATTTAAAAATAAATTCTCGACCATTTAAGTAAGGTACATTTAGAGAACTTTGAATTTTTAAAATTGCACTAATACCATAATAAATCCATAGTTTTTTTTTCAAGAAAATCTTTGTCAAAAAGGCACACTACATGAATGCCACTTAACTATATACAATATTGTACCTATACGACCACATTATGCACATTTCCCATATGGATATTGAGCAATTGGATGCTGCTGAACGCTCTGGTACACAATTGGCAAGAGTTCAACTTGAGTCCGGTTTTGCCCTCGTGCATTTTCATGTGCTGCTGCAGTCGGTACTTCTTGTGGCATTCGTAGAAGCATATCGAACATTTGAAGTCTTTTTCTAATTGAGGAAAATTGTGAATGGAAAGTTGAACGGTTAAAAAACTGGGTGGGTCTTACCTCCGTGCAGTTTCATGTGGTGTTTTAGTAGTTCTTTCTTTTTGAAGGCCTTGTCGCATTTCATGCAGGCGTAAGGTCGTTCCTCGCTGTGCATGGTTAAGTGACAAGTTAGATGGCTTTTTTGGGCGAACGATTTGCCGCAGTCTGTACATAGGAAAGGTCGTTCGCCTGAAAAAAAATACAATTGGTACATCGGTTCTTTCATTGGTACAAAGGTTCTCCAATTAAATTAATTGGACACCTGTTTAAGCAATTTTCAAAAAAACAACCAAAAAATGAAAAAAAACAAATTCCTAAATTTTTGTCCTAAAAAATCTGAAAAAGCTCATAAAACATAAACTAGACAAGACAGACCTTTGAAAACCTGTACACAGATTCTTTATTTAATTTGGTTGGACAACTATTTCGGCGTTTTTCGAAAAAACAACCAAAAAATAAACTTTTTTAACAAATTTTTAAAAAGGTCTTTAGAAATCACATGAAATTTAAAAGCATGAAAAGTATAACATTTTAAACTAAAAGCAACAATTAGTGCAAACTCACCTCTGTGCTTCTGCATATGCAACTTCAACTCGGATTTCCTGCAAAATCTCTTTTGACATAGTTCGCACACCTCCGTCTTTCCCGTATGCTGTTTCATATGGATCCTCAAGGTGGCGCCGCTGACGAAACCCTATTAAAAACAACACCTTAACACAACTTACAATAATGATATTAATAATAATAATAATAATAATAAAATGCTTTATTCAGCAAATATTACAATAATGCATACTCTTCCTTTAAAAGCTGCTTGCGAACCTCAGGGGATACTTCAAATATTAGATTCGTGCTATTACCCTGCTTTACTTTAGTAACAAATTTTATATAAGAGACAAGATTTATGCTATCATTTAATGACGTGAGATCATGAGATGGTCTCCAATCCCTCCAATCGTACATCCCGTATTAACATCCTAGGATTATACCTTTAAGCCTCACTGTTAGAAATATGTACATTGTAATCCAGTTTTATACAAAGGATTCCATCTATGTCTAGGTTTGTTAAGCTTGAGTTCAGCAATGTTGTGGGTAGAGATTTAGAGCAGTATGACTAAAAGAGGGCACTAGTTGTGTTGAATTTTGTTTTATTTAATATACACATGTTTGCTGTTAGGTTATGTGTCTGTCTGTCAATCTGTCTGTCAGTCGTCCGGTTTTAAAATAATGAGCTGTAATTTGTCGTTTTCTTTGTCTTAATAAACTTTATTTTATCAAGCCGAGATATATGGTTTATTACTAGATTCCCACAGGTTATGGGCCCAGATTCCCAATGAGTTTAAGTGCGTGAAATCGGTGTAAAGGGATAAAAATAGTTTTTTTTTGAAAAGAAAAACGACGGTAAACGTTTAGACCGGTTAAGACTTCTAGTGCTGTGTTAAATTGAAAAACCTACAAAAATGGCAGAAAATTCATGTTTATCTATGGGTTTTGATAAACTAGCTGGTAGGGACAATGTTAATGACTGGAAGTTTGGGATGAAAATGGCACTTGTGCATTCCAAACTATGAGTCTGCATAAAGGGCTATCCAGAAGGTGATACAACGTCATCTGATGCCAAGGTAAGAGCAGATCAAAAGGCTCTAGCTAAAATATGCTTAATGGTACAACCTTGTGCTTATCCGCATGTTCGTAATGCAAGTACAGCCAATGAAGCTTGGCAGAATTTGTTAAGTGCTTATGAGAATAAAGGTTTGTCAAGGCGGCTTAGTTTAATCAGGCAATTAGTAAGAATTAAGCTTGAAGATTTCAAGACTATGGAGCAATATGTAAATGCAGCCATGTCATTAGCTCAAAAATTAACAGATATGCAGCATCCAGTGGATGATGAGTTTTTGGGTGTGATTTTGTTTAGCGGGCTTACTTTGGAATATGACCCCATGGTGATGGCCATAGAGAATTCAGTAGAAAAGATAACCAGTGATTTTATTAAAACCAAACTGCTTCAAGATGACAAATATAATAAAAATGATCATGAAGTAGCCTTATTGTCGAAGAGAAAGTCCTTCAAAAAGAGCAATAAGCAGGGTGTAAAGTGTTATGCATGTGGTTCATTTGGACACTATAAAAATCAATGTCCGAGGCCTTCAAACTTTGAAGAAAATAAAAAGTTTGATAAGGGCAAGTCTTATAAAGACAGAAAGGAGGTTGTCAAGCTGGATAAAGCACTGCAGGTTGCAGTTGAGGATGAAAGTATGCAGCATACTCAAAAGTGGTATATTGATTCAGGAGCGACTACTCATATGACTTTTCAAAGGGATTATCTGACGGATTTTCAAAGTCATGTGGAGGCAAAAATTGTTGTAGCCAACAATCAAAAAATATTTGGCAGTGGGATTGGCAAAACCCAGGTATGTACCAGATCTGGCTTAAAAACAATTTCTGAGGTGGTTTATGTTCCTGAGTTAAGTGCAAATTTACTCTCAGTTAGTAAAATGGTTGGAAAGGGTCACACTGTTGTTTTTCAAGATGAAAAATGTTCGATTTTTGACTGTGTCGATTTCTATGTGAAAGGAGAGGTTGTTGCCACCGCTACCATAAAGAATGGACTATATGAACTTGATGTGGAGGAACAAAGCCTTTTCACTACTGTAGCAGGACCAAATTCAGAGGAATTATGGCATATGAGGCTAGGACATCTTAATAGAGTTAGCATGCAGCTGTTGAAAAATGGATGGGCCGATGGCATTACATATATTAATGGAAAAGGCGAACAATGTCAGGAGTGTTTGTTGGGCAAGCAAACAAGACAACCATTTAGTAAGGCAGGAGGTAAGAGAGCTAATAGTATTTTAGAGTTGATACACACAGATTTGTGTGGACCTATGCCAGTTACTTCCTGGAGTGGTGCAAGATATATTTTTGTGCTAGTTGATGATTACACAAGAAAAATATTTGTATACTTCTTAAAGTCTAAAACTGATGTATTGCAATATTTTAAAGAATTTCAGGCTTATGTTGAAAATCAAACAGACATGAGCATTAAAAAGGTGCGCAGTGACAATGGCACAGAATATTTAAATGAAGGTTTTAAGAAACTATTTAAACAAAAAGGTATTGAACATCAGACAACGGTTAGATATACACCTCAACAAAATGGTGTTGCCGAGAGAACAAACAGGACAATTGTGGAGAAGGCTAGATGTCTACTACAAGGTGCAAATTTAGATCAAAGAATGTGGGCTGAAGCTGTCAATACTACTGTCTATTTGAAAAATAGATCACCTCACAAGGCAGTCAAGGATTGTGTACCAGAAGAAAAATGGTCAGGAAAAAGGATTGACATTAAACATCTTAGAGTTTTTGGCCGTATTGCACAGGCACACATTCCTGATCAGTTAAGAAAAAAAGTTTGATCCCAAGAGTAAAGAATATTTATTTGTGGGTTACGATGAACATACAAAAGCCTATAGATTGTATGATATGGAAAAACCAGGTCAAATAATCAAATCGAGGGATGTTGTTTTCTTGGAAAATAAATTTAAACTCAAGAAAAACAATAATACTCAGGCAGGTGTTCAAGTAGATGGGAACATAGATATTTTTGAACATGAGATAGAATATGATCAAGTTGAACAACCCATTGAGCCGAATCAAAATGAAGAAGAAGGCACACATATAAGTGACAGTGAGTCAGACGATACTATAGATGGTTTGATGCCATTGAGAAAATCATTAAGAACCAGGAAGGAAAAGACTTTTCCAGATCATGTGTTGTACTTAGTTTCCGAGGCCATATGTGAAGAACCGTCCACAGTGTCAGAAGCCTTGAGTGGTAACAATGCAGATAAATGGAGGAGGAATATAGTTCTTTGCAGGACAATAAAGTGTGGACATTAGTGAATAAACCTGATGATCAAAAAGTTGTCCAGTGTAAATGGGTTTTCCAGTTGAAGTGTGGGGCAAATGGTGAAAAGAGATACAAGGCTAGACTTGTAGCTCGGGGTTTCACACAACAATATGGGGTGGACTATACAGAAACTTTCTCACCTGTTGTTAGAAACTCTACTTTAAGAATGTTGTTTGCCATAGCTGTAAGTATGGATTTAAAAATTGATCATATAGATATAATAACAGCATTTCTCAATAGTGATTTAAAAGAGAGAATTTTTATGACCCAACCAGAAGGTTTTAATAATGATAATAGAGTCTGTTTATTAAACAAAGCCATATATGGACTTAAACAAGCTTCACGGATGTGGAACTTAGAAGTTGAAAAAGTTTAAACAAGTTTGGGTTATGAAAAGTCAAAATTTGAATCATGTGTCTATATTAAGAGATTTCAAAGTACAATTGTTATTGTAGCTCTGTGCGTTGACGATTTTTTACTGTTTTACAATGATGGTAATGAAATAATAAAACTAAAGGGTGTTTTATCAGATAACTTTAAACTTAAAGATTTAGGTCAAGTTAGAAAATGTTTAGGTTTGAACATTGAAAGAGATCAGAATAAGCAAGAGTTAAGATTGAATCAAAAGCATTATATTTTATATTTACTGGAAAAATTTGGTATGTTAGAGGCTAAACCAATTTCAACTCCTATAGAACCTAGATTAAAATTAGAAAAAGGTAATTGTTGTGATGAAAATATTCCTTATAGGTATTTGATAGGATCTTTAATGTTTTTGGCAGTCAACTCAAGACCGGATATAGCTTTCTCAGTAAGCTACTTGAGCCAGTTTAACACTTGTTATTCTGATACTCATTTTGATCTAGAGTTTAAAGGGTTCTGTGATGCTGATTGGGGAAATAATTTGATTGATGGAAAATCATATACTGGCTATCTATTTTTATTATCCGAGGGGGCAATTTCATGGGAATCTAAAAAGCAAGCATCAGTAAGTTTATCAAGTACTGAAGCAGAATATGTTTCTATTTGCCAAGCCACTAAAGAAGCCATATTTTTGAAAGGTTTTCTAAATGAAATTTTAAAAATTGACAAACAATTTTATTATTTAATGATAGTCAAAGTGCGCAGAAATTAGTTTTAAATCCTGTATTTCATAATAGGACAAAACACATAAATGTAAAGTATCATTTTATAAGAGAGGCAGTAGAAAGGCGAGAAATATTTTTAAGATATATTTCAACTCATGATATGCCTGCTGATATTTTTACGAAGGGTTTGTCAGGGTCCAAGCATAAATATTTTGTAAACTGTTTGGGATGTTTTTAATTTTGGTATAGGTATATAACCATGTACTTAGGTTAAGTGTTTATGTATGTATTTCTTAAGTTCTAGTATACACTGAATTAAGTGGGGCTGTTAGAAATATGTACATTGTAATCCAGTTTTATACAAAGGATGCCATCTATGTCTAGGTTTGTTAAGCTTGAGTTCAGCAATGTTGTGGGTAGAGATTTAGAGCAGTATGACTAAAAGAGGGCACTAGTTGTGTTGAATTTTGTTTTATTTAATATACACATGTTTGCTGTTAGGTTATGTGTCTGTCTGTCAATCTGTCTGTCAGTCGTCCGGTTTTAAAATAATGAGCTGTAATTTGTCGTTTTCTTTGCCTTAATAAACTTTATTTTATCAAACCGAGATATATGGTTTATTACTAGATTCCCACACTCACTCACATAGTGGCATTAAGTGCCACTAAATTAGTTTAGCTAATACAAATTCCTATTCTCCAATCAACTATGCAGTTAAAAAGCTAAACTGTACATTTTTAAAATCTATTAGTTCAACTCACCTTTCCGCAAGTACTACAAATAAACGGTTTCTCCTTGGTGTGGACCCTTTCGTGGTTCAACATGTCCGCTTTACTAGAAAATCCCTTGTCGCAATACTGACATTTCACCAAGAAAATCCCCATATGGGCCTCGATATGCTTCTGAAGCTTATAAGCTGTTCTAAAAGTTAAATTTCCTTATTAAATTGTTGCTGAAGGTATAGTGAGCGGGGCTTACTTATAAGTCCTTTGGCAGAAATGGCATGTTAAACTTTCAACCCTTATGTCCGAGTTGCTAATTGGTTTTATGTCGCCATCGGTACACTCTTTGCTGCTGTAAAAGAAACAGTAGTAGTACCTAATCGTTTGTTTGAAAAAATACCATTAATATATTTATAAAATTGATAACATTTTATAAAATTTGATAACAAAAAAATGTAATATTTTAAAGTCTTCAATTAAACAAAATTCTAACCTATTTTATAAACAGAAAAATATATAATATTTATGATATTAAAACCTAAAATTTACTAAAACACCGTCGAATAAATATATATTTAACGACAATGCGTTGCTTGAGCTGTGATGTAAAAAGCATTAACATTTTTTAATAACAAACATTCAGGACAAATAAAGAATCTAAAAATCTTCCAGTTTAAGCAAAAACTTTAACCAACATTTTGTATTTTTAAACAGTTTAACTGTACATTTTGACTATCACTATTTTACTAGAAACCTTTAAACATGCTAATTTAAACAACACACCCTTTGCAATAAAGAAGACTACAAAAAAGTAGTCCATTTTTCTCAAAGAGACCTCTTGATAATAAAAATTCAGAGATTAGAGGGACACAAAGTCAATGGTCTCAAAAGATGTTTATTTTTAAAAAATGATTACACATGTTTCGCCCTAAGGCATCGTCAGGTCTAAAAGAAAATAGAAAGCAACCCTAGTACAAAAACAACAATGCATAGACACAAATTACAATATAGAGATTTGACTTACCGGTAAAGCTATAGGATTAACACCACAAACATTCAAGTTAAAACAAAAATAAATACATACAAAATAAAAATAATGTTGACGTTCACATTAATTTCGGTGTCAAAACTAATTAAATAAAAGTAAACAAAACAAGCAGAGTGAGGTTAAGTTGAATGGGAGAACGGAAAAAAAGGCAAAAAATAAAAAGTGAAATATGACTTGGTCGAGAAATGAACCAGCGACCATCGGGTTCGTAGGCAAGCGCTTAACTTACTTGCTATCCAGGTCGTGATAAATATTGTTGAAAATTAAATGCGGTTCGAAGGTAAAAACATCATTCACACAAGACAGTACAGGACTCCTTTTTGCCCTTGTGATCTCCATCTTCTCTAATAGGTCAAGCTTCTTTCCCTTGGGGCACTCATGAAGGATTTTTACATTTTCTGGGATGGAAGGAAACTGAAGGGACTACTTTTTTGAATTTGAGAATGCCAGTCAGGCTAAACTAGTCCAGCTCTGCAGAAGCAACCTCTTCACACGGAAAAATCTGCTGCTGAAAGTATGGTTCCTTCAACAATGCCTTTCGTTCAAGTTGACACCAAGATTTATCAATATCCGTTGCAAAACTTACAACAGATCATCCCAAACCGCTCTTAAGAGTGCCAGGACAATTTGGCTTAAAGAAGAAGTTAAGTGTAATTATAATAAGTTAAACACCTGCAATTCTAAACTTAAATACTTGTATTTTACCCTTACTTTAATGTTTTCTTTTATAGAATTTGTTCATCTAGATTCTAAGTTTAATTTTTTTTTATTTTCTCAGGCTTGGCAGAAAACTCACTAATTTAAAGCGGGAAAAAACTAAATACATGACCTACGAAGAAAAGCAACGCATAACAGGTAAATGTCATTTTAACTTTCATAAACGCTTTCTAAACCTCTCCGACGTTGTTTTTTCTAAAGAAGAAGAGGATGTGTTAAAACGAAATTTAAAATTTAATTTTTCTCATAACGCTAACATTCAGTGTAGGGAGACGTTAGCAGTAGAGGCCGAAAGCATCATTCAAAACACAGATATTTCTCTGAAAAATATTTTAAGATCAAAGTTAATTACTTTCCTCAATTCGAGCGTTCGTGACAAAAAACGGCCGAACTGTAATCAGAAAATCCTAAAAACAATTAAAGACAAAATCAGGGTTCACGACTTAATTGTCACGAAGGCAGATAAAGGTAATTGCTTGGTACTCATGAAGCGATGTCATTATATCGAAAAAGTTCTGCATTTTTTGAATTCAAATGAGTTTGTACCTATTCCTAGAGACCCAACAGACTCATTTTTTAATAAACTCAAAAATACTTTAGATAACACCGCACTCACTCTCGATTTCTTCCACACTAATAAGTATAAGTTATACCCCATGAACCCGAAAACACCTTTATTTTACGGTTTACCCAAGGTCCATAAGACTGGCTATCCCATTCGTCCTGTAGTTTGTTTTTTAGATTCACCTTGCTATTTACTATCCTCGTGGCTTAATAAAGTCTTAAGAGATATTACAGCATTTAATAACATTTACTCCACCAAAAATTCTATAGATTTTGCTGACACCCTTAAAAATACACCAACATCTGAAAAAACGATATTAATATCTTTAGATGTTAAAAACCTGTTTCCAAGTATACCTCCCAAGGATTGCGTTGATCTTGTTTTGAATTTGTTAAATAAAACCTCCTTACCTAAACTAATTATAGACAACTTAATCACTTTGTTATCGATTGTTCTCGACCAAAACTTTTTTAAATTTAACAATTTTTTCTTCAAACAGACCAATGGGTTGGCGATGGGCTCTTGTCTGTTCCCGTTTTTAAGTGAGATTTTTATGCATAACCTGGAGAGTAGGATAATGTGCAGTACCTTTGCCAAGGACATTGTTTTTTACAAACGGTATGTGGATGATGTCTGTTTGGCCTGGAGTGGCCAGGAGAGCCAACTCGGACTGGATAATTTTTTGTATTTTTTAAACTCTCTACATCCTAACATAACTTTTACCTTAGAAAAAGAAAAAGTAAGTAAAGTAAGTGAGTAAGCTTCCTTTTTTAGACCTTTTGCTGACTAGAGATAACAACAAAATCACCTTTGATATTTATAGAAAACCTTCCTCGACGGACAACATTATCCAGTTTGATTCTAATTCCCCGCATTCTCATAAATTTGCTGCATTCAACTCCTTTTTCTACCGGTTATTCAAAATACCATTATCAGCAAGCGCCTTTCAAAAAGAGTTAGCTACAATTAAACAGATTGCAGTAAATAATGGGTTTCCATTAAGTATAATTAATAGAATCTATTTCAAATTTTATAATAAATACAAGCTCTCCTATAATTTAATCCATAACACCAGCATTAAAAATTCTAGATTTCATTGCCTCACTTACTTTGGTAGTATCTCCTCCCGATTTGCTAAATTTTTTAAAAACTATAATTTACTGTAATTTGTGTCTATGCATTGTTGTTTTTGTACTAGGGTTGCTTTCTATATTCTTTTAGATCTGACGATGCCTTAGGGCGAAACACGTGTAATCATTTTTTAAAAATAAACATCTTTTGAGACCATTGACTTTATGTCCCTCTAATCTCTGAATTTTTAAAGAAGACTACAATAAAAAATAATAGGGTAATAGTCTATATAAGTTCTGATTTGCAGTATAATTACAATATTGTTGGCATTTTAAAGGTTTTGGAAGTTCTTGTACTGTATAAAAACAAACAAATTCTTATAACAATAATATACAAATTTCCACAATAAGCAGTGCCTACATTTAAGGCAGGTGGGCCCTAGGCCTTAAAACATATCGGGCCCCCCCTTTCTCCAACCTTTTTAAAAAAATTATAACCATAATTTTTTAGATAATATGATATTAGCAATAGTTATATAATTTTTAATTTTTAATAAATTAATAAAAAAAAACTATTATTATTACATAAACGGTTATTTGCACAGATCAAACTTTAGTCTGTGCAAATTTATTAAATTACTGAGCTATGTAGTAATGTAGTATGTGTTGCATATATTATTATGTACGTTATAATTACTTAATTAATAAATAATTCAACATTTTTTCAATTCAAAAATATACAGCAAAGGGACTGAATTTTTGTTATATGAGGTGACTAATTAAACCAATAATTAACATATTAAAAAAAAAAGAAGTTGTATTTTAACAAATTTCTATAAAAAGCTTAAGGAAAAAGAACATTCCATGAAGACGTTGTCTATTAAAAACAATAATATTTGTTTATGTTACGATATCGTTTTTGTTGATGTTTCAGTTTTAAGATCGGGGCGTTTGTTGTTGTGTTTAAAAAGAGTAGATGTAAGGATAATAACGTTACAAAAACACAGTTACTTCTTCTACAACAAAAACAATACTTTTATTACAAGTTTCGTAAACCGGCTAAATATCAATACTCTGCTTTCGAACAGTAGCTTTGTTTTGGTTCCTGTTAGAATCGTCCTAGAATTGTTTTGCACATGCGCAGATTGTTTTATGCGTTTTGGTTAAATTAGAATTGATTCCGAATTGAAAGTTTGGTGTTTTGGTTTTTTTTTGGACCGGTTCAGAATTGTTCTAGAACCGCCAAAAAATCCCTGCTCGAGAGTAGGGATCAATTCAGAATCAGGCAGTTCGCACATGCGCAAAAAATATATCCTTACAATTTTACCCGACTTCACCAAATTTGAGAAGAAGAAGAAGTAAATAAGTTATTTTTTATGCTTTGTTTATTGTTTTTCTTGTAGATAGATTTCACTTAACCTAAGAATTATCTATTGATTTTTTTTAAGTTTTAGTTTTTTAAAATAAAACGTTGAAATATGTATTCTCAAATGGATCAAGATAGTAAGTAATTTTAATTTCACAAGATTATAAACAGTAACTCTTTAACGGATTGTTTTTTTTTTCAATTTTAGTGATCCATCAAGAAATAATTAAATATTCTTCAATGCAAGGAAGTGAGTGTACTGAAGCAGATCAATTTTTAAATTCACGGCCGAAAACACTGGCATTAATTGAAATATATAGAAAATATAAGGCAAGACTAGGTTCCTTTGAAGTAAAGTCTATGAAACGCCTTTGGGAAATTGTTGCAAGAGAACTTTCCAACACATTTAAAGTGACCATAAGTGCTTCAAAATGTGAGAACCGATGGAAGACACTTGAAAGAAATTATAAAAAATAGTTACTGATAACAATAACAAAACTGGCAGGTCACGCAAAATTTTTGAATATGAAGAAGAGTTTGACCAGATCTATGGAAAAAAGAAGAACATTACTCCTACTATTTTACTTTCTAGTAGTTCTGAAATTCACTCAGAAATTCATGTAAATAAAGAAAATCAAGGAGGTGATTCTTTCAGCAGTCAGAGAAAGCAGCTTAGTATTATAACTCCAAGTAATACACCTCGTAGTACACCTTCGAATACCCCTAGCATGGAACAACCTGTTGAAATACCAGTATTGCAGATCCCGGAAAATATTTCAGCGACTGTATCTACTCCATCTGTAAAACAAGTGCGAAAACAATCGGTAAGACGCAGTACCTCTAGCTACAAAAAAAGAAATGACATTTTATTAGAAATGAAGAATGACCTAAAAAAATTTTACAATGAGAAGTCGGCTAGAGATGAACGAAGGTTACAGTTGGAAGCAGCAAAACATGAAGACAGGGTTCGTAGAACAAATATTCTGCAGTTATTGGTACAATCAACTAATACCCTGGCCTGGGAAGCAAGGCAAGACACTGAAGATACCCAGTAATAGGTGCCATAAAATAGGGTTCCTTTGCATATAGGGTAAAAAGCATAATTTCCATCATAACACCCTTTTCAAACAATAACAATCTTAAAATACCTACAGTAACTGTTGTCATCAAGAATAATATCAATATAGTGTAAATGAAGCAGTCATAAAATGTATTCTCTGAACCCTAGGTGCTTAGTAACCCCATTATATGAGACCTGCATTTGTTTTGAACCTAATAATATACATTTATGTTATTACCTCTATAATCTTAAGGCGGAACGCTTTGTGATTTAATTTAAAAAACTGTGATCCTTATGTAAGGCAAAAAGGCTGTTTAAAATTCTTAAGATTATTTTCCAGAATGAGTTTAAGTTTTTTTTTTAATTGTAAGGTAGCTATAATTGCCTCAATCAATAATTTGGTCACCTGTCAAAAACCATCAGCATTCCACATGTCAAACAATGCCTTAGACAATACTATGCACATGGAATTTAAATTTTTATGCAGGTGGGAAGCTAGTTTTTATACAGTTGACCATATCAATGCGGCAGCTATACTTATAAGAATCTATATTTTTTGTGAGAAATTTATTAGTTTTAAGTACACATTTGTATTATCCATAGTCTTAAGATTAGCAAAGTGTGTTTCCTTTTTTGTTAAAAATATTACTTAGGAAATGTAAATTTTTGTTAATTATTTCTTTTGCTTATTTCATAATACTTATATGTATGTATATATAATAGTGTGACCCATTTGTTTGTGAGACAACTCAAAAATACACTTATTGACAAAAATAAAAGGCATAATAAAGTATAAACAGTTTTTTATTTATTTTACTGATTAAATAATAGGGCAGCTACGTAATTCCTATAAGCATTGCCAGCCATGTTTTCCTCAATATTTTCTCCAACATATGGAGGTGGAATATTATCAGCTCCTTGAGGCTCTTCAATCAACTCCTGCTCTAGATTTAAAGTTAAGTTGTGCAAAACACAACAGGCTCTTATAAAATGACATATCAATGTCTCATCTCTAAGTTTTAGATGGTATAGCTGCCTAAATTTTTGTTTTAGAATTCCAAAGACATGTTCGATGACAATGCGACAATGGCTTAATTTGATATTAAATTTTTTTTCAATTTCACTCAAATTACCATTGTCCTTATATGGTGTCAAAACATTGCGTAGACAAGGATAGGCACTATCTGCTAGGATAACTTTTTCTCCACATCTTTCGGGTAAACTATGAAATAGTGGAGAATTATTAAACACCCTTGCATCGTGCACCGACCCAGGAAAGCCAATGAACACATCTCTAATTTTACGGCTTGAATCACAGACTACTTGAAACTGAAAAAAGGAAACATTTAAGTTAATTGTCAAATAAAACCTTGTTGTCGCCAAAAAGGAATGGGACAGTCAAAATAATTTTGGGTTTACTCAATCATCATTTTAACCCAAAATGACATTCTCAAAGTCAAAAAATACATGCACAAATTTTTGACTGTCATTTTAGGTTGAAATGATGGTCGAGTGGATGAAAAATAATTTTAACTGTCTAATGCCTTGTATAAATTCAACCATAAAACTTACCTGAATGGAATAAAACTTCTTTCTATTCAAATAGCTCTCTGGATCATTTTTAGGTTGGTCAATCCTAACATGTGACCCATCCATAGCCCCAAGCACACCAGGAAAACCCATTTCCAAAAATTGTTGTTCAATTACAACTTTTTCGTTCTCTGTTGGCCAGCATATTACCTCTTTCGACTTATTACTTAAGAAGTAAGTTACATTGTGTATTAAAACATGTAACGTACTTATAGCAATATTAAATCTGTCACTAACATCTCTAAATGAGGCAGCTTCATGACTTGCGTACCAAATAAAAATACATATTGATTTTTCAGCACCAATTCTTAAAAATCCGGTGTCTTTTTTAGGATAATATTCAGACTCCTGGAAGTCTCTAGCTAGCTCTATGACCACAAGTCTTGGAACTTTAAAATGCTCTAAGAATTCTTGTTCCGTATACATGGGCATTATGCTCTCGGCATAGTTTTCATTTTTCTGCCTATGTTGCAACACTTCTGGTATAACAACTTCCAAAACACCCTCTAAATCGTCAGAAGAAGCTGATGTATCGCTAGATGTTAAAAGCTCCTCCTAATAAGCTAAAATACATTGTGTAAAAAAAATCTTTGAAAAATTAACTAGGTACCTACTATTAATGCAGTTACATTCATTTTTATTCCAGTCCTAATGTTTAAAATAAATATAAAGGTCCAAAACCAAAGCAATTAGCAATATTCAAAATTTTAAAAAGTTGTGTTTAGTAAATAAACAATCACAATCAGCTGTTTACTGTCAGTGCGTCAAGCGTTCGGGTTCCATACCATGCAGAATTGAAACGGGAGCGATTCCGGATTTTACTTTACGGCGCAACGAGTTCTGCGCAGTTCTAGAATAATCCCAAAATCGGAACCAAAACAAAGCTAGTCAAACCAAAACTCAAACTAATTCCCGTCCCGTGTTTGCATTCCTCAGCAAAAAAAACCTTATCCGTTCGAATCGTTCTTTTCGTATCAACACATTAATATTTATTACCTGCCGTAAACGTTTTCTTTGAATGGTATAAGAATAAAACAAACCGAACGGATTCGTAAAATTAATATAACACCAAGCCCACTGGTCTTTAATATTTCTTACATAGATTAGAGTCTTACGAATTTAGCCATACGAATAAGTACCTTATATAATTTGATAATTATTTTATGTCATTATATTAGTTTGTTTTGAGAAGTATCGCGTTTTATTTTGCTTACATTATGAAGAAAAAAAGGACTTAATAAAGTTGACACTTACTCCTCAGTGAAGTTTTCCTCTTTTTTCACATCCGATTCCTCGTTTAACACTTGAACCTCCTCGTCTTCACTCTCTGACAAAGTTTTGGTAACTTCATGGACTTTCTCCACTTTGCCCGAGCACAAGTGGGAGTTGAGGAGTTCGGGAATTTCGAATCTTTTCTCGCAAACGTCGCAGATGTAACGGCCGTGCGTTTGAACGTGATCCTCCAGGCTAAAGGGTGAATTATTATTGATTGGCAAAATAATTGATATTATCGAAGGTGTATTTTTTTTAATACCTCTTTAGCAGCTTAAAGTTCTTTTTGCACACAGGACATTGGTATGGGGCCTGGGGGTTTTGAAGGTGTTTCAGTTTGTGATCTTCCAAGGCCTTTTCTGATATGTACCGTTTTTGGCATTGGTCGCATTGGTATTCTAAGCCTAACATTAAAAAACGATTGTAATAAATAGATTAAGGAAGGCAGATTATTGAAATGTTGCTCAAAAGTTGCTTAATTTAAGTTATTAGACTAGATGTATTAGCGTGTTCTAAAAAAATAAACAGATGGTTGAGCCATCAATTTATTTTCAAAAAATCTCAACAACACACTCATAACTCAAAAACCAAAAAAGACAGAGGCTTGAAAATTTGCACAAATATTCCTCTATTAAAATGATTAGACACCTATTTCAGCGTTTTTTGAAAAATATACAGGGAGTTGGGAAAAAAAATATTTTTTGAAATCATCAATTTTTTTTCAAAAAATCTCAACAACACACTCATAACTCAAAAACCAAAAAAGACAGAGGCTTGAAAATTTGCACAAATATTCCTCTATTAAAATGATTAGACACCTATTTCAGCGTTTTTTGAAAAATATACAGGGAGTTGGGAAAAAAAATATTTTTTGAAATCATCAATTTTTTTTCAAAAAATCTCAACAACACACTCATAACTCAAAAACCAAAAAAGACAGAGGCTTGAAAATTTGCACAAATATTCCTCTATTAAAATGATTAGACACCTATTTCAGCGTTTTTTGAAAAATATACAGGGAGTTGAGAAAAAAAATATTGTTTTGAAATCATCAATTTTTTTCAAAAAATCTCAACAACACGCTCATAACTCAAAAACCAAAAAAGACAGAGGCGTGAAAATTTGCACAAATATTCCTCTATTAAAATGATTAGACACCTATTTCAGCGTTTTTTGAAAAATATACAGGGAGTTGAGAAAAAAAATATTGTTTTGAAATCATCAATTTTTTTCAAAAAATCTCAACAACACGCTCATAACTCAAAAACCAAAAAAGACAGAGGCTTGAAAATTTGCACAAATATTCCTCTATTAAAATGATTAGACACCTATTTCAGCGTTTTTTGAAAAATATACAGGGAGTTGAGAAAAAAAATATTGTTTTGAAATCATCAATTTTTTTTCAAAAAATCTCAACAACACACTCATAACTCAAAAACCAAAAAAGACAGAGGCTTGAAAATTTGCACAAATATTCCTCTATTAAAATAATTAGACACCTATTTCAGCGTTTTTTGAAAAATATACAGGGAGTTGAGAAAAAAAATATTGTTTTGAAATCATCAATTTTTTTTCAAAAAATCTCAACAACACGCTCATAACTCAAAAACCAAAAAAGACAGAGGCTTGAAAATTTGCACAAATATTCCTCTTTTAAAATGATTAGACACCTATTTCAGCGTTTTTTGAAAAATATACAGGGAGTTGAGAAAAAAAATATTGTTTTGAAATCATCAATTTTTTTTCAAAAAATCTCAACAACACACTCATAACTCAAAAACCAAAAAAGACAGAGGCTTGAAAATTTGCACAAATATTCCTCTATTAAAATAATTAGACACCTATTTCAGCGTTTTTTGAAAAATATACAGGGAGTTGAGAAAAAAAATATTTTTTGAAATCATCAATTTTTTTTCAAAAAATCTCAACAACACACTCATAACTCAAAAACCAAGAAAGACAGAGGCTTGAAAATTTGCACAAATATTCCTCTATTAAAATAATTAGACACCTATTTCAGCGTTTTTTGAAAAATATACAGGGAGTTGAGAAAAAAAATATTTTTTGAAATCATCAATTTTTTTTCAAAAAATCTCAACAACACACTCATAACTCAAAAACCAAGAAAGACAGAGGCTTGAAAATTTGCACAAATATTCCTCTATTAAAATGATTAGACACCTATTTCAGCGTTTTTTGAAAAATATACATGGAGTTGAGAAAAAAAATATTTTTTGAAATCATCAATTTTTTTTCAAAAAATTTCAACAACACACTCATAACTCAAAAACCGAAAAAGACAGAGGCTTGAAAATTTGCACAATTATTCCTCTACTAAAATGATTAGACACCTATTTCAGCGTTTTTTGAAAAATATACAGGGAGTTGAGAAAAAAAAATTTTTTGAAATCATCCATTTTTCTTCAAAAAATCTCAACAACACACTCATAACTCAAAAACCGAAAAAGACAGAGGCTTGAAAATTTGCACAAATATTCCTCTATTAAAATAATTAGACACCTATTTCAGCGTTTTTTGAAAAATATACAGGGAGGCGAGAAAACAAATATTTTTTGAAATCATCAATTTTTTTTCAAAAAATCTCAACAACACGCTCATAACTCAAAAACCAAAAAAGATAGAGGCTTGAAAATTTGCACAAATATTCCTCTATTAAAATAATTGGACACCTATTTCAACGTTTTTTGAAAAATATACAGGGAGTTGAGAAAAAAAATATTTTTTGAAATCATCAATTTTTTTTCAAAAAATCTCAACAACACACTCATAACTCAAAAACCAAAAAAGACAGAGGCTTGAAAATTTGCACAAATATTCCTCTATTAAAATAATTAGACACCTATTTCAGCGTTTTTTGAAAAATATACAGGGAGTTGAGAAAAAAAATAATTTTCCCTCAAAAATCCTCGAGTCTCAAAAATCAAGAAAATTAAATTCCTTTACCTGCGTGGGCTTTTAAATGTTCCATATAATGACACCTAGTAATGCCCTTCTTACAAAACCTACACCATATCCTATTTGTATGAGTTTTCTTATGATTGTCCAGATCCTCGACAATACTATTACACCTAGAGCACCATGTTGATTTTGTTTCCCTAAAACAACAACAAAATACTACTTACTTACTTCCCAATAATCAATCAATCAATCAATCACCTATGCTTAAAAATCATATGACAGCTCAAATTCCGCACATTTAACCCCTTAAAGTCGCATAAGACACAATTTGAATTCACCCTGCATTCCTCTCGGTATTCGTTTATGGTCTTTTCAATCACTTCCAAAGGGATTCTCTTTAATTTTGGATTGAAGGTGTTGGTTTCCCTCTTCTTTTTCCTCTTTTTTGGTACAAACTTGATAAGGGGCTCATCATCAGAGTCAATTTCATCTTCATCGAACGGTTCAAAGTTTTTATCATCTTCATTGTCATTAAACTCATTGTCTTCTTCGAAATATTGTTCTGGAGGTTCTTGAGATGCTGCATCTTCTTCTTTAAGATTAAGCTAAAACATACTTAACTTTAAGTATGTTATAATGATCTTCAGGGGTTATTTTGTGAGTAACTTAAAAACAATGCTTACTTACCAAGTCAACCTCTTTCTCCTCTTTGGCCCTGAGTTCCTCAATGTAATTTATAGAGTTTTGCACCTGTTCAATGAACTTGGAGGCCTCCAGCAGCTTGGCCTCGCACGTCGAACACAAATACTTCGGAAGAGATTCATTTATTTCCAACTGAAAGTTTATTTATTAGTAAGAAAATAAACCGTGTAGACGTGTCCACTTTCTAACCTTAAAATTGAACGTTTTCTCGAATTCCTCAAGGATCCCTCGGGCTTCCGAGAGGGTTATTGTTAAATTGTCGGTCCCTAGACAGGCGAGGCACGAGTTTTCGACGTTTTCCATCGGATTTGTTAATGCATTATCCATTATTTAGGTATTTTTAAATAAATATAATAAACAGAGACACACTTATAACATTACATGTTTGTTGACATTTTTTTCTTGAATGACAGCTTTGACATTTGACGTTTAATTTGACAGCGTTGCCATATTGAACATCTTATTTCAAAAATGTATTTTTTAACTTTGGTAATATAAGGTAGGTAGGCGAAGACCTCCATAAAAATTCGGCGCTTTTTAGTTTATTTTAAAAATGTTATATAATACCTTCATTACAACGATTTTTAGATTTTTTTATATATTTAAGAAGCTTACCTTAAATCCATTAAATTAAAACAAAAAAATTGTTGCATGAGCCATTTTTTAACATAAAAAAAAGAAAATTTATGTGTTATATGGACCACGACTTTCCTATGCTTCCATTTACTTATGGACATATGTAAAAAGTAGGTATACTAGAGTATTATCGCCGACCAATCACTTTTATATTGATCTAAAATATTTTTACTCTAACTTTATGAAAGTTGCTTACCAAATTGAAATTGCCGCCTTTAATTTAGGAACGTTGACGTTTATAAATACCTGTCAAATTAATGACATTTGACACACAACTTATTCAGGAGAATCAAACTAATTACTACAGCGTTGCCAGATTGTGAAGATATTCTCTTATATATTATTTTATTACATAAAGGTGTCAGGTCAGTTTGTTTATTCTATTTAAAGTTTTATTTCCATATCGGTTTTTTTGTATGTAAGGACTTTATAGTAACTTGTGTCACCATCTTATTGCAGGCGAATGTTGGGTTAAATAAATACCAGTCCTTACACTCTTAAATTTTATATATCAAATGAGAGATCCTTAGGAATTAATTTAAAAAAATAATATTAAAACTTTCTAATTTAAAAAAAAAAATAATATAAACAGATGATACATATTAAAATACAAACATTGAATAATAGGAAAATTACTTACAACTTGTGAGTTTTTCAAGAGATTACAAGAAAAAACCGTAATTTATTCCTTGCATTACCTTGGATGGACTTTTGTGCAGTATGGCAACGCTGCCGTATAACTTCGTGCAAAATTGACATATGGGAGAGTTTTCGCATAGTAATATTTTAAAAATGACGTCATTTAGTGCGAAATTTTTAGATTTTTTAGAAAAAAATATGGTTGATCCAAATTTTTTTTTAAATGTTCTATAGACCTCACCTTTTCTACTGAGCAAACATTTTTTTGCAAAATCGTTGGGTCTTAAATTGTTTATACACCCCTTCTTTATTTTCCTAAATTTTGATGTATGTCAACTGTCAAAGTGACAGCTATCAAATGCACGTACGTCAAAATGTAGATAAACAAAAAAGTCCTAATTTGAAATATTTCTAAAAGTGAATATATCCCAAATTTGTACGTAATTTAGATCTAATAGGCTTCCAACAAGGCCCTAAATATACTTATGCAGCCCGCGATAACTTTTAAGGTTATACGGGTTGCCTATTATAAGAAGAAAACAACAAAATAAAACCCGACACGAGAGAAACGTCAAAACGGCTCTTCGTTTTAAATAAAAATGGCAGTCGATGGTAGAGTGAGTGTGTGATGCATCTGTGCTGACTATTTACGCGTTTTTTCCAATTTTTTGACTCATAAATATGCCCGTGTTGTGTGAACGGTGTTAAGTGACGATCCCTTCCTGCCAGGTAGGTCTTTGCATGCCTTTAAACCTTTCGTATCTCACGGTTAAACAGCAAACAGAGCCCTACTGTTTATGTTCTTTTAAAAAAAATCTTTATATCTTTAAAGAAGCTAATTGATCGAATTGCGGCCAACGTACCGAGAGTAAACAGGTCAACCGTTTATATTAGAATGTTACGCTTTTGATTAGTTTGATGAACAATAAGGTTTCAACCCTTATAAGTATCTTCTTCCATCTCCATACCCCTATTCCTATTATATGTCATTTATTCAGTTTAGTGTAATGCATCAACTGGGTACTTTTAAGTGAGTTTTCATTCTTTCAGTTCTTCTTGGCATGCTTTTTTAATGATAACAATTAGATGAGAAGCATATTATTTATTTATATCATAGGTAGGTAAGGGGTGTGAGTACTTCGACTTATAAAAAATTAACAAGCAAAGATTTAGAAGTGCCTACAGCCCTACACCAACAATTTTTGTTTTAATAGTAGCTTATATTGTAATATAATAAGACCTAGGTAAGTTGGTATACAGTATGGATTTCTAAGCCATAAATCATAAAAAGTAATTAATACCAATAGCAAACTGTGTAATTACAGAACCTTGTCGAACTGACCAAAAGGGCTTGAAAACCCTTTTTAGTGTTTACATAAGAGTGGTTTATTTATTAATTATTATTATATGTGATTAATTCCATTACAAAAAAGAATAATACAATCATTTAAAACCTAACTACAGTAATAAACTATTAAATTCTAACAGAAACGATAACCATTTAATTGTCATTAACACTGATTTGGGTCTGATAACTTAACTATAACCCATAAATGAATATAAAAGAAAGAGCAACGATCAAAAGCTAATATCACAAATATTAAAAATTAAAATACCTGGTCAAGAGAACATGATATTTGTCATTAACATCATCTGCAAATATTGGTAAATACATCAAACAGTGGAGCGACTAATTTATTTATTTACGGAATCCATTTACAAAAGTGTTACATAGCATACCCATACAAACATATATATTCAGATACAAAACTATCTATAAATCAATGAAAGGTGTAGATGAGTTAATTAATTAAAGCCCCTATGAAATAATATTCTTTAACTGCCCCTTAAAAGATGTTATCCTAGAGTCAAAAAAGTTTATCTGTCCTGACAGACCATTAGCACTTCGAGCCATTCGTGTAATTGGCTCATTAATGCCATAATTGGTATGGTGGAATGGAACTAAAAATATTTCTGATTGTCTATTCAATCTGGAAGGCACCCTAAGTTTAAATAGAGACAATAACTCGGGACAATCTATAGTAGCATTTAAAACCTTATGCATAAAACATAAGTTGAGTAATGTTCTTAGCACATTACATTTATATTAGCACACGACAATTTTCAAGTTTCCAAACTAAATCAATCAAAAAGAGGCAAAACAAAACAGGGCCTGAGTGAGAGCCCTGTGGCACCCCAGATGGCACCAAAATTTCAGAGGAACATGTACCTCCAAGATTAACAATCTGGGTTCTACCTCTGATGCATCCCGAGATCCACTGAAGAAGAGGCCCTACAATATCTAAAGCCCTAAACTTCTGCAAGAGTATCCCATGGTTAACCCTATCAAAAGCCTTGGAAAAATCTGTACATATTGAGTCAACCTGAAGTCCCTTCTCCAAGCTGCGGTAGAGGTAGTTGACAAATACAGCACCAAATTAGCATCAGTAGATCTGCCTTTTATAAATCCAAATTGGTCAGGATTAAATAAAGATTTAAAACTCCAGGCAATCCTATGACTGACCAGGCAGTCAAGCAGCTTTGGCAACTCAGATTGGTTACACACAGCCCAATAATTGGAAATTTCATTTCTACTACCAGATTTAAAAATGGGTTTTAGAAAACTTCTCTTCCAGAGAGTGGGATAAGAACCAGTACCTAGAGATTTGTTAAAAATGAACAGTATTAGTTTCATAAGAACACAAACACATTTCTTTAGGAAGAATGCCAGAATTCCATCTGGTCCAGAGCAGAGCTTATTCTTAGAGGAAGTAATAACCTCATAAACATCCTGCATTGACAGAGTTAAAGTGGTCAGACAAATTGATTTATCAAAATCAAAAGATGGTATGTCATTGACTTGCTCATCCGAATAGACAGATGAAAAGTATTCTGCAAACATATCCGCAGTATCCAAGATATTCATACTAATTCTCTTATTGTATGTCATTCTGGAGGGAAGACTAAAACCAGTTCTTTTATTTTGAATATATGACCAGATGTACCTTGGATTGCCAGCGAGATTCATTTCCACCTTATTAATGTATTGTTGATAGCACAACTCTCTTAAGTACTCACATTGTTGTCTCAACAATACAAATTCATCATAATTCGGCGGATTTCCTCCTCTCAGGATCAGTTGGTGCTTCAGAGAGATATAAACAGAGTGTTTTCCTGGTGTAAGTCGAATGAAATGTCATTGAATGTTAAGAAATGTGGGTTTATGAGGTTTACTCGTTTAAGGGTCTCCCCTCCTTGTCAATATGTTATTGATGGTATCCCCTTGAAGGAGCTTGACTCAGTCAAGGATTTGGGTGTCTTTCTGGACCCAAGTCTTACTTTCTCCCACCACTTCGAAAATACTGTAAATAGAGCTAATAAACTGCTTGGTTTTATCAAAAGATCTTGCAAAGACTTTACTAATGTGTCAGCATTGAAGACACTATATATTTGCCTGGTGAGATCTCTTCTCGAATTCTCCAATATTGTTTGGTCACCTCATTTTCTGATTCACATTGAGAGGCTTGAAAATATCCAGCACAAGTTTATCAGGTTTGCCAGTTATACTCTTATGAAGTCAGGCCTGGATCTTACCTGTTCAGAGACCATGTCCTACCTGAGCATAAACTCCTTATCAAGTAGAAGGCAGTTCTTTGATGTTTGCTTTGCGTTTAAGGTTCTGAATGGTATTGTTAGAAGTCCGGAATGTCTGTGCCTTTTCTCTTTGCATGTATCTTCTTACACAACATGAGGTCAGGCGCTTCTCCACATTCCCTTTTGGAGAACATCCTATCTACTAAACAGTCCTATAAATAGAATAGCTTCTACAGTGAATAGATTTGCAAAAGATCTTGATTTTTTCAGTACATCTTTAAATAAATTTAAGTCGTCAGCTAGGGCAACTATCTTGGGATAGTGCCCTACTCCCACTCTTTGGATTATGTTTAGTACAGTATTGTTTATTAGTATTATAGTTTTTACTTAAGACTACTGTTAATTATTAATAAGTACTTGAAATGTTATATACGTTGATGAATAAATAAATAAATAAATAAATAAATAAATAAATCATAATATTGCTGTTGACCACTAATTTTAAACTTTTTGTGAATTTGTTTCTTTCTTATGATCAAACTGCGAAGCTCTGAAGAAAACCAACATGGAAAAGAAGAACTTTTGTACCTCTTTAGAGGAATAAACCTTTCCTTTGAGGAGTAGATCACATTATAGAAAATTGAAACTATGACATCAATAAATGTCTCTCCCAAAAATAATTGATTCCAGTCTATCCCAGCAAGACAATCGTTAATTGCTATGTAATCTCCCTTACCAAAATCATAAAAATATTCCTCATATATCATATCATCAGAATTTTCTGCACAACAAAGGTCAAAACTAATTGCTGTATGGTGTAAGCTATTCTTAAAAATCTTGTCTATTGCACGTTCAACACTAATTAAATCTGAGCTACTAAATACAAGATCCAAGGCAACCCTGTTGGTATTTAGAACCCCATTTACCTGGAAAAAGTTATAGAAGTTAAAGCAGTTGGCCAGAGAAAGCACAGACTCTCTGTCATTCTCCAGACAACCACCAACCATCAAACCAAGATCAGCATTCTCCCATCTAGCATGTGGTAAATTGTAATCACCTGCAGACAAAGAAACTACTTGAATATCTACCATATACATATTCAACGGATTCACAATGGCTTAAATAGGCTTGAAGTGGAGATGAAGATGGTATATAAATGCAACCAACAACAAAGCTTTGATTGTCTATTGTAAAAGTGAAATAGATCTGATAAATATCCACATCAACAAGTGGGATACCAATTCTATGTGTACATAAACTCTTTTTAGCTGCAATCAATACACCACCTTCACGAGCCTTGGTAGTATTTGTACCCATTTGATGATCATATCTATATAAATCATAGTTTGATACACCAATTTCAGCATCTGAATATTCAGATGTTAACCAAGTCTCTGCAATCATAACAATATCATAGCAGCAGCAACTAAGTGCCTGCTGAAAATCTTTTATTTTAGTTCTTATATCATACCTGTATTAGCATAATACACGCAAACACCAGAACCAGAAGGGCCATTCATTTGATTTCGATGAAAATTTATCTTGCGTTTATTATTTAACCAAAATTTTCGCAAGATAACCCCTCTAGGCCAGTTATCTGGCCTTAAAAAATCATCCCTACAATCGCCGTTGATGCTTATCTTAAAAGAAATAGTCTTACCCTTAACTGGCAACAATTCTACTTTAAGATCCCTAATCTGAGGGCACCACTTTTTAATGTGCTCTTCAATAAAACCAGGGGTCACTTCCATTTTAACACGTCCCAGATAAAAATATTCCCTATTTACTGAACCTGCGAAATTTTCATCGCCTCGAAAGTCCGCTTCTCCTAAAACCAGATTCCGATTACGATTTGTATTTGTATGTTTTCGATTTTGTCCTAAAGTAAATCCCTGTTGCAGATGATCGCCCCCAACATCCGTTGTTCCAGAGTTCCCAGTCCCAGCTGATTCATTGTTTAAGTTTACCTGCCTGAGTGAGGTTTCTCCGCCGTTGCTCTTTTAGGAAACAAAGAAGAAGAGGAAGTTTTAGCGGCATCTACCTGTTTCACTCTACTTTGAACAGGTGATTCAAAGATATTTCTGCTGGTGGATTGCTGCGGAAACGGTAGCGGCGGTGTCACGTTGTCAGGAACTGCCTGGGTATTTAGGTTCAGTGTTGCCAGGTCTCATGATTTATCATGAGATCTCATGATTTTGACTTACATCTCATGATATCATGATTTTGTCGAAAAATCTCATGATTTAAAAAAAAAACAAAGATTTAAAATCGTAACTCAGAATATTAGTCGTAAAAATAAAAATAAAATAAAAATAACCTAAAACTACAACTAAATGTACACATATAAATATCATAAAGCCTTAAATAATATCCGCACAGCCCGATATAAACGGGAAATACTGACGAGTATGGGGATTCCCCGAGATTCTCGGATATTTCTACGGGCTATATTTTTCACGAAGTTTTATGCATTTGCTCGTGTATTTGGTATTGTAAAGCATTATTTGTGAGTTGAAAATAATTAAAAAATATCAGTGACAGTGATTCTAGTAGTTCTAGTAGTAGTACATCCAAGAGTATATCTCTTTCAGGACCTAGCAAGAAAAGAAAGGTTTATAAGCAAAATTTTAAAAAGGAATGGAAAAATATACCGGGTTTGCAATGGATCGAGAACAGCAGAAAGGGGACAGGCTTTGCCTGGTAGGTATTTATGATATTTTAAGTTAAGGTACTTTCTGTAAAAATAAGTGCAATTTGGATTTATTGAGTACAAAATCTAAATTCACTTATAATAATGTTAAATCGAGAATTAAATGATAATATGAGTTACTGAATCGTAACTAATTAAAATTTGCTTTAATGCGGATATATATAATTTAAGGCGAACAAAACTTTTATTTTAATGGAGGTAAACGTTTTTTTTTTTAAATTTAAGGTGCGATTACTGTAAATGTGATGTTAAGGTATCTGCAGGGAAAACCCAACTAGTAAAACATTCTGAGACTGAAAAGCATGTTAAAGCTTTGCAGAGAGCATCAATGGGCAAGCAAAGTCAAGTAAAAATAAGTCAAATGTTTGCAGAAAGTTCTAAAAAAATAAGCATTGAAGAAAAAGCGAAAGAAGGAATTATAGGAACTGCGGGGTTTCTTGCCGAACATAATCTCCCTATGAATTTGATGGAGCATTTCATCGATTATCTCAATGCTGTAGGCACTGATTCAGATATTGTCAAACAAATGAAATGTAAACGAACAAAGATGTCAAGAGTTTTACAAAAACTTACAGGCTTGTCTCAAGAATCTTGGCTACTTGGCCTAATGAGGGATAATAAATTTAGCATTATCATAGATGAGTCTACTGATAACTCGTGCACCAAACATTTATGTTTAGTTGTAAGAATGTGCATTAATTTTGACATTGAAGACAACTTTTTGGCGTTAATCCCAGTAGTAGAGACCACAGGGGCTGTACTTTATGAAATTTTAATCAACTTCCTTACCGAAAATGGTGTTCCATATAAGTCAAACTTTATTGGCTTTGCTTCAGATGGAGCGAGCAACATGGTTGGCGTTAATAATTCTGTGGTCAGTCGATTGCGAGAAAATATTCCAGGTATATTCATAATGATATGCATATGCCATAGCTTTTATTTGTGTGAATCATATGCATGCCACAAGTTGCCTGAGGAAGTGGAACAATTTGCGAGAGAAGTAAGCTATACGCTAATAAAATAAATGTATACTTAATTAAAAAATATAATTTTTTACAGGTATATAACTATTTTTCAAATAGTCCGAAGAGAGTGGAAGAATATAAGGAATTCCAGGAATTTGCAAATGTCTCAATATCGAAGATTTTACATCCTAGCCAGACACGTTGGTTATCTCTGGAATGCGTGGTTAAAAGGCTTCTTAATCAATATGAAGCTTTGAGGTTGTATTTCGTAGATCAGGCGTCTCTTAAAATCAGTCAAGCAAATATTATTTTAGAAAAACTAAACACGCCCGAAAATAAATTATACTTATCATTTTTATCGCATGTACTACCTATTTTTAATAGCTTAAACAAATTAATGCAAAGCGAATCGCCCAAAATTCACGTTATTTATAAAGAGGTTGCTAGAACAGTTAAAACAATTTTAGATTATTATATTAAGGACGAATATCTAAATGCCAACATTGAAAATATAGATTTTAAAGACCCTAGACTTTTTTTAAATTTAAATGACATGTACTTTTCTGCCCACATAAACTCTGCCGATCTGGAGAAAAACCGACTCGACATGGTAAAATTAAGATGTCTAGACTTTTATATTGAGAGTGTGGAGCAAATATTGTCAAGATTTCCACTTAAAAACTCTGTGTTTCAGAAATTAGAATTTCTAGATCCTGAGGTAGTTAAATCAAGAAAAATCAGGTCTATAAGTAATTTTTCTATGTTGTTTCAAAATTTAATTCCTGCTGATATGCAAGTTATTGACAATGAATGGTTGTTACTTAGAAATTATGAAATTAATTTTACCTGGAAAGGTATTTGCGATTTTTGGGGTAAAATTGCTAAGATTAAATGTGTGGAAAATACAGAATCCCGGTTTCCCAATTTAAGTAATTTTGTGTTTAATTTATTAACTTTGCCGCATTCCAGTGCTAACGTAGAGAGGGTGTTTAGTCAGATAAATTTAAACAAAACAAAACAGAGAAATCGGTTGAAAACTCCTATGATAGCTGCTATACTGCACACCAAAAGTTTAGTGGGCAGAGAAAACCGTATTTGTTCAAATTTTCCAATAGGAAAAGATTTGCTTAAAAAATTAAATAAACAAATTTATGATTCCGATGAGTCAGAATAAAATAACGGATATTTCGGATTTTTGTTTTTCAGTTATTTACTTTAAGATTAAGTACGTTTGTTTACTTTAACATATAATTTTATGTTTTTATTTAAATTTGTTAATAAAAGAGTAGATATTTTGGTACTTGTATCTTTATTTCATCAAAAAAATATTTTAATAAAAATAATGTATGTTTTTTTTTTTAATAAGGCTTAAAACGCCATCTCATGATTTTTTTTCCAAAACTCATGATTTTTGGTTACATTTTTCATGATTTCATTTTATTTCACCTGGCAACACTGTTTAGGTTGTCATTTTTATTCTGCAGCAAGAATCTTACTAGGTCCTTGTTACTATTGATGACATTCTTGGCCCAGTTTTCCAGCTTGTTCTGAAGGCGTTCTTCTATACCTTCCAGAGATTCATTTATAAGGCATTTAGAAGTATTAATCAAACTATTTGTTAACTGGAAACACCAGAATTACTAGGTTCTCTAGAATTCTCCAAATTGCCTTCAGAAGTAAACTTAGTAAAGTTATCTATGCAATCCTTGCATCATATCAAGACGGTTCTAGTTTTAGCGATTGCGCATCTAATCTCTTGTGATGATATTTTACTACAATCCCTACAAGAAACCTTTCCGCAAAGTTAAAACAGTGCCAACTTCCTTAGTAATAGCCATGGTTAACTGTATCGAAAGCCTTGGAGAAGTCAGTCAAATTTACATTGGGAATGACTGTATTATTTACTCTAGTCTCATCGCAAGCACTAAAATTATTTGGGCGATTTTGTTCATATACAGTGGAAAAAAGTGGAGCAAAACCCTCTGCAATTTCCTTACATCCCAAGAATTAATTTTCCTTGCAATTACCCTAATAACCACTTTTTGTCTTTTAAAAGTAAACAGTTAAAGCATCGGTAGAGTTTCACCATAACTGCATCATTGATCAAGCCACTGACTAAAAAAAAATCTAAAAATGCAGTACTTATTACTTATTATATTTATTTTACTTATATTTATATAAGTACTTTCATAAAAATGGCCAATCCTCCAGTATGTTTACTGTTTGAATCTTGTACAGCTCGGAATCATATATTGCACTAGTTATATGGCTTTCAGTTAAGCATACCACATGTTTCAATAATACAAATAACATAATATAATATATAAATCAATAACAGACTAAACTGTGTAGGATTTTATGTATATGCGTGGTCTCAGTAGTTCTGAACAACTTCTCTCGAGTCTTTTTGGTAAGTTGGTTAGTTACTAAACATGTTTCAATCATGATTTAAAAAAAACCTGAAAATATTAAAAAACATCAACTAAAATGTTACCCAAACAAGCAAAATCGTATGACACATGTAACGAGTGAGTGACTATACTACCCCCTCTGAAAACATTAACTACCCCCTTATAAAATCGCAGACAAAAGGGTGCGTGACGCGGATGACGAAAACGTGAGATATAATGTTGACATTGATGATTTTTTTATGCTAATAAGAAAGATGACAGGAACGATGGGAATTCTGATTGAATTATAAAGGGATAGATTAGGGTTGTTTTAGAGGGGCTAATAATAAAGGGATACAGAATGATCCCAGAAAGTAATTTACAGGTACAATTTTTTGACAATCCTGATGGTAGAGCCCCAAAAGACTAGACAACAATCCATTGCATTCTTTTATTTACCGATAAATAAGAGTTTAATCCGAAAATAGATGACAATTTAATGTACCGAAGAGAGATTCCTTTAAAGATATCGCGGCTACTTCTGATGGGTGCGTCCTTGCCAAGTTATTTCTTTAATTAAAATCGAAATGTCAGCAATACGTTTCTGTTCTTATTTTTAGGCCTATTATTACCGGGAAGCCGTTGAAGGATATTCGGTTTAATTAATAATACGTTTTTAATAACCCTTGTAGCAAACGTAACCACGCCCCCATAAAGGTCACGTGATTTTTCTCGGTTCAGTAAGCTCCGCCCATAAATTTATCCAAGATGGCCGCTAAAGGGGACCATCTTGAAATTTGGAGGGGTAGGGAGGGAAATCAAGGAAATTCTTCCAGGCAGTTGAATATTAATTATTTGGTTTGATTGTCTTAATATGGTATTTTTGAAGCCTGTTAGAATTAAACAATTGAATGTCATGCCCTTACAAAAATCTTTATATCTTGGAAACTTATGTAAGGATTTTATTAATTTTAGTTTCATATGAAAGCTGTTGAGTTTCTTTACCAGAATGGTTTTTACAAGTTTTCTTATAACTATAATAGTTATAGAGTTATTGAGTAGTTTTTCCATGGAGTGAAAAAATGTTGATGCTATCAAAGCCTTTACAAAAATCTAAATATCTTGGAAACTTATGTAAAGATTTTATTGATTTCAGTTTCATATGAAAGCCGATGAGTTTCTTTATTAAATACGTCCTTACAAGATTCTTTGTAAATACGACAGTTTTCGAGTTATTGAGTAGTTTTTCCATGGAGTGAAAAAATGTTGATGCTATCAAAGGCTTTACAAAAATCTAAATATCTTGGAAACGTATGTAAGGATTTTATTGATTTCAGTTTCATATGAAAGTCGATGAGTTTCTTTATTAAAAACGTCCTTACGAGATTCTTTGTAAATACGACAGTTTTCGAGTTATTGAGTAGTTTTTCCATGGAGTGAAAAAATGTTGATGCTATTGAAGCCTTTACAAAAATCTTTATATCTTGGAAACTTATGTAAGGATTTTATTGATTTTAGTTTCATATGAAAGTCGATGAGTTTCTTTATTAAAAACATCCTTACAAGATTCTTTGTAAATACGACAGTTTTCGAGTTATTGAGTAGTTTTTCCATGGAGTGAAAAAATGTTGATGCTATCAAAGGCTTTACAAAAATCTAAATATCTTGGAAACGTATGTAAGGATTTTATTGATTTCAGTTTCATATGAAAGTCGATGAGTTTCTTTATTAAAAACGTCCTTACGAGATTCTTTGTAAATACGACAGTTTTCGAGTTATTGAGTAGTTTTTCCATGGAGTGAAAAAATGTTGATGCTATCGAAGCCTTTACAAAAATCTAAATATCTTGGAAACTCATGTGAGGATTTTATTGATTTCAGTTTCATATGAAAGCCGATGAGTTTCTTTATTAAAAACGTCCCTACAAGATTCTTTGTAAATGCGACAGTTTTCGAGTTATTGAGTAGTTTTTCCATGGAGTGAAAAAATGTTGATGCTATCAAAGGCTTTACAAAAATCTAAATATCTTGGAAATTTATGTAAGGATTTTATTGATTTCAGTTTCATATGAAAGCCGATGAGTTTCTTTATTAAAAACGTCCCTACAACATTCTTTGTAAATACGACAGTTTTCGAGTTATTGAGTAGTTTTTCCATGGAGTGAAAAAATGTTGATGCTATCAAAGGCTTTACAAAAATCTAAATATCTTGGAAATTTATGTAAGGATTTTATTGATTTCAGTTTCATATGAAAGCCGATGAGTTTCTTTATTAAAAACGTCCCTACAAGATTCTTTGTAAATGCGACAGTTTTCGAGTTATTGAGTAGTTTTTCCATGGAGTGAAAAAATGTTGATGCTATCAAAGGCTTTACAAAAATCTAAATATCTTGGAAATTTATGTAAGGATTTTATTGATTTCAGTTTCATATGAAAGCCGATGAGTTTCTTTATTAAAAACGTCCCTACAAGATTCTTTGTAAATGCGACAGTTTTCGAGTTATTGAGTAGTTTTTCCATGGAGTGAAAAAATGTTGATGCTATCAAAGGCTTTACAAAAATCTAAATATCTTGGAAATTTATGTAAGGATTTTATTGATTTCAGTTTCATATGAAAGCCGATGAGTTTCTTTATTAAAAACGTCCCTACAAGATTCTTTGTAAATGCGACAGTTTTCGAGTTATTGAGTAGTTTTTCCATGGAGTGAAAAAATGTTGATGCTATCAAAGGCTTTACAAAAATCTAAATATCTTGGAAATTTATGTAAGGATTTTATTGATTTCAGTTTCATATGAAAGCCGATGAGTTTCTTTATTAAAAACGTCCCTACAACATTCTTTGTAAATACGACAGTTTTCGAGTTATTGAGTAGTTTTTCCATGGAGTGAAAAAATGTTGATGCTATCAAAGGCTTTACAAAAATCTAAATATCTTGGAAATTTATGTAAGGATTTTATTGATTTCAGTTTCATATGAAAGCCGATGAGTTTCTTTATTAAAAACGTCCCTACAACATTCTTTGTAAATACGACAGTTTTCGAGTTATTGAGTAGTTTTTCCATGGAGTGAAAAAATGTTGATGCTATCAAAGGCTTTACAAAAATCTAAATATCTTGGAAATTTATGTAAGGATTTTATTGATTTCAGTTTCATATGAAAGCCGATGAGTTTCTTTATTAAAAACGTCCCTACAAGATTCTTTGTAAATACGACAGTTTTCGAGTTATTGAGTAGTTTTTCCATGGAGTGAAAAAATGTTGATGCTATCAAAGCCTTTACAAAAATCTAAATATCTTGGAAACTCATGTGAGGATTTTATTGATTTCAGTTTCATATGAAAGCCGATGAGTTTCTTTATTAAAAACGTCCCTACAAGATTCTTTGTAAATACGACAGTTTTCGAGTTATTGAGTAGTTTTTCCATGGAGTGAAAAAATGTTGATGCTATCAAAGCCTTTACAAAAATCTAAATATCTTGGAAACTCATGTGAGGATTTTATTGATTTCAGTTTCATATGAAAGCCGATGAGTTTCTTTATTAAAAACGTCCCTACAAGATTCTTTGTAAATGCGACAGTTTTCGAGTTATTGAGTAGTTTTTCCATGGAGTGAAAAAATGTTGATGCTATCAAAGGCTTTACAAAAATCTAAATATCTTGGAAACTTATGTAAGGATTTTATTGATTTCAGTTTCATATGAAAGCCGATGAGTTTCTTTATTAAAAAGGTCCTTACAAGATTCTTTGTAAATACGACAGTGTTCGAGTTATTGAGTAGTTTTTCCATTTAGTGAAAAAATGTTGATGCTATTGAAGCCTTTACAAAAATCTATATATCTTGGAAACTTATGTAAGGATTTTATTGATTTTAGTTTCATATGAAAGTCGATGAGTTTCTTTATTAAAAACATCCTTACGGGATTCTTTGTAAATACGACAGTTTTCGAGTTATTGAGTAGTTTTTCCATTTAGTGAAAAATGTTGATGCTATCGAAGCCTTTACAAAAATCTATATATCGTGGAAACTTATGTAAGGATTTTATTGATTTCAGTTTCATATGAAAGCCGATGAGTTTCTCTATAAAAAACGTCCCTACAAGATTCTTTGTAAATACGACAGTTTTTGAGTAGTTTTTCCATGGAGTGAAAAAATGTTGATGCTATCAAAGGCTTTACAAAAATCTAAATATCTTGGAAACTTATGTAAGGATTTTATTGATTTCAGTTTCATATGAAAGTCGATGAGTTTCTTTATTAAAAACGTCCTTACAAGATTCTTTGTAAATACGACAGTTTTTGAGTTATTGAGTAGTTTCTTCATGAATTGAAAAAATGTTGACACTGTCAAAGGCTTTACTAAAATCTAAATATCTTGGAAACCCTTGTAAGGATTTTATTGATTTCAGTTTCATATGAAAACTGAAGAGTTTCTTTACCAAAAAGGTCCTTATAGGTTTCTTTGTAAATTTGACGGTTTTCGAGTTATTGAGTAGTTTCTCCATCAAAGGCCTTACAAAAATCTTAATATCTTGGAAACTTATGTAAGGATTTTATTGATTTCAGTTTCATATGAAAGCCGATGAGTTTCTTTATTAAAAACGTCCCTACAACATTCTTTGTAAATACGACAGTTTTCGAGTTATTGAGTAGTTTTTCCATGGAGTGAAAAAATGTTGATGCTATCAAAGGCTTTACAAAAATCTAAATATCTTGGAAATTTATGTAAGGATTTTATTGATTTCAGTTTCATATGAAAGCCGATGAGTTTCTTTATTAAAAACGTCCCTACAAGATTCTTTGTAAATGCGACAGTTTTCGAGTTATTGAGTAGTTTTTCCATGGAGTGAAAAAATGTTGATGCTATCAAAGGCTTTACAAAAATCTAAATATCTTGGAAATTTATGTAAGGATTTTATTGATTTCAGTTTCATATGAAAGCCGATGAGTTTCTTTATTAAAAACGTCCCTACAAGATTCTTTGTAAATACGACAGTTTTCGAGTTATTGAGTAGTTTTTCCATGGAGTGAAAAAATGTTGATGCTATCAAAGGCTTTACAAAAATCTAAATATCTTGGAAACTTATGTAAGGATTTTATTGATTTCAGTTTCATATGAAAGCCGATGAGTTTCTTTATTAAAAAGGTCCTTACAAGATTCTTTGTAAATACGACAGTTTTCGAGTTATTGAGTAGTTTTTCCATGTAGTGAAAAAATGTTGATGCTATCGAAGCCTTTACAAAAATCTATATATCGTGGAAACTTATGTAAGGATTTTATTGATTTCAGTTTCATATGAAAGCCGATGAGTTTCTCTATAAAAAACGTCCCTACAAGATTCTTTGTAAATACGACAGTTTTTGAGTAGTTTTTCCATGGAGTGAAAAAATGTTGATGCTATCAAAGGCTTTACAAAAATCTAAATATCTTGGAAACTTATGTAAGGATTTTATTGATTTCAGTTTCATATGAAAGTCGATGAGTTTCTTTATTAAAAACGTCCTTACAAGATTCTTTGTAAATACGACAGTTTTTGAGTTATTGAGTAGTTTCTTCATGAATTGAAAAAATGTTGACACTGTCAAAGGCTTTACTAAAATCTAAATATCTTGGAAACCCTTGTAAGGATTTTATTGATTTCAGTTTCATATGAAAACTGAAGAGTTTCTTTACCAAAAAGGTCCTTATAGGTTTCTTTGTAAATTTGACGGTTTTCGAGTTATTGAGTAGTTTCTCCATCAAAGGCCTTACAAAAATCTTAATATCTTGGAAACTTATGTAAGGATTTTATTGATTTCAGTTTCATATGAAAGCCGATGAGTTTCTTTATTAAAAACGTCCCTACAACATTCTTTGTAAATACGACAGTTTTCGAGTTATTGAGTAGTTTTTCCATGGAGTGAAAAAATGTTGATGCTATCAAAGGCTTTACAAAAATCTAAATATCTTGGAAATTTATGTAAGGATTTTATTGATTTCAGTTTCATATGAAAGCCGATGAGTTTCTTTATTAAAAAGGTCCTTACAAGATTCTTTGTAAATACGACAGTTTTCGAGTTATTGAGTAGTTTTTCCATGGAGTGAAAAAATGTTGATGCTATTGAAGCCTTTACAAAAATCTAAATATCTTGGAAACTTATGTAAGGATTTTATTAATTTTAGTTTCATATGAAAGCTGTTGAGTTTCTTTACCAGAATGGTTTTTACAAGTTTTCTTATAACTATAATAGTTATAGAGTTATTGAGTAGTTTTTCCATGGAGTGAAAAAATGTTGATGCTATCAAAGCCTTTACAAAAATCTAAATATCTTGGAAACTTATGTAAAGATTTTATTGATTTCAGTTTCATATGAAAGCCGATGAGTTTCTTTATTAAATACGTCCTTACAAGATTCTTTGTAAATACGACAGTTTTCGAGTTATTGAGTAGTTTTTCCATGGAGTGAAAAAATGTTGATGCTATTGAAGCCTTTACAAAAATCTTTATATCTTGGAAACTTATGTAAGGATTTTATTGATTTTAGTTTCATATGAAAGTCGATGAGTTTCTTTATTAAAAACATCCTTACAAGATTCTTTGTAAATACGACAGTTTTCGAGTTATTGAGTAGTTTTTCCATGGAGTGAAAAAATGTTGATGCTATCGAAGCCTTTACAAAAATAAAATATCTTGGAAACTTATGTAAGGATTTTATTGATTTCAGTTTCATATGAAAGCCGATGAGTTTCTTTATTAAAAACGTCGTTACAAGATTCTTTGTAAATACGACAGTTTTCGAGTTATTGAGTAGTTTTTCCATGGAGTGAAAAAATGTTGATGCCTTTACAAAAATCTAAATATCTTGGAAACTTATGTAAAGATTTTATTGATTTTAATTTCATATGAAAGCCGATGAGTTTCTTTATTAAAAACGTCCTTACAAGATTCTTTGTAAATACGACAGTTTTCGAGTTATTGAGTAGTTTTTCCATGGAGTGAAAAAATGTTGATGCCTTTACAAAAATCTAAATATCTTGGAAACTTATGTAAAGATTTTATTGATTTTAATTTCATATGAAAGCCGATGAGTTTCTTTATTAAAAACGTCCTTACAAGATTCTTTGTAAATACGACAGTTTTCGAGTTATTGAGTAGTTTTTCCATGGAGTGAAAAAATGTTGATGCTATCGAAGCCTTTACAAAAAATCTAAATATCTTGGAAACTTATGTAAGGATTTTATTGATTTCAGTTTCATATGAAAGCCGATGAGTTTCTTTATTAAAAACCTCCTTACAAGATTCTTTGTAAATACGACAGTTTTCGAGGTATTGAGTAGTTTTTCCATGGAGTGAAAAAATGTTGATGCTATCAAAGGCTTTACAAAAATCTAAATATCTTGGAAATTTATGTAAGGATTTTATTGATTTTAGTTTCATATGAAAGCCGATGAGCTTCTTTATTAAAAACCTCCTTACAAGATTCTTTGTAAATTTGACGGTTTTCGAGTTATTGAGTAGTTTCTCCATGAATCTAAATATCTTCGAAACCCATGTAAGGATTCTATTGATTTTAGGTTCATACGAAAGCTGAAGAGTTTCAATACAATTTAACATGACGATCCAAGATGGCCGCCTTCGTACGAGGGAATAATGAAAAATTTAAAAACGATATTATTAAAAGTCTTATTGCAAGCAAGCTGCGTAATAAATGTTAATTAATTTATGTACGTTGTGGGTTCAGCATTCGTTTATTATATTAAGGTGATATTTAAAATGCACAATCTGTCCTCTCATTTATCGGTGCAATATCACATGACGTAAGTCAACTGTCAAGATGGTTTCAGGGACAAACTTATTTTGTTTGTTACCACGGTAATCTGTCAATGTCATTTTTATCGGGCTCAACTGTGTGTAAGAAATTCTTGAATTTAAAACAAGTTCTATTCATAACCTCAAAATGATAAACCGCCAGAAAAAAACACTTGTTCTCCCTAAATAAAAATCCTAACGGGAGCACATACATGTGTAAGTAAGAATTCCGACTTAACAAAAAAAAAACAAAAGAAGGTTTAGGAATGGCATTCAAGGATCGCATCTAATTTTAATTTAAGTGTGCATATATATACACAGGATTGAATTATAATGTGGCACGCTTTCCTCGAACCTACGCGTTTCAATTTTTGATATTAACAAACGATTAAAGTGTGTTTACTTATAGACGAATCGAATCACGTAATAATTCGAATAATGGAATGGGGACAAAAAATTATTCAACAACAATAATTGGTACGTTTTGGATTGCCCTGGTAATAAACATTAAGTAGGCGACGCATTATATAGGCTCCTTCCATAATTCAAGACGGCTGCCTAAAGTGACGTATACCGGGGGGAAGTGAAAAGTTGGTTTAGAGGAAATATTATTGTGCCAGAGGATGGTGGTATCATCGGCAAACAATGTAAATTTTCCAGTTACCAGTTAGTTGTGGAAGATCGTTCACATAATTGAGAAAAAGTAAAGAACCAAGTACTGATCCTTGCGGAACACCTACATTTACATTGAGTTCCTTAGAGATACCACCATTAAATTTGACAGCCTGGACACGATTTGATAAGTAGGAATGGAACCACTCAAGGGCAGTTCCTCTGAAACCATAGAGCTCCAGTTTCATCAGCAGCATCCTGTGACTCAGGCAGTCAAATGCCATGGACAAGTCACAGAATACCGCTGCTGCAACTTCACCAACATTCAGTCGGTTGTACAGGTGCTCTAGAAAGCTACTTGTTTTTAGAATTAATTTAAGGGTGTTATTGTATTGTCTTTGGTACCACTGTTAGTTTTTTCAAAATCAAAGTAAACCCTTTGACATGGTACTCATTTTCAGATATTTTTTTTCAAGCAATTCGATGGTGCAATCAGAATTTGGAGAGCGCTAATTCTTATTGAATTTGTTTATTTCAAAAATTTAAAAAAATAAATAAAAATTCCAAAAGTTGAAAAATTAAACATTTTAAAAATTCAAAATGAAAAATTACAAAATTATTGAGAAGTCTTAAATTAAGAAGTCGAAAAGTTTATGAATTGCAAAGTCATAAGTTGAGAAAAATGAAAATCAAAAATTATAAATTTTAAAAAATCGAAAATTCTTAAACATTAGAAATTTTAGAAAATTATAAATTATGAAAAATTAAAATTTAAAAAGTTTAAAAATACGAAAATCCAAAAATTGATTTTGTTAATGGATAATTTTTTAAATTTTGAATTTTTGTTTTTTTTTAATTTTGAAGTTAATGAATGTTTGAATATCTAACTTTTTTTTAGTTTTTTGGAATTTTTAATTTTTGATTTTTTTAAATTTGGATAATTTAATTTTTCTTAATTTATGGTTTTTAAATTTAAAAATTTTGAAATTTAGCAACTCTTTAATTGCTTGATTTTGTGAAATGGATAATTTTTTAAATTTTTTAGATTTTGATTTTTTTAAAATTTTGATAATTATTTTAGGTTTAGAATAAAATGTTTATTTTTATTAGTTTATGATTTTTTAATTTTCGATTTTTACATTTTCTTAAATTAATAATTTTTGATTTTGGAAATTTTGAATTTCTTAATTTTAAGTGTCTTATTTTTGTTCAACTAAAAATTTTTTGAAATTTTAATTTTTCGTAATTAATATTTTTTGAATTTTTTTTATTTTTAATGTTTATAAATTATGGATGTTTTAAAATTTATAATTTTTTATTTTTAATTTTTCTCAACAAAAATTGATATAAATTAAGGAAAATAAAAAAATCAAACTATCAGAATATCAAAAAAAAACAGAAATTTACATTTAACAAAAACAAGAAATTGATGATTAAAAAAGTGATAAATTCCAAAATTTTTAAACTCAAAAACTATAAAATAAGAAAAGTATCATAATGTAAAATTTCAAAAAATTAAAAGTATCAAAAATTAAAAATTATTAACTTAACCAAATGAAAAGATTTAAACTAATAAAAATTAAAAATTCAAAAATTATAAAAAAGAAAAAATCATAAATTAAGAAAAATAAATACATCAATAATGTAAAAATGATAAATTTAAGAAAATTAAAAATTTAAAAATCATAAATTAAAAAAATAAAAATTCAAATATTAAAAGAACCGAAATTTAAAAAAAAAGGCGAAAACTAAAAAAATTCAAAAAACAATTTTAATAAAACTAAAAATTCGTAAGCTTAATAAAATAAAAAATTGAAAAATTTAAATCTTCAAAAATTTCCTAATTTTAAGTTTTTTATTTTTGTTCAACTAATAATTTTGTGAAATTTTCTATTTTTAATATTTATGAATTATCAATGTTTTAAAATTCATAATTTTTGATTTTTTATTTTCTTTAACAAAAATTGATAAACTCAATAATTATAAATTAAGAAATTAAAAAAATTAAAATATCAGAATATCAAACAAAATAGAAATTTAAAAACTGATAAATTTACATTTAACAAAATCAAGGAATTAATGATTAAAAAAGTGATGAATTCCAAAATTTTTAAACTCAAAAACTAAAAAATAAGAAAAGTATCATAATGTAAAATTTCAAAAAATTATAAAGTATCAAAAATTAAAAATTATTAACCTAACCAAATCAAAAGATTTAAACTAATAAAAATTAAAAATTATAAAAAAGAAAAAATCATAAATTAAGAAATATAAATACATCAATAATGTAAAAATTATTAATTAAGAAAATGTAAAAATTGATAAATTTTTATTTTTCCGAGTTCATGATATTTGAATTTAAAAATTTTGGAATTTATCAATTTTTTGATTTTCGATTTTTGGATTTTTTTAATGGATAATTTTTTAAACTTTGAAACTTTAATTTACGTTTTTAATTTTTGTTCAACGAATAATTTGTTAACATTTTAATTTTTAATTTTTCATAATTTATATTTTCATTAAATGTCTTTATTTTTCTTAACAAAAATTGATAAATTCAAAAATCATAAATTAAGAAAAATAAAAGATCAAAATATCAAAATATATATAAAAAAAAAAGAAATTCAAAAACATAAATTTACATTTAACAAAATCAAGAACTTGATAATTAAAAAAGTGATAAAATCCAAAATTTTTAAATTTAAAAACTATAAATTTAGAAAAATTAAAATATCTAATTTTAAAAAAATCAAAAGATAAAAAAGATAAAGAAATTCAAAATTCCAAAAAATTAATGGTTTCAAAGCTTAAGAATTATTAAATTAACAAAATCAAAAAAAATGAATATTAAAAAACTAAAGAAAATAAGATTTTCAAAAAATTAATAAGTTTCAAATTTTAAAAAATTATCCATTAACAAAATCAAAAAATCGAAAATCAAAAAATTGATAAATTCCAAAATTTTTAAATGCAGAAATCATAAACTATGAAAAATAAAAATTTATCGAATTTTATATTTTCTTAATTAATAATTTTTGAGTTTTGAAATTTTAAATTTCACATTTTTATATGTAAAATTGAAAAAATTTAAAAGTTTCAAAGATTAAAAATTATTAATTTAATCAAATGAAAAGATTTAAACTAATAAAAATTAAAAATTCAATAATCATAAAAATTTAAAAATCAAAAATTAAAAAAATTAAAAATTCAAATATTTAAAAATATAAAAAAGAATGATAAATTTACTTCTTATTGCCCTGAGGCTGGCCTAATATAAGCCGAAACGTCGGCAATATTAAAGTCTAAAACCTGAATTTAATTTGACCCCACATCTAACACACAGAAGCAAAAAAATAAAAAATCAAATATTATAAAACAAAATCAAGAAATTGATAATTAAAAAAGTGATGAATTCCAAAATTTTTAAATTCAAAAACTATAAAGTAGAAAAAATCAAAGCATCGAAATTTTAAAAAATCGAAAGAGAAAAATTTCAAAAAATTTAAAGTTTCGTAGTTTAAAAATTATTCCCTAATTTTACCAAATCAAAAGATTTAAACTAATAAAAATTCAAAAATTATAAAAAAGAAAAAATCATGCATTAAGAAAAATAAAAAAATCAATAATGTAAAAAATGATAAATTTAAGAAAATCTTTAAAATTTAAAAATAAAAATTCAAATATTTACATATTTAAAAAAGAATGATAAATTTACTTCTTATTGTCCTGAGGATGGCCTAATATAAGCCGAAACGTCGGCAATATTAAAGTCTAGAACCTGGGTTTAATTTGACCCCACAGCCAACATACACTGGTGGCCAAAAGTAGATTGACAACTACTTATTTTTCAAATTTGTTTATATCACGGTTTAGGAAATGATAAATTAGGTGGGACAGTACCTGATTAAAAAACAACGGAGCCTATTTGTAATGTTTAATTATATTTAAACTATTTATTCGAAATACCCATTTAAAAAAAAAAAAAATTAAAAAACTAAACAATTTTCAAGTGGCCAAAATTAAATTGACAAATTCAAAGGTTACTAAAATAAAAATAAGTATAGAAAATTTAAATGTTTTGCATAAGTGCGTTGCATAACCTCTATTTCTTCTCACTTCCACCAACTTTTTGGACATTGACCTAATTAAATTGTCAATATAGGACGTGTCAATTATCCAGCATGCCTTCAAAACTTCAAAAAGTTCTTGTTTATTTTTCAAATTTTTACATCGGATGTGACGATCACTGTAATCCCAAATGTTCTCGATCGGATTTAGGTCCGGTGACTGTGACGGCCATTTGATAACATTAATTTTTTCATGGGTCAACCTTGGATGCGTGTTTCGGATCGTTATCATGTTGAAAGTAGTGGTTGAGTGGCATAACTTCATCAGCGTAAGGTACCATAACATCCTGCAGAATGTCTTTATACATGAAACAATCCATCGTGCCTTCTATCAAGTATAGAAAGACACCCCCACATCATCACGGAACCGCCTCCATGCTTGACTGTGGACACGGTATATTTGGGATCATACCTTTGGTTCACAGGACACCTAACATATATTTTGCCATCCGAATTAATCAAATTGAACTTTGATTCATCACTAAAAATAACCTTTTTCCATTCGGAGACTGTCCAGTGACTATGTTCTCGAGCAAAGCTCAATCGCGCCCGTACGTTTTTTAAACTTAGCAGTGGTTTCTTTGCAGGGCGTCTTGTTTTTAAATCACTATATTAAAATCTTCTAATGGTACGACAACTAACTGAACCCACACCTTCTTCTTCCAAATGCAGCTTGATTTCTTTTGAAGTTGCGAATGGGTCAAGTTTTGCTTTTTTCAAAATTAATTTGTCAACACGACTAGTGGTCTTCTTTGGTCGGCCAGTTTTTTTTAGAGGAACAACACTTCCACGGAGATTAAAATTTTTTATTATTTGACTTACTGTTGCCCTCAAAAGAGAAAATTTTCGAGCAATATCCGCCTGTTTAACCCCTTTCCGATAATCGTCGATTATTCGCATCTTAATATCGATCGATAAAGTTACGTGGCATTGTGAATATTTTTCAAAACTATAATAGTAAGGAAAGTCAAATCAACAGAAACCAACGCATAAAACTCAGAGACTGAATAAATATGTTGTTTGTCAATCCAATTTTGGCCACCTAGTAGTCAAACAAAATTATTGGAATTTGATGAAAAAAATATTGAGAAAAAGTGCAAGCAATAAAAATCTATGGAATTTGTTTCTTCAAACTATGTTGTTTACATTCCTGAACACTAATAAGCTCAACCGGTTTTTCCTTTGCTTCAGATAAAATAAAAGCAAAAAAATCAAAAATTAAAAGAATCAAAATTAAGAGAAAAAAATCGTAAACTAAGAAAATTCAAAAAAATTATTTTAATAAAACTCGAAATTCGAAAGCTTGATCAAATAAAAAATTGAAAAACAAATATTCAAAAATTATAACCTTTAATAATTCAAAACTTAAAAAAATATGACTAGAAAAAAAAAATTAAATATTCCTAATTAAAAAAAAATAAAAAATTCAACAATAAAAAAGTAAAAATTCAATAAATAGTAATTAAACAAAATAAAAATTAAAAAAAAAAATAGAACAAAAAAAACATTCTTGTGTAGCTAATTATTCTTTCTATACAATATATTTAGTCTTAGACTAAATCCGTCCCCAGTAAAGACCGAGAATAATTATTTACGTACGCAGGATCGGCACATAACCCATAACTTTTTAATAAGTTCCGGTACATTTGGAAACCGGTTAAAAATAACGCGGTTTCCTGGTGCGAAGGTACTTAGCCTCACATCTTCAACACTTCCTACGAGAGCAGCTTTTACACTTTTATCTAATTATTATTAGGATCTCTCGACTACTTTATAAGGGCCTCAGGGCTTAAATTTTTTAATAAATACTTTTCTAGCAAGTTAAAAAGGCAGGAGTATATATTTTACAATTGAAGAGATTTTGTCCTGGAGAATTTAGTCACTTTTGCATTAAATGTTTAAGACTCTTGAAAAACGTATGGATATTATACTGGGTCTACCAATAGAAGTGATAGAAGTTTAGTGGGCCATGTACGCAAAATGGTATGTGTCAAAACACGGATCAAGCGTCAGCTGTGTTAAGACTGTTAAGTATACTTTGACATTTCATCATGAATCGTTTAAGTCAAGAGCAACGTATAGCTATCGTGAAAAGGTATTACGAAAATGCGCAATCGGCGGTTAGAGCCTGTTATCGTGCTCTTAGAGAAGATTTTGGCCATCGTGGACGGCCTTCTGAGCTTGCAATAAGGTGCACAATTAATAAGTTTGAACGGAAGTACACTCTTCTAGATAATAAGCCACCAACGCGAAAAAAAGTGCAAGGGACCGCTGAAAATATCGCCGCTGCAAGAGAAAGTGTTGACGCAAATAACAATGTGTCTGTTTTGCGCCGTTTTCAGCAATTAGGCATTTCACCAATATCTCAGTGGCGCATTTTGAAGAAAGACTTAGGCCTACATCCATATAAGATGGTTCTAACTCAAGAATGGAAGCCTGCTGACCATAGTTTGCGAAGAACGTTTACCGACTGGGCCCTGTTGCAGTTGGAACAAAATTCCGTTTTTGGGAAACAAATCATCTTTTCAGATGAAGCCCATTTTTGTCTTAGTGGCGTTGTCAATACGCAAAATTGCCGCTTCTGGTACAATCAATCAAGAACAATCCCCAGAAATTAGTACAGGTGCCATTACACCCGTTAAAAGTGATTGTGATGCAGGGGGGTGTACTGTGACGGTCAACGAAGAGCGCTACCGCGACATGATAACAAACTTTCTTTGGCCTGCAATTGATCGTGGAGACTTCGAACAGAATTGGTTTCAACAGGACGGAGCACACACCGCCCGAGCCACAATTAATTTATTAAGAGAGCGTTTTGAAGATCGAATAATTTCGCGACATGGCAATATCAACTGGCCACCATCAAGGTCCTGTGATCTTACTCCCCTGGACTTTTTTCTTTGGGGATATGTGAAGTCGAAGGTGTATTCTAACAATCCTCAAACCATCAATGAGTTGAAAGTTAACATAACTAGGGTTATTCGCGAAATTCAGGCCAACTTGTTAGAAAAAGTGATTGAAAATTTGGTTCATCGTCTAAACGTCTGTCGCCGTAGCCGAGGTGGACATCTTAATGATATTTTGTTTAAAACATAATGTTACATAATAAACTATAACATGAAACATCAATCATAGAAATTAACCAATTCGTTTTTATTTTTTAGCAATTTAAACTTATATCATTCTTATTGGTAGACCCTATATATTTAGCTCCCTTATTAGAGAACTGTTTTTACTCACTGAGTTACATCTGGGACATCGAAAAGTTGTCAGCTAGTCTAGGGTACCATTAGCAGTGAGTGTAATTAATATTATTGATCCGTTAATAATGGCTCTATTTGTATTTCTTGATTATACACCTTTCCCCCAATCATAAAACATTTGTCATTGTGCGATCGAACGTCTCAATAAAACAAAAAAACCCTTTTTTAATAATGCAATAAATCTTCGTATCGTGGATGTTAAAAATGTCTAGACGGACGTTGTAGACGGCTCGGCGACCTCACTGGGTCTCACTTGACCCAGATTTGGACCGGTGGTACTTAAGGCCACTTTTCGACCGGTACCATACAGTGCGGAAGTGACTGCGGGATCGAACTTTATGGCCATTTTATAAGGTTTCTCGGTTTTGAATGTCGTACGAAAAGGATTTAAATGTCCCTTGAAATCGAATTATTATTATTGAACTTTTCCACTTGATTTTCATTTGTCTATTACTGTTTGGAAATTTTGTTTTTCTGGCGGAATTGTTACGGTGTAAAAACCTTATGATTGTGTCATATTATTTACAAGGGCTGTTTGAAACGTTCAGTACGTACTTTTACAAAAGTAACATTTATTAAAATTATATACGATATAATTTTGATTACAGAATCGAAAAGTAGATCAAACTCACTAGAAAAAACCTGTAAGTTGCAGTCGGCAGTAAATTCTTCTTAATTTTTTGAATTAATAGTATTAATATAAGGCTATCTTAGCTTTCTATATCCCCAAGACTAATCCAAGATTTAATATAAAAATATAAAATCTTCATTTAAATTAAATACACATATCAACATGGAAAAGATTAATTTTTATGTATCCAATTGAATCAAATTGTTACTATAAATATTTATAATAAAATATCAGTAGTTCAGTTTAAATCGAAAGCGTCTTTAGAAATAAATATAAGATTGGGTTAGATTAAAGATTTTATCGAATTTGAAAATTTGAAATTTTGGTATCAAAATTACGACTTATTTATAATAAAATAAACAGTATTTTAAATATAAGCCTACAATTTGTATTTATAAGAATAATATACTCAAATTAAGTATTGCAATTTTGGGTCAATAATTACAAAAGCATAAGTATAGGGTTTGTTTTATATTTAATTATCCCTTTGAGGCCGGATTTATTTTTTTTTAACTTTTGGTGAAAATGTTTGTTTTGCTCAATTAATTAAAGATTATTTAATATTAAATCTTTTTTTTTTGCATATGAGTTAGTTACAATGAGGTGTGCTCACTGTAAGGACACTAGGCAGATAAACAAAAAAAAATTGGGAAAAACTAATTTTTTATTGCTAGAAAAATACACTGATTATAAAAAAATTATTTGGTATGATATTGATGGAAACAGTTTTTCTTATCTGAAAGGCACAGGGCAACATCACACCTAAAAAAATAACAATAATTAACTATGTTTATTTATTTATCAATGTAATATCAACAGCTACCTTGTACAATGCCATCTTGATTTGTAAGGTTCCGCCTTGGTACTACAAAAAGCACATCTTCCAGGCTTGCCATATAGAGGCGTGTGGGAACAAGAGTCGTACCGAATTTCGTATAGTACAGTACGTTTGAAATGATTCACCGTTGCTGATGGCCGACCCCTTTTCGGTAAACCTTGTTCAGCTCCCTCAAGTCCTAGGCCCACTGAAAGTCGAAAAAGTTTTAGCGAAAGTTGCGCGTTGGAATCCGTTCTTTTTTGATACAATATGAATGCATTTACTAAGGATAAATCTATGAAATAGAAAAAAATTCTATGCCACCACTTTTTCGACTTTCGGTCAACCACATAAAGAGTTTTTAGCATGTCCGTCTTATCCACGTATCCCATATGCGTATTATATTTCTTTACTAGTTCAGGAAAAGTAACATCTTCGGCGGAATCATCTTTTTTTTGCGGGAAACCCATTGATTTTTGCATGGATCCAGATAATTAGTTAAAAAATGGACTGTCCTATTATCCATCCATTTCAAAAATGTCAACCCATCAGTGCTAACTCTCCAATCGAATTCACCCCTTGTTAACTGCTTGTCATCTAGTAGATCTGTTGGTAGATTCTTTCGATCTTTTCTGACGGTACCGCAAGCGTAAATCAACTCAGTTTGTAGTTGTTTTTGCAGCTCGACCGAATTAAAATAATTGTCAAAATATATTTCGTACCCTTTTCCAACTAAGTCTCTCTTAAGGTCTCTAACAACTCTACCACCAAGAGACTTTTCGGTCATTTGACCTATTTTACCAGTGTAAATCTGAAATTGACATACGTATCCTGAATTTTCGGAACGAATCCAAACTTTATAGCCACGTTTTACTGGTTTCTTTGGCATATACTGTTTTAGGGAGCTTCATCCTTTGAATCGGATCATCGACTCATCAATAGCTTGATGTTGACTTTGTTTCAAAGCATTTTCATATATATCAGATAATACATCTAACAAATCCGTAATTTGTAAAGCTTATCAAAGTTTTGGTGATCACGGCCAGGCTGTACAGTGAGTTGTCGTTTAGGTGCAGGTTGGCTAACATCCATGAAAACCTGTCTCTCGACATTATTGAACTTATATGAATGGATCTCTCATTTCCAATCGTGAGGACCAGTAATCCTTGTAGCTGGGTAGCTTTTTTATGCCCATTATCAAATTTATTGCAATAAAACCCTTTATTTCCTTTACATTAGTAGGCGTAAATGCATGACTATTACCTCCGTTTTTTTGCAAGGCATATAAGTTAATTTGAAAAGCTATGTGGTCTAACAGATGCTCAGGGAATATATGCAAAAACATGTCGGTAGGGGTTTCTAGATCGGTGGAAATGTTTGGTCCTATTTCTTCTCCAAATTCTTTAAAATTTCGAACACAGTGTGAGTTGGAGTTAGTCCATATAGTTTTTTTCCGAATTTCCTGGGCTCGTATTAGTGACAAAGGTAGCTCATCCTCACTGCTCCATTCGGCTAAGTCAGCATCAGCGTCTTGGGACAAAGTATCATTCCCAAATATAATAGGAATATTTTCTATGTCAAACAAATCAATTGCTGGCGACGCTGCTGCCGTTGGGCCTACTATTTATGCGTCCCCTTCAATCTCATCTTCACTAACATCTCCTAACTCGCTAATGTTGTCACAAGGAATTTCTTCCAAATAATCATACAGGTCATTGGAGTTGAGATTGTTATAAAATTTATCTGTAAATAAAAATAAAATCCTATAAAAAAATACTCATGAAATTTTGAGAAAATTATTTGCCTAAGAGACTGGTGTCACCGCCCTGAGCACACCATATATTTTCTATAAAACTTATACCTTTTTCTCAAAATTGCGTTCTAGCGATAACATAAATATCATCCTAGATATTTTATTTCTAATATAAAAGCAAATCTTACCACCCATGGTCCCAAAAACTGCTCTAACAACCAAAAAACAGGGAAACTTGTTACCACAACAATACCACGTGCGAACATTAATATGCAAACTGTCCAAATAATACTCGACTCTTATTGGCGCTTAAATTTAGAGGAGCGACACGCATTCGCATACGTCATCAATGATATCTTCGCTGTAAGCACACCAGGACCGTCAGTAAAAATTAATTTGTAAGTGTCCTCACCGCAGGCACACTCTAATTATATAATAATATTGAAAAGGGGTTATATAATAATATTGAAATGAAAATATAAAATATTGATATTAATGATTTTAAAATGTTTAGCTTAATACGCTGACGTTTTTTAGAACTAAAATTTAATACGTTTAAAGAGAAGCTGTTATACTAATAACTGAGTACGTACTTTTTTTTTGAAAACTTGACCTATGTTTTTTCGTATTTACCTAATTAAAAAAAAAACGTTTTGTATGATCTAAACAACCTAATTTTTATTAAAATTAGAAATACGAAAAAAATTCGTTTACATTTTCCCAAATATTAAAAAATGCAATATTATATTTAGCTAATATTAATAAAAACAATTTTTTTAAGCTGTATAAAAAATTAATATATTAGTATATGGGTAATTCTTCAAATTGATGTCAATATTCTGTAACCGCGTTATAAAAGTAAAAGAAAAAGAAAAGTAAGTTCTAAACCAATATCGATATATCCTTTATAATAAATAGAAATGGAATATTTAAAAAAAAAGCAAAATTTTTTTTCTATTTAACAAAAAGAATTTTAAATAATTATAAAATCACCTCCATGGACTGTAACTAACCAATGCATCGACATAAAACTCATCAAATATTACCATTAAAAATTTGAAATTATTTGTTATTTGTATTTTTCTGGACGTTAAAGGGGATAATAATATATAAAAAAACAAATATCGATAAATAAAAAAAATATCATTTTGTATATTACCTAAAACATTCCTGTAACCAGCTCATAAATCAACTCCGTGGCCAACCCTAAAATTAAAAAAAAATACTAATAGATTGTCACGACGACAAGCAGTGTACCGAACTTTGAATCATTTTGTAAGAAATTCTTTTAGTTGTAGTGGGTGATGTGGATGTGTCAAGTATTTGTTTGAATTGTTTAAATTTCTTCAAAGTTTAATACCTAAGTAAGTATTTTTATTAATAATCAACTCCATTGCGTTTATAATAAACCAATCATATATAATAATATGCTTTTTTTTTTGCTTTAGTTAGAAACAATGTCATGACCATTATCCGCATGCTACTAAATGTGAGATTAAGTCATAACCAGTAACTTTATATTTTTGAATTTATTTGAAAATATCACCTCCATGGACATCCACTCCGTGGATTTCGAAGTCCACGGAGTTGACCGATGTCCATGGAGCTGATTTACTTGTGTATATATTTATCGGAATTTAAAAATGTATTAGAAATGCGAATATTTATATAAATATTTTTTACTAGGCCTGTTACAATGACTAAAAAAAGGAAATTGGTGATGAAAAAAGAAGAAAACAAAAAAGAGAAGCAAGGAGAGCAAAGGCGTAGGGATAAAATTAGTTAAATTAATTAAGTTCAAACTGCTCAAGTTTCGATGCACACTATTGTCTGGTATCGAAAAGTGTGTGAGGATATTAAAGCTGAAAGTTTTTGCAGCTTCTCAGAATGCCTTCGTCACGACCCCTCTGCTATAGTTGCTCATTTAGCACCACTGATAAAAACAATAAGAGAAATCATGCCATTTTTAAACAGGGTACATTTTTGGAGTGATGGGCCAAGTACCCAATATAAAAATAAAACCATGTTTTAGTTTATTGGAACTGAGTTGGCTAATTAACTTGGTGTCGGTGAAATATTTTGGAATTACTTCGAAAGCAGACACGGAAAAGGAGCAGTGGATGGGGTTGGTGGCTGTCTAAAAGAACTGCCGACCGATTCGTAGCTTATGGATATGATATTTCAAATTTTGAGCAACTAATCTTTCATCTAAAAGATGCTCGTCCTGGAATCCAAATCGAAAGCATTACGGAAAAAGATATTATTAAATGAGATGAATTATTACCCGATAATTTAGAACCATTTAAGGGTACGATGAGTGTACATCAGTTATACTGGAATGAAAGGGAGCCATATAATTTCGTCGACTTAGTTGCCCAAAGCTGCATTTTAGGTACATACTGCGCTCATTATGGATTAGGACATTTTCTCATAAAAACGCAGTTTTCATCTTTACCTTCTAAAGCGGTTAGTTACAATGACATTTATTCAGATTCCGAAGACGATCAGCCTTTATCTTCCTTCATGGAGATAAATCAGATAAAAGCTCCAAGCTTACCAAGTAACAATTCCTTTGTCCTGGTTGAATGGCCAAAATGCTCTAAAATTTATTACGTTGGGCAAATCATTGACACAGTAACTGACAAAATCTTTGATATAAAATTTATGAGAAGACTTCCTTCACTCAAAAATAAGTTCGTGTTTATTTGGCCAACACAAGAGGATACAGCCCCAGTATCTTTGGCAAGCCCTCAAGCTTTACGAAGGAAAAGATTTGTTTTTAAGGAAGATACTTTTCCGAATTACATAACAGTGAAATAAGAAGTATCTTTAATGTAAAAGGTAACTATAGATTTTAGGATTCCATAGATTATATTTTAATGACCCATTTTCAGGCTGCAATATTTCCTTCTAATTAAATACAAAGCATGAAACTGCAAACCTCATGGACATTAATGACTGGCCTTTGTAAAAGATACAAGGTATTTTTATTTAAAAAATAGAATGTTTTGTAAAATAAAGTAATATGAATTTTCTTGCTTTTAGGCTATTCCATATTACCTTTAACTGAAAGGATTATTTGATTTACTAAGATAGCCAAATTGAACTACATATATGTATATATATATATATATCCGACATATATTTATATACATATATATATCCATACACTGACAACATAGATTTTGGGATAGATATTGCAAGCCAGTCATACAATACAAAATAAATTATTTGTTTAAATGCTTAGTTATCCATTTGGTATATTTCTTAGAATATAATTTTATTAATATGTTAAACAAATTGGGTTTTTAATTATGTGAACAACTCCATGGTAAGTGTTATCAGCTCCATGGACAGTGTTTTTTTAATTTTTTTTATAAAGCTGGATTAGTTTTGTTAATATACAAATGAAATTCCAAATTTTTATTTCTTTTTTTTAAGTTTACGAAATTGTCCCTCTTTTTAAGAAAGACCCATATAATAATTATTATAAACATAAACATAACAGGTACAAAACTTATTATAATTAGTACAGTGGTGGCCAAAAGTATGGAAACTTTTTTAATTTGAATTTTTTTTTAAGAAACCAGGAACTATAATAAAGTTACTCATATTGTGATAGAGTATATATAATATATTACCTAACTTAACATATTAATATTTTCTTGGCCAAAAATTTGGAAACTGAAGAAAGTTATTTATATAAATTAAATCTAAATCAAAATCCGCTAATATTTTGTGGCATATCCCTCCGAATTTATTACTTCTCTACATCTTCTTGCACAGTCTTCACTGGAAATGGCAACCCACTCAGTTTGCAGTATTTCCCACAGTTGAGCCTTGTTTGAAATCGAATGGTTTCGAATCTTCCTGTCCAAATGATCCCATAAATTCTCTATGGGATTCATATTCAGAAAAAACGGTCCATTATTCCATCAATTTTAACCAGGGAGCCAACACCTGATCGGCAGAAACAACCCCACACCATTACGCTTCCACCACCATGTTTTACCGTAGGCATTTGTTATTTGTGGCTGTACCTTGTATCTTTTGGTCGCCGGACATAACGTTTCCCGTCACTCCCAAATAATTGAAACTTACTTTCGTCACTAAACAATAATACAGTATTCCAATTTTGGTGAGACCAGATAAGATGATCTCGTGCAAATTTCAAGCGATCCTTTTTATTTTTCTTTAATATTAGTGGTTTCTTTACAACAACTCTTCCAAAAAGCCCCACTTCATTTAGCCTTCTTCTCACCGTGCGAGCAGACACAGAATTTCCCATTTCACTCATTTCTCCAGAAATATCTATAGAAGTTTGCTTAGGGTCGTTCATCGATATTCAGGTATAGTTCAACTATTTTACTTTTTAAATCACTATAGATAGGTATTTAATTTACTATAAAAAAACAACAGGTAGAAAAAACGAAGACATCACAGGTCAATAATTCTTTTTACGAAACAAAGAGAAAATCAGAAAGATTTAATACACCTTTAGAGAAAAAGTAAATAAATAAAAATTAAAAATAAATTTAAACTATTAGTACGGAACTTTAATTGGTTAGTTGTATTTCATATTAAAAATAACTCTGAAATAACTTCAACAACTTTTTTGGAAAAGATTTTACGAAATAAATAATTATAATAATCATGAAAATAGTGAATATAGTAATAATGTAAATAAAATATAAAAACAAGGATGGTAAGAATTGTAGTATTCCACTTGATGCATCCAGTTTTTCTAAGAGTGGTACATTAATGTACGTACATAACGTTTATTGAAAAATATCATGCTGAGCCGTTATATATAGAAATTGGTTATATAAAAAAAATATAATATTTTATTAAGAAACCCAGTCTTGCTCACATTACAAAATAAAGATGAATTTGCCTATGTATATAAATAAAAACTAGAAACTTGTAAAAAACATTTATTTAGCACACCCTAAGAAAGAAAATTAACAGTAGACGTTAGTAACTGAAACAAAACATGACAAACATGTTGCTCCAAGCTACTTTTATCAATTTACTGGCTTAATAAAATAAATGTGTTATTGTATTTAAATATAATAATACGAATACTGAAATATATCTACAGTATATTTTCACAGGCCTTTAATATTCAGGGTGTTCCTTAAAGACGTGCTAATATTTAAGAGGATGATTGCTGAACCCATTTAAAAAAAAAAGTTCCTATGAACATAATATGTCCTAAATGTCTTAACTTTTTAGAAACAGGGTGTTAAAGTTTTAAAAAAAAATCAGTTTTTTATACCTTAAACAATATTGTAGACATTTTTATGAAATTTAGTACATAATATATTCTATGCATCAAGACGCAATTATTGATGTGAAAAAAAATATTTTCTTTGCCAGTGGTGTCCCTATAGGTCTTCTATTGAATATCTTTATTGAAAAAAATACTTTTTCTTAAAATAAAAGTTATTTTTAACATCCTCAATCACTATTAAGGAAATTTCAGCTCTTGATTTTTTTTCGTCCGACGTATGGTTTTCGCTTAAAAAAATAACAACAATTTTACTTCCCTAAAAAGCCACTTTATTTGTATTAAATAAAGACGCGTTACGCCACTTCCTTATTCCGATTAACTTTTTAAACGCCTTAAAAACATGAGTATTTATTAAATTATTTACATTTTTTAACTTTTCGTACTTCTTGTAATAAATCTGATCCCTTAATTTGCTTGCAAGCGACGAACAAACATTTTCACACCGCATCAGATTTTTATTTTCTAATTAATATTTTCTTGTACCTGTCTGGAAATTGTGTTGTTCTAGCATAGTTTACGGAATTACATATAGCAAAAAAAACGTCATGATTACATATGCCCACAGATGTTTTCTCCGTGATTTAGTGCACTTTTCTATATATTGTGATTTCTATCGTTCAGAATCGATGCGATTTTCTTGGCTTCAAGTTCGCCTAGTGCTTTATCGCACCATAAAAAGCGGTGAAAGTGATTTCTTTACACGTGAAAAGCGACATTCGTTTCGCCCAATCGGTCGCCTCATTTTTATAACATCGGTCTCTTAATATGTTTATGCTAATTTATGATTATTCCTGATGATGTTAATGAGGTCGTTGCCGTTTTGCATTCGAAGGTGTGTTGACATCGGATCTCTTGGGCTTATTTGCATCGAAGAAAGTGAGAATTTTTGCGTGTATCTTAGTACTGTAGGAGTTTTAAAAATTAAAATCAACTCATTTGCATGCATTTTTCCGAGTTAATCCAATGGTACCACTAAAATGGTTGTCCTTAAATTAAGAATTTTGTTTAAAAATTAATGTAAATCCATCGACGCAGTACTCGTTGTCAGCTTCTTCAAAAACTTTGTCTTAGGTGTCAGTATTTGTAAAATGCTTCTACTATATACGGGACAAGAGACCCTGATATTAAAAAAAATTGTTAATATAACTTATCAAATTAAAAAGCAAAAGTTATTCCTGTATGATATTCAATTAAGAATTATACAAGTTTTTTCATCACTCATAATACTAGAGAAGTGAAAAAGTGAAATTTCGACCCATAAATCGGGATAAATGTGCCTGATATCCGGAAATCATGGACGATCGCTATAAAATTTGATCTCTCATCTGTATTGGATCCAAATACGTCAGGAAATTAACATTTCCAGATGATCCAGAATGTTCCTGGAACGTGAAACGAGGTAGAAAGTGGAAAAGTGGACTTTTGACCCATAAATTGAGGTAAATGTGCTTTTGACATCCAGAAATCATGGACGATCACTATGAAATTGCATCTCCCATTGGTATCATTTATATTGCCTTTAATTATTTCAAATGGGGTCAATATTGTAATCTTATGAATGGAATTGTTGTATCCTAATAAAATTCATTTTATTATTAATTGTTCTGTAGTGAATTTATTTGTATATTTAATGCAACGATAATGTTCTATTAGTGTTGAATAAAAAAGTTCTACAGGAGAGTTTGAAATACTGTTGTTTACTACCAGAAATCTTTAAGGTATTTTTTTTTTAAATTCAGTGCCTTTATCACAGAATGTCAGTAAAGCAACATTTTCAGATGATTCAGAAAATTACTGGAACATGAAATGCGGTAGAAAGTGGACTTTTGACCCATATATCGGGGTAAATGTGTGTTCCGTCAAAGCGGAATGGTTACTTATTTATATATATATTTTTTTCTTTATTGGGTCTTGTGTTTAAATATAATTAACATGTGCTTTATTGGTTTTAAATTCTAATCTTATTCTAATTACTTTCGCGGCCTTTTATCGCGTCATAGTGAGACAGCCTTATTCTTTGACCGAGAAGAGTCACACGCATCACCAGGTAGTACTGCACCGAATTTTGATGCAGTCGGAAGAAGCGCATAAACCTTGAACAAAATAGGTTGCTCTCAATATACACACATATTTTATCGCGAGTGAATTCCATGTGCCTTTAAGCAAAATAACCCTCCGGAGGTGAACCTGTGGGACAAGCAGTTTGAAGTTGATAGAAAAGGAAGCGACAGCAAGGTAGGCCACCACTTTAATAGGGTTGTCTTAACCGTCGTAATATTTCATTCCACCTATAAAAATACAGTCCACTATTCTAATTTTACCCCCCATGACTTTTGACATCCAAAAATCATGGATGATCGCTATAAAATTTCATCTCCCGTTTGTATTGGATTCAAATACGTCAGGAAAGTAACATTTCCAAATGATCCAGAATGTTCCTGGAACGTAAAATGAGGTAGAAATTGAAAAAGTGGACTTTTGACCCATAAATCGGGATAAATGTGCCTCTGACATCCGGAACTCATTGACGATCGCTATAAAATTGCATCTCCCGTTTGTATTTGATTCAACTACGTTGGAGAAGTAACATTTCTAAACCATCCAGAATGTTCCCGAAACGTAAAACGAGGTAGAAACTCAAAAAGTGGACTTTTGACACCTAAATTTGGATAAATGTGCCTCTGATATCCAGAAATCATGGACGATCGCTATAAAATTGTATCTCTCGTTTGTATTTGATCCAACTACGTCGGAAAAGTAACATTTCCAAATGATCCAGAATGTTCCTGAGAGGTAAAACGAGGTAGAAAGTGAAAAAAGTGGACCTTTGACACCCAAATTGGGATAAATGTTCGTCTGACATCCGGAAATCATGGACGATCTCTATAAAATTGCATTTCTCGTCTGTAGTGGATCTAAATACGTCAGGAAATTAACATTTCCAGATACTCCAGAATGTTCCTGGAACGTGAAACGAGGTAGAAAGTGAAAAAGTGGACTTTTGACCCATAAATTCAGGTAAATGTGCTTTTGACATCCAAAAATCATGGACGATGGCTATGAAATTGCATGTTTCATCTATATTGAATTCAAATACGTTAGGAAATTAACATTTCCATATGATCCAGAGTGTTACTGGAACGTGAAACGAGGTAGAAAGTGAAAAAGGGGACTTTTGACCCATAAATTGAGATAAATGTGCCTCTGACATCCGGAAATCATGGACGATCGCTATAAAATTGCAACTCCCGTTTGTATTTGATCCAACTACGTTGGCAAAGTAACATTTCCAAACGATCCAGAATGTTCCTGGAACGTAAATCGAGGTAAAAAGTGAAAAAGTGGACTTTTGACACCCAAATTGGGATAAATGTACCTCTGACATCCAGAATTCATTGACCATTGCTATAAAATTGCATCTTTCGTTTGTATTTGATCTAACTACGTTAGAAAAGTATCATTTCCAAACGGTGCAGAATGTTCCTGGAATGTAAAACGAGGTAGAAAGTGAAAAAGTGGACTTTTGACCCATAAATAGGGATAAATGTGCCTCTGACATTCAGGCATAATGAACGATCGCTATAAAAGTCCATTTCTCGTCTTTACCGGATCTAAATACGTCAGGCAATTAACATTTCCAGATGATCCAGAATGTTCCTGGAACGTGAAACGAGGTAGAAAGTGCAAAAGTGGACTTTTGACCAATAAATTGAGGAAATGTGCTTCTGACATCCGGAAATCATGCACGATCGCTATAAAATTGCATCTCCCGTTTGTATTTGATCAGACTACGTTGGAAAAGTAACATTTCCAGATGATCGAGAATGTTCCTGGATCGTGAAACGAGGTAGAAAGTGAAAAAGTGGACTTTTGACCCATAAATTGAGATAAATGTGCCTCTGATATCCAGAAATCATGGACGATCTCTATAAAATTGCATCTCTCGTTTGTATTTGATCCAACTGCGTTGGAAAAGTAACATTTCCAAACGATCCAGAATGTTCCTGGAACGTGAAACGAGGTAGAAAGTAAAAAAGTGGACTTTTGACCCATAAATTGAGATAAATGTGCCTCTGACATCCGGAAATCATGGACGATCGCTATAAAATTGCATCTCTCGTTTGTATTTGATCCAACTACGTTGGAAAAGTAGCATTTCCAAACGATCCAAAATGTTCCTGAAACGTAAAACGAAGTAGAAGGTGAAAAAGTGGACTTTTGACCCATAAATTGAGGTAAATGTGCCTCTGACATCCGGAAATCATGGACGATCGCTATAAAATTACATCTCTTGTTTGTATTTGATCCAACTACGTTGGAAAAGTAACATTTCCAAACGATCCAGAATGTTCCTGGAACGTAAATCGAGGTAGAAAGTGAAAAAGTGGACTTTTGACCCATAAATTGAGATAAATGTGCCTCTGACATCCGGAAATCATGGACGGTCGCTATAAAATTGCATCTCTCGTTTGTATTTGATCCAACTACGTTGGAAAAGTAACATTTCCAAACGATCCAGAATGTTCCTGGAACGTGAAACGAGGTAGAAAGTGAAAAAGTGGACTTTTGACCCATAAATTGAGATAAATGTGCCTCTGACATCCGGAAATCATGGACGATCGCTATAAAATTACATCTCCCGTTTGTATTTGATCCAACTACGTTGGAAAAGTAACATTTCCAAACGATCCAGAATGTTCCTGGAACGTGAAACGAGGTAGAAAGTGAAAAAGTGGACTTTTGACCCATAAATTGAGATAAATGTGCCTCTGACATCCGGAAATCATGGACGATCGCTATAAAATTACATCTCTCGTTTGTATTTGATCCAACTACGTTGGAAAAGTAACATTTCCAAATGATCCAGAATGTTCCTGAAACGTAAAACGAGGTAGAAAGTGAACAAGTGGATTTTTGACTCATATATCGAGGTAAATGTGCTTTTGACATCTGGAAATCATGGACGATTACTATAAAATTGCATCTCCCGTTTGTATTGGATCCAAATACGTCAGGAAATTAACATTTCCATATGATCCAGAGTGTTACTGGAACGTGAAACGAGGTAGAAAGTGGAAAAGTGGACTTTTGACCCATAAATTGAGGTAAATGTGCCTCTGACATCCGGAAATCATGCACGATCGCTATAAAATTGCATCTCCCGTTTGTATTTGATCCGACTACGTTGGAAAAGTAACATTTCCAAACGATCCAGAATGTTCCTGGAACGTAAATCGAGGTAGAAAGTGAAAAAGTGGACTTTTGACCCACAAATTGAGGTAAATGTGCCTCTGACATCCAGAAATCATGGACGATCGCTATAAAATTGCAACTCTCGTTTGTATTTGATCCAACTACGTTGGAAAAGTAACATTTCTAAATGATCCAGAATGTTCCTGAAACATAAATCGACTTAGAAAGTGAAAAAGTGGATTTTTGACCCATAAATTCAGGTAAATGTGCCTCTGACATCCGGAAATCATGGACGATCGCTATAAAATTGCATCTCCCGTTTGTATTTGATCCGACTACGTTGGAAAAGTAACATTTCCAAACGATCCAGAATGTTTCTGGAACGTGAAACGAGGTAGAAAGTGGAAAAGCGGACTTTTGACCCATAAATTGAGGTAAATGTGCCTCTGACATCAGGAAGTCATGCACGATCGCTATAAAATTGCATCTCCCGTTTGTATTTGATCCGACTACGTTGGAAAAGTAACATTTCCAAACGATCCAGAATGTTCCTGGAACGTAAATCGAGGTAGAAAGTGAAAAAGTGGACTTTTGACCCACAAATTGAGGTAAATGTGCCTCTGACATCCAGAAATCATGGACGATCGCTATAAAATTGCAACTCTCGTTTGTATTTGATCCAACTACGTTGGAAAAGTAACATTTCCAAACGATCCAGAATGTTCCTGGAACGTAAATCGAGGTAGAAAGTGAAAAAGTGGACTTTTGACCCACAAATTGAGGTAAATGTGCCTCTGACATCCAGAAATCATGGACGATCGCTATAAAATTGCAACTCTCGTTTGTATTTGATCCAACTACGTTGGAAAAGTAACATTTCTAAATGATCCAGAATGTTCCTGAAACATAAATCGACGTAGAAAGTGAAAAAGTGGATTTTTGACCCATAAATTCAGGTAAATGTGCCTCTGACATCCGGAAATCATGGACGATCGCTATAAAATTGCAACTCTCGTTTGTATTTGATCCAACTACGTTGGAAAAGTAACATTTCTAAATGATCCAGAATGTTCCTGAAACATAAATCGACGTAGAAAGTGAAAAAGTGGATTTTTGACCCATAAATTCAGGTAAATGTGCCTCTGACATCCGGAAATCATGGACGATCGCTATAAAATTGCATCTCCCGTTTGTATTTGATCCGACTACGTTGGAAAAGTAACATTTCCAAACGATCCAGAATGTTCCTGGAACGTGAAACGAGGTAGAAAGTGCAAAAGTGGACTTTTGACCCATAAATTGAGGTAAACGTGCCTCTGACATCCAGAAATCATGGACGATCGCTATAAAATTGCAACTCTCGTTTGTATTTGATCCAACTACGTTGGAAAAGTAACATTTCTAAATGATCCAGAATGTTTCTGAAACATAAATCGACGTAGAAAGTGAAAAAGTGGACTTTTGACCCATAAATTGAGATAAATGTGCCTCTGACATCCGGAAATCATGGACGATCGCTATAAAATTGCATCTCCTGTTTGTATTTCATCCAACTACGTTGGAAAAGTAACATTTCCAAACGATCCAGAATGTTCCTGGAACGTAAATCGAGGTAGAAAGTGAAAAAGTGGACTTTTGACCCATAAATTGAGATAAATGTGCCTCTGACATCCGGAAATCATGGACGATCGCTATAAAATTGCATCTCCCGTTTGTATTTGATCCAACTACGTTGAAAAAGTAACATTTCCAGACGATCCAGAATGTTCCTGGAACGTGAAATGCGGTAGAAATTGGGGCAATAGTATAGCACCACCTAAAATAGATTTTCCTACTTATTAAACCGTTTTGAGTAAATCGTGTATAATCATCATAACTGGCAACTTTTTGTAAGAAATTATGACAACTGTCAGTCATCAAATGTCATTTATTTAAAAAAAAAGAATTCCTTAAAAATCTTATATAATCTCTAAAGATGAGAGAGACTGGTCAAAAAAAGGCAAATTTCACAAAATATATTAGACATAACTTAATGAAACAAACGAGAGAACGTTCCTCTATAATCATTGTTTGAGATGTAAATAGATTGCAGAAATACATTTTCAGTTACAGGAGTTTTTCCAGTGCCATGTCTAGTAGAATCATAAACCTCAAAAATATTACGATATGTCAGAAACTGCTTCAATTCAATGGTAAAAGCAGATTTTTGGTACCACTGATGGATTTCTTAATATATTTTTTTTAAATTAAAATAAATATATCGACATCGATACTAATTTTCCTCTCATTCTTACCAACTTATCCAATATGGTATCATGAGATCTTGCGTTGATGTCATCTATGGGCAACTATCAAGCAATTGAGGTAAATAAGAGCCATTTTTTTCTACCTTTTCTTAAAAAATTACAATAAATCCATCGAGATGTTACTCATTTTAAGCTATTTTTACCCAACGAATTAACCAAATTTAAATTTTTAATATTTCATATAAAATTCTTCCAATATTGTCGTGATCCAGATCATCGTTTTTGCGCTTCCCGTTATCCAGAAAAGAGGAGGAGAATTTCCTCTCCGATTTTCGGGATATTCAGTGGGAGCCCGGGCGTCGCGACGGTCTCGCTGTATTTCGACGCTTACGGACGGCGTCGATCGCTTTTCGACCGACGACGTCTGGATAACCTAATTTCGTGGCGGGGTGTGTTCTGGAAAGCGGCTGAATCTGGCGAGATGTATCGGAGTTTTCCAGACTGTCCTTTAACCATAAATATATAATTTTAAAGGGCTTTGATCGATGAATTTGGTTGAGGCCACTGTTATTGCTTTTTTAGGTATACAGCTCAAGCAACACATCATATATTATTATTGTTAAGGTCAACGATTTTTTAGTAAATTTTTGGTTTTGGGATATTTTACAACCTTAAATGGTCAAGGTATATTTATTAAACTGTATAATGTACATATATCATATACGATTCTTTTTATACAAGGAAGAAAATTTCGGCATTTAAAAAAATTGACACGGGATTTACATAATTAACTAGTTTTAAACTCGATTGATACACCTCAAATATTTTATGAAGTTCTTTTGAAAAATCACCGTTTCGGTCGTAATATCCAATCTAATAGCAATGTTTTGGTATTAAACATTCATTAATATATAAATAACTATATAAAATTTAAATAAACAAACTGTGTTATTAGATTAGATATTAACGAGAAAACCAGGTGCTATTCATGCATATTATTTAAAAAAACAATGATTTTTGAAAAGAATTTCTTACTGGTAAGTTGTGTGGGGTGGGTGGGGGGGGCAAGGGTTGAGTTAATGAAAAACGGTTTTTTTGCAGAATATAATTGGCTGAGAAAAAATGCTTTTTAAGAAAGTTATAGGTGATAAAAAATCCATAGTTTTTGTATTTATACTTTTCTCACATAACCTTAAGGTTTTCGAGTAAAACGTGAAAAAACTGAAAATAGTATAATAGCATTAGTTGTGCCATTTTTTATCAAAAAATAAAAACATTGAGAAAAAGTCTGTGGCGCATAATTTTTTTGTTAAAAATATTGGTTAGGGTGTCTTCCGGGACGCCACTGGACATAATAATTTTAATCTAATTGAGGCTAAATTAACCTCTTACTGCCCTCAATATCACTGTTAAATTTGAACAAGATCGACTAAAAGCTTATTAAGATATTTAGGAAAAACCGATTTTTAAAAAAGGTTTGACATGACCCGGTCTTTTGAAAATGAAGCATTTCTGGACCTATGTTTATGTGAATCTTTCATCTTGTAATTACTCATAGAATCACCTCCTGGAGTTTGGCCACGTACTTAAATAACACCCGGTATATAATTATATCAAATTTAAATAAACAAACTGTGTTATTAGATTAGATATTAACGACAAAACCAGGTTCTATTCATGGGTATTATTTTGGAAAACAATGATTTTTGAAAAGAATTTCTTACTGGTAAGTTGTATGGGGCGGGTGAGGGGTTAGGGTAGAGTTAATGAATAACGGTTTTTTTGCAGAATATAATTGGCTGAGAAAAAAATGCGTTTTAAGAAAATTTTAGAAAAAAAAATCTATATTTTTGTATCTACACTGCCCAGTAAAATTAACGCACCACAACATTATTTCAAATTATTTATGGAAATTTCCAAAAAAATGGAAACATTTATTTTTAATTTAAACTGCCATATTACAGACATTCGAAATTTATACAGGTGTTTATTTTACTCGAAGTATATGTTTGTTTTATTTTCATTTTGTTGGAATTCCAGAAAAAATTTGAATTAACATACCTTTTTTTTGCTTGCAAGTTTTATTGGTAAAATTTATCATTTGTGCTGAAAATTTACATTTTGTGAGGCACAGTGAAGTATAGTGTTTATTATGGAACGTCAATCAAAAAATTTGACAGCCGAAGAATGTGCCCAAGCAGTCATTTTACTGGAAGAGGGATGGAGCTTTCGAAGAATTGGTGTATCGCATACATCCGTTTCCCGTATGATTAAGCATTATATTTTTTTATAGGCTGGTTTGAAGTTTTCAAAGGATTTATTGAGAATATTCTTTTGACTTAAATAGTAATGAAATAAACTCTAAGTCACAGGACAGGTCTCAAATTTATGAAATTTAGGTCAAAGAATTACACGTGTTTCGCCCATACTATAGGCATTACAGTCAGCACTTAAGAAGACCTGGTCAAGGCAGACATCGCATAACTATACAAGTTCAAGACCGTTTCATAAGGCTCTCTGCTTTAAGACAAAGGTTTGTGACAGGAAGATTGCTACAGTCACAGCTACAGGAAGCAGATGGACTCAGAATTTCAACTAATTAGCTGAATCTTAACTGCTCGTACTGACTTGGTGGCTATTAAAAATACCACTTTGACAGCTGATAGGTACATAAGGCAGATCCTGCAAAAATATGTGATACTATTTTGCCCTTACATTGGTGAGAATTTTTTGATTCAGCAGGAAAATGTAGACCGCATGTTGCTCAGATTGTTTAAAATTATTTTAATGATGTTGGAATTGAAACTGTTGGTTGGACAGCAAATAGTTCTGATCTTAATCCAATTGAGAATGTTTGAAACATATGTAATCTACCGCCGTTTTCAAGAACTTCCTAACCTTTATATGGACTCACCGGCGATATTGTCTAAATATGGAATAATTAACGTACGTTTTAAATTTCATGTCAGTATGTCAATTGGTTCAGGACCTATGAGAAAAAAACGATAAATCAAATAATACTTTGACACCCTGTATTTCAGTTACTATTAAAGTAAGGATAAGGCAAGTTGACCTCAATCACAGTATTTTGACGTAAGGAATCTACTGTTGTTCTATGTCCCATTACTTTTAGGACACCCTGTATATAAAATTATATCAAATTTTAATAAACAGTGTTATTAGATTAAATATTGAATATATATTTTCTGTAAAAACATTGTTTTTCATCAGCAAAATCCTTACCCCCCCGCCCACCCCAAACATTGACCCAGTAAGAAATTCATGTGAAAAATCAAAGTTTTTCGTTTATAATTTCTAATCTAATAGCACTGTTTTTGTATTAAATATTTATTAATATACTTTTATATAATTATATTAAATTTAAATAAACAAGCTGTGTTATTAAAATAGATATTAATGACAGGACCAGCTGTTATTCATACAAATTATTTTGGAAAACAATGATTTTTGAAAACAATTTTTTACTGGTAAGTTGTGTGGGGTGGGTGGGGGGGTAAGGGTCGTATTAATGAAAACGGAATTTTTGCAGAATATTTTTAGCTAAGAAAAAAATGCTTTTTAAGAAAATTATAGGCGGTAAAAAAATATATAGTTTCTGTATCTATATTTTTCTCACATAACCTAAGAGTTTTCGAGTGAAACGTGAAAAAAACTAAAAAATTGGTAGTAGTGCCGTTTTTCATCGCAAATAAGTGGAAATTCGGTTTTTTAAGATAAGTCATTGAGTTTTAAAAAAAAATCTGTTTTTTTTTTGTTTTAGACAAGTTTTCATTATCTAGACTGAAAAGTACAATTTCTAAATTAAAACTATTGCCATATTTATCAACCGTATATGGTCAAGATATATTTATTAAACTATAGAATATACGTACATCATATACAATTCTGTTTACACATGGGAGAAAATTACGGCATTTAAAAAGGGGAAATTTTTAAATGAGCATCAAATATGGATATAAAACAAAATGCGGTAACTATTTTAACTAACATGGCAACTTTTATATTTCTGTATATCAAATAAATTTATCGGTGAACAAACTTAAGGCATCATTATATTTTTAATCTGCCAATAAAAGCAGGCACCAAAAAATACACAAAGCTTACAAAAACTCTAAATGAGCATCTAATTTTCAAATTCATTTCAACTAAAATATTATATAATCATCAATTTTTTTTCTTAAAAGTTTTTATTTTGCATTCTGCAACAGCTTTCGTTAATGAATTACAAAAAAATCCGGCAACGTGCGTTTATACTGGGGCGACAGTTAACTGCGTTTGGGATTCCCATATACGTTTATTGGTTATGGTGTATATAATATTTCAGTAGTATAAACAGTTGTTTTATGCACCGTTTTATTCGCTTTAAACATTAAATAATCATGGAACTCGATACTGTTTTACCCGAGAATAGTTCTGATGACAATATTCAAATGGAGAATAAAATAGAAATTCCTTCATATCGTTCGGACAGGGATTCGGAGATTGAAAAATTAGAAACAAAAAAAAAAGCGTGGCGATAGTAAGCAGTGGCTCTTTGTAAGAAAATTTGCATGTGAAGAAGCGGAGGAAGTTGTTCGTTCAGAAAATACTTCGTCTATTTTAATAACACATATGACTGAAGAAGAAAAGAAAAGATTTTTATTGCTGTCACAAAGTAAAACGTCATGGCCCTCAGTGTGCAGCACAAATTTATTTACTGTTTGAAGCTACATCAAATGCCGTTTTGCTCTATCGTGTAGAGGCTGCCCATAACCACGAGTCGATTGGAATTCGTTCTGATTACGGAATAAGTCAGGAAGTTAAGACAGAAATAAACAAATTCAAATTCAAATTCAAATTTATTAATCATTTTGGTTATATTATAACAATTTTTAACTTAATTATATTCAATAATAATAGTTAACAGTCATTGTTTTTAACATACACCTAGATGTTGTAACATCTGTTTGTGTATGCTGAGAAATCACAAAATTTTAGTAATAATATAAAATATAACTAACCATAATCTACAACTAAACAAAAATTCTCCAATAAAATTTCCCTTCCCAAAACTATTTAAAAAAATTAAATTTATCTATATTTGAATAAATAAACTTTCTACAGACCTTACTAAAGTTTTTAATATTATTTATATTTTTTAAGCTGTTTGGTAAGATGTTATAAAATTTCGGGGACAAGTATCCTAAAAATCGTTGCCCTATAGTTTTTTTTATGTTTGGTATTTTTAGGTGTCTGTTTATATTATTTCGGGTTGTGTAGGAATGACTAACATAATTCTTGATTTTTTCTGATTTATGTGTATAAATGCATGTTGACAATATGTAAATTGAGCGTATATTAAAAATTTCTTCAGAATATAATTGTTGTGTAGGAAATCTTTTTTGTTTTTTGTATATAACTTTTAAAATAAAGTTTTGTACTACATTAAGTTGTTTTAAACAATTCTTGTATAGACCTCCCCAGACAATCACCCCATACCTTAACAAGGACTCAACCAAGGATTTATAAATTAAAATTAGTAGTTTTTCATTTAAGATATTTCTCAAAATATGAAATCGATAAATAAGTTTACGGATGTTTTGTGTTAATTTTAGAATGTGTTGGTCCCATTTTAAATGTTTATCCACAATGATACCCAGATATTTAGTAAATGAAACTTCCTTGATATCAATTAATTCAAGTTTAATTTGTTGAAAGCTGGGGCGATTAGCAGCTGTTATAGAAAATGCAATATAGTTTGTTTTTTGACTATTGAGACTTAATTTAAAAGAATCCAGCCAGTTCTTGACTGTTGCTAGACCAAGTTCTGCAGTTTTTTTTGTGTCTCCCCAAGAAATTCCGTGAAACACCGCAACCGTGTCATCTGCATATGATATCAGTGACCCGTCATGAATTTTAAGATTGGTAAGAGCGTTAATATAAGTTATAAAGAGTATAGGTCCAATAACTGTTCCTTGTGGAATTCCAATTTTTATATAAGATGGTTCACTAGTCTCATTATTTATTTTTAAAGACTGTTTTCTGTCCCCCAAGTAACTTTCAAAGACCCTTGACACTGGACCTCTAATACCATAAGATCTTAAAGTATCTAGCAAAAGCTCATGCGGTACAGTGTCAAAGGCCCTTGCTAGGTCCAGAAACACTGCCAAACACTTTCTATCACCATCAAAAGCCTGATTCACTCGCTTTGTTAATTCGCAGACAGCATCGGATGCGCTGAGCCCCCCAATGAAACCAAACTGATTTTGTGTTAATATGTTATTTTTTTGTAAATAGTCAATAAGTCTATCTTTCAAACATTTCTCGAAGAACTAACTTGGAAAAATTATTGATCACACTTATAGGACGATAGTTACCTATTTCACATTTATCACCTGATTTATATATTGGAGTGATTATTGATACTTTAAATTGAGTAGGTACTGTTCCTGTTTTGAATATTAGGTTGATAATGTGAACCAATGGTTCAATAAGGTAAATATGAAATTTTTTTATAAATTTTGAGCTAATAGTATCTATCCCAGGCGCTGAATTGTTTTTTAACGAAAAAATATGTTTAATTATTTCATTCCTATTAGTTGGTTTTAGAAACATTGAAGATACACTGTTATGATTAACTTTGAATTGTTTTTTTGGTTTTTTTATTTGGTTTTGCATATTTACTCCTACGTTTATAAAATACTGATTACAAAAGTTTGCCATGTCTTTGTTATTTGAAAATTCTTTGTTATTATTTTTTATTTTTATTATGTCATTTCCTTTAGTAGTAATTTGATTTGTAACCTCATTTATAACCTTATACATTTTGCTCATATTATTCTTAGATTCCTCAATTTTTGTTTTGTAATAGTCATTTTTACATTTATTTATTATTTTACCCAATGAGTTTCTGTATGTTTTATATTGTTGTTCTTTTTCCAAACTATAATTTTTATTCAATTTTCTTTTCATTTTGTCCCTATTTTTTATTGAACATATAATAGCAGCAGTTATCCAAGGTTTTATTTTTTTATTTATTTTTTGTTTTAATATTTTTGTCTCTTCACAGCTTTGTATAATATGTTCGACAACATTATAAAAAATTTTGGTTGCAATTTCGACATCATTAATATTTAAGATAGTGTTTTCCCAATTTTGTTTTATAAGTAAATCTTTTGCCTTCTCATTGTTTAATATTTTTATAGTTTTAATTTTTATATTATTGGAAACATTACCTGCCCGAACCTCGTCTCTAGCAAAATTAAGCAACACAGGATAGTGATCGGTAACGTCAGTTTCCAAAATAAAAGAAAGATGTTTATTTTTGTTTTCCAAAAATTTTTTTTTAAGGAAAATGTGGTCAATACAGGTCCTTGATGTTAATGTGACCCGTGTAGGACCAGTTATAAGGGAGTAGAATCCGTAAGACATCAAGAGAGCTAGGTAGTTATTTGTATCAGCTGAATTTTCAGATAGAGTATTTATGTTTATATCTCCCAGAAGTATTTCTGTTTGCTGATTACATTCACGTAATAAATAATTTTCCAGGTCATCGAGAAAAGACGATACTACCGTCGAGGGAGGTCTATATATACACGTTATGCCATATTGTATATCAGTTATAGCTAAAGTTATCCTAATCAAAGTAATTCCCGACCTAATTAGTTTTATATTTTCTACTTTGTTTATGTTTAAATTATTTTTTATATAAACAACCACCCCATCATTCTGGTTACAGTCTCCCCCATTATAATACATTTTAAAGCCCTCTATATTAAATTCATTACCAACCAATTGCCATGTTTCACCCAAAACAATAATGTCGCAGGATATTAAATTATATGTTTGTAGAAAAACTATCATTTGATCAAAGTTTTTTTTTAAACTTCTTATGTTAAAATGAATGATATTTAAGAGTTTAGAACCTATGTTAATTTTTTTGCTTACATAATCACAGTCCGTACTTTGTTGATCCGCATTATCTAAAACGTCCTGTTCTTGTAGCACTTCTACCTCTTGCCTATTATTTGCCATAACTTCCATCATAGTCAATTTTGTTTTTCAAAAGCGTGATTTGATGTTCAAAAGACGGACAAGTTTTGTCGTTTGCGGCATGATTTATATTGTGCTCCAAATTAAACTTTGCGTTTGCATGAATACAATTGATGCATTTTTTTTGGTTTTTTGGGCACTCCTTAACTGCGTGTTTCTCCCAACAATACTCACAAACTATTTGATTTACATTTGAAGCCTAAAGCTATTTTAAAAAGTCTTAGTAAGATGGAGGGAGTAAAATTACCATCAATGAAACAATTGAACAATTATCTATCAAGTCGTAGACGTGTTAAATACGGTTCCTTAACTATAAGTCTAGGAGAACTGGAGCGATGGATATTAAATCATACAGCAGTTCCCGAGAACATACACCAAGTGGTTGTAATTTCTTATTATATATTCGAGGATGAACCAAAGTCCTTTTGCTTTGCATTGTCTACAAAACATTTACTGGGGTTAGCAGAACGAACGTCATGCAAATATTATCCATGCTGATGCGACATACAAGTTGATTTGGCAAGGGTTCCCGGTATTAGTTATAGAAACTACAGATAAACATAGAAAATTTCATCCGATATGTCTAGGAGTTTCGAGAAACGAGCGTCAGGAAGATTTTACCATGTTATATAATAGTTTAAAAGAACAGGTTTTGTTTGTATACGGACATTCTCTACAACCGTCGGTATTAGTTTGTGATGCCGCAAAGAGCATCCAAAATGATTTTACAGAAGTCTTTGGTCCTGAACCCATTGGGCACATGCAAAAACAAAAATGCAAACCAGGGTTGAACAAATTTGCTCAGAAAAAAACGCCCGAAAAAATATATATTACAAGACACTGATGCTTTACAGTCCGTTACTTCTCCTGAACATTTTACTAGCGCATCACAGCTTGTTATGAGGAAATGAAAAACCCAAACTAATTTTATTAAATATACATCAAAGGAGAGTGGTTAACTCAAAATCGCAATTGGTACCTAGGTGCTGCCCCAGGATCACCAGCCACAAACAACGCACTGGAATCGTTTAATAGAACCATAAAAAATAGCAATACATTACGCGAAAGATTTCCTTTGTCTCATTTTCTGGTTATTGCATCGGAGATGGTTAACGAATGGTCCTGCAAAACTACAGAGGGGTCCTTTTCAATTACTCCGCTTATTAAACTTCCTGATTGGACAAAAGCATATCAATGGGCAAAATTAGACAAAAAAATAATGGTGTTAGATGCCGACACGAAGAACGATGTCTATACAGGGTGTCATTGAAATGGTGTAAAAAAATTCGGGGGGTGATAGTACTCCTTAAAATTTAAAAAAAAGTTCCTATAACTATAGGGTGGAAAATGCATATTAAGGGAGTTAGGGGCACTGAAAGGGTAAATTTAAAAAACGGTTTTTTGAAATTGTAGGCTTAAAAAACGAGATAAAATTTCGAAAAAAAATCCTCTGCCATAAATTTTGACCCAAAATCAAATGGTGATACTGAAAAATAATTTGGAAAATCGGAAAGGGTAGTTTTTGCAAGGGTAGGGGGTTAATTCGTGAATAACTTTTTTTAGGTTATTTTTTTCGCAACGTGGGTTCATTTTTTAAAAACTACATACTTTTTCCTACAAAAAAGGTACTCTTGTTGCACATCGCCCAGAACGATGGTTTTCGAGAAAATTGAAGGCAAAAAGTTTGCTCTGATGGGCTGCTAACTGGTTAAACAACATAAACTTATGAAAGTTATGGGGTTTCAAAAGTAAACAAGTAGTTATTAAATAATTAATTGAAAAATCTAAATTTCATGATTTTTAAAACATCGTATTGCTTTAAAAAAACGAAATAAACCAATTACCAAAATTCCTTATTACTCAGTGCCGATTAATACTGAAGAGCAACTACGTCAACGCATTATCGACTGTTCCAATAACCCCAGGGATATTCCACAGGGTACGCAGATCATGGAGAAGAAGAGCAGATGTCTGCATTGAAATGAATGGTGGTCACTTTGAACATTTACTATGAATGAATTAAGAAATGCATTATTTTAATAAGGAATTTTGGTAATTGGTTTATTTCGTTTTTTAAAGCAATAAGATGTTTTAAAAATCATAAAATTTAGATTTTTCAATTAATTATTTAATAACTACGTGTTTACTTTTGAAACCCCATAACTTTCATAGGTTTATGTTGTTTAACCAGTTAGCAACCCATCAGAGCAAACTTTTTGCCTTCAATTTTCTCGAAAACCATCGTTCTGGGCGATGTGCAACAAGAGTACCTTTTTTGTAGGAAAAAGTATGTAGTTTTTAAAAAATGAACCCACGTTGCGAAAAAAATAACCTAAAAAAAGTTATTCACGAATTAACCCCCTACCCTTGCAAAAACTACCCTTTCCGATTTTCCAAATTATTTTTCAGTATCACCATTTGATTTTGGGTCAAAATTTATGGCAGAGGATTTTTTTTCGAAATTTTATCTCGTTTTTTAAGCCTACAATTTCAAAAAACCGTTTTTTAAATTTACCCTTTCAGTGCCCCTAACTCCCTTAATATGCATTTTCCGCCCTATAGTTATAGGAACTTTTTTTAAAATTTTTAGGAGTACTATCACCCCCCGAATTTTTTTACACCATTTCAATGACACCCTGTATAGTACCAGGAGGTCAAGTATTGGATGTTCAGGCTGAAATACCTTGGAAAACTTTTGATGAATTCAAAGAATTTTTTTTCCACTTGGAGAGTAACAATTCCCAAAGAAAAAGATGATTGGATGAATGGTAGCTGCAATTGTCCACAGTTTTTTAAGATGTATATGTGAAACATCTTCTGGGCCTAGCAATTAGATTAAAATATACAGTTCCGCCTGTAAAGGCAAAAAATATCCATATTGGACAAAAAAGAAAGCGTGGACGTCCAACAAAATCCAAACCTGCTTTGGTAATTCAGTGATGTTTTTAATTTATTGAAGTCTTATTAATAATTTATTTTATGTTCACTCTTTTTTGTTTTGTGGTTCAAATACTGTTTTAAAAATGGCATTTTTTGTTCTTTTTGTTTTATAAATAGAAGACAATAAAGTATATTTGTGATGCCTATTTTTGTTTTGTTTTATGCTCACTAGCTTTTGTCATATTATAAAGTATGAAGTTCAAACAGTTTTTAGAAGCTTTATTATTTAAATAGCTATCCAGATTAGTATAAAACAGTTGACAATATTAACTTTATTAGATGCAAAAGATTAGATGCTCAATAAGTATTTTTGTTGCTCCACCCAGTTTTTAAACGTGCTAAAAAGTATAAAAACTGATGTTCGATTAAATACTACCCTTTAAAAAACTTGACACAGGATTTATATATTTAGTTTTTAAAGTCGATTATTACACCTCAAATATTTGATGAAATTCTTCTGAAAAATCACTGTTTTTCGTCCATATTATCCAAACTAATAACGCTGTTTTTATATTAAATCTTTATGTATACAATTATATCAGACTTAAATAAACAGTGTTAATTAATTAAATATTGAACATATATTTTATGCAAAAACATTGTTTTTTTATCAACACAACCCTTACCCCCCCACCCACCCCAAACATTGACCCAGTAAGAAATTCATTAGAAAAATCAGCTTTTCGTCCATAATTTTCAATCTAATAGTTAACGTGTATAAAACAATAATTATACCAAATAAGATATAGAAATAAAAAAAACTCAAGAATACAAACTTGCTTAAAACTGAACAAGGATATAAAAAAATTAAGTATATTTTAGAAAAATGCAGTGGTGCACTTTTATTTATTAACCAAAAATTTACATCTAATGTAAACCAAAAATAAACATTTATTTAACTATCGTGTGTTGCTTGGGAGGTGTCCTATAATAAAAAAACACTCTCCCAACCAATTTCTAGTAATCAAGTCCATATATATATAAGATTATGGGGGGTGGTACCACGTAATTCGTGTCAACCAATAAAGACTCCTTAAGAAACGAACCAAAATCCCTTTTTCCAATAACATCGAAAGGAGATTTCCCTCGGGATTGAGCTACTTGGAAAACTCCGACTTTCCCGCTTAATAACTTCGCGCCACAGGCTGTTCGGGATAAACTTTGAAAGAATGTCGGAAGAACTGTCGTGATTTAGTGGGTGCCGGACCGTAGGAAAATGACTCTCAGCTGTTATGACATGTTCTGCGTGAATTTTTCTAAAGTAATTTTGAGAAATTTCTTAATTTTTAGTGTGTGTTTTTAATTTTTTTTATAGGTAAACCCGTTTGATTTTTGCATGCTAATAGCTTTGACCGGATTCACGTCTTTGGCCAGTTTAATTGCCATTTTTTTGCTCTCGTTGAATGAGGTTGGACCATCAGAAGACTATATAAAGTTGGGAAAGAAATATAGGAACCAATGGTGAAATAAGAGTTTTGGTACCACTGATGGCTTTTCTAAAAGCAAAATAAAACCATTGTTATATGGTACTTTTTTCCAATTAATTCCATAGTACAATCATAGTTTTGGTACCACTGATCGTTTTCCTAAAATCGTAAAAGTTAAGAGAAACAAATAATTTTTTTCGTCACCGTTCTTGTTTTTAGGTAAATTTTAACTACAACAACTCTAATGGTTAAATGAAATTTTTGGTACCGCTGATGGATTTTCCAAAATCAAAAGAACTTTTAAAAATGTGAATAACTTTATCAAGATAATGCTCATTTTTGCCTACTAATTCAATGGTACAATCACATTTTGGGTACCACTGATTTTTTTTTTTTTAATCGTCCAAATTCCTTAAATCAAAAAATTTGTTGACTTTGTTAAACTTGTAATTTTAGTTAAAATTACAAGTTTAACTGTCAACAACTCTAATGGTAAAATAAAATTTTTGGTACCGCTGATGAGATTTCCAAAATTTAAAAAAAAAAAAAAGGAAAATAAACCCATCGAGATGGTACTCATTTTCAACTATTTTTTTTCAACTAACTCGATGGTATAATCAGGAAAATTATTGGTACCACCATAAACTTTCCTAATACAATTGACAAAGAATTTTTAGATATACTTCTTTTGACATTCTGTCAACGCTTGACTGTCAACTGTTTTAATGGTAAAATAACATTTTTGGTACCGCTGATAGATTTTCTGTCAGAAGTCAAAATAACTTTTAAAAATGAGAATAAACTTATTAAGATGGTACTCAGTTTTACCTAATTTTTCCCTACTAATTCAATGGTAGAGTCAGATTTTTAGTACTACTGATTGTTGTTCTAAAATCGTCAATTTTTTTTTAATCAAAATATTTTTTGACATTGTTTATTTTTTTAGGTAAATTTTAACTAAACTTCTATTTTTAACTGTAAACTACTCTAATGATAAAATAAAATTTTTGGTACCACTGATGGGTTTTTCATAGTCGAATAAACTTTTTTAAAAATGAGAATAAACTCATCAAGATGATACTCATTTTTAACTAATTTTTTCCCATTAAATCAATAATGCAATCAGATTTTTGGTACCACTGAAGGTCCTCCTAAAATCGGCATAAAATCTTAAGAATGTAAATATTGTTTCTCGACATTATTGTTATTTTTAGATATATTTCAACTACAACTACAATTTTAATTGTCAACTGCTCTAATGATAAAATAACATTTTTGGTACCACTGATGGATTTTCCAAAGGCAAAAAACTTTTTTAAAAATGAAAATAAACTCATTAAGATGGTATTCATTTTCAACTAATTTTTTTCCACTAATTCAATGGTCCAATTAGATTTTTAGTACCACTGATGGTTTCCCTAAAATCGTCAAACTTTTAGATTAAAATGTTTTTTCTTAGCATTGTCTATATTTTTAAGTAAATTTGAACTGAAATTTCAATTTAAACTGTAAACTACTCTAATGGTAAAATAAAATTTTTGGTACCGCTGATGGATTTTCCAAAGTCAAAAAACTTTTTTAAAAATGAAAATAAACTCATCAAGATGGTACTTATTTTCAGCTAATTTTTTCCCACTAATTCAATGGTGCAATCAGATTTTTAGTACCACTGATGGTTTTCCTAAAATCGTCAAATTTTTTTAATTAAAATATTTTTTCTTAGCATTGTCTATATTTTTAGGTAAATGTGACCTAAAATTTCAATTTTAACTGTAAACTTCTCTAATGGTAAAATAAAATTTTTGGTACCACTGATGGATTTTCCGAAGTAAACTTAAAAATGAGAATAAACCCATCAAGATGGTACTCATTTTCAGTTAATTTTTTCGTACTTATTCAATGGTGCAATCAGATTTTTAGTACCACTGATAATTACAACTTTTTGTACCACTGATGTTTTTTTCTAAAATCAAAAAAAAAAATTCTTTAACTCTTTTTTCTAACTAATTCAATAGTAATCAGATCATTAACCTATTTCCTAAAATCGCAATTATCAGTATTTTGAAAATAAAAATACTCTTTTAATAATGAAAATAAACCCATCGACATGGTGCTCATTTTCAGCTAATTTTTTTCAACTAACTCAATGGTATAAACAGATTTTTGGTACCGCTGACGGTTTTCCCAAAATAGTCAAAAAAATCAAAAAAACTTTTCACGATGGAAATGTATATTGACCAGGTACATTGTTTTTGTACAATTTTGCATGTATTTATTTTGTTTGTATATTTATTTTTTATTTTGTGTGTTTTGTTCTTATATGTTTTTTTTTTATTAGCTTTGTCTACAAAATTTTGTAATTTTTTGACAGTAAAGCATGTGATTGATTGATTGAATAATCTCATTAAGATGGTACTTCAGTTTAAGATGTTTGGTACCACTGATTTTTTTTTTAATAGAAATAAATCGTTCGACTTGGTATACTCCTTTTCAACTAATTTTGCCCTACTACTTTTGAGGGAAAATAAGATTTTTAATACCAATAACCTATTTCTTAAAATTGCAATTATCAAAATTCAAAAAAATCAAGAAACTTCTTTAAAAATGGCTAATTTTTCCCCACTAATTCAATGGTGTAATTAGATTTTTGGTACCACTGACTGCTTTTCCAAAATTAATTTATTTTTGAATTGAAAATTAACTTATCAAGATGATACTTATTTTCAGCTAGATTTTTCCCACTTAAATAATGGTCCCATCAGATTTTTGGTACCACTGAGATGGTTTTCCTAAAATCGACAAATAAATTTTAAATCAAATTATTATTTTCTAAATTGTTCTTCTTTTTAGGTAAATTTTAACCTCAAGTACAATTTTAACTGTCAACCACTCTAATGGTAAAATAAAATTTTTGGTACCACTGATGGATTTTCCAAAATCAAAAGAACTTTTAATAATGTTAATAACTTTATCAACATGATGCTCATTTTTGCCTACTAATTCAATGGTACAATCACATTTTGGGTACCGCTGATTGAATTTTTAAAATCGTCAAGTTTTTTTAAATTAAAATATATTTGTTGACGTTGTTTATTTTTTTAGATAAATTTTAACTAAAATTACAAGTTTAACTGTCAACTACTCTAATGGAAAATGAAATTTTTGTTACCGCTGATGAATTTTCGAAAATTAAAAAAAATAATAACTACAATAATACAACTAACTCGATGGTAAAATCAAGAAAATTATTGGTACCACTGGTAATATTGACAAAAGAATTTTTAGATATACTTCTTTTGACATTCCGTCAACTCTTGACTGTCAACTGTTCTAATGGTAAAATAACATTTTTGGTACCACTGATAGATTTTCTGTCAGAAGTCAAAAAAACTTTTAAAAATGAGAATAAACTTATTAAGATGGTACTCAGTTTTACCTAATTTTTCCCTACTAATTCAATGGTAGAGTCAGATTTTTAGTACCACTGATGATTTTCCTAAAATTTTCAAAATATTTTAATTAAACTACTTTTTCTTAGCTTTGTCTATATTTTTAGGTAAATTTGAACCGAAATTACAATTTTAACTGTAAATTACTCTAATAGTAAAATAAAGTTTTTGGTACCACTGATGGAATTTCCGAAGTCAAACTTTTTTGAAAATGAGAATAAACTCATCAAGATGGTACTCATTTTTAGCTAATTTTTTCCCACTAAATCAATAGTACAATCAGATTTTTGGTACCACTGAAGGTTTTCCTAAAATCAACACAACATCTTAAGAATCAAAATATTGTTTCTCGACTCTATTGCTATTTTTAGATATATTTCAACTACCACTACAATTTTAATAATTGTCAACTGTTCTAATGATAAAATGACATTTTTGGTGCCTCTGATGGATTTTCCGAAGTCAAAAAACCTTAAAAATTAGATGAAACCCATCAAGATGGTACTCATTTTCTGTTAATTTTTTCCCACTAATTCAATGGTGCAATCAGATTTTTAGTACCACTGGTGGTTTTCCTAAAATCGTCTAAATTTTTTAACTAACTTATTTTTTCTATATATTTAAAATTACAATTTTAATTGTAAACTACTCCAATGGTAAAATACAATTTTTGGTACCACTGATGGAGAAAAAAACTTCAAAATGAGAATAAACCCATCGAGATGGTACTCATTTTCAGTAAATTTTTTCATACTAATTCAATAGTGCAATCAGATTTTTAGTACCACTGGTTGTTTATCTGAAATCGTCAAATTTTTTCAATTAAAATATTTTTTCTTAACATTGTCTATATTTTTAGGTAAATTTGAACTGAAATTACAATTTTAATTGTAAACTACTCTAATGGTAAAATAAAATTTTTGGTACCACTGATAGATTTTCCAAAGTCAAAAAAAACCTAAAAATGAGAATAAACTCATTAAGATGGTACTCATTTTCAGTTAATTTTTTCGTACTTATTCAATGGTGCAATCAGGTTTTTAGTACCACTGATTGTTTTCCTAAAATCGTTAAGAAAATTTTAATCAAAATATTTTTTTTTGACATTGTTTATATTTTTAGATAAGTTTTAACTACAACTACAATTTTAACTGTCAACTACTCTCTTAGGGTAAAATAAACTTTTGGGTACCACTGATGGATTTTCCAAAGTCAAAAAACTTTTTTAAAAATGAGAATAAACCCATCAAGATGGTACTCATTTTCATTTAATTTTTTTCCACTAATTCAATGGTGCAATCAGATTTTTAGTACCACTGATGATTTCCCTAAAATCGTCAAACTTTTTAATTAAAATATTTTTTCTTAGCATTGTCTATATTTTGAGGTAAATTTGAACTGAAACTACAATTTTAATTGTAAACTAGTCTAATGGTAAAATAAAATTTTTGGTACCACTGATAGAGATTTTCCAAAGTCAAAAAAACTTAAAAATGAGAATAAACCCATCAAGATGATACTCATTTTCAGTTAATTTTTCCTTACTAATTCAATGGTGAAATTACATTTTTAGTACCACTGATTGTTTTTCTAAAATCGTTAGAAAAAATTTAATGAAAATATTTTTTTTGACGTTGTTTATATTTTTAGATAAGTTTTAACTACAATTACAATTTTAACTGTCAACTACTGTCTTAGGTAAAATGAACTTTTTGGTACCACTGATGGATTTTCCAAAAAACTTTTTTTAAAGATGAGATCAAACTCATCAAGATGGTACTCATTTTCAGCTAATTTTTTCCCACTAATTCAATGGTGTAGTCAGATTTTTGGTACCACTGATGGTTTTTTAAAAGCGTCAAAAAATGTTAAGAATTAAAATATTTTTTCTCGATACTTTTCTTATTTTTAGATAAGATTTAACTACAATTACAATTTTAACTGTTAACAGCTTAAAGGATAAAATAAAATTTTTGGTGCCACTGATAGATTTTCCATAGTAAAAAAACTTCTAAAAATAAGAATAAACCTATCAAGATGGTACTCATTTTCAGTTAATTTTTCCTTACTAATTCAATGGTGAAATTACATTTTTAGTACCACTGATTGTTTTTCTAAAATTGCTAAAAAAAATTTAATTAAAATATTTTTTTTTGACATTGTTTATATTTTTAGATAAGTTTTAACTACAACTACAAGTTAAACTGTCAACTACTCTCTTAGGGTAAAATAAAATGTTTGGTACCACTGATGAATTTTCTAATGTCAAATAAACTTTTTTAAAAGTGAGAATAAACCCATCAAGATGGTACTCATTTTTAGTTAATTTTTTCGTACTAATTGAATGGTGCAATCAGATTTTTGGTACCACTGATGGTATTCTTAAAATCGTAAAAAAATGTTAAGAATTAAAATATTTTTTCTCGACACTGTTCTTATTTTTAAATAAGTTTTAACTAGAATTACAATTTTAACTCTTAATGGCTCTAATGATAAAATAAAATTTTGGTACCACTGATAAATTTTCCGTAGTAAAAAAACTTTTAAAAATAAACATAAACCCATCAAGATGGTACTCTTTTTCAGTTAATTTTTCCTTACTAATTCAATGGTGAAATTACATTTTTAGTACCACTGATTTTTAGTACCATCTGACTGTTTTTCTAAAATCGTTAAAAAAAATTTAATCAAAATATTTTTTTTTGACATTGTTTATATTTTTAGATAAGTTTTAACTACAACTACAAGTTAAACTGTCAACTACTCTCTTAGGGTAAAATAACATTTTTAGTACCACTGATGGATTTTCTCAAAGTTAAATAAACTTTTTTAAAAATGAAAATAAACTCATTAAGATTGTACTCATTTTCAGCTAATTTTTTCCCACTAATTCAATGGTGCAATCAGATTTTTAGTACCACTGATGGTTTTCCTAAAATCGTCAAATTTTTTTAAATAAAATATTTTTTTTTAGCATTGTCTATATTTTTAGGTAAATTTGAACTAAAATTCCAATTTTAACTGTAAACTACTCTTAATAGTGAAATAAAATTTTTAGTACCACTGATGGAATTTCCGAAGTCAAAAAAACTTAAAAATGAGAATAAAGCCATCAAGATGGTACTCATTTTCAGTTAATTTTTCCTTACTAATTCAATGGTGAAATTACATTTTTAGTACCACTGATTGTTTTTCTAAAATCGTTAAAAAAATTTTAATCAAAATATTTTTTTTTGACGTTGTTTATATTTTTAGATAAGTTTTAATTTCAACTACAATTTTAATTGTCAACTGTTCTAATTATAAAATGACATTTTTGGTGCCACTGATGATTTTCCAAAGTCAAAAAACGTTAAAATGAGAATAAACCCATCAAGATGGTATTCATTTTTAGTTAATTTTTCCTTACTAATTCAATGGTGAAATTACATTTTTAGTACCACTGATTGTTTTTCTAAAATCGTTAAAAAAATTTTAATCAAAATATTTTTTTTGACATTGTTTATATTTTTAGATAAGTTTTAACTACAATTATAATTTTAACTGTCAACTACTGTCTTAGGGTAAAATGAACTTTTTGGTACCACTGATGGATTTTCCAAAAAACTTTTTTAAAGATGAGATCAAACTCATCAAGATGGTACTCATTTTCAGCTAATTTTTTCCCACTAATTCAATGGTGTAGTCAGATTTTTAGTACCACTGATGGTTTTCCTAAAATCGTCAAAATATTTTAATTAAAATATTTTTTCTTAGCATTGTTAATATTTTAAAGTAAATTTGAACTAAAATTATAATTTCAATTGTAAACTACTCCAATGGTAAAATAACATTTTTGGTACTACTGATGGATTTTCCAAAGTCAAAAAAACTTAAAAATTAGAATAAACCCATCAAGATGGTACTCATTTTCAGTTAATTTTTTCTTACTAATTCAATGGTGAAATTACATTTTTAGTACCACTGATTGTTTTTCTAAAATCGTTAAAAAAATTTTAATCAAAATATTTTTTTTGACATTGTTTATATTTTTAGATAAGTTTTAACTACAATTATAATTTTAACTGTCAACTACTGTCTTAGGGTAAAATGAACTTTTTGGTACCACTGATGGATTTTCCAAAAAACTTTTTTAAAGATGAGATCAAACTCATCAAGATGGTACTCATTTTCAGCTAATTTTTTCCCACTAATTCAATGGTGTAGTCAGATTTTTAGTACCACTGATGGTTTTCCTAAAATCGTCAAAATATTTTAATTAAAATATTTTTTCTTAGCATTGTTAATATTTTAAAGTAAATTTGAACTAAAATTATAATTTCAATTGTAAACTACTCCAATGGTAAAATAACATTTTTGGTACTACTGATGGATTTTCCAAAGTCAAAAAAACTTAAAAATTAGAATAAACCCATCAAGATGGTACTCATTTTCAGTTAATTTTTTCTTACTAATTCAATGGTGAAATTACATTTTTAGTACCACTGATTGTTTTTCTAAAATCGTTAGAAAAAATTTAATGAAAATATTTTTTTTGACATTGTTTATATTTTTAGATAAGTTTTAACTACAATTACAATTTTAACTGTCAACTACTGTCTTAGGGTAAAATGAACTTTTTGGTACCACTGATGGATTTTCCAAAAAACTTTTTTAAAGATGAGATCAAACTCATCAAGATGGTACTCATTTTCAGCTAATTTTTTCTCACTAATTCAATGGTGTAGTCAGATTTTTGGAACAACTGATTGTTTTTCTAAAATCTTAAAAAAAAAAAAATTTATATTTTTAGATAAGTATAACTACCATTTTAACTGTCAACTATTCTCTTAGGGTAAAATAAACAAATAAACTTTTTGGTACCACTGATAGATTTTCCAAAGTCAAAAAATTTTTTCCCATTAGTTCAATGGTACAATCAGATTTTTGGTGCCACTGCTGGTTTTCTTAAAATCGTCAAAATTGTTAAAATCAAAATTCTTTTCACATTGTTTATAGTCTTAGATAAATTTTAATTAAAATTACAATTTTAACGGTCAACTACTCTAATGGTAAAATAAAATTTTTGGTACCACTGATAAATTTTCCATAGTAAAAATATTTCTAAAAATAAGAATAAACTCATCAAGATGGTACTCATTTTCAGCTAATTTTTTCCTACCAATTCATTGGTGCAATCAACTGTTTGATATAACTAACCCATTTGCCTCAATAAAAAAATCACCCATCGACATTATACTGATTTTAAGCTAACTTTTCCTTACCAATTCAATGGTACAATCAGATTTTCAGTACCATTACTTGGTACAAGCGTACACGTTTTTAAAGTTAATATAACTACGACCTCTAAAAGAGATAAACAGGTAGTATTTCTTGTCATAGCGAGATAAAATTGTACCGTGCACCGTGCCAACTTTTATCCAAATCGTTCTAAACGTTTCATTATTGTGGCGCGATTTAGATAAACATACGCTTTACTATTACATTCCTTAAGTATTTTTAATGATACCTGTGGGTCGCGTTAAGTGATTACAATTCGTATTTGTCATTACTATTCTGCTGATGTTGATAAGGAAAATATACGGGGTGATCAAGTTTTATTTGTTATACAACAACAACATTCGTTTGTTTAATGACTCATTTTATTGATATTTCTCATATAAACGTTTCAAAGGAAAACCGCCAACTTGATCGTAACGTAACGCAACAGAAAAAAAAAAAAACCACAAACCAGAATCGAGTTGCCTTAAATTAAAATGCGTAGCACGGAACATTCGTGCCATTCCACCATATTTACATTATGTATGTGTTATTTCCATATTTGCGAAATCCGTGTTGGGTTGCCCTTATATATGTATATGTTCCGTGAGCGTTGTCAGGGTCCCAAAAAAAACAGATTTTTAACCGTAAAAAAGAGATAGAACCTCAACAAATAATGGTCTTTATAGAAAAAACCTCGACGACAGAACAACAACTTCCGTTTCCCGCAAACGACAGTAAAACACCGCAGGAAAACGTAAAACCGCAACGACAGGAGCGAATTACGAACAAATCGATAGGACAAAACTGTCGCCAGAAGCGAGGAGCCTTTTCGGTCTCGTTTTCCATTTCTAACTTAATTAACCGACCCGACTCTCTTTTGTCTTCCGTTTGTACGACTCAATTAATTACCGTCATGAGGATGTTCATAAATAACCTCTTTGGGAATTACATTTTATTATCGCATTATAGTCTTTTGAAAGCATTTTTAGAAACACCCTGGTAGTTAATAGAAGATAGAAGTATAATATTTTCCTAATATATTTGGCTGCTTGTAAAATACATTTTAATATTATAATAGATCACAACATAAAAAAGAGTAAAATACAGCGTCAGCAAGGCGTACGGCTAAAATAGCGCCCAAAGTATACTAAGTGGTTAAAACGTGACATGGTTAAAAGGTTGACAAAAATCTATTAAATTAAAAATAATTAATAATAAAAACTACTCTTTTTGAATTACCCCGGTAGTTAATAAAAGGAAGCCACGCCTCTAATTAGGTGGGAAAAGTGTAGTGCCGTCAAAAGCAAGCTCCGCCCACGGATGACCGCTAACAACGATATACCGGGGCAAGTCAAAAAGTATGAAAACAAAAATTAAATATAAAAGATTAGACGAATAGTAAGTAGTACATAAAATGGCTTCTTTCCTGCTACGAGTTAAAACGGCATTGGCAACAAGGCAAAACGAATTTGAAATTATAATCGAGTCGTTATTATAACGGGGCTTCGGCAGCAACATGTTCGATGTGTCTGGCACTAGAAAAGTAAAAGTGTTTTAGTTTCAATTTAGGTTTAGGCATATTCGCTCGCGATCGGTGCCTGTTAAACAATAAAATAATAAAACGTGGCCGGACGACGACAGGTGGATTAACATTGTGTTTGTGTGTTGCCGTGTTTGGTTGGAAAAAGAGTTTATTTTGGTTTTTTTACATAAATTTTAAAACAATAAAGTTATCATAACAGTTACGAATCTTTTACAATAGTTCTTACTTAATTATGAAAAGAATAGTGCATTTAATGCAGTTCTGTCAGCCCATTATGCATGTCTTTAGTAAAATATTTAATTTTTTCTTTTAATATTATTATTATAAAGGAGTTTACGAAGAGCAAATTCAGGGCAAAAACGTCCTTTGAGGTTCAGGATTTGGGTAGTTAGGACAGTTTCAGTTGGGCTAGTTTTCCCCTTGTCTTGATGTTTTTTTTGTATCAAATAACTAGAATATTCACGAAACACGTGTCGAGAGTAAAATTAAGAGTAAAATATCTCGTAATTTGAGTGTCACACCAAAAGATTATAACCATAAGATTTCTTAAAAGTAGTTGAGTCAAAGACAGTACATTTCTTTCTGAATAATTTCATATACGGACGTCTCTTGTACCTCGAAAATTTGTCGAGGTAAGACCATATTAGTCAACCAAGGTCCTACCAGATTTGAAGTTTTCCAGTGCATATTGCGAAACTGAGCGGACATTGGACGTAACTTAAGATCCTTTATACATATTTTCATGATTATTTTGCAATATTTAGGGCAAAAATGTGATTCTAGGTTAAAGATTTGGATACTTAGGGCAGTCTGAAAAAATTCCACCTTTCGATGAAGACTCCTTGATGTTTTTTATATTAAATATTGAAATCTCCTTAAAATAGTAAATCTGACAAGCCTCTTTTCGCTACTGAAGATTTAGATTAGTGAAGGATGAAGATGAGTGTAAAGTGGAGGGGTTTCTTTAAGGTAGTTTGTGTTGATTATAGAAGACCCGTTGTTGGCAATTAATTTCAGATTGTACCGTTGTCTTAGTTAGAAAAAGTTAACTGAAAACGAGTACCATGTCTATTATAAATGTATTATAATGTCTGATTTAAAAATTAAATGAATTGAAAAAAAAAGAAGTACCAGGTCAATGGGTGGATGGGGGGGAAGGGCTTTTTGAATTTTATAAAAACTCAACAGTTTGCCGACGACACCACCATAATATAATCACCAAAAATCAATATAAACGCTTTTTCCAGTGATCAACTAATTAACGGCATATACAGAACGTTTATCGACGAGCAGTTCGCGTGACTCCGATGATATTAGACGCGTGGTAATTAACTTTGTGTGTAACACCCGGTGGTGATGATGAACGTTTATTAGTAGAAAGCAACGCGTACGACCGATTTTAGGAATGTTGGAAATCGTACTTCCGGGTAAAAATGGACCGCTAGGGGTGTTTACCAGTGGTGTCAGATATAAGGTAATGGTCGTATTGAAGATTTGATATCGCTATTTCATTTGTTGAAAGGGGTTTAATGTTTCTTTTAATCCATCGACTCTATGACCCTAACAACAGTTGGCCTAACAGAAGTACATAGTTCTTGCTAATTCTTTTATTGATATTGTACTTCACGATATAGCACATTTTTACTGTGTTCATTCTATAAATCCTATTTTTGCCATTCTAGCAGGAATTAGCGAAGACATTTGCTATAATGTTTTGAAGATCTTCAATGTAGAGTTTTTAATAAATATTTTAGAGATTACTACTATTAACCGATCATTTAATTTAAAATAATTTAACAATCAATATTTTAATAAAAACTGACTACCACAGAAGTTAATTGGAATTTTTCGGTCGTCACAACTTCTTGCGGTCTAGACCTTCATAATTTTAGAGATTAAATTAATCTAATATTAACAAAATTCTTATCAATCTCATAAATATTATTAAAACCTATAATTACATTTTGATATATTTAAACCTGGAAAGTAAAAACTCTCATTAATAACGAATCAAACAACCGTCAAACATATAAAAGTGACCCACACACACACACACAGAATTCAATTTGTTTACACAAGAGTTGCATATCATTTCATTCCTTACAAGTAGCCATAAAGAAACATAAACGTATCTAATAAAAATATACATGTAAGTGACATCGAACATATGTCGCAATAATAATTTGAAGAATAAGAAAAAAATTAAAAGCCATCTGGGTTGATGTAAATTATCTGTTTGGGAAACTCGTTTTTTTTTATGTCCGATGATGATGTTTGCAGTGTGGAATTTTCTTGAATAAAATGTGATCTGTCCAAGGGTATTAGTGTGCAATGAATAATTTAACCATAATGAGGCTGATATACTTAATAAGTTTCATTGGTTTTATGAGAATCATTTATATGGTATAGAAACGTTGATAACTCTGTTGAGTTATGAGGGAAAACTAGTACCATATCAATGGCTTTAATTTGAGTCGGTTTTTGGGAGAATCATTTATAGTACCAAAAATCTAATTTCACCACTAAGTTCTCTATCTAATTTCACAATTGTACAAACTTTGTACTATGTTTTTAATTTTAATTCTTTTATTTATTGTTGTTTTTATTCCCAATTTTTGTATTATTTGGTGAACGTATATGTTTTTTGTAATGTTCTGTATCTGATGATGGCTGTTTGCATATATAGCCGAAATGCATAATACATTTACCTAAGTGACCTACATGCATTTTTCTTGGAGATAAGATTTCCCCATTTTGTAATCTTTATATATATTATATCTCTTTGATCAGTAAAGTATGAGGTTTGAAAATTTAAACACAGATTCTTCTAAGGAATTCATTGGACACCTACTTCAGCATTTTTTTCAACAATGTTTTTAAAATAGAGATATCAGCCTTGAAAGTTGATAAAAATACTATTTTTAAAAAAGTTAAATTTTTAGGTACAAAATGCTCATATCTCTTCCACCAGTGAAGTTAAAGGTTTGAAAATTTAAACGCAGATTCTTCTTAGAAATTCATTGGACACCTATTTCAGCATTTTTTCCAAAAATATTTTTAAAATGGAGAAACCAGCCTTGGAAATTGATAAAGAAATCATTTAAAAAAAAATTAAATTTTTAGGCATAAAACGCTCATATCTCCTCAACCAGTGAAGTTAGAGGTTTGAAAATTTAAACACACATTCTTCTAAGAAATTTATTGGACACCTGTTTCAGCATTTTTCCCAAAAATATTTTTAAAATGAAGAAACCAGTTTTGGAAATTGATAAAGAAATCATTTAAAAAAAATTAAATTTTTAGGCATAAAACGCTCATATCTCCTCAACCAGTGAAGTTAGAGGTTTGAAAATTTAAACACACATTCTTCTAAGAAATTTATTGGACACCTGTTTCAGCATTTTTCCCAAAAATATTTTTAAAATGAAGAAACCAGTTTTGGAAATTGATAAAGAAATCATTTAAAAAAATATTAAATTTTTAGGCATAAAACGCTCATATCTCCTCAACCAGTGAAGTTAGAGGTTTGAAAATTTAAACACACATTCTTCTAAGAAATTCATTGGACACCTGTTTCAGCATTTTTTCCAAAAATATTTTTTAAATGGAGAAACCAGCCTTGGAAATTGATATAGAAATCATTTAAAAAAAAATTAAATTTTTAGGCATAAAACGCTCATATCTCCTCAACCAGTGAAGTTAGAGGTTTGAAAATTTAAACACACATTCTTCTAAGAAATTCATTGGACACCTGTTTCAGCATTTTTTTCTAAAATATTTTTAAAATGGAGAAACCAGCCTTGGAAATTGATAAAGAAATCATTTAAAAAAAATTAAATTTTTAGGCATAAAACGCTCATATCTCCTCAACCAGTGAAGTTAGAGGTTTGAAAATTTAAACACACATTCTTCTAAGAAATTCATTGGACACCTATTTCAGCATTTTTTCCAAAAATATTTTTAAAATGGAGAAACCAGCCTTGGAAATTGATAAAGAAATCATTTAAAAAAAAATTAAATTTTTAGGCATAAAACGCTCATATCTCCTCAACCAGTGAAGTTAGAGGTTTGAAAATTTAAACACACATTCCTCTAAGAAATTCATTGGACACCTGTTTCAGCATTTTTTCCAAAAATATTTTTAAAATGGAGAAACCAGTTTTGGAAATTGATAAAGAAATCATTTAAAAAAAATTAAATTTTTAGGCATAAAACGCTCATATCTCCTCAACCAGTGAAGTTAGAGGTTTGAAAATTTAAACACACATTCTTCTAAGAAATTTATTGGACACCTGTTTCAGCATTTTTCCCAAAAATATTTTTAAAATGGAGAAACCAGCCTTGGAAATTGATAAAGAAATCATTTTAAAAAAAATTAAATTTTTAGGCATAAAACGCTCATATCTCCTCAACCAGTGAAGTTAGAGGTTTGAAGATTTAAACACACATTCTTCTAAGAAATTCATTGGATACCTGTTTCAGCATTTTTTCCAAAAATATTTTTAAAATGGAGAAACCAGCCTTGGAAATTGATAAAGAAATCATTTAAAAAAAAAATTAAATTTTTAGGCATAAAACGCTCATATCTCCTCAACCAGTGAAGTTAGAGGTTTGAAAATTTAAACACACATTCTTCTAAGAAATTCATTGGACACCTGTTTCAGCATTTTTTCCAAAAATATTTTTAAAATGGAGAAACCAGCCTTGGAAATTGATAAAGAAATCATTTTAAAAAAAATTAAATTTTTAGACATAAAACGCTCATATCTCCTCAACCAGTGAAGTTAGAGGTTTGAAGATTTAAACACACATTCTTCTAAGAAATTCATTGGACACCTGTTTCAGCATTTTTTCCAAAAATATTTTTAAAATGGAGAAACCAGCCTTGGAACTTGATAAAGAAATTATTTTAGAAAAAAATTAAATTTTTAGGCATAAAACGCTCATATCTCCTCAACCAGTGAAGTTAGAGGTTTGAAAATTTAAACACACATTCCTCTAAGAAATTCATTGGACACCTGTTTCAGCATTTTTTCCAAAAATATTTTTAAAATGGAGAAACCAGCCTTGGAACTTGATAAAGAAATTATTTTAAAAAAAAATTAAATTTTTAGGCATAAAACGCTCATATCTCCTCAACCAGTGAAGTTAGAGGTTTGAAAATTTAAACACACATTCTTCTAAGAAATTCATTGGACACCTGTTTCAGCATTTTTTCCAAAAATATTTTTTAAATGGAGAAACCAGCCTTGGAAATTGATATAGAAATCATTTAAAAAAAAATTAAATTTTTAGGCATAAAACGCTCATATCTCCTCAACCAGTGAAGTTAGAGGTTTGAAGATTTAAACACACATTCTTCTAAGAAATTCATTGGACACCTGTTTCAGCATTTTTTCCAAAAATATTTTTAAAATGGAGAAACCAGCCTTGGAAATTGATAAAGAAATCATTTAAAAAAAATTAAATTTTTAGGCATAAAACGCTCATATCTCCTCAACCAGTGAAGTTAGAGGTTTGAAAATTTAAACACACATTCTTCTAAGAAATTCATTGGACACCTGTTTCAGCATTTTTTCCAAAAATATTTTTAAAATGGAGAAACCAGCCTTGGAAATTGATATAGAAATCATTTAAAAAAAAATTAAATTTTTAGGCATAAAACGCTCATATCTCCTCAGCCAGTGAAGTTAGAGGTTTGAAGATTTAAACACACATTCTTCTAAGAAATTCATTGGACACCTGTTTCAGCATTTTTTCCAAAAATATTTTTAAAATGGAGAAACCAGCCTTGGAAATTGATAAAGAAATCATTTAAAAAAAATTAAATTTTTAGGCATAAAACGCTCATATCTCCTCAACCAGTGAAGTTAGAGGTTTGAAAATTTAAACACACATTCTTCTAAGAAATTCATTGCACACCTGTTTCGGCATTTTTTCCAAAAATATTTTTAAAATGGTGAAACCAGTTTTGGAAATTGATAAAGAAATCATTTAAAAAAAAATTAAATTTTTAGGCATAAAACGCTCATATCTCCTCAACCAGTGAAGTTAGAGGTTTGAAAATTTAAACACACATTCCTCTAAGAAATTCATTGGACACCTGTTTCAGCATTTTTTCCAAAAATATTTTTAAAATAGAAAAACCAGCCTTGGAAATTGATAAAAAATCATTTAAAAAAAAAATAAATTTTTAGGCATAAAACGCGCATATCTTCTCAACCAGTGAAGTTAGAGGTTTGAAAATTTAAACACACATTCTTCTAAGAAATTCATTGGACACCTGTTTCAGCATTTTTTCCAAAAATATTTTTAAAATGGAGAAACCAGCCTTGGAAATTGATATAGAAATCATTTAAAAAAAAATTAAATTTTTAGGCATAAAACGCTCATATCTCCTCAGCCAGTGAAGTTAGAGGTTTGAAGATTTAAACACACATTCTTCTAAGAAATTCATTGGACACCTGTTTCAGCATTTTTTCCAAAAATATTTTTAAAATGGAGAAACCAGCCTTGGAAATTGATAAAGAAATCATTTTAAAAAAATTTAAATTTTTAGGCATAAAACTTTCATATCTCCTCAACCAGTGAAGTTAAAAGTTTGAAAATTTAAACACACATTCCTCTAAGAAATTCATTGGACACCTGTTTCAGCATTTTTTCCAAAAATATTTTTAAAATGGAGAAACCAGCCTTGGAAATTGATATAGAAATCATTTAAAAAAAAATTAAATTTTTAGGCATAAAACGCTCATATCTCCTCAACCAGTGAAGTTAGAGGTTTGAAGATTTAAACACACATTCTTCTAAGAAATTCATTGGACACCTGTTTCAGCATTTTTTCCAAAAATATTTTTAAAATGGAGAAACCAGCCTTGGAAATTGATAAAGAAATCATTTAAAAAAAATTAAATTTTTAGGCATAAAACGCTCATATCTCCTCAACCAGTGAAGTTAGAGGTTTGAAGATTTAAACACACATTCTTCTAAGAAATTCATTGGACACCTGTTTCAGCATTTTTTCCAAAAATATTTTTAAAATGGAGAAACCAGCCTTGGAAATTGATAAAGAAATCATTTTAAAAAAATTTAAATTTTTAGGCATAAAACTTTCATATCTCCTCAACCAGTGAAGTTAGAGGTTTGAAAATTTAAACACACATTCTTCTAAGAAATTCATTGGACACCTGTTTCAGCATTTTTTCCAAAAATATTTTTAAAATGGAGAAACCAGCCTTGGAAATTGATAAAGAAATCATTTTAAAAAAATTTAAATTTTTAGGCATAAAACTCCCATATCTCCTCAACCAGTGAAGTTAAAAGTTTGAAAATTTAAACACACATTCCTCTAAGAAATTCATTGGACACCTGTTTCAGCATTTTTTCCAAAAATATTTTTAAAATGGAGAAACCAGCCTTGGAAATTGATAAAGAAATCATTTTAAAAAAATTTAAATTTTTAGGCATAAAACTTTCATATCTCCTCAACCAGTGAAGTTAAAAGTTTGAAAATTTAAACACACATTCCTCTAAGAAATTCATTGGACACCTGTTTCAGCATTTTTTCCAAAAATATTTTTAAAATGGAGAAACCAGCCTTGGAAATTGATATAGAAATCATTTAAAAAAAAATTAAATTTTTAGGCATAAAACGCTCATATCTCCTCAACCAGTGAAGTTAGAGGTTTGAAGATTTAAACACACATTCTTCTAAGAAATTCATTGGACACCTGTTTCAGCATTTTTCCAAAAATATTTTTAAAATGGAGAAACCAGCCTTGGAAATTTATAAAGAAATCATTTAAAAAAAAAATTAAATATTTAGGCATAAAACGCTCATATCTCCTCAACCAGTGAAGTTAGAGGTTTGAAAATTTAAACATAGATTCTTCTCAGAAATTCATTGGACACCTGTTTCAGCATTTTTTCCAAAAATATTTTTAAAATGGAGAAACCAGCCTTGGAAATTGATAAAGAAATCATTTTAAAAAAAATTAAATTTTTAGGCATAAAACGCTCATATCTCCTCAACCAGTGAAGTTAGAGGTTTGAAGATTTAAACACACATTCTTCTAAGAAATTCATTGGACACCTGTTTCAGCATTTTTTCCAAAAATATTTTTAAAATGGAGAAACCAGCCTTGGAAATTGATAAAGAAATCATTTAAAAAAAAAATTAAATTTTTAGGCATAAAACGCTCATATCTCCTCAACCAGTGAAGTTAGAGGTTTGAAAATTTAAACACACATTCTTCTAAGAAATTCATTGCACACCTGTTTCGGCATTTTTTCCAAAAATATTTTTAAAATGGTGAAACCAGTTTTGGAAATTGATAAAGAAATCATTTAAAAAAAAATTAAATTTTTAGGCATAAAACGCTCATATCTCCTCAACCAGTGAAGTTAGAGGTTTGAAAATTTAAACACACATTCTTCTAAGAAATTCATTGGACACCTGTTTCAGCATTTTTTCCAAAAATATTTTTAAAATAGAAAAACCAGCCTTGGAAATTGATAAAAAATCATTTAAAAAAAAAATAAATTTTTAGGCATAAAACGCGCATATCTTCTCAACCAGTGAAGTTAGAGGTTTGAAAATTTAAACACACATTCTTCTAAGAAATTCATTGCACACCTGTTTCAGCATTTTTTCCAAAAATATTTTTAAAATGGAGAAACCAGCCTTGGAAATTGATAAAGAAATCATTTAAAAAAATATTTAATTTTTAGGCACAAAACGCTCATATCTTTGCAACTAGTGAAGTTAGAGGTTTGAATATTTAAACACAGATTCTCCTTAGAAAATCATTGGACCCCCTTTTCAGCATATTTTTCAACAATATGTCTCAAATGGAGAAATCAGCCATGGAAATAGCAAAAACGAGTTCCATGTCGATGGGATTATTTGACCACATTTACTTAATATCAAATTTTTTTCCTCTAATGATAAGACTAGGTTTTAACGATAAATCTTGTATGATATTGCAGCAGCAACTTTAGGAATTAAATGCCTAAAAAACCATGATGGCACCTTAAAATCGATTAAACACGATCGAAAAATTAAAACATAGAAAAAGCAAACCGATGTAGTCAGCAATGTGCGTTCCACTTTTCTCGATTCCATCCGCCATCATCATTCCGCGATTCGCTTCAAGGTTCATTAACTTCGTTTATTTTAAAACAAACAATAGAGAGTAGTTTTCGAGCCCCGATTGTTCATGCATGATGTGTACGTACACATGCATAAATTATGCTTTTTTGGGACATCTGATACGTTGCAATGAACGTACAAAGAATTATTACCATAAAGTGGCGGTTTTCATTTATTTCTCAGTTTTGCAGCGGTAAAAAATGTTGTTCGCGCTCCTTCTAACCTGATTTAGGTAAATTAAGTCAAGGCTAACAAAACGATACGCAATCGGTAACAATATTAATTTCTCATTTAAAGCTGTATCATCTGCAAATAGTACCGACATGGTTTCAAGTGTTTTGCACCTGTTGTCTATTATTTCGGTAAATGAATTCTTTCCGAGTAACGATAAAGGCATCATTTTATGAACTATTCAGGTTAGCGGGTGAGATTACGGTTAATCCTGATCTAATGGTACCACCGTGGTGTCAATTACGTCAGGCAGCAGTGCGTTTATACCAGGAGCCATCGTTGTGTTTTTTTTCTGATGCGATTATGACACGCAAGCATTTTTTGGGTAAGGCTCAAGTTAAAAATAATAAAAGAGAATATTATATTATCGAAAACAGAAAACGTTTACTTATTAAAAGAATTAAACTCGTCACACAATTATATTTTTAATATCTATTCTGTCTTACATTCTCTTTTCCGTTGCCAGTTAACATAAAGAAATCCCGATTTGATATTTTCTGTCATTCTAGCTGACAAAGCACTGACAGAGGAGAACGTACATATTTCTTAGTTTAGTGTAATGGTACATTTATGAAGAAGATAAAAAATAGAAAATCATTTGGAATATTATTGTCTTTATTAAGTTTTATAATAGGAAAAGGGCATTAAATAAAACAACTGTTTTGATACAAGCAACGAGTAAACTTTTAATTATCGAATATCTCGATACGACAGTATTTAAAAGACTGTAAGCATCAAAAACTGTTCATTAACACTTTTGCTGAAGAAAGATTATAATACCCTAATCAGCAGTTTCTTAGAAGGGAAAATAACGAAATGGAATTCAATACTCTTATATGTTCCTTTTTGTACAATAATATACTTTATTTATGCTGCCAATGAAATTTGGATACGTAGTGACAAAACCCTTTAAAGCGAACACCGGTCGTAGAGGCCTGTTAATTTACATCGCAATGTTATAGTCGAGATCAATTAAGTGATAGTGACTGGCGGTTTTTTTTTTGTGCATCGTCGAAACTTCAATTTTAAAATGTCGTTGTAAAAGTAAAATAAAATAGTTATTTATTTAAAAAATGTGTAAAATGTTCCTTTTTTATAAATGGGAAACAATGCCCATGAAGGCTGATTTTTCAATTTTAAAAATATTTTTGAAAATGCTGTGCAATGAATTTCTTAGAAGAATCTGTGTTTAAATTTTCAAACCTCTAACTTCACTGGTTAAGGAGATATAAGCATTTTGTGCCTAAATATTTAATTTTTTCTTAAATTAATTTTTATCAACTTTCAAGGCTGATTTCTCCATTTTAAAAATATTTTTGGAAAAAATGCTGAAACAGGTGTCCAATGAATTTCTTAGAAGAATGTGTGTTTAAATTTTCAAACCTCTAACTTCACTGGTTGAGGAGATATGAGCGTTTTATTCCTAAATATTTAATATTTTTTTAAATGATTTCTTTATCAATTTCCAAGGCTGGTTTCTCCATTTTAAAAATATTTTTCGAAAAAATGCTGAAACAGGTGTCCCATGAATTTCTTAGAAGAATGTGTGTTTAAATTTTCAAACCTCTAACTTCACTGGTTGGAGAGATATGAGCGGTTTAGTGCCTAAATATTTAATTTTTTCTTAAATTAATTTTTATCAACTTTCAAGGCTGATTTCTCCATTTTAAAAATATTTTTGGAAAAAATGCTGAAACAGGTGTCCCAATGAATTTCTCACGAGAATCTATATTTAAATTTTCAAACCTCAAACTTCACTAGTTGAGGAGATACGAGCATTTTGTGCCTAAAATTTTATTTTTTTTTTAATAATCTCTTTATCAATTGCCAAGGCAGGTTTTTCCATTTTAAATATATTTTTGGAAAAAATGCTGAAATAGGTGTCCAATGAATTTCTTAGAAGAATTAATGTTTACATTTTCAAACCTCTAACATCACTGGTTGCAGAGATATGAGCATTTTGTGTCTAAAAATCTAATTTTTTCTTAAATAATTTCTGTATCAATTTCCAATACTGGTTTCTCCATTTTTACACTATTTTTAGAAAAAATGCTGAAATAGGTGTCCAATGCATGTAAAATACGCTTTAAACTGTGGTTTATTACCTGTCAGAGTTGTTCTTACCCAATGGGTCTCTACAATGCAAATTCACTCAACAGTCATCCTTCTCATATTGTTAGACATAAACTCGAACATCACATAAAAATAATAAAAAAAAAAACAATATTTACTGTTCAGTCAACTTTTGGCAATAATAAAATATACTCACCGGGGAACTTCCGTTCCCTTGCATCATCTCAGTCAACATCAATTTACACAATGCCACATTTCAATATATACATAATATGTCAAACATGTTATCTGCCTTTATTTGACGACTAGCTAGTGTCACCTAGAATAGTAAGGGCTTCCCCAGACGCTCCACTGCCGCTAAACAGTAAGCATCTCAACGAATTAGACAAAGGATATATTTCTACTATAACCTTCTGTTTATTCGTGTCAATCGAGCCCCAGGTAAGGCCCTCAGTCTTACCAGACAGCACTCGAGGAATTGCGCATTCATTCCTAATTGAACAGAGGCTTTCACACCTACTTCTGCATGCATCTTCAAGATGCGCAATATAAAAACAGATCTGTACAAACTTACTAATAATTGCCAAATATCTACTAATATCTATTAAATTTAGCAGCCTGGTTTAACCAGTAAACACAACTCTTTTTCCAACACACCAACTTACACACATTTCTCTCAAACGTTGCTTTCTGACTGCCTCGTCAATTAATATTTTTGGGTGCCCTCTTGACTCAATGAATATTAGAGATCTTTAGCAATATACGTTATTTTAAATATATCAAGTTATTAAGTGATTATGGAATTAATTAAATTGAGATAGAATTATTATAGATCATTATAGATCATTATGCAAAGACTTAATATCAGATTCACAGCATGGGTTTTGCAAGAATAAGTCTACTGCCACTAACTTGATCTGTTACCAATCTGATCTTATGAGTAAATTAGAGGATCATAAACAAATTGATTCTATATACAACGATTTTAGTAAGGCGTTTGATCGTATTGATCATCAAATTCTTCTGTCAAAACTGATCTCCGTAGGGTTTCATGTTAATTTTGTGAGTTGGATTAAAAATTCTTTAACTGGCCGTATTCAAAGGGTCAGGGTAGGTGGACATCTTTCTGATCCTATCAGCGTAACATCAGGTCTCCCTCAGGGAGGGCATACATCACCCTTATTATTTTATTTATTTATTGATGATATAGTTAACTGTTTCCTGTATAGTCAGTGTTTGATGTTTGCAGACGACTTAAAATTTTGGAGGGTGGTTGGTAGTATTGTGGATCAAGAATTACTACAAGCAGATATGGATCGCTTAAATAATTGGTGTGAACAAAACAATCTTCATTTAAATGTTAAGAAATGTTGTGTTATTAGTTTCACTCGCAGGATCAACCGGTTTCAATCCAATTACTTCATTAATAATGAGCCACTGAATTATGTTGCATCTATTAGGGATTTAGGAGTTATTTTTGATTAGAAACTCACATTTATTGATCATATTAATTCAATTTCTGTAAAAGCATCAAAATTGCTAGGGTTTGTTATAGGAAACTGTTCATATTTCTCAGTCTCTTCAACAAGAAGGGTTTATTGCTCCCTAGTAAGAACTACATTGGAGTACTGCTCTGTAGTTTGGTCTCCATACATACTCCCTAATTAATCACAAATTTTCGTATACTATCCATTACCCCTTACCGCCCGTCAGACGGGTGTGCCTAATATTATTGTACAAGTCGATTTATTTCTGATAATTTAATAGATGCGTTATTATTTAAAATGCATTTATACATAAGATACCCGCCAAAGGGGTGTGAAGTGGTTATAAGGTTAAAATACCGCCAATCCTTAAAAGATAAAAAGACATTGTATTTTACCTCATGCACTAGGTTTGTACATAAAATTTTGGGTGCCAAAAAATAGCTGCTAATTTCACACCGGTAGGAGAATCTATGTTTAAATTTTCAAACCTCTAACTTCACTGGTTGCAAAAATATGAGCATTTTGTGCCTAAAAATTTCATTTTTTCTTACATAATTCCTTATCAATTTCCAAGGCTGGTTTCTCCATTTTTAAACCAATTTTCGAAAAAATGCTGAAATAGGTGTCCAATAAATTTCTTAGAAGAATCTACGTTTAAATTTTCAAACCTCTAACTTCACTGGTTGGAGAGATATGAGCATTTTGTGCCTTAAAATTTCATTTTTTTTTAAATAATTTTTTTATCAATTTCCAAGGCTGGTTTCTCCATTTTATAAATATTTTTGGAAAAATTGCTGAAATTAGTGTTGAAAAATCATACAAAATTTTTTCTACCACCAAAGAAAACATACAAAATAATCAAATATACCATATACTAAATACCAATACTTTTTACGCACTAGGGCGTAAGACGGAATTTGCAATTGCAGACACCCATTCATTGACATAGAGCAACTTTGCCAGGTATTAAACCACATTTTAACTCTGATTTTACAAATGTAGGATTAGACCGTGCTTTTAATAAAAGTCTTTTGGGATTCAAACTGAAATCTATTTTGAAACAAATTCTTTAATTATGAATGGTTGTAATATCGACCAAATCCCTTCGACCCGAACGAACTAATTAACTCAAAAACAATAATCTCCTGTTCCAATCATTATCTGGTTATTTATTATTCGTTTCGTTGGATCCCGTATTTACCATACTCAGCAGTCTGGTAGCTTTGGTGGTACTTCAGGGTCTCTGCAGCCTCGCTAACTCATGTTAAAGCCGAACACGGGTCGAACACAAAATTGTGTTTTCTGGCCAAATAACCTGTAAAAAAAGTTCTGAGTACCTGCTATAGGGCATAAAACTATTCAATTACCAACACTCGCTGACAGTTAGCTCATCTTAAGTTTATTTAACCGACGTTAACACCCGGTTTAAGTGCCCCCCGCAACTAATTTTAACCGGTCGTAACCTCTCCAATCAAAACAACTTTTATTATAAACAATTCTTTAATAATAATACTTTATGGGCCTGCCCGCGGTCCAGATTTATGCCCCACCAAGTCGTTTCGTAATTCCGAAATCCGCCTATTAATAAATTCTGCTAATTTTGTATTTTTTGAAGGTTAAACGTGATGAAATTAGTATGGGAAAAAGAAAATGTCGATGAGGCACACTCATGTGACCCCCAATTGACCGGAAAGATTGAATTTCTTTTTCAACAGGGTGTGCAAAAAAAAATTCTTATATAAGTGTTTTTGTTTTAGGTAAATTTTTAAATCATTTGAATTTCATTAATAAAATTACGGTAATAATTTTTTAGTTTTTTTGGACCTTCAGTACAAGAACGTTCATAAATTCGTCAAAAATTATTAAAATTTAGGCAAAGTTTCACTAAACCGTTAAGAAAACTTCATTTTTCATTAAAAAATATATTTCAATTTGATGGTACAACTGGAGAACTATTTACAAGCCGTCAAAGATGATAGTAATAATTTTTCAGGTCTTTTCGGACCTTCAGTACAAGAACCTTCATAACTTCATCAAAAATTGTTAAAATTTAGGCAAATTTTCACCAAACCGTTAAGAAAACTTCACTTTTCATTAAAAAATATATTTCAAGTTGATGGTACAACTGGAGAACTTTTTACAAGCCGTCAAAGATGATGGTAATAATTTTCCGGTTTTTTTGGACCTTCAGTACAAGAACCTTCATAACTTCGTCAATAATTGTTAAAATTTACTTAAAATTTGACCAAACCGTTGAGGAAACTTCACTTTTCATTAAAAAATATATTTCAAGTTGATGGTACAACTGGAGAACTTTTCACAACTGGTCAAAGATGATGGTAATTATTTTTCATTTTTTTTGGATCTTCACTACAAGAACGTTCATAACTTTATCAAAAATTGTTCAAATTTAAGCAAAGTTTCACTAAACCGTTAAGAAAACTTCACTTTTCATTAAAAAATATATTTCAAGTTGATGGTACAACTAGAGAACTTCTTACAAGTCGTCAAAAATGATAGTAATAATTTTTCAGGTCTTTTCGGACCTTCAGTACAAGAACCTTCATAACTTCGTCAAAAATTGTAAAAATTTACTTAAAATTTCACCAAACCGTTGAGGAAACTTCACTTTTTATTAAAAAATGTATTTCAAGTTGATGGTACAACTGGAGAACTTTTTACAACCGGTCAAAGATGATAGTAATAATTTTTCAGTTTTTTTGGACCTTCACTACTAGAACGTTCATAACTTTATCAAAAATTGTTCAAATTTAGGCAAAGTTTCACCAAACCGTTTAAGAAAACTTTACTTTTTATTAAAAAATATTTTTCAAGTTGATGGTACAACTGGAGAACTTTTCACAACCGGTCAAAGATGATGGTAATTATTTTTCAGTTTTTTTGGACCTTCACTACAAGAACCTTCATAACTTCGTCAAAAATTGTTAAAATTTAGGCAAATTTTCACCAAACCGTTAAGAAAGCTTCACTTTTCGTTAAAAAATATATTTCAAGTTGATGGTACAACTAGAGAACTTCTTACAAGTCGTCAAAGATGATAGTAAGAATTTTTCAGGTCTTTTCGGACCTTCAGTACAAGAACCTTCATAACTTCGTCAAAAATTGTAAAAATTTACTTAAAATTTCACCAAACCGTTGAGGAAACTTCACTTTTTATTAAAAAATGTATTTCAAGTTGATGGTACAACTGGAGAACTTTTTACAACCGGTCAAAGATGATAGTAATAATTTTTCAGTTTTTTTGGATCTTCACTACAAGAACGTTCATAACTTTATCAAAAATTGTTAAAATTTAGGAAAACTTTCACCAAACCGTTAAGAAAGCTTCACTTTTCATTAAAAAATGTATTTCAAGTTGATGGTACAACTGGAGAACTTTTAACAAGCCGTCAAAGATGATGGTAATAATTTTTCAGGTCTTTTCGGACCTTCAGTACAAGAACCTTCATAACTTCGTCAAAAATTGTTAAAATTTAGGAAAATTTTCACCAAACCATTAAGAAAGCTTCACTTTTCATTAAAAAATATATCTCAAGTTAATGGTACAACTGGAGAACTTTTTACAAGCCGTCAAAGATGATGGTAATAATTTTTCAGTGTTTTTGGACCTTCAGTACAAGAACGTTCATAACTTTATCAAAAATTGTTCAAATTTAGGCAAAGTTTCACCAAACCGTTAAGAAAACTTCACTTTTCATTAAAAAATATATTTCAAGCTGATGGTTTAATTGAATGCATTTAATTCTCTAAGAGAAAGAGAGATAGAGAGTAAGAAATTCCAACTCAACTACCTGGAAGAATTTTAAATTTTTTCATGGGTTTTAGTGCATTTGATCACATAACAAAGAGAGAAAAAGAGAAAAAATTAAGTTAACGTTCCTGGAACATTCTTTTTGTTTATTCCAGGCAGTTAAGTGCATTTAATCATCCGAGAAAGAGCTAGGCAGAGAATAAGAGAGTGCAACTTAATTGCCTGGAAGAATCTATTACCTAATTCCAGGCACTTGAGTACATTAGACTACTGTATCTCGGCTTAACATAGCTATCTCACAGAAGAGTATAAAACTAAAATACAATAATTAGTTTAAAATGTGTGTAATAATTTTCTTGATTTATTTAAAAAAACTCTAATATTAAAAATTGAAATATATTTCATATTACCTTAGACATCCTAAAATACCTGCTCACCATCTATCGATAGGACGTAGTCTTTTTAAGTTGTGGTAGGAATTTTATTATAAAAAGTCTTAATTACCAGCATTACAAAACACTACATTTGCTAAGGAAAATACAAAACGTTAATTTCTGTCTAAACTACACAAAATTTGGATAGGTAGTTCTTATGAAAGTTACCTTTATTTATCCCAAGAAACATAAAAATATAATATTTAAAATTCTGGTGTTAACGTCGATGCACCACTTTTTGAACACCCTATAGATTCTGAGAAAAAGTATAGGCCCCTAATAAAATGGCTACCCTATAAATACTAACAGTTAAATTTGCTTATTGAGTAATAAATAAAGTCATAATAATTAACACGGTGTGCTAAACGGTACCGCTAATAAATAAACTTTTACGTAGATTTATATATGTATGCCTAAAAAGAAAAGTTTCGCAATTTATTGCAGTCCGGTAAGAAATTTCCTTTCTATACGGTTTGCTAGTTTTATGCAAACTTCGGTCGGATTTTATTGCATTAACTATTCCGCCCGGTGAAAAAATAATGCGGTACCGTTTTAATAATTATTAGAATGCGCATTTCGGTGTAATAATAATTACAACATTTCATTTTTAACTGGAATATTTTTAGGTTGGTGACAACTTTGTTATTTTAAATGGGAGACCTTTATTAAATTTTTGCATTCTACACACACACGCCATAATATTCTGGTGGAACGTTGACAGTTGAAGGTGCACACAGAAAACGATTTCATAAAATGATTCAATGGGGTACTCTATTAGTATATTTATATACTCTATGTCTCTATTTTTCTCAATATCTGAATGACATTTGTGTTTAAATAAATGAATATCTTACTTTTAGTTGTGCACAATCCTTAAAATTATTTCAATCATAATGTAAAATACTCTTTAAAATATGGTTTATTACCTGTCAGAGTTGTTCTTAGCCAATGGGTCTCTACAATGCAAATTCACTCAACAGTCATCCTTCTCATATTGTTAGACATAAACTCGAACATCACATAAAAATAATAAAAAAACAATATTTACTGTTCTGTCAACTTTTGGCAATAATAAAACATACTCACCGGGGAACTTCCGTTCCCTTGTATCATCTCAGTCAACATCAATTTACAGTGTCTTTTAGTGTCACCTAGAATAGTAAGGGCTTCCCCAGACCTTCCACTGCCGCTAAACAGTAAGCATTTCAACGAATTAGACAAAGGATATATTTCTACTAAGGTCCCCAGTCTTACCAGACAGCACTCGAGGAATTGCGCATTCGTTCCTAATTGAACAGAGGCTTTCACACCTACTTGTGCGGGCATCTTTAAGATGCCCAAAATAAAAACAGATCTGTACAAACTCACTCATAATTGCCACATATCTACTCAAGATCAACTATTTCCCACATATTCACCACTATTAAATTTAGCAGCCTGATTTAACCAGTAGGTAAACACAACTCTTTCCAACACACCAACTTACACACATTTCTCTCAAACGTTGCTTTCTGACTGCCTGGCCAATTAATATTTTTGGGTGTCCTCTTGACTCAATTGAATATGGAATTAATTAAATTGAGATAGAATTATTATAGATCATTAAAAGAGTTTTGTTTTAAATGAGAATACATATATTAAAATATAAAATAAAAAAAAATATAATATAATAAAATGATAAAAATAAATTATGTTTTACAATAAGAATCATTGAAGTAAATTGTGATCTTATTTAAATTATGAAGAATGATTGAATTACGTTGATTTTGATTAATGTTTGATTAATGTTAAATGCAATGATCAACCGATTCATTAAAAATATGTATAATCTTGACTAGGTGAACATTAGGGGTACTTAAACTACATTAATATAAACTTTTTTAAAAATATATACATTTTTTTTTGTGACAAAAATTATTATTATTTATCTTATACAAGAGTCGTATTTAAACAATCTTAATCCACATTTGATTTAATTTTTAATTGTTTAAATACAAGTGTTTTAGTGACTGAATATTAATTCGAAGTCTATGGTATTTGGGCCTGTGTCTTCGAATTCATTCAAACATCGTCGTATGGAAACCAAGTCAAAAATCGCATAAAAATTTGCGATCCATATATTTACTTTCTGAAATACGGATCGTTAATTTTATTCGATTTTGACTCAGTTCCATAAGAACGAAATTTGAAAGGAGTCGAAAGTCCAAGCCAGAGATGAACAGGATTTTTTTTTTGAATAAATAAAATTAAAATATATTAGTTTATCTTTTTTATTATAGGTTCTAAACATAAATAGCAACTAAAAAAAATATCTCTGTAGGTGGATCATACAATAAAATACAGTATTGTGCAAAAAGATAGCAACATTGAACTTTCCTGTTATATATCTTTTAGTATCTATTTTATAAGTAAGGTTTATATATTATTTACAAGAATAGTTAGAGCCTGTTTATATTTTCATATTATCATATTTTTTGTATCATAATAAATAAAACACCAAATTGTTTTATGCAAATTTATTGTTCAAAAATATAGCAACAAAAAATAGTTTTGATTCTAAAAAAAATATAACCTAACTAAACTAAAATCAATTCAATATTTCGTGTAGTACTTCTCCTTTATAACATCTGCACATCGTCTTGGCATGGACTTAATTAATTTCATAATATAGTCATTGTTCACTTCTTTCCAAGCCTTTTCCACTATTTCAAAGAGAATATTTGTATTAGAGCATGTTAGGTGCCTGATTTTGGTGTCAATGTAATGCCATAAATTCTCTATAGGGTTTAGGTCTGGCGATTGAGATGGCCAGACCATTACATTTATTTTTTCATCGGATAGCCACCTCTTAACAAATTGAGAAGCATGTTTTGGATCGTTGACATGCTGAAATATGGCTGTTACTGGCATGACTTCATCCATATATGGCACTAAATGTTTTTGCAGAATGTCTTTGTACATGAAACGATCCATTTTGCCCACTATTCTTACTATGATGGGTCCCATACCACGAGCCGAGAAACATCCCTATACAAGAATATTTCCCCCTTTATGTTTAACTGTGGGGCAAATGTACTTTTTGTTTAATCTTTGTTCACTGGGGCGTCTGACATACATCACTCCATCAGTCCTGAATAAATTATATTTAGATTCATCACTAAATACGACTTTCTTCCAATCAGCTACAGACCAGTGGACATGAGATTAGGCAAAGTGAATAGGAGCCTTGACGTTCTTCTTTGAGAGTAACGGTTTTTTGGCGGGGCGACGAGCAGGTAAGTTGGCATCAAGTAATCTTCTCCTTACGGTACTGGAACTAAGGTTTACTCCTCCACCCTCTTTTAATTTTGCCAAAATTTGGGAAGAAGACAAAAAAAGGATTTTCTTTGGAAATTCGTAGCAGCTGCCTATCCATCCTCAAATTTGTTTTTCTGGGTCTACCAGGAATGGGCGCCGGTGCAGCTGTTCCAGTAAGGCGCAATTTTTTGCAAACTCTGGATACGATTGACCTGTGAAGCCGTAAGCTTCTTGCAATGTCACTCTGCCTAACACCATTTTCGTAATGCTCCACAATAATTTTTCTTACATCACCAGAGACGGTTTTTGAGCGACCCATATTAAGTTAATTCTGAGATTCAAAAATAACAACTTTACAGCAGGTAAATCGATATTTAACTGATAAAATAAATGCGAAACAAGAATGTTGCTATATTTATGCACATTGTCTAAATAAACAAACATGAAGTTCCTTACTCTGCATTGGCATTCTTATGATATCTCGGTATATTTATAAATAATACAGAGGCGTGTACTTAAAAGTAAAGAAATAATATGGAATAAATAATATTTTTGAAAACATCGCTTGTTGCTATTTTTATGCACAATACTGTACATAATAACCTAGTAGTAACTATCAAACATAACAAAATAATTTTTCTGAAAATAAAAGGAACAAAATGAGTAAAAGTAAATACTTATAAATTCGAACTATCCATTTACTCTGTTATCTCATTGGCAGTAAACTCAAAGAACATTTTCATTTTAATTTATACTAAAAATTTTTAATTTTTCATGGAAATTGTCTTGGTAGGACCTTTTTTTGTTCCCCATTAAAAATCATTTAATTAAAAAAAAAACTATGCAAATCGGCTCAAAATTGGCATATTTTTTCAGGAAATTTGTGAATTGTTGAATGAATTTATTCGTTGAAACACTATTAACTTTATCAACATTTTCATAGAGAAGGTTTTTTTTTCAAATTGAAAACTGTTGAATTTAAAATAAATTTCATCGAAGTCGGACCAAAATTGGCTTAATTATGGCCATTCTTTTAGGAAATTTCGCGAACCTAGAATTGGAACAAACAAATGTTGTCCATTCAAAAACTACTAATTTAATCAACATTTTCATAAGGACCTTTTTTTTGTTCCCAATTAAAAACCTTTCAATTTAAATCAAACTTCATGAAAATCGAGTCAAAATTGGCATATTTATGGCCATTTTTTTCGTATATTGGCCAACCTTGACTTGGAACAAATTCATTCAACAACTATTCATTTATATTTTTATTAATGTTTTCATTCAAAAACTATTACTCTGTTCACAATTTTGATAGGGACCTTCTTTGTTCTCCATTAAAAACCCTTTACTTTACAAATTTTATCGAGGTCGGCCCAAAATTGGCTCATTTATGGCTATTGTTTTGGAAAATTGGTCAACCTCGAGTTAATATTTTTTTTCAAAAACCATTCGTTTTATCAAAATATTTATAGAGACCTTTTTTGTTCTTCATTAAAAACCCTTTAATTTAAACCAAATTTTATTGAATTCGACCTAAAAATGGCACATTGATGGCCATTGTTTAGAAAAATTGGTCAACCTCGAGTGGGAACAAATTTATTTAAAAACTATTAATTTCCATAAAATGTTCATAGTGTCAGAAATATAGAAAAATAAAACCCAACTTTTTAAAAAAATTACTATTTTAATTACAATTTAAGATTTAAAAATAAAATGAACAAAAGCAAACAGTCATCGGGATCGACTTAAACTTTCAATAGTCAAAGCCAATCTGTCTTTTCCTTCAATGCCCGCGTGTATTTCCTTTTCCCAAATTATGCTGAAATCGATGTTCCCTTTCATAATATACCGTTGACCTGGACCACGATGACGATGGTACCAAGCCAGGCTATATGCACGTGATCCTTATTCGGCATATTTCTTACAATAGGGTCTTTAATTTAAACCAAATTTTATTGAAATCGACCCAAAAATGGCACATTTATGGCCATTGTTTAGAAAAATTGGTCAACCTCGACTTGGCACAGTTTTTTTTAAAAACTATTGATTTTATTGGAAATTAAAAAGTGTAACACTATATATATAGTTTGTCATTTAAAATACCAAAGTGACAGTAAATGTTAAATTTTTTTCAAAAAAGATAATTTTAAAAAATCCGTCTTTAAAGTGAAAGGGTATTTTCTCTATGTCAAATGGTTTTTGTTTCACGACATCAAAGTTGAAAAAAGTCGATTTTAACAGTCTGTAACTCAAAAACCATGGATTTTCACGTAGAAATCTAAATATTTAACAATATACATTATTTGCCATTTGAAATATCGAAGTGACAGTTAATGTCAATTTTTTTCATTTATTTAAAATTTTAAGAATGTGGCAACAAATAGGCTTTAAAAAGTGAAACCTGATTTTCTCTATGTCAAATAGTTTTTGCTCCACGACATCTCAAAGTTCAAAAAAGTTTGGTCAAAAACCATTGGTTCAAAGTATCCTATGTGACTCATCAAAATTCATGGATTCATTCACGTAGAATCTACAGATGCGATAATATATCTGAACCCATTCAAATTAACGAAATGTCAACTTGATAGAACTTAAACAATCTTACGGATTTATTAAAAATCCGTTAAGCTATGAGAATTTTTTTGGAAAGTCTTAATTGGTACAAAACCGTGTTCTCTCGCTCTGCTGTATATAAATTACCCGCGGAGACATCTGTGTTCCATTATGCAACGAGGTTCAAACGTTAGAGCGTAGGATCATTTACCTACTGATCCTCATAGCATATGCGTATGATGTCCATACTTCGTTCCTCGTTGTTAGTGATTTTCATCTTGTCAGCTTTATTTATCCGACAATAAGGAAGCTATGTCAGCTATTTCAGTTAAAAATAAACGGCTAAACGAGACAACACGGGTGGAGAGAGAGTTGCAAAATACGATCCGGATAAAACTATTATCGGTTTTTAATCCTTAGCATTTTACAGAGTTTTAATTGAGGCAACGCAAATTTGAGGGTTTCTGAATGGGGTGGTTTCAAGATTAAATGTCATTTGTGGCGGTGTAAACCCCGGTGAGTTTTATTCTATTTTATGAAAGACTAAATTTGAATTACGCACCACTCTTTTGACATCTCACTTTGGAAAAGAGGTTAAGTTGACCAAACAATTTATTATTGTTTTTGTTTTGTAAATTGTTACATGTATGCTGCCATTAGCATACATAAGTATTTATAAATGTGTGTAAAGAATGTCCAAATCGAGAACGCAGCATATGTCGCGTTATTGATATATTCCGCGCTCCCTGTTATTTAATCAATATAGTGCCGGTATCTCCTGAAATTCCCAAGGGATTTTAATAATTTTTTGTCCAGATATTAACAATGAATACCCAAATCGAATTATGGTGGTCCCAAACCTCCACAAACGAAAGTTTTTTTGTAAAAAATTATTAATTTGAATAAAACTTTTTTATGTAATGAATAATTAAACCGATTTCAGGTGGTTGCAAAACTCTACAAACGATTTTTTTTTTCGTAAATAATTTTTTTTTGTATACTAAGCCCTTTACTTAGTGTCTTTGAAAACGAAATACCAGTAGTAGTTATTTTTTAAATAAGCACACAGATAAATTTAAATCCGCTATACTTTTTTTTATTAAAAAAGCTGCAACCGTCAAAAGAATATACGTTTAATAAATTTACTATTAAGGTTTTACTCTACAGGTTGGGGAATCTGTATTACTTGCAATAAAATTTCACGAAATATTACGCGAAAGTTCAGGCCTATCTAAAAAAAATATTTTTTTGATGTAGGCTTTAGATACATCAGTACAATCCACGTAGAATCATAATTTTAAAATATTTATTAGGTTATATATTCCATAATGAAAATTAAAGCGTTATTCTAATAAAAATCAAATATAAACTCTGAAAAAAGTAAAAAAAAAACACTCTTAAACAATCAACTTAACAAAAATGATTTTTTTTAATTAAAGGCTGAGCAAACTTAAATAAACGATAAGTTAAATTATCGTAAAAGCCAATTCGTACTTCCAAAAATTTTTCGTGAAATGGAATTGGTACATTTAACAATTTTCTCTCGCAATTCCTATGAATTTGTTGGTCTATTAAATTTGTGTTTGTAAATGCTCTCCCCAAAAATAAAAGTAATTTAGGGATAGATCTGGTGATCTAGGAGGCCATTCATTATATCCAAAGCAAAGTATTCTTTAAACATTCTTTTACCATAGCTGCATTCTGAGCAGGACAGTCGTCTTGTTGAAAATAGACCGATCCCAAGTCTAGATCCGGGAGAATTTGAACTTGGTTTTGCAACAACTCATGAAATTTTTGGGCGTTTAAAGAACCAATAAAACAAGTACGAGCTTCGCTCGTACTTTGATCAGTTGGGACCAGTAGAAAAGCTTTTGGTCAGAGAAAACTAATTAAAAAAGGACCATTTATAAGAGATTGTTTAACAGGTGCTGCCCCGGCAACGCTGTGAGTTTAACCACTATTTGTTTTTACGGTTTTTGGGGTATCATGCTTCTGAGAACCATGATGTGATAAGAGCTCCGCTCTACTCCATCCATTCGGCCTTATTCCTTATTCCTTCAAAGGTTGGCAATCCAAGTGGCAAGCAACTCGTTAAACAGCTGCTCTGAAGATTTTGGATGAGCCATCTGTGTAGATCCTCGAGCAATGAGTTTTGTATTCTCACTATTCACCTTTCCCCTGAATTGTTCCCTTGAAAACCAACCGATGTATTTCATACTAATCTCCTCTTATTCTATTATACATTTCGAAGGCTTTAATGCATTTTTTAAGCAAAGAATTAAGAGTCAAATGCAGTCATACAGGAGGATGAAGGTTAGTGAAGACTTAGGTCTAGGTCACGCCTGATAAAGGTGTTTTTTTATGGCGATGAAAATAAGTATGCTAAAATGAATAATATGACTCCAGCACACACTTATGCATAATATATCAACCCTTTATAAAAATTCAATAATTTTACCTAAATAAAACATAAATTTTTAGCAAATCATGTATCATAAAAGCCTGCATTGGAATATGCCAAACTGGTTTTGCCATATGTCTTTTCTAATATCCTTTATTTTATATTGGCCTTTATATTAAGGCCAATATAATGAAATAAGCAAAAGATTATCAGAAAGGGAATAAGGATTGCAATAAACCATTAACGGATTGAATCGGAGCTACAGAATCCGAGATAATAATGAAACAGTGGGAAAAACAAAAGAAAACTGGTTTTTTCCCACCGTACCATTTTTTTTTCTAAAATGATTATTGGCAAATTTTAAAGTAAGTTCTAAACTAACAAACTTTGATACAAACCAATAATTATTTCATAAATAAACCCCAAATATCAAATTTCAATCCAATCGGACCCATAGGAAAAAAGTTTTGGTAGTCACGTGACCCTAAAACTCAATATTTTAAAAATTTGATACAAATGAATAATTATTTCATAAATAAACCCCAAATACCAAATTTCAATCCAATCGGACCCATAGGAAAAAAGTTTTGGTAGTCACGTGACCCTAAAACTCAATATTTCAAAAATTTGTAAAAAATTAATAATTATACCCTAAACCAAACCCAAATACCAAATTTAATTCAAATCGGGCAAATACAAAAAAAGTTTCAAAAAAAAAAAAATTACCACATAAAATAATAATACTCATTAAATTTCGATTAGATTTTTTTTTTATCATTAGGACCCACTGTGTTGTAATTTTTGTCTAGCAAAATGCCTTGTATAGATACTGTGTCGCATGAATATTATATTATATTACACGGAAATTGCTAAAACGTCAAACGTTGCCGAATTATCACGGCTAAAAGAACCCGATTTGGTAAAAGATATGCACATATTCGGATTCTCCAGAGTCTCTGGAATAATTCCGTACCAATTTCAGGAAGTTCTGAGCTATTTTAAGCATTTTATCAATGAAATTAGGAAGCAAGTCCGAGCCAATTCATCTATGTTGACGTCATGCTGTCAAAACGTAAAAGTCAGCCGTAAAAGTCGGCAATAAAATCGCGCGTAGACGTCAAAATCGACCATTTTCAGACGATGATTTCGGGTATAAAAAAAGGTTTTTACCTTATGATTTGTACATGGAAAAATAGTATAAAGCCTTAGGAACAGTTTAGCATCAATTCTGGACCGATTCCAATCGGTTTTAGTAGTTAAATTTCGATTATAAAAAGGGTCTTATTTTAGGTGGAAACGGGCGAAAATCGTCGGTTTCGTTGCCACGGAGACGCGCACTTGTTGGGTGCTAGACCACATTAGTTTTTATACCCTGATCATCGGGCCCGTAGGGGTACCAATATTCAGCTGACCGATTTTTTGGGACCTATCATGGAAAATTGAATTTTCTTGGAAAATGGTGATAGATGAAATAAAACGGATTTAGTGAATTATAGCCAGATAAATTCCGCGTGTTTGAGGGCAAAAATGGTTTTCGTAGGTGGCATAGCCATTGCGGTATTAGGCGTCAAAGTCAAAAAATAGTGTAGAGCAAAAACTGCTCTACGTAGATGATTGTAGAGTGTGTCGAAAAATTGGTTTTAAAAGGTTCTTTAAATGCTCCAATTGAATGAAACCTCTAAGTGCCGCCAATAAAAAGTTATTAATATTTGAAGAAAAAAAGCGTGAAAAAGGGTATTTTCAACTGAGCGCTGCTCACCCTGTATAAATGATAGCGTTAAACTTAATACTTTGTTTTATTCGGAAAGGATGTAGGTTTAATTAATTCAAATGATTTTTTTTAAATTTTGCACCATAAAAATTTTACACAGAAAAAACTAAAAAAAATAAATTTTTTTGGGTTTTTTTGATTTTTCTCCTAAAAAAAACATTTTTTCAAAAAAAGTCCTAAATAAAAATTGTAGCTCTCGATAAGGTGCACACATCTTCCGTGAGTCATTATTGCCGGAAAGATACCGTTAAACCGTCAGAAGGGCTAGAATATCACAAATGTCTGAAACTTTGAGCGTTAAAAAAAAATACTTCCCGTTTGCTGAGAATAACCAAAAACTATACAGATAAGGTCCTCATTAACTCTAATCGATCTGTTAAATTTCATAATATTCAAGAAACCCTTGCGACCTGTATCGAATTCCCTTGACCAAAATCGATGAAAAAAAATTTTTTGAGTTTGAAGGCGTTCTAGTCCTAAACAAAAAAACAGATAAAAATTTGAAAATAATCAAATTGAAGCCTCATATTTCTAGATTATAAAAAGGTAAACATCGTTTCTCTAACCCAAATACAACCAAAGTTATAAACACTTTTGTCCGACCGGTCCGAATTTTGTGCGAAAACTCCACTGCGGGAGAGCCCCATAATAAGAGCTACGTTCTTATAACCAGGGTTCAGAAAAAAATAGTAAAGCTTTAAGATTCAACAGTGCAGCATGTAGTACAGTCCAACTGTAAGCGGAAAACGACCAGGGAAGTCTTAAGAGTTACAGTTGTTGGGGGTAAAATTAGAATAGTGGACTGTATTTTTATAGGTGGAATGAAATATTACGACGGTTCAGACAACCCTATTAAAGTGGTGGCCTACCTTGCTGTCGCTTCTCTTTCTATCCAATTCAAACTGCTTGTCCCACAGGTTCACCTCCGGAGGGTTATTTTGCTTAAAGACGTGCCGGCACTTAATGTCTTTGGAATTCACTCGCGAAAAATATGTGTGTATATTGAGAGCAACCTATTTTGTTCAAGGTTTATGCGCTTCTCCTGACTGCATCAAAATTCGGTGCAGTACTACCTGGTGATGCGTGCGACTCTTCTCGGTCAAAGAATAAGGCTGTCTCACTATGACGCGATAAAAGGCCGCGAAAGTAATTAGAATAAGATTAGAATTTAAAACCAATAAAGCTCATGTTAATTATATTTAAACACAAGACCCAATAAAGAAAAAAAATATATATATAAATAAGTAACCATTCCGCTTTGACGGAACATACCGCCCACCTAAAATGTCCCACATTTTAAGTAAAAAAAAAGAGCAAAAATAAAAAAAAGCATGAATTCTAACGCGAAATATAAATTTTCCGCAGGAAAAACTAATTGTTCGGTAATGAACATAACTTCGAGACAGGACGGCGCAGTATCCCCTTATGCGTCTTTATCGCTACAACACGCGTAATGCCATCCCTGCCTGGAAAACATTCTATTACACGACCCAACAACCACGAAAGGGGTGGAGCATTATCCTCCTTTATTAATACCAACGAATCAATTTCAATGGCTTTACTTGTATCATACCACTTCGACCTCTGATTAAGGGTGTGTAAATATTCATTATGCCACCTCTTCCAAAAATCCTGGTGGATACGTTGAATAAGTTGCCAGCGCGAAAGACGACCCAATTTAATCTCTGTTAGGTCGGATTCAACGAAGGTATTTATAGGTTCTAAATTCAAAAAATGACTAGGGGTCAAAGGGTTTAAGTCATTAGGGTCGCTACTTAATGAACAGAGAGGTCGAGAGTTTAGGATTGCCTCTATTGAGGTCAAGACAGTATTAAACTCCTCATAGGTGAGGATGTGCGAACCAACTACGCGATGTAGATGGCCCTTTACGGCCTTAATTCCAGCTTCCCAAATTCCACCAAAATTTGGGGCTGAAGGGGGGTTGAAATGCCACACTATGCCTTCGTGGATCGATGCATTACGCATATTTTGCATCAACTCTTTTGACGCACCCACAAAATTCGTCCCACAATCGCTAAACATGTCTGTGACACGACCTCGGCGAGAAACAAAGCGCCTTAATGCGGCCAGAAAGGCATCGCTTGATAGCTCTGTAACCAGTTCCAGGTGAAGAGCCTTTGTGCACAAGCAGACAAAAAGGCAAATATAAGCCTTACAAGTTTTGCTGCCACGATGCTTGCCCATAGTGATTAAGTATGGCCCTCCAAAATCCACACCACTTTTGGTGAAACATTTTACTTGATTTACTCTGAAGGACGGTAAATCACCCATAAGAGGAATTTGTGATGAAGGGTTACACCTAAAGCAACGCATGCAGGAAGACAAAACCTTTTTAATAATTCTTCTTGAAGAAGGAATCCAAAAGCGTTGACTGAGTAGGAATTGGGTAGTTTGTAAACCAGGGTGCATATATTTAATGTGAGTTTGTTCAATGATGAGAGAGGTAATTCGATGATCACTGGGCAATAGACAGGGGTGTTTATGATTATAAGAAAGTGAAGCGTGTTTCAATCGTCCGCCCACCCTGAGGACACCATCCTTATCTAAAAAGGGAGATAGCTTCCGAATATATTTCGGTAATACTCTTAGATTAGGATTGGATTTCGAAAGTTCTGCCATTTCTTGAGCAAATGAAACTTTCTGAACTTCTCGGATTAAAAGTAAGAGAGCTCTATCCAATTCTGCCAATGTTACATGACCTTTATTGTTAAAGAGTTTTGGAGCTTTTACATATGCACAAAAGCGTAAAACATATGCAAAAACACGAATAATTTTGGATAAAGAGGAGAATCTTGAGATAAAATTATTCCATAAGTCAACCACTGGAGTTGAGGCTAATAATACAATCTTCCTTTTTTCAAGGTCCATATTATCGTCAGACGTGTAAGAAACGTTAACCCATTTAGTGAGACAGGATGTTAGAAAACCGGGTCCGGCCCACCATTTTTCGAGGTGAAGTAACTCGGAGGGAAGAAGACCTCTGGTTGCACAGTCAGCAGGATTATTTTCCGACCTAACATGAGCCCAGCAATCCGCAGATAATTTTTCCTGAATATACGATACGCGGTTACTTACAAAAGTAGTCCATTTATGGGGAGAAGACTTTATCCAGCTTAAAGCTACGGTGGAATCAGTCCATGCAAACAATGACGAAATATTTATAGAATCAGCAAGCGCTTCTTTAACTGATGACATTAAATCTGCCAATAAGACAGCCGAGCACAACTCTAGCCTTGGAATCGAGATTGTTTTAAGAGGAGCTACTCTACTCTTAGAACATAGCAAATACGTCTGAACGTTATCATCATAAGTAATTATGCGAAAATAGACCACAGCTGCATACGCCTTTTCCGAGCTATCGCAGAAGCCGTGCATCTCACACAATTTCATCTGGGGAGGGATAATCTTTCGAGGTAATAAAAGGCTCGATAGGGTAGAAATACCTTCTTTAAATAAAGACCAGTATTCTTTAATAGAGTTAGGAGCAGGTTGGTCCCAGTCTAGTCCAGATGACCATAATTGTTGAATAATTATTTTCAAAGAGACAGTAACAGGGGAAAGAAATCCTAAAGGGTCAAAAATACGAGCCAAATCAGATAAAATGTTTCTTTTTGTACATGGTTTTACTATAGATTCTATTTTAAAGACAAAAGAATCACTAAGAGGATTCCATTGCAAGCCTAAAATCTTGACTATGGAATCAGTCTCTTTATCAAAGGAAAGGGGGTTCAACTGTGTCAAAGAGGTGTCTAAATGAGATATTAATAAAGGCGTATTACTCGCCCATTTTCGCAATTCAAACCCACCAAGAGAAAGCAACGAAATTAGTTCTTGCTGAAGGGCAAGAGCTGATTCGATAGAATCAGTACCGCTAACTACGTCATCCACGAATATTTCATTCTCTAA